>NW_028152582.1:12500-612500 GCF_951799395.1 Argentina silus | reverse complement strand
GCGCGAAAACATGGATTTGTCTCTCCTGCCGCGCACACACTTCCGATAGCTTGCAAAGGCCTAAAAAACACAAGCAGCCCGTGAGTTATTATGGGAGAGACTGTTTTCATCAAGTTTGAAGCCATAGTTTTGGCGCGCCAGCCGTTTCTTTCATTTTGGGGCCTATGTGTTTTTCGACCTTGAAATCGCAAAAAAGGCGCGAAAACATGGATTTGTCTCTCCTGCCGCGCACACACTTCCGATAGCTTGCAAAGGCCTAAAAAACACAAGCAGCCCGTGAGTTATTATGGGAGAGACTGTTTTCATCAAGTTTGAAGCCATAGTTTTGGCGCGGCAGCCGTTTCTTTCATTTTGGGGCCTATGTGTTTTTCGACCTTGAAATCGCAAAAAATGCGCAAAAACATGGATTTGTCTCTCCTGCCGCGCACACACTTCCGATAGCTTGCGAAGGCCTAAAAAACACAAGCGGCCCTTGAGTTATTGTGGGAGAGACTGTTTTCATCAAGTTTGAAGCCTCAGTTTTGGCTGGACAGCCGTTTCTTTATTTTTGGGTTCTGTGTGTTTTTCGACCTGGAAATGGCAAAAAAGGCGCGAAAACATAGATTTGTCTCTCCTGCTGCGCACACACTTCCGATAGCTTGCGAAGGCCTAAAAAACACAATCAGCCCGTGAGTTAATATGGGAGAGACTGTTTTCATCAAGTTTGAAGCCATAGTTTTGGCGCGGCAGCCGTTTCTTTCATTTTGGGGCCTATGTGTTTTTCGACCTTGAAATCGCAAAAAATGCGCAAAAACATGGATTTGTCTCTCCTGCCGCGCACACACTTCCGATAGCTTGCGAAGGCCTAAAAAACACAAGCAGCCCGTGAGTTATTATGGGAGAGACTGTTTTCATCAAGATTGAAGCCATAGTTTTGGCGCGGCAGCCGTTTCTTTCATTTTGGGGCCTATGTGTTTTTCGACCTTGAAATCGCAAAAAATGCGCGAAAACATGGATTTGTCTCTCCTGCCGCGCACACACTTCCGATAGCTTGCGAAGGCCTAAAAAACACAAGCGGCCCTTGAGTTATTGTGGGAGAGACTGTTTTCATCAAGTTTGAAGCCTCAGTTTTGGCTGGACAGCCGTTTCTTTATTTTTGGGTTCTGTGTGTTTTTCGACCTGGAAATGGCAAAACAGGCGCGAAAACATAGATTTGTCTCTCCTGCTGGGCACACACTTCCGATAGCTTGCGAAGGCCTAAAAAACACAATCAGCCCGTGAGTTAATATGGGAGAGACTGTTTTCATCAAGTTTGAAGCCATAGTTTTGGCGCGGCAGCCGTTTCTTTCATTTTGGGGCCTATGTGTTTTTCGACCTTGAAATCGCAAAAAATGCGCGAAAACATGGATTTGTCTCTCCTGCCGCGCACACACTTCCGATAGCTTGCAAAGGCCTAAAAAACACAAGCAGCCCGTGAGTTATTATGGGAGAGACTGTTTTCATCAAGATTGAAGCCATAGTTTTGGCGCGGCAGCCGTTTCTTTCATTTTGGGGCCTATGTGTTTTTCGACCTTGAAATCGCAAAAAATGCGCGAAAACATGGATTTGTCTCTCCTGCCGCGCACACACTTCCGATAGCTTGCGAAGGCCTAAAAAACACAAGCGGCCCTTGAGTTATTGTGGGAGAGACTGTTTTCATCAAGTTTGAAGCCTCAGTTTTGGCTGGACAGCCGTTTCTTTATTTTTGGGTTCTGTGTGTTTTTCGACCTGGAAATGGCAAAACAGGCGCGAAAACATAGATTTGTCTCTCCTGCTGCGCACACACTTCCGATAGCTTGCGAAGGCCTAAAAAACACAATCAGCCCGTGAGTTAATATGGGAGAGACTGTTTTCATCAAGTTTGAAGCCATAGTTTTGGCGCCCCAGCCGTTTCTTTCATTTTGGGGCCTATGTGTTTTTCGACCTTGAAATCGCAAAAAAGGCGCGAAAACATGGATTTGTCTGTCCTGCCGCGCACACACTTCCGATAGCTTGCAAAGGCCTAAAAAACACAAGCAGCCCGTGAGTTATTATGGGAGAGACTGTTTTCATCAAGATTGAAGCCATAGTTTTGGCGCGGCAGCCGTTTCTTTCATTTTGGGGCCTATGTGTTTTTCGACCTTGAAATCGCAAAAAAGGCGCGAAAACATGGATTTGTCTCTCCTGCCGCGCACACACTTCCGATAGCTTGCAAAGGCCTAAAAAACACAAGCAGCCCGTGAGTTATTATGGGAGAGACTGTTTTCATCAAGTTTGAAGCCATAGTTTTGGCGCAGCAGCCGTTTCTTTCATTTTGGGGCCTATGTGTTTTTCGACCTTGAAATCGCAAAAAAGGCGCGAAAACATGGATTTGTCTCTCCTGCCGCGCACACGCTTCCGATAGCTTGCAAAGGCCTAAAAAACACAAGCAGCCCGTGAGTTATTATGGGAAAGACTGTTTTCATCAAGTTTGAAGCCATAGTTTTGGCGCGCCAGCCGTTTCTTTCATTTTGGGGCCTATGTGTTTTTCGACCTTGAAATCGCAAAAAATGCGCGAAAACATGGATTTGTCTCTCCTGCCGCGCACACACTTCCGATAGCTTGCGAAGGCCTAAAAAACACAAGCGGCCCTTGAGTTATTGTGGGAGAGACTGTTTTCATCAAGTTTGAAGCCTCAGTTTTGGCTGGACAGCCGTTTCTTTATTTTTGGGTTCTGTGTGTTTTTCGACCTGGAAATGGCAAAACAGGCGCGAAAACATAGATTTGTCTCTCCTGCTGGGCACACACTTCCGATAGCTTGCGAAGGCCTAAAAAACACAATCAGCCCGTGAGTTAATATGGGAGAGACTGTTTTCATCAAGTTTGAAGCCATAGTTTTGGCGCGGCAGCCGTTTCTTTCATTTTGGGGCCTATGTGTTTTTCGACCTTGAAATCGCAAAAAATGCGCGAAAACATGGATTTGTCTCTCCTGCCGCGCACACACTTCCGATAGCTTGCAAAGGCCTAAAAAACACAAGCAGCCCGTGAGTTATTATGGGAGAGACTGTTTTCATCAAGATTGAAGCCATAGTTTTGGCGCGGCAGCCGTTTCTTTCATTTTGGGGCCTATGTGTTTTTCGACCTTGAAATCGCAAAAAATGCGCGAAAACATGGATTTGTCTCTCCTGCCGCGCACACACTTCCGATAGCTTGCGAAGGCCTAAAAAACACAAGCGGCCCTTGAGTTATTGTGGGAGAGACTGTTTTCATCAAGTTTGAAGCCTCAGTTTTGGCTGGACAGCCGTTTCTTTATTTTTGGGTTCTGTGTGTTTTTCGACCTGGAAATGGCAAAACAGGCGCGAAAACATAGATTTGTCTCTCCTGCTGCGCACACACTTCCGATAGCTTGCGAAGGCCTAAAAAACACAATCAGCCCGTGAGTTAATATGGGAGAGACTGTTTTCATCAAGTTTGAAGCCATAGTTTTGGCGCCCCAGCCGTTTCTTTCATTTTGGGGCCTATGTGTTTTTCGACCTTGAAATCGCAAAAAAGGCGCGAAAACATGGATTTGTCTCTCCTGCCGCGCACACACTTCCGATAGCTTGCAAAGGCCTAAAAAACACAAGCAGCCCGTGAGTTATTATGGGAGAGACTGTTTTCATCAAGATTGAAGCCATAGTTTTGGCGCGGCAGCCGTTTCTTTCATTTTGGGGCCTATGTGTTTTTCGACCTTGAAATCGCAAAAAAGGCGTGAAAACATGGATTTGTCTCTCCTGCCGCGCACACACTTCCGATAGCTTGCAAAGGCCTAAAAAACACAAGCAGCCCGTGAGTTATTATGGGAGAGACTGTTTTCATCAAGTTTGAAGACATAGTTTTGGCGCGGCAGCCGTTTCTTTCATTTTGGGGCCTATGTGTTTTTCGACCTTGAAATCGCAAAAAAGGCGCGAAAACATGGATTTGTCTCTCCTGCCGCGCACACACTTCCGATAGCTTGCAAAGGCCTAAAAAACACAAGCAGCCCGTGAGTTATTATGGGAAAGACTGTTTTCATCAAGTTTGAAGCCATAGTTTTGGCGCGCCAGCCGTTTCTTTCATTTTGGGGCCTATGTGTTTTTCGACCTTGAAATCGCAAAAAAGGCGCGAAAACATGGATTTGTCTCTCCTGCCGCGCACAACTTCCGATAGCTTGCAAAGGCCTAAAAAACACAAGCAGCCCTTGAGTTATTATGGGAGAGACTGTTTTCATCAAGTTTCAAGCCATAGTTTTGGCGCCCCAGCCGTTTCTTTCATTTTGGGGCCTATGTGTTTTTCGACCTTGAAATCGCAAAAAATGCGCGAAAACATGGATTTGTCTCTCCTGCCGCGCACACACTTCCGATAGCTTGCGAAGGCCTAAAAAACACAAGCGGCCCTTGAGTTATTGTGGGAGAGACTGTTTTCATCAAGTTTGAAGCCTCAGTTTTGGCTGGACAGCCGTTTCTTTATTTTTGGGTTCTGTGTGTTTTTCGACCTGGAAATGGCAAAACAGGCGCGAAAACATAGATTTGTCTCTCCTGCTGAGCACACACTTCCGATAGCTTGCGAAGGCCTAAAAAACACAATCAGCCCGTGAGTTAATATGGGAGAGACTGTTTTCATCAAGTTTGAAGCCATAGTTTTGGCGCGCCAGCCGTTTCTTTCATTTTGGGGCCTATGTGTTTTTCGACCTTGAAATCGCAAAAAAGGCGCGAAAACATGGATTTGTCTGTCCTGCCGCGCACACACTTCCGATAGCTTGCAAAGGCCTAAAAAACACAAGCAGCCCGTGAGTTATTATGGGAGAGACTGTTTTCATCAAGATTGAAGCCATAGTTTTGGCGCGGCAGCCGTTTCTTTCATTTTGGGGCCTATGTGTTTTTCGACCTTGAAATCGCAAAAAAGGCGCGAAAACATGGATTTGTCTCTCCTGCCGCGCACACACTTCCGATAGCTTGCAAAGGCCTAAAAAACACAAGCAGCCCGTGAGTTATTATGGGAGAGACTGTTTTCATCAAGTTTGAAGCCATAGTTTTGGCGCAGCAGCCGTTTCTTTCATTTTGGGGCCTATGTGTTTTTCGACCTTGAAATCGCAAAAAAGGCGCGAAAACATGGATTTGTCTCTCCTGCCGCGCACACGCTTCCGATAGCTTGCAAAGGCCTAAAAAACACAAGCAGCCCGTGAGTTATTATGGGAAAGACTGTTTTCATCAAGTTTGAAGCCATAGTTTTGGCGCGCCAGCCGTTTCTTTCATTTTGGGGCCTATGTGTTTTTCGACCTTGAAATCGCAAAAAATGCGCGAAAACATGGATTTGTCTCTCCTGCCGCGCACACACTTCCGATAGCTTGCGAAGGCCTAAAAAACACAAGCGGCCCTTGAGTTATTGTGGGAGAGACTGTTTTCATCAAGTTTGAAGCCTCAGTTTTGGCTGGACAGCCGTTTCTTTATTTTTGGGTTCTGTGTGTTTTTCGACCTGGAAATGGCAAAACAGGCGCGAAAACATGGATATGTCTCTCCTGCCGCGCACACACTTCCGATAGCTTGCAAAGGCCTAAAAAACACAAGCAGCCCGTGAGTTATTATGGGAGAGACTGTTTTCATCAAGTTTGAAGCCATAGTTTTGGCGCGGCAGCCGTTTCTTTCATTTTGGGGCCTATGTGTTTTTCGACCTTGAAATCGCAAAAAAGGCGCGAAAACATGGATTTGTCTCTCCTGCCGCGCACACACTTCCGATAGCTTGCAAAGGCCTAAAAAACACAAGCAGCCCGTGAGTTATTATGGGAAAGACTGTTTTCATCAAGTTTGAAGCCATAGTTTTGGCGCGCCAGCCGTTTCTTTCATTTTGGGGCCTATGTGTTTTTCGACCTTGAAATCGCAAAAAATGCGCGAAAACATGGATTTGTCTCTCCTGCCGCGCACACACTTCCGATAGCTTGCAAAGGCCTAAAAAACACAAGCAGCCCGTGAGTTATTATGGGAAAGACTGTTTTCATCAAGTTTGAAGCCATAGTTTTGGCGCGCCAGCCGTTTCTTTCATTTTGGGGCCTATGTGTTTTTCGACCTTGAAATCGCAAAAAATGCGCGAAAACATGGATTTGTCTCTCCTGCCGCGCACACACTTCCGATAGCTTGCGAAGGCCTAAAAAACACAAGCGGCCCTTGAGTTATTGTGGGAGAGACTGTTTTCATCAAGTTTGAAGCCTCAGTTTTGGCTGGACAGCCGTTTCTTTATTTTTGGGTTCTGTGTGTTTTTCGACCTGGAAATGGCAAAACAGGCGCGAAAACATAGATTTGTCTCTCCTGCTGAGCACACACTTCCGATAGCTTGCGAAGGCCTAAAAAACACAATCAGCCCGTGAGTTAATATGGGAGAGACTGTTTTCATCAAGTTTGAAGCCATAGTTTTGGCGCGCCAGCCGTTTCTTTCATTTTGGGGCCTATGTGTTTTTCGACCTTGAAATCGCAAAAAAGGCGCGAAAACATGGATTTGTCTCTCCTGCCGCGCACACACTTCCGATAGCTTGCGAAGGCCTAAAAAACACAAGCAGCCCGTGAGTTATTATGGGAGAGACTGTTTTCATCAAGTTTGAAGCCATAGTTTTGGCGCGCCAGCAGTTTCTTTCATTTTGGGGCCTATGTGTTTTTCGACCTTGAAATCGCAAAAAAGGCGCGAAAACATGGATTTGTCTCTCCTGCCGCGCACACACTTCCGATAGCTTGCAAAGGCCTAAAAAACACAAGCAGCCCGTGAGTTATTATGGGAGAGACTGTTTTCATCAAGTTTCAAGCCATAGTTTTGGCGCGGCAGCCGTTTCTTTCATTTTGGGGCCTATGTGTTTTTCGACCTTGAAATCGCAAAAAAGGCGCGAAAACATGGATTTGTCTCTCCTGCCGCGCACACACTTCCGATACCTTGCAAAGGCCTAAAAAACACAAGCAGCCCGTGAGTTATTATGGGAGAGACTGTTTTCATCAAGTTTGAAGCCATAGTTTTGGCGCAGCAGCCGTTTCTTTCATTTTGGGGCCTATGTGTTTTTCGACCTTGAAATCGCAAAAAAGGAGCGAAAACATGGATTTGTCTCTCCTGCCGCGCACACACTTCCGATAGCTTGCGAAGGCCTAAAAAACACAAGCAGCCCGTGAGTTATTATGGGAGAGACTGTTTTCATCAAGTTTGAAGCCATAGTTTTGGCGCGCCAGCAGTTTCTTTCATTTTGGGGCCTATGTGTTTTTCGACCTTGAAATCGCAAAAAAGGCGCGAAAACATGGATTTGTCTCTCCTGCCGCGCACAACTTCCGATTGCTTGCAAAGGCCTAAAAAACACAAGCAGCCCTTGAGTTATTATGGGAGAGACTGTTTTCATCAAGTTTCAAGCCATAGTTTTGGCGCCCCAGCCGTTTCTTTCATTTTGGGGCCTATGTGTTTTTCGACCTTGAAATCGCAAAAAAGGCGCGAAAACATGGATTTGTCTCTCCTGCCGCGCACACACTTCCGATAGCTTGCAAAGGCCTAAAAAACACAAGCAGCCCGTGAGTTATTATGGGAGAGACTGTTTTCATCAAGATTGAAGCCATAGTTTTGGCGCGGCAGCCGTTTCTTTCATTTTGGGGCCTATGTGTTTTTCGACCTTGAAATCGCAAAAAATGCACGAAAACATGGATTTGTCTCTCCTGCCGCGCACACACTTCCGATAGCTTGCGAAGGCCTAAAAAACACAAGCGACCCTTGAGTTATTGTGGGAGAGACTGTTTTCATCAAGTTTGAAGCCTCAGTTTTGGCTGGACAGCCGTTTCTTTATTTTTGGGTTCTATGTGTTTTTCGACCTGGAAATGGCAAAAAAGGCGCGAAAACATAGATTTGTCTCTCCTGCTGCGCACACACTTCCGATAGCTTGCGAAGGCCTAAAAAACACAATCAGCCCGTGAGTTAATATGGGAGAGACTGTTTTCATCAAGTTTCAAGCCATAGTTTTGGCGCCCCAGCCGTTTCTTTCATTTTGGGGCCTATGTGTTTTTCGACCTTGAAATCGCAAAAAAGGCGCGAAAACATGGATTTGTCTCTCCTGCCGCGCACACACTTCCGATAGCTTGCAAAGGCCTAAAAAACACAAGCAGCCCGTGAGTTATTATGGGAGAGACTGTTTTCATCAAGTTTGAAGCCTCAGTTTTGGCTGGACAGCCGTTTCTTTATTTTTGGGTTCTATGTGTTTTTCGACCTGGAAATGGCAAAAAAGGCGCGAAAACATAGATTTGTCTCTCCTGCTGCGCACACACTTCCGATAGCTTGCGAAGGCCTAAAAAACACAATCAGCCCGTGAGTTAATATGGGAGAGACTGTTTTCATCAAGTTTCAAGCCATAGTTTTGGCGCCCCAGCCGTTTCTTTCATTTTGGGGCCTATGTGTTTTTCGACCTTGAAATCGCAAAAAAGGCGCGAAAACATGGATTTGTCTCTCCTGCCGCGCACAACTTCCGATAGCTTGCAAAGGCCTAAAAAACACAAGCAGCCCTTGAGTTATTATGGGAGAGACTGTTTTCATCAAGTTTCAAGCCATAGTTTTGGCGCCCCAGCCGTTTCTTTCATTTTGGGGCCTATGTGTTTTTCGACCTTGAAATCGCAAAAAAGGCGCGAAAACATGGATTTGTCTCTCCTGCCGCGCACACACTTCCGATAGCTTGCAAAGGCCTAAAAAACACAAGCAGCCCATGAGTTATTATGGGAGAGACTGTTTTCATCAAGATTGAAGCCATAGTTTTGGCGCGGCAGCCGTTTCTTTCATTTTGGGGCCTATGTGTTTTTCGACCTTGAAATCGCAAAAAAGGCGCGAAAACATGGATTTGTCTCTCCTGCCGCGCACACACTTCCAATAGCTTGCAAAGGCCTAAAAAACACAAGCAGCCCGTGAGTTATTATGGGAGAGACTGTTTTCATCAAGTTTGAAGCCATAGTTTTGGCGCGGCAGCCGTTTCTTTCATTTTGGGGCCTATGTGTTTTTCGACCTTGAAATCGCAAAAAAGGCGCGAAAACATGGATTTGTCTCTCCTGCCGCGCACACACTTCCGATAGCTTGCAAAGGCCTAAAAAACACAAGCAGACCGTGAGTTATTATGGGAGAGACTGTTTTCATCAAGATTGAAGCCATAGTTTTGGCGCGGCAGCCGTTTCTTTCATTTTGGGGCCTATGTGTTTTTCGACTTTGAAATCGCAAAAAAGGCGCGAAAACATGGATTTGTCTCTCCTGCCGCGCACACACTTCCAATAGCTTGCAAAGGCCTAAAAAACACAAGCAGCCCGTGAGTTATTATGGGAGAGACTGTTTTCATCAAGTTTGAAGCCATAGTTTTGGCGCGGCAGCCGTTTCTTTCATTTTGGGGCCTATGTGTTTTTCGACCTTGAAATCGCAAAAAAGGCGCGAAAACATGGATTTGTCTCTCCTGCCGCGCACACACTTCCGATAGCTTGCAAAGGCGTAAAAAACACAAGCAGCCCGTGAGTTATTATGGGAGAGACTGTTTTCATCAAGTTTGAAGCCATAGTTTTGGCGCGCCAGCAGTTTCTTTCATTTTGGGGCCTATGTGTTTTTCGACCTTGAAATCGCAAAAAAGGCGCGAAAACATGGATTTGTCTCTCCTGCCGCGCACACACTTCCGATAGCTTGCAAAGGCCTAAAAAACACAAGCAGCCCGTGAGTTATTATGGGAGAGACTGTTTTCATCAAGTTTGAAGCCATAGTTTTGGCGCGCCAGCCGTTTCTTTCATTTTGGGGCCTATGTGTTTTTCGACCTTGAAATCGCAAAAAAGGCGCGAAAACATGGATTTGTCTCTCCTGCCGCGCACAACTTCCGATAGCTTGCAAAGGCCTAAAAAACACAAGCAGCCCTTGAGTTATTATGGGAGAGACTGTTTTCATCAAGTTTCAAGCCATAGTTTTGGCGCCCCAGCCGTTTCTTTCATTTTGGGGCCTATGTGTTTTTCGACCTTGAAATCGCAAAAAAGGCGCGAAAACATGGATTTGTCTCTCCTGCCGCGCACACACTTCCGATAGCTTGCAAAGGCCTAAAAAACACAAGCAGCCCGTGAGTTATTATGGGAGAGACTGTTTTCATCAAGTTTGAAGCCATAGTTTTGGCACGCCAGCAGTTTCTTTCATTTTGGGGCCTATGTGTTTTTCGACCTTGAAATCGCAAAAAAGGCGCGAAAACATGGATTTGTCTCTCCTGCCGCGCACACACTTCCGATAGCTTGCAAAGGCCTAAAAAACACAAGCAGCCCGTGAGTTATTATGGGAGAGACTGTTTTCATCAAGTTTGAAGCCATAGTTTTGGCGCGGCAGCCGTTTCTTTCATTTTGGGGCCTATGTGTTTTTCGACCTTGAAATCGCAAAAAAGTCGCGAAAACATGGATTTGTCTCTCCTGCCGCGCACACACTTCCGATAGCTTGCAAAGGCCTAAAAAACACAAGCAGCCCGTGAGTTATTATGGGAGAGACTGTTTTCATCAAGTTTGAAGCCATAGTTTTGGCGCGGCAGCCGTTTCTTTCATTTTGGGGCCTATGTGTTTTTCGACCTTGAAATCGCAAAAAAGGCGCGAAAACATGGATTTGTCTCTCCTGCCGCGCACACACTTCCAATAGCTTGCAAAGGCCTAAAAAACACAAGCAGCCCGTGAGTTATTATGGGAGAGACTGTTTTCATCAAGTTTGAAGCCATAGTTTTGGCGCGGCAGCCGTTTCTTTCATTTTGGGGCCTATGTGTTTTTCGACCTTGAAATCGCAAAAAAGGCGCGAAAACATGGATTTGTCTCTCCTGCCGCGCACACACTTCCGATAGCTTGCAAAGGCCTAAAAAACACAAGCAGCCCGTGAGTTATTATGGGAGAGACTGTTTTCATCAAGTTTGAAGCCATAGTTTTGGCACGCCAGCAGTTTCTTTCATTTTGGGGCCTATGTGTTTTTCGACCTTGAAATCGCAAAAAAGGCGCGAAAACATGGATTTGTCTCTCCTGCCGCGCACACACTTCCGATAGCTTGCAAAGGCCTAAAAAACACAAGCAGCCCGTGAGTTATTATGGGAGAGACTGTTTTCATCAAGTTTGAAGCCATAGTTTTGGCGCGGCAGCCGTTTCTTTCATTTTGGGGCCTATGTGTTTTTCGACCTTGAAATCGCAAAAAAGTCGCGAAAACATGGATTTGTCTCTCCTGCCGCGCACACACTTCCGATAGCTTGCAAAGGCCTAAAAAACACAAGCAGCCCGTGAGTTATTATGGGAGAGACTGTTTTCATCAAGTTTGAAGCCATAGTTTTGGCGCGCCAGCCGTTTCTTTCATTTTGGGGCCTATGTGTTTTTCGACCTTGAAATCGCAAAAAAGGCGCGAAAACATGGATTTGTCTCTCCTGCCGCGCACAACTTCCGATAGCTTGCAAAGGCCTAAAAAACACAAGCAGCCCTTGAGTTATTATGGGAGAGACTGTTTTCATCAAGTTTCAAGCCATAGTTTTGGCGCCCCAGCCGTTTCTTTCATTTTGGGGCCTATGTGTTTTTCGACCTTGAAATCGCAAAAAAGTCGCGAAAACATGGATTTGTCTCTCCTGCCGCGCACACACTTCCGATAGCTTGCAAAGGCCTAAAAAACACAAGCAGCCCATGAGTTATTATGGGAGAGACTGTTTTCATCAAGATTGAAGCCATAGTTTTGGCGCGGCAGCCGTTTCTTTCATTTTGGGGCCTATGTGTTTTTCGACCTTGAAATCGCAAAAAAGGCGCGAAAACATGGATTTGTCTCTCCTGCCGCGCACACACTTCCAATAGCTTGCAAAGGCCTAAAAAACACAAGCAGCCCGTGAGTTATTATGGGAGAGACTGTTTTCATCAAGTTTGAAGCCATAGTTTTGGCGCGGCAGCCGTTTCTTTCATTTTGGGGCCTATGTGTTTTTCGACCTTGAAATCGCAAAAAAGGCGCGAAAACATGGATTTGTCTCTCCTGCCGCGCACACACTTCCGATAGCTTGCAAAGGCCTAAAAAACACAAGCAGCCCGTGAGTTATTATGGGAGAGACTGTTTTCATCAAGTTTGAAGCCATAGTTTTGGCACGCCAGCAGTTTCTTTCATTTTGGGGCCTATGTGTTTTTCGACCTTGAAATCGCAAAAAAGGCGCGAAAACATGGATTTGTCTCTCCTGCCGCGCACACACTTCCGATAGCTTGCAAAGGCCTAAAAAACACAAGCAGCCCGTGAGTTATTATGGGAGAGACTGTTTTCATCAAGTTTGAAGCCATAGTTTTGGCGCGGCAGCCGTTTCTTTCATTTTGGGGCCTATGTGTTTTTCGACCTTGAAATCGCAAAAAAGTCGCGAAAACATGGATTTGTCTCTCCTGCCGCGCACACACTTCCGATAGCTTGCAAAGGCCTAAAAAACACAAGCAGCCCGTGAGTTATTATGGGAAAGACTGTTTTCATCAAGTTTGAAGCCATAGTTTTGGCGCGCCAGCCGTTTCTTTCATTTTGGGGCCTATGTGTTTTTCGACCTTGAAATCGCAAAAAAGGCGCGAAAACATGGATTTGTCTCTCCTGCCGCGCACAACTTCCGATAGCTTGCAAAGGCCTAAAAAACACAAGCAGCCCTTGAGTTATTATGGGAGAGACTGTTTTCATCAAGTTTCAAGCCATAGTTTTGGCGCCCCAGCCGTTTCTTTCATTTTGGGGCCTATGTGTTTTTCGACCTTGAAATCGCAAAAAAGGCGCGAAAACATGGATTTGTCTCTCCTGCCGCGCACACACTTCCGATAGCTTGCAAAGGCCTAAAAAACACAAGCAGACCGTGAGTTATTATGGGAAAGACTGTTTTCATCAAGTTTGAAGCTATAGTTTTGGCGCGCCAGCCGTTTCTTTCATTTTGGGGCCTATGTGTTTTTCGACCTTGAAATCGCAAAAAAGGCGCGAAAACATGGATTTGTCTCTCCTGCCGCGCACAACTTCCGATAGCTTGCAAAGGCCTAAAAAACACAAGCAGCCCTTGAGTTATTATGGGAGAGACTGTTTTCATCAAGTTTGAAGCCATAGTTTTGGCGCGCCAGCCGTTTCTTTCATTTTGGGGCCTATGTGTTTTTCGACCTTGAAATCGCAAAAAAGGCGCGAAAACATGGATTTGTCTCTCCTGCCGCGCACAACTTCCGATAGCTTGCAAAGGCCTAAAAAACACAAGCAGCCCTTGAGTTATTATGGGAGAGACTGTTTTCATCAAGTTTCAAGCCATAGTTTTGGCGCCCCAGCCGTTTCTTTCATTTTGGGGCCTATGTGTTTTTCGACCTTGAAATCGCAAAAAAGGCGCGAAAACATGGATTTGTCTCTCCTGCCTCGCACACACTTCCGATAGCTTGCAAAGGCCTAAAAAACACAAGCAGCCCATGAGTTATTATGGGAGAGACTGTTTTCATCAAGATTGAAGCCATAGTTTTGGCGCGGCAGCCGTTTCTTTCATTTTGGGGCCTATGTGTTTTTCGACCTTGAAATCGCAAAAAAGGCGCGAAAACATGGATTTGTCTCTCCTGCCGCGCACACACTTCCAATAGCTTGCAAAGGCCTAAAAAACACAAGCAGCCCGTGAGTTATTATGGGAGAGACTGTTTTCATCAAGTTTGAAGCCATAGTTTTGGCGCGGCAGCCGTTTCTTTCATTTTGGGGCCTATGTGTTTTTCGACCTTGAAATCGCAAAAAAGGCGCGAAAACATGGATTTGTCTCTCCTGCCGCGCACACACTTCCGATAGCTTGCAAAGGCCTAAAAAACACAAGCAGCCCGTGAGTTATTATGGGAGAGACTGTTTTCATCAAGTTTGAAGCCATAGTTTTGGCACGCCAGCAGTTTCTTTCATTTCGGGGCCTATGTGTTTTTCGACCTTGAAATCGCAAAAAAGGCGCGAAAACATGGATTTGTCTCTCCTGCCGCGCACACACTTCCGATAGCTTGCAAAGGCCTAAAAAACACAAGCAGCCCGTGAGTTATTATGGGAGAGACTGTTTTCATCAAGTTTGAAGCCATAGTTTTGGCGCGGCAGCCGTTTCTTTCATTTTGGGGCCTATGTGTTTTTCGACCTTGAAATCGCAAAAAAGTCGCGAAAACATGGATTTGTCTCTCCTGCCGCGCACACACTTCCGATAGCTTGCAAAGGCCTAAAAAACACAAGCAGCCCGTGAGTTATTATGGGAAAGACTGTTTTCATCAAGTTTGAAGCCATAGTTTTGGCGCGCCAGCCGTTTCTTTCATTTTGGGGCCTATGTGTTTTTCGACCTTGAAATCGCAAAAAAGGCGCGAAAACATGGATTTGTCTCTCCTGCCGCGCACAACTTCCGATAGCTTGCAAAGGCCTAAAAAACACAAGCAGCCCTTGAGTTATTATGGGAGAGACTGTTTTCATCAAGTTTCAAGCCATAGTTTTGGCGCCCCAGCCGTTTCTTTCATTTTGGGGCCTATGTGTTTTTCGACCTTGAAATCGCAAAAAAGGCGCGAAAACATGGATTTGTCTCTCCTGCCGCGCACACACTTCCGATAGCTTGCAAAGGCCTAAAAAACACAAGCAGACCGTGAGTTATTATGGGAAAGACTGTTTTCATCAAGTTTGAAGCTATAGTTTTGGCGCGCCAGCCGTTTCTTTCATTTTGGGGCCTATGTGTTTTTCGACCTTGAAATCGCAAAAAAGGCGCGAAAACATGGATTTGTCTCTCCTGCCGCGCACAACTTCCGATAGCTTGCAAAGGCCTAAAAAACACAAGCAGCCCTTGAGTTATTATGGGAGAGACTGTTTTCATCAAGTTTCAAGCCATAGTTTTGGCGCCCCAGCCGTTTCTTTCATTTTGGGGCCTATGTGTTTTTCGACCTTGAAATCGCAAAAAAGGCGCGAAAACATGGATTTGTCTCTCCTGCCGCGCACACACTTCCGATAGCTTGCAAAGGCCTAAAAAACACAAGCAGCCCGTGAGTTATTATGGGAGAGACTGTTTTCATCAAGATTGAAGCCATAGTTTTGGCGCGGCAGCCGTTTCTTTCATTTTGGGGCCTATGTGTTTTTCGACCTTGAAATCGCAAAAAATGCACGAAAACATGGATTTGTCTCTCCTGCCGCGCACACACTTCCGATAGCTTGCGAAGGCCTAAAAAACACAAGCGACCCTTGAGTTATTGTGAGAGAGACTGTTTTCATCAAGTTTGAAGCCTCAGTTTTGGCTGGACAGCCGTTTCTTTATTTTTGGGTTCTATGTGTTTTTCGACCTGGAAATGGCAAAAAAGGCGCGAAAACATAGATTTGTCTCTCCTGCTGCGCACACACTTCCGATAGCTTGCGAAGGCCTAAAAAACACAATCAGCCCGTGAGTTAATATGGGAGAGACTGTTTTCATCAAGTTTCAAGCCATAGTTTTGGCGCCCCAGCCGTTTCTTTCATTTTGGGGCCTATGTGTTTTTCGACCTTGAAATCGCAAAAAAGGCGCGAAAACATGGATTTGTCTCTCCTGCCGCGCACACACTTCCGATAGCTTGCAAAGGCCTAAAAAACACAAGCAGCCCGTGAGTTATTATGGGAGAGACTGTTTTCATCAAGTTTGAAGCCTCAGTTTTGGCTGGACAGCCGTTTCTTTATTTTTGGGTTCTATGTGTTTTTCGACCTGGAAATGGCAAAAAAGGCGCGAAAACATAGATTTGTCTCTCCTGCTGCGCACACACTTCCGATAGCTTGCGAAGGCCTAAAAAACACAATCAGCCCGTGAGTTAATATGGGAGAGACTGTTTTCATCAAGTTTCAAGCCATAGTTTTGGCGCGGCAGCCGTTTCTTTCATTTTGGGGCCTATGTGTTTTTCGACCTTGAAATCGCAAAAAAGGCGCGAAAACATGGATTTGTCTCTCCTGCCGCGCACAACTTCCGATAGCTTGCAAAGGCCTAAAAAACACAAGCAGCCCTTGAGTTATTATGGGAGAGACTGTTTTCATCAAGTTTCAAGCCATAGTTTTGGCGCCCCAGCCGTTTCTTTCATTTTGGGGCCTATGTGTTTTTCGACCTTGAAATCGCAAAAAAGGCGCGAAAACATGGATTTGTCTCTCCTGCCGCGCACACACTTCCGATAGCTTGCAAAGGCCTAAAAAACACAAGCAGCCCATGAGTTATTATGGGAGAGACTGTTTTCATCAAGATTGAAGCCATAGTTTTGGCGCGCCAGCCGTTTCTTTCATTTTGGGGCCTATGTGTTTTTCGACCTTGAAATCGCAAAAAATGCGCGAAAACATGGATTTGTCTCTCCTGCCGCGCACACACTTCCGATAGCTTGCAAAGGCCTAAAAAACACAAGCAGCCCGTGAGTTATTATGGGAGAGACTGTTTTCATCAAGTTTGAAGCCATAGTTTTGGCGCGGCAGCCGTTTCTTTCATTTTGGGGCCTATGTGTTTTTCGACCTTGAAATTGCAAAAAAGGCGCGAAAACATGGATTTGTCTCTCCTGCCGCGCACACACTTCCGATAGCTTGCAAAGGCCTAAAAAACACAAGCAGACCGTGAGTTATTATGGGAGAGACTGTTTTCATCAAGTTTCAAGCCATAGTTTTGGCGCCCCAGCCGTTTCTTTCATTTTGGGGCCTATGTGTTTTTCGACCTTGAAATCGCAAAAAAGGCACGAAAACATGGATTTGTCTCTCCTGCTGCGCACACACTTCCGATAGCTTGCAAAGGCCTAAAAAACACAAGCAGCCCGTGAGTTATTATGGGAGAGACTGTTTTCATCAAGTTTGAAGCCTCAGTTTTGGCTGGACAGCCGTTTCTTTATTTTTGGGTTCTATGTGTTTTTCGACCTTGAAATCGCAAAAAAGGCGCGAAAACATGGATTTGTCTCTCCTGCCGCGCACACACTTCCGATAGCTTGCAAAGGCCTAAAAAACACAAGCAGCCCGTGAGTTAATATGGGAGAGACTGTTTTCATCAAGTTTGAAGCCATAGTTTTGGCGCGGCAGCCGTTTCTTTCATTTTGGGGCCTATGTGTTTTTCGACCTTGAAATCGCAAAAAAGTCGCGAAAACATGGATTTGTCTCTCCTGCCGCGCACACACTTCCGATAGCTTGCAAAGGCCTAAAAAACACAAGCAGCCCGTGAGTTATTATGGGAAAGACTGTTTTCATCAAGTTTGAAGCCATAGTTTTGGCGCGCCAGCCGTTTCTTTCATTTTGGGGCCTATGTGTTTTTCGACCTTGAAATCGCAAAAAAGGCGCGAAAACATGGATTTGTCTCTCCTGCCGCGCACAACTTCCGATAGCTTGCAAAGGCCTAAAAAACACAAGCAGCCCTTGAGTTATTATGGGAGAGACTGTTTTCATCAAGTTTCAAGCCATAGTTTTGGCGCCCCAGCCGTTTCTTTCATTTTGGGGCCTATGTGTTTTTCGACCTTGAAATCGCAAAAAAGGCGCGAAAACATGGATGTGTCTCTCCTGCCGCGCACACACTTCCGATAGCTTGCAAAGGCCTAAAAAACACAAGCAGACCGTGAGTTATTATGGGAAAGACTGTTTTCATCAAGTTTGAAGCTATAGTTTTGGCGCGCCAGCCGTTTCTTTCATTTTGGGGCCTATGTGTTTTTCGACCTTGAAATCGCAAAAAAGGCGCGAAAACATGGATTTGTCTCTCCTGCCGCGCACAACTTCCGATAGCTTGCAAAGGCCTAAAAAACACAAGCAGCCCTTGAGTTATTATGGGAGAGACTGTTTTCATCAAGTTTCAAGCCATAGTTTTGGCGCCCCAGCCGTTTCTTTCATTTTGGGGCCTATGTGTTTTTCGACCTTGAAATCGCAAAAAAGGCGCGAAAACATGGATTTGTCTCTCCTGCCGCGCACACACTTCCGATAGCTTGCAAAGGCCTAAAAAACACAAGCAGCCCGTGAGTTATTATGGGAGAGACTGTTTTCATCAAGATTGAAGCCATAGTTTTGGCGCGGCAGCCGTTTCTTTCATTTTGGGGCCTATGTGTTTTTCGACCTTGAAATCGCAAAAAATGCACGAAAACATGGATTTGTCTCTCCTGCCGCGCACACACTTCCGATAGCTTGCGAAGGCCTAAAAAACACAAGCGACCCTTGAGTTATTGTGAGAGAGACTGTTTTCATCAAGTTTGAAGCCTCAGTTTTGGCTGGACAGCCGTTTCTTTATTTTTGGGTTCTATGTGTTTTTCGACCTGGAAATGGCAAAAAAGGCGCGAAAACATAGATTTGTCTCTCCTGCTGCGCACACACTTCCGATAGCTTGCGAAGGCCTAAAAAACACAATCAGCCCGTGAGTTAATATGGGAGAGACTGTTTTCATCAAGTTTCAAGCCATAGTTTTGGCGCCCCAGCCGTTTCTTTCATTTTGGGGCCTATGTGTTTTTCGACCTTGAAATCGCAAAAAAGGCGCGAAAACATGGATTTGTCTCTCCTGCCGCGCACAACTTCCGATAGCTTGCAAAGGCCTAAAAAACACAAGCAGCCCTTGAGTTATTATGGGAGAGACTGTTTTCATCAAGTTTCAAGCCATAGTTTTGGCGCCCCAGCCGTTTCTTTCATTTTGGGGCCTATGTGTTTTTCGACCTTGAAATCGCAAAAAAGGCGCGAAAACATGGATTTGTCTCTCCTGCCGCGCACACACTTCCGATAGCTTGCAAAGGCCTAAAAAACACAAGCAGCCCATGAGTTATTATGGGAGAGACTGTTTTCATCAAGATTGAAGCCATAGTTTTGGCGCGCCAGCCGTTTCTTTCATTTTGGGGCCTATGTGTTTTTCGACCTTGAAATCGCAAAAAATGCGCGAAAACATGGATTTGTCTCTCCTGCCGCGCACACACTTCCGATAGCTTGCAAAGGCCTAAAAAACACAAGCAGCCCGTGAGTTATTATGGGAGAGACTGTTTTCATCAAGTTTGAAGCCATAGTTTTGGCGCGGCAGCCGTTTCTTTCATTTTGGGGCCTATGTGTTTTTCGACCTTGAAATTGCAAAAAAGGCGCGAAAACATGGATTTGTCTCTCCTGCCGCGCACACACTTCCGATAGCTTGCAAAGGCCTAAAAAACACAAGCAGACCGTGAGTTATTATGGGAGAGACTGTTTTCATCAAGTTTCAAGCCATAGTTTTGGCGCCCCAGCCGTTTCTTTCATTTTGGGGCCTATGTGTTTTTCGACCTTGAAATCGCAAAAAAGGCACGAAAACATGGATTTGTCTCTCCTGCTGCGCACACACTTCCGATAGCTTGCAAAGGCCTAAAAAACACAAGCAGCCCGTGAGTTATTATGGGAGAGACTGTTTTCATCAAGTTTGAAGCCTCAGTTTTGGCTGGACAGCCGTTTCTTTATTTTTGGGTTCTATGTGTTTTTCGACCTGGAAATGGCAAAAAAGGCGCGAAAACATAGATTTGTCTCTCCTGCTGCGCACACACTTCCGATAGCTTGCGAAGGCCTAAAAAACACAATCAGCCCGTGAGTTAATATGGGAGAGACTGTTTTCATCAAGTTTCAAGCCATAGTTTTGGCGCCCCAGCCGTTTCTTTCATTTTGGGGCCTATGTGTTTTTCGACCTTGAAATCGCAAAAAAGGCGCGAAAACATGGATTTGTCTCTCCTGCCGCGCACAACTTCCGATAGCTTGCAAAGGCCTAAAAAACACAAGCAGCCCTTGAGTTATTATGGGAGAGACTGTTTTCATCAAGTTTCAAGCCATAGTTTTGGCGCCCCAGCCGTTTCTTTCATTTTGGGGCCTATGTGTTTTTCGACCTTGAAATCGCAAAAAAGGCGCGAAAACATGGATTTGTCTCTCCTGCCGCGCACACACTTCCGATAGCTTGCAAAGGCCTAAAAAACACAAGCAGCCCGTGAGTTATTATGGGAGAGACTGTTTTCATCAAGTTTGAAGCCATAGTTTTGGCGCGCCAGCCGTTTCTTTCATTTTGGGGCCTATGTGTTTTTCGACCTTGAAATCGCAAAAAAGGCGCGAAAACA
Organism: Argentina silus; assembly: GCF_951799395.1. NCBI lineage: Eukaryota > Metazoa > Chordata > Actinopteri > Argentiniformes > Argentinidae > Argentina > Argentina silus. The sequence goes on along the minus strand of NW_028152582.1, from coordinate 592,512 downwards.
TGGATTTGTCTCTCCTGCCGCGCACAACTTCCGATAGCTTGCAAAGGCCTAAAAAACACAAGCAGCCCTTGAGTTATTATGGGAGAGACTGTTTTCATCAAGTTTCAAGCCATAGTTTTGGCGCCCCAGCCGTTTCTTTCATTTTGGGGCCTATGTGTTTTTCGACCTTGAAATCGCAAAAAAGGCGCGAAAACATGGATTTGTCTCTCCTGCCGCGCACACACTTCCGATAGCTTGCAAAGGCCTAAAAAACACAAGCAGCCCATGAGTTATTATGGGAGAGACTGTTTTCATCAAGATTGAAGCCATAGTTTTGGCGCGGCAGCCGTTTCTTTCATTTTGGGGCCTATGTGTTTTTCGACCTTGAAATCGCAAAAAAGGCGCGAAAACATGGATTTGTCTCTCCTGCCGCGCACACACTTCCAATAGCTTGCAAAGGCCTAAAAAACACAAGCAGCCCGTGAGTTATTATGGGAGAGACTGTTTTCATCAAGTTTGAAGCCATAGTTTTGGCGCGGCAGCCGTTTCTTTCATTTTGGGGCCTATGTGTTTTTCGACCTTGAAATCGCAAAAAAGGCGCGAAAACATGGATTTGTCTCTCCTGCCGCGCACACACTTCCGATAGCTTGCAAAGGCCTAAAAAACACAAGCAGCCCGTGAGTTATTATGGGAGAGACTGTTTTCATCAAGTTTGAAGCCATAGTTTTGGCACGCCAGCCGTTTCTTTCATTTTGGGGCCTATGTGTTTTTCGACCTTGAAATCGCAAAAAAGGCGCGAAAACATGGATTTGTCTCTCCTGCCGCGCACACACTTCCGATAGCTTGCAAAGGCCTAAAAAACACAAGCAGCCCGTGAGTTATTATGGGAGAGACTGTTTTCATCAAGTTTGAAGCCATAGTTTTGGCGCGGCAGCCGTTTCTTTCATTTTGGGGCCTATGTGTTTTTCGACCTTGAAATCGCAAAAAAGTCGCGAAAACATGGATTTGTCTCTCCTGCCGCGCACACACTTCCGATAGCTTGCAAAGGCCTAAAAAACACAAGCAGCCCGTGAGTTATTATGGGAAAGACTGTTTTCATCAAGTTTGAAGCCATAGTTTTGGCGCGCCAGCCGTTTCTTTCATTTTGGGGCCTATGTGTTTTTCGACCTTGAAATCGCAAAAAAGGCGCGAAAACATGGATTTGTCTCTCCTGCCGCGCACAACTTCCGATAGCTTGCAAAGGCCTAAAAAACACAAGCAGCCCTTGAGTTATTATGGGAGAGACTGTTTTCATCAAGTTTCAAGCCATAGTTTTGGCGCCCCAGCCGTTTCTTTCATTTTGGGGCCTATGTGTTTTTCGACCTTGAAATCGCAAAAAAGGCGCGAAAACATGGATTTGTCTCTCCTGCCGCGCACACACTTCCGATAGCTTGCAAAGGCCTAAAAAACACAAGCAGCCCGTGAGTTATTATGGGAGAGACTGTTTTCATCAAGATTGAAGCCATAGTTTTGGCGCGGCAGCCGTTTCTTTCATTTTGGGGCCTATGTGTTTTTCGACCTTGAAATCGCAAAAAATGCACGAAAACATGGATTTGTCTCTCCTGCCGCGCACACACTTCCGATAGCTTGCGAAGGCCTAAAAAACACAAGCGACCCTTGAGTTATTGTGGGAGAGACTGTTTTCATCAAGTTTGAAGCCTCAGTTTTGGCTGGACAGCCGTTTCTTTATTTTTGGGTTCCATGTGTTTTTCGACCTGGAAATGGCAAAAAAGGCGCGAAAACATAGATTTGTCTCTCCTGCTGCGCACACACTTCCGATAGCTTGCGAAGGCCTAAAAAACACAATCAGCCCGTGAGTTAATATGGGAGAGACTGTTTTCATCAAGTTTCAAGCCATAGTTTTGGCGCCCCAGCCGTTTCTTTCATTTTGGGGCCTATGTGTTTTTCGACCTTGAAATCGCAAAAAAGGCGCGAAAACATGGATTTGTCTCTCCTGCCGCGCACACACTTCCGATAGCTTGCAAAGGCCTAAAAAACACAAGCAGCCCGTGAGTTATTATGGGAGAGACTGTTTTCATCAAGTTTGAAGCCTCAGTTTTGGCTGGACAGCCGTTTCTTTATTTTTGGGTTCTATGTGTTTTTCGACCTGGAAATGGCAAAAAAGGCGCGAAAACATAGATTTGTCTCTCCTGCTGCGCACACACTTCCGATAGCTTGCGAAGGCCTAAAAAACACAATCAGCCCGTGAGTTAATATGGGAGAGACTGTTTTCATCAAGTTTCAAGCCATAGTTTTGGCGCGGCAGCCGTTTCTTTCATTTTGGGGCCTATGTGTTTTTCGACCTTGAAATCGCAAAAAAGGCGCGAAAACATGGATTTGTCTCTCCTGCCGCGCACAACTTCCGATAGCTTGCAAAGGCCTAAAAAACACAAGCAGCCCTTGAGTTATTATGGGAGAGACTGTTTTCATCAAGTTTCAAGCCATAGTTTTGGCGCCCCAGCCGTTTCTTTCATTTTGGGGCCTATGTGTTTTTCGACCTTGAAATCGCAAAAAAGGCGCGAAAACATGGATTTGTCTCTCCTGCCGCGCACACACTTCCGATAGCTTGCAAAGGCCTAAAAAACACAAGCAGCCCATGAGTTATTATGGGAGAGACTGTTTTCATCAAGATTGAAGCCATAGTTTTGGCGCGCCAGCCGTTTCTTTCATTTTGGGGCCTATGTGTTTTTCGACCTTGAAATCGCAAAAAATGCGCGAAAACATGGATTTGTCTCTCCTGCCGCGCACACACTTCCGATAGCTTGCAAAGGCCTAAAAAACACAAGCAGCCCGTGAGTTATTATGGGAGAGACTGTTTTCATCAAGTTTGAAGCCATAGTTTTGGCGCGGCAGCCGTTTCTTTCATTTTGGGGCCTATGTGTTTTTCGACCTTGAAATTGCAAAAAAGGCGCGAAAACATGGATTTGTCTCTCCTGCCGCGCACACACTTCCGATAGCTTGCAAAGGCCTAAAAAACACAAGCAGACCGTGAGTTATTATGGGAGAGACTGTTTTCATCAAGTTTCAAGCCATAGTTTTGGCGCCCCAGCCGTTTCTTTCATTTTGGGGCCTATGTGTTTTTCGACCTTGAAATCGCAAAAAAGGCACGAAAACATGGATTTGTCTCTCCTGCTGCGCACACACTTCCGATAGCTTGCAAAGGCCTAAAAAACACAAGCAGCCCGTGAGTTATTATGGGAGAGACTGTTTTCATCAAGTTTGAAGCCTCAGTTTTGGCTGGACAGCCGTTTCTTTATTTTTGGGTTCTATGTGTTTTTCGACCTGGAAATGGCAAAAAAGGCGCGAAAACATAGATTTGTCTCTCCTGCTGCGCACACACTTCCGATAGCTTGCGAAGGCCTAAAAAACACAATCAGCCCGTGAGTTAATATGGGAGAGACTGTTTTCATCAAGTTTCAAGCCATAGTTTTGGCGCCCCAGCCGTTTCTTTCATTTTGGGGCCTATGTGTTTTTCGACCTTGAAATCGCAAAAAAGGCGCGAAAACATGGATTTGTCTCTCCTGCCGCGCACAACTTCCGATAGCTTGCAAAGGCCTAAAAAACACAAGCAGCCCTTGAGTTATTATGGGAGAGACTGTTTTCATCAAGTTTCAAGCCATAGTTTTGGCGCCCCAGCCGTTTCTTTCATTTTGGGGCCTATGTGTTTTTCGACCTTGAAATCGCAAAAAAGGCGCGAAAACATGGATTTGTCTCTCCTGCCGCGCACACACTTCCGATAGCTTGCAAAGGCCTAAAAAACACAAGCAGCCCATGAGTTATTATGGGAGAGACTGTTTTCATCAAGATTGAAGCCATAGTTTTGGCGCGGCAGCCGTTTCTTTCATTTTGGGGCCTATGTGTTTTTCGACCTTGAAATCGCAAAAAAGGCGCGAAAACATGGATTTGTCTCTCCTGCCGCGCACACACTTCCAATAGCTTGCAAAGGCCTAAAAAACACAAGCAGCCCGTGAGTTATTATGGGAGAGACTGTTTTCATCAAGTTTGAAGCCATAATTTTGGCGCGGCAGCCGTTTCTTTCATTTTGGGGCCTATGTGTTTTTCGACCTTGAAATCGCAAAAAATGCGCGAAAACATGGATTTGTCTCTCCTGCCGCGCACACACTTCCGATAGCTTGCAAAGGCCTAAAAAACACAAGCAGCCCGTGAGTTATTATGGGAGAGACTGTTTTCATCAAGTTTGAAGCCATAGTTTTGGCGCGGCAGCCGTTTCTTTCATTTTGGGGCCTATGTGTTTTTCGACCTTGAAATCGCAAAAAAGGCGCGAAAACATGGATTTGTCTCTCCTGCCGCGCACAACTTCCGATAGCTTGCAAAGGCCTAAAAAACACAAGCAGCCCGTGAGTTATTATGGGAGAGACTGTTTTCATCAAGATTGAAGCCATAATTTTGGCGCGGCAGCCGTTTCTTTCATTTTGGGGCCTATGTGTTTTTCGACCTTGAAATCGCAAAAAATGCACGAAAACATGGATTTGTCTCTCCTGCCGCGCACACACTTCCGATAGCTTGCGAAGGCCTAAAAAACACAAGCGGCCCTTGAGTTATTGTGGGAGAGACTGTTTTCATCAAGTTTGAAGCCTCAGTTTTGGCTGGACAGCGGTTTCTTTATTTTTGGGTTCTATGTGTTTTTCGACCTGGAAATGGCAAAAAAGGCGCGAAAACATAGATTTGTCTCTCCTGCTGCGCACACACTTCCGATAGCTTGCGAAGGCCTAAAAAACACAATCAGCCCGTGAGTTAATGTGGGAGAGACTGTTTTCATCAAGTTTCAAGCCATAGTTTTGGCGCCCCAGCCGTTTCTTTCATTTTGGGGCCTATGTGTTTTTCGACCTTGAAATCGCAAAAAAGGCGCGAAAACATGGATTTGTCTCTCCTGCCGCGCACACACTTCCGATAGCTTGCAAAGGCCTAAAAAACACAAGCAGCCCTTGAGTTATTATGGGAGAGACTGTTTTCCTTTGCAAGCTATCGGAAGTGTGTGCGCGGCAGGAGACAGCCGTTTCTTTATTTTTGGGTTATTATGGGAGAGACTGTTTTCATCAAGATTGAAGCCATACTTTTGGCGCGGCAGCCGTTTCTTTCATTTTGGGGCCTATGTGTTTTTCGACCTTGAAATCGCAAAAAAGGCGCGAAAACATGGATTTGTCTCTCCTGCCGCGCACACACTTCCAATAGCTTGCAAAGGCCTAAAAAACACAAGCAGCCCGTGAGTTATTATGGGAGAGACTGTTTTCATCAAGTTTGAAGCCATAGTTTTGGCGCGGCAGCCGTTTCTTTCATTTTGGGGCCTATGTGTTTTTCGACCTTGAAATCGCAAAAAATGCGCGAAAACATGGATTTGTCTCTCCTGCCGCGTACACACTTCCGATAGCTTGCAAAGGCCTAAAAAACACAAGCAGCCCGTGAGTTATTATGGGAGAGACTGTTTTCATCAAGTTTGAAGCCATAGTTTTGGCGCGGCAGCCGTTTCTTTCATTTTGGGGCCTATGTGTTTTTCGACCTTGAAATCGCAAAAAAGGCGCGAAAACATGGATTTGTCTCTCCTGCCGCGCACACACTTCCGATAGCTTGCAAAGGCCTAAAAAACACAAGCGGCCCTTGAGTTATTGTGGGAGAGACTGTTTTCATCAAGTTTGAAGCCTCAGTTTTGGCTGGACAGCCGTGTCTTTATTTTTGGGTTCTGTGTGTTTTTCGACCTGGAAATGGCAAAACAGGCGCGAAAACATAGATTTGTCTCTCCTGCTGAGCACACACTTCCGATAGCTTGCGAAGGCCTAAAAAACACAATCAGCCCGTGAGTTATTATGGGAGAGACTGTTTTAATCAAGTTTGAAGCCATAGTTTTGGCGCGCCAGCCGTTTCTTTCATTTTGGGGCTTATGTGTTTTTCGACCTTGAAATCGCAAAAAAGGCGCGAAAACATGGATTTGTCTCTCCTGCCGCGCACACACTTCCGATAGCTTGCAAAGGCCTAAAAAACACAAGCAGCCCGTGAGTTATTATGGGAGAGACTGTTTTCATCAAGTTTGAAGCCATAGTTTTGGCGCGGCAGCCGTTTCTTTCATTATGGGGCCTATGTGTTTTTTGACCTTGAAATCGCAAAAAATGCACGAAAACATGGATTTGTCTCTCCTGCCGCGCACACACTTCCGATAGCTTGCGAAGGCCTAAAAAACACAAGCGGCCCTTGAGTTATTGTGGGAGAGACTGTTTTCATCAAGTTTGAAGCCTCAGTTTTGGCTGGACAGCCGTTTCTTTATTTTTGGGTTCTATGTGTTTTTCGACCTGGAAATGGCAAAAAAGGCGCGAAAACATAGATTTGTCTCTCCTGCTGCGCACACACTTCCGATAGCTTGCGAAGGCCTAAAAAACACAATCAGCCCGTGAGTTAATATGGGAGAGACTGTTTTCATCAAGTTTCAAGCCATAGTTTTGGCGCCCCAGCCGTTTCTTTCATTTTGGGGCCTATGTGTTTTTCGACCTTGAAATCGCAAAAAAGGCGCGAAAACATGGATTTATCTCTCCTGCCGCGCACAACTTCCGATAGCTTGCAAAGGCCTAAAAAACACAAGCAGCCCTTGAGTTATTATGGGAGAGACTGTTTTCATCAAGTTTCAAGCCATAGTTTTGGCGCCCCAGCCGTTTCTTTCATTTTGGGGCCTATGTGTTTTTCGACCTTGAAATCGCAAAAAATGCGCGAAAACATGGATTTGTCTCTCCTGCCGCGCACACACTTCCGATAGCTTGCGAAGGCCTAAAAAACACAAGCAGCCCGTGAGTTATTATGGGAGAGACTGTTTTCATCAAGTTTGAAGCCATAGTTTTGGCGCGCCAGCCGTTTCTTTCATTTTGGGGCCTATGTGTTTTTCGACCTTGAAATCGCAAAAAAGGCGCGAAAACATGGATTTGTCTCTCCTGCCGCGCACACACTTCCAATAGCTTGCAAAGGCCTAAAAAAACACAAGCAGCCCGTGAGTTATTATGGGAGAGACTGTTTTCATCAAGTTTGAAGCCATAGTTTTGGCGCGGCAGCCGTTTCTTTCATTTTGGGGCCTATGTGTTTTTCGACCTTGAAATCGCAAAAAAGGCGCGAAAACATGGATTTGTCTCTCCTGCCGCGCACACACTTCCGATAGCTTGCAAAGGCCTAAAAAACACAAGCAGCCCTTGAGTTATTATGGGAGAGACTGTTTTCATCAAGTTTCAAGCCATAGTTTTGGCGCCCCAGCCGTTTCTTTCATTTTGGGGCCTATGTGTTTTTTGACCTTGAAATCGCAAAAAATGCGCGAAAACATGGATTTGTCTCTCCTGCCGCGCACACACTTCCGATAGCTTGCGAAGGCCTAAAAAACACAAGCGGCCCTTGAGTTATTGTGGGAGAGACTGTTTTCATCAAGTTTGAAGCCTCAGTTTTGGCTGGACAGCCGTTTCTTTATTTTTGGGTTCTATGTGTTTTTCGACCTGGAAATGGCAAAAAAGGCGCGAAAACATAGATTTGTCTCTCCTGCTGCGCACACACTTCCGATAGCTTGCGAAGGCCTAAAAAACACAATCAGCCCGTGAGTTAATATGGGAGAGACTGTTTTCATCAAGTTTCAAGCCATAGTTTTGGCGCCCCAGCCGTTTCTTTCATTTTGGGGCCTATGTGTTTTTCGACCTTGAAATCGCAAAAAAGGCGCGAAAACATGGATTTATCTCTCCTGCCGCGCACAACTTCCGATAGCTTGCAAAGGCCTAAAAAACACAAGCAGCCCTTGAGTTATTATGGGAGAGACTGTTTTCATCAAGTTTCAAGCCATAGTTTTGGCGCCCCAGCCGTTTCTTTCATTTTGGGGCCTATGTGTTTTTCGACCTTGAAATCGCAAAAAATGCGCGAAAACATGGATTTGTCTCTCCTGCCGCGCACACACTTCCGATAGCTTGCGAAGGCCTAAAAAACACAAGCAGCCCGTGAGTTATTATGGGAGAGACTGTTTTCATCAAGTTTGAAGCCATAGTTTTGGCGCGCCAGCCGTTTCTTTCATTTTGGGGCCTATGTGTTTTTCGACCTTGAAATCGCAAAAAATGCGCGAAAACATGGATTTGTCTCTCCTGCCGCGTACACACTTCCGATAGCTTGCAAAGGCCTAAAAAACACAAGCAGCCCGTGAGTTATTATGGGAGAGACTGTTTTCATCAAGTTTGAAGCCATAGTTTTGGCGCGGCAGCCGTTTCTTTCATTTTGGGGCCTATGTGTTTTTCGACCTTGAAATCGCAAAAAAGGCGCGAAAACATGGATTTGTCTCTCCTGCCGCGCACACACTTCCGATAGCTTGCAAAGGCCTAAAAAACACAAGCAGCCCTTGAGTTATTATGGGAGAGACTGTTTTCATCAAGTTTCAAGCCATAGTTTTGGCGCGGCAGCCGTTTCTTTCATTTTGGGGCCTATGTGTTTTTCGACCTTGAAATCGCAAAAAATGCACGAAAACATGGATTTGTCTCTCCTGCCGCGCACACACTTCCGATAGCTTGCGAAGGCCTAAAAAACACAAGCGGCCCTTGAGTTATTGTGGGAGAGACTGTTTTCATCAAGTTTGAAGCCTCAGTTTTGGCTGGACAGCCGTTTCTTTATTTTTGGGTTCTATGTGTTTTTCGACCTGGAAATGGCAAAAAAGGCGCGAAAACATAGATTTGTCTCTCCTGCTGCGCACACACTTCCGATAGCTTGCAAAGGCCTAAAAAACACAAGCAGCCCGTGAGTTATTATGGGAGAGACTGTTTTCATCAAGTTTGAAGCCATAGTTTTGGCGCGGCAGCCGTTTCTTTCATTTTGGGGCCTATGTGTTTTTCGACCTTGAAATCGCAAAAAATGCGCGAAAACATGGATTTGTCTCTCCTGCCGCGCACACACTTCCGATAGCTTGCAAAGGCCTAAAAAACACAAGCAGCCCGTGAGTTATTATGGGAGAGACTGTTTTCATCAAGATTGAAGCCATAGTTTTGGCGCGGCAGCCGTTTCTTTCATTTTGGGGCCTATGTGTTTTTCGACCTTGAAATCGCAAAAAAGGCGCGAAAACATGGATTTGTCTCTCCTGCCGCGCACACACTTCCGATAGCTTGCAAAGGCCTAAAAAACACAAGCAGCCCGTGAGTTATTATGGGAAAGACTGTTTTCATCAAGTTTGAAGCCATAGTTTTGGCGCGCCAGCCGTTTCTTTCATTTTGGGGCCTATGTGTTTTTCGACCTTGAAATCGCAAAAAAGGCGCGAAAACATGGATTTGTCTCTCCTGCCGCGCACAACTTCCGATAGCTTGCAAAGGCCTAAAAAACACAAGCAGCCCTTGAGTTATTATGGGAGAGACTGTTTTCATCAAGTTTCAAGCCATAGTTTTGGCGCCCCAGCCGTTTCTTTCATTTTGGGGCCTATGTGTTTTTCGACCTTGAAATCGCGAAAAAGGCGCGAAAACATGGATTTGTCTCTCCTGCCGCGCACAACTTCCGATAGCTTGCAAAGGCCTAAAAAACACAAGCAGCCCTTGAGTTATTATGGGAGAGACTGTTTTCATCAAGTTTCAAGCCATAGTTTTGGCGCCCCAGCCGTTTCTTTCATTTTGGGGCCTATGTGTTTTTCGACCTTGAAATCGCAAAAAAGGCGCGAAAACATGGATTTGTCTCTCCTGCCGCGCACACACTTCCGATAGCTTGCAAAGGCCTAAAAAACACAAGCAGCCCGTGAGTTATTATGGGAGAGACTGTTTTCATCAAGATTGAAGCCATAGTTTTGGCGCGGCAGCCGTTTCTTTCATTTTGGGGCCTATGTGTTTTTCGACCTTGAAATCGCAAAAAATGCACGAAAACATGGATTTGTCTCTCCTGCCGCGCACACACTTCCGATAGCTTGCGAAGGCCTAAAAAACACAAGCGGCCCTTGAGTTATTGTGGGAGACACTGTTTTCATCAAGTTTGAAGCCTCAGTTTTGGCTGGACAGCCGTTTCTTTATTTTTGGGTTCTATGTGTTTTTCGACCTGGAAATGGCAAAAAAGGCGCGAAAACATAGATTTGTCTCTCCTGCTGCGCACACACTTCCGATAGCTTGCGAAGGCCTAAAAAACACAATCAGCCCGTGAGTTAATATGGGAGAGACTGTTTTCATCAAGTTTGAAGCCATAGTTTTGGCGCGGCAGCCGTTTCTTTCATTTTGGGGCCTATGTGTTTTTCGACCTTGAAATCGCAAAAAAGGCGCAAAAACATTGATTTGTCTCTCCTGCCGCGCACACACTTCCGATAACTTGCAAAGGCCTAAAAAACACAAGCAGCCCGTGAGTTATTATGGGAGAGACTGTTTTCATCAAGTTTGAAGCCATAGTTTTGGCGCGGCAGCCGTTTCTTTCATTTTGGGGCCTATGTGTTTTTCGACCTTGAAATCGCAAAAAATGCGCGAAAACATGGATTTGTCTCTCCTGCCGCGCACACACTTCCGATAGCTTGCAAAGGCCTAAAAAACACAAGCAGCCCGTGAGTTATTATGGGAGAGACTGTTTTCATCAAGTTTGAAGCCATAGTTTTGGCGCGGCAGCCGTTTCTTTCATTTTGGGGCCTATGTGTTTTTCGACCTTGAAATCGCAAAAAAGGCGCGAAAACATGGATTTGTCTCTCCTGCCGCGCACACACTTCCGATAGCTTGCAAAGGCCTAAAAAACACAAGCAGCCCGTGAGTTATTATGGGAAAGACCGTTTTCATCAAGTTTGAAGCCATAGTTTTGGCGCGCCAGCCGTTTCTTTCATTTTGGGGCTTATGTGTTTTTCGACCTTGAAATCGCAAAAAAGGCGCGAAAACATGGATTTGTCTCTCCTGCCGCGCACACACTTCCGATAGCTTGCAAAGGCCTAAAAAACACAAGCAGCCCGTGAGTTATTATGGGAGAGACTGTTTTCATCAAGTTTGAAGCCATAGTTTTGGCGCGGCAGCCGTTTCTTTCATTATGGGGCCTATGTGTTTTTTGACCTTGAAATCGCAAAAAATGCACGAAAACATGGATTTGTCTCTCCTGCCGCGCACACACTTCCGATAGCTTGCGAAGGCCTAAAAAACACAAGCGGCCCTTGAGTTATTGTGGGAGAGACTGTTTTCATCAAGTTTGAAGCCTCAGTTTTGGCTGGACAGCCGTTTCTTTATTTTTGGGTTCTATGTGTTTTTCGACCTGGAAATGGCAAAAAAGGCGCGAAAACATAGATTTGTCTCTCCTGCTGCGCACACACTTCCGATAGCTTGCGAAGGCCTAAAAAACACAATCAGCCCGTGAGTTAATATGGGAGAGACTGTTTTCATCAAGTTTCAAGCCATAGTTTTGGCGCCCCAGCCGTTTCTTTCATTTTGGGGCCTATGTGTTTTTCGACCTTGAAATCGCAAAAAAGGCGCGAAAACATGGATTTATCTCTCCTGCCGCGCACAACTTCCGATAGCTTGCAAAGGCCTAAAAAACACAAGCAGCCCTTGAGTTATTATGGGAGAGACTGTTTTCATCAAGTTTCAAGCCATAGTTTTGGCGCCCCAGCCGTTTCTTTCATTTTGGGGCCTATGTGTTTTTCGACCTTGAAATCGCAAAAAATGCGCGAAAACATGGATTTGTCTCTCCTGCCGCGCACACACTTCCGATAGCTTGCGAAGGCCTAAAAAACACAAGCAGCCCGTGAGTTATTATGGGAGAGACTGTTTTCATCAAGTTTGAAGCCATAGTTTTGGCGCGCCAGCCGTTTCTTTCATTTTGGGGCCTATGTGTTTTTCGACCTTGAAATCGCAAAAAAGGCGCGAAAACATGGATTTGTCTCTCCTGCCGCGCACACACTTCCAATAGCTTGCAAAGGCCTAAAAAAACACAAGCAGCCCGTGAGTTATTATGGGAGAGACTGTTTTCATCAAGTTTGAAGCCATAGTTTTGGCGCGGCAGCCGTTTCTTTCATTTTGGGGCCTATGTGTTTTTCGACCTTGAAATCGCAAAAAAGGCGCGAAAACATGGATTTGTCTCTCCTGCCGCGCACACACTTCCGATAGCTTGCAAAGGCCTAAAAAACACAAGCAGCCCTTGAGTTATTATGGGAGAGACTGTTTTCATCAAGTTTCAAGCCATAGTTTTGGCGCCCCAGCCGTTTCTTTCATTTTGGGGCCTATGTGTTTTTTGACCTTGAAATCGCAAAAAATGCGCGAAAACATGGATTTGTCTCTCCTGCCGCGCACACACTTCCGATAGCTTGCGAAGGCCTAAAAAACACAAGCGGCCCTTGAGTTATTGTGGGAGAGACTGTTTTCATCAAGTTTGAAGCCTCAGTTTTGGCTGGACAGCCGTTTCTTTATTTTTGGGTTCTATGTGTTTTTCGACCTGGAAATGGCAAAAAAGGCGCGAAAACATAGATTTGTCTCTCCTGCTGCGCACACACTTCCGATAGCTTGCGAAGGCCTAAAAAACACAATCAGCCCGTGAGTTAATATGGGAGAGACTGTTTTCATCAAGTTTCAAGCCATAGTTTTGGCGCCCCAGCCGTTTCTTTCATTTTGGGGCCTATGTGTTTTTCGACCTTGAAATCGCAAAAAAGGCGCGAAAACATGGATTTATCTCTCCTGCCGCGCACAACTTCCGATAGCTTGCAAAGGCCTAAAAAACACAAGCAGCCCTTGAGTTATTATGGGAGAGACTGTTTTCATCAAGTTTCAAGCCATAGTTTTGGCGCCCCAGCCGTTTCTTTCATTTTGGGGCCTATGTGTTTTTCGACCTTGAAATCGCAAAAAATGCGCGAAAACATGGATTTGTCTCTCCTGCCGCGCACACACTTCCGATAGCTTGCGAAGGCCTAAAAAACACAAGCAGCCCGTGAGTTATTATGGGAGAGACTGTTTTCATCAAGTTTGAAGCCATAGTTTTGGCGCGCCAGCCGTTTCTTTCATTTTGGGGCCTATGTGTTTTTCGACCTTGAAATCGCAAAAAATGCGCGAAAACATGGATTTGTCTCTCCTGCCGCGTACACACTTCCGATAGCTTGCAAAGGCCTAAAAAACACAAGCAGCCCGTGAGTTATTATGGGAGAGACTGTTTTCATCAAGTTTGAAGCCATAGTTTTGGCGCGGCAGCCGTTTCTTTCATTTTGGGGCCTATGTGTTTTTCGACCTTGAAATCGCAAAAAAGGCGCGAAAACATGGATTTGTCTCTCCTGCCGCGCACACACTTCCGATAGCTTGCAAAGGCCTAAAAAACACAAGCAGCCCTTGAGTTATTATGGGAGAGACTGTTTTCATCAAGTTTCAAGCCATAGTTTTGGCGCGGCAGCCGTTTCTTTCATTTTGGGGCCTATGTGTTTTTCGACCTTGAAATCGCAAAAAATGCACGAAAACATGGATTTGTCTCTCCTGCCGCGCACACACTTCCGATAGCTTGCGAAGGCCTAAAAAACACAAGCGGCCCTTGAGTTATTGTGGGAGAGACTGTTTTCATCAAGTTTGAAGCCTCAGTTTTGGCTGGACAGCCGTTTCTTTATTTTTGGGTTCTATGTGTTTTTCGACCTGGAAATGGCAAAAAAGGCGCGAAAACATAGATTTGTCTCTCCTGCTGCGCACACACTTCCGATAGCTTGCAAAGGCCTAAAAAACACAAGCAGCCCGTGAGTTATTATGGGAGAGACTGTTTTCATCAAGTTTGAAGCCATAGTTTTGGCGCGGCAGCCGTTTCTTTCATTTTGGGGCCTATGTGTTTTTCGACCTTGAAATCGCAAAAAAGGCGCGAAAACATGGATTTGTCTCTCCTGCCGCGCACACACTTCCAATAGCTTGCAAAGGCCTAAAAAACACAAGCAGCCCGTGAGTTATTATGGGAGAGACTGTTTTCATCAAGTTTGAAGCCATAGTTTTGGCGCGGCAGCCGTTTCTTTCATTTTGGGGCCTATGTGTTTTTCGACCTTGAAATCGCAAAAAATGCGCGAAAACATGGATTTGTCTCTCCTGCCGCGCACACACTTCCGATAGCTTGCAAAGGCCTAAAAAACACAAGCAGCCCGTGAGTTATTATGGGAGAGACTGTTTTCATCAAGATTGAAGCCATAGTTTTGGCGCGGCAGCCGTTTCTTTCATTTTGGGGCCTATGTGTTTTTCGACCTTGAAATCGCAAAAAAGGCGCGAAAACATGGATTTGTCTCTCCTGCCGCGCACACACTTCCGATAGCTTGCAAAGGCCTAAAAAACACAAGCAGCCCGTGAGTTATTATGGGAAAGACTGTTTTCATCAAGTTTGAAGCCATAGTTTTGGCGCGCCAGCCGTTTCTTTCATTTTGGGGCCTATGTGTTTTTCGACCTTGAAATCGCAAAAAAGGCGCGAAAACATGGATTTGTCTCTCCTGCCGCGCACAACTTCCGATAGCTTGCAAAGGCCTAAAAAACACAAGCAGCCCTTGAGTTATTATGGGAGAGACTGTTTTCATCAAGTTTCAAGCCATAGTTTTGGCGCCCCAGCCGTTTCTTTCATTTTGGGGCCTATGTGTTTTTCGACCTTGAAATCGCGAAAAAGGCGCGAAAACATGGATTTGTCTCTCCTGCCGCGCACAACTTCCGATAGCTTGCAAAGGCCTAAAAAACACAAGCAGCCCTTGAGTTATTATGGGAGAGACTGTTTTCATCAAGTTTCAAGCCATAGTTTTGGCGCCCCAGCCGTTTCTTTCATTTTGGGGCCTATGTGTTTTTCGACCTTGAAATCGCAAAAAAGGCGCGAAAACATGGATTTGTCTCTCCTGCCGCGCACACACTTCCGATAGCTTGCAAAGGCCTAAAAAACACAAGCAGCCCGTGAGTTATTATGGGAGAGACTGTTTTCATCAAGATTGAAGCCATAGTTTTGGCGCGGCAGCCGTTTCTTTCATTTTGGGGCCTATGTGTTTTTCGACCTTGAAATCGCAAAAAATGCACGAAAACATGGATTTGTCTCTCCTGCCGCGCACACACTTCCGATAGCTTGCGAAGGCCTAAAAAACACAAGCGGCCCTTGAGTTATTGTGGGAGACACTGTTTTCATCAAGTTTGAAGCCTCAGTTTTGGCTGGACAGCCGTTTCTTTATTTTTGGGTTCTATGTGTTTTTCGACCTGGAAATGGCAAAAAAGGCGCGAAAACATAGATTTGTCTCTCCTGCTGCGCACACACTTCCGATAGCTTGCGAAGGCCTAAAAAACACAATCAGCCCGTGAGTTAATATGGGAGAGACTGTTTTCATCAAGTTTGAAGCCATAGTTTTGGCGCGGCAGCCGTTTCTTTCATTTTGGGGCCTATGTGTTTTTCGACCTTGAAATCGCAAAAAAGGCGCAAAAACATTGATTTGTCTCTCCTGCCGCGCACACACTTCCGATAACTTGCAAAGGCCTAAAAAACACAAGCAGCCCGTGAGTTATTATGGGAGAGACTGTTTTCATCAAGTTTGAAGCCATAGTTTTGGCGCGGCAGCCGTTTCTTTCATTTTGGGGCCTATGTGTTTTTCGACCTTGAAATCGCAAAAAATGCGCGAAAACATGGATTTGTCTCTCCTGCCGCGCACACACTTCCGATAGCTTGCAAAGGCCTAAAAAACACAAGCAGCCCGTGAGTTATTATGGGAGAGACTGTTTTCATCAAGTTTGAAGCCATAGTTTTGGCGCGGCAGCCGTTTCTTTCATTTTGGGGCCTATGTGTTTTTCGACCTTGAAATCGCAAAAAAGGCGCGAAAACATGGATTTGTCTCTCCTGCCGCGCACACACTTCCGATAGCTTGCAAAGGCCTAAAAAACACAAGCAGCCCGTGAGTTATTATGGGAAAGACCGTTTTCATCAAGTTTGAAGCCATAGTTTTGGCGCGCCAGCCGTTTCTTTCATTTTGGGGCCTATGTGTTTTTCGACCTTGAAATCGCAAAAAAGGCGCGAAAACATGGATTTGTCTCTCCTGCCGCGCACAACTTCCGATAGCTTGCAAAGGCCTAAAAAACACAAGCAGCCCTTGAGTTATTATGGGAGAGACTGTTTTCATCAAGTTTCAAGCCATAGTTTTGGCGCCCCAGCCGTTTCTTTCATTTTGGGGCCTATGTGTTTTTCGACCTTGAAATCGCAAAAAAGGCACGAAAACATGGATTTGTCTCTCCTGCCGCGCACACACTTCCGATAGCTTGCAAAGGCCTAAAAAACACAAGCAGCCCGTGAGTTATTATGGGAGAGACTGTTTTCATCAAGTTTGAAGCCATAGTTTTGGCGCGGCAGCCGTTTCTTTCATTTTGGGGCCTATGTGTTTTTCGACCTTGAAATCGCAAAAAAGGCGCGAAAACATGGATTTGTCTCTCCTGCCGCGCACACACTTCCGATAGCTTGCAAAGGCCTAAAAAACACAAGCGGCCCTTGAGTTATTGTGGGAGAGACTGTTGTCATCAAGTTTGAAGCCTCAGTTTTGGCTGGACAGCCGTTTCTTTATTTTTGGGTTCTGTGTGTTTTTCGACCTGGAAATGGCAAAAAAGGCGCGAAAACATAGATTTGTCTCTCCTGCTGCGCACACACTTCCGATAGCTTGCGAAGGCCTAAAAAACACAAGCAGCCCTTGAGTTATTATGGGAGAGACTGTTTTCATCAAGTTTCAAGCCATAGTTTTGGCGCCCCAGCCGTTTCTTTCATTTTGGGGCCTATGTGTTTTTCGACCTTGAAATCGCAAAAAAGGCGCGAAAACATGGATTTGTCTCTCCTGCCGCGCACACACTTCCGATAGCTTGCAAAGGCCTAAAAAACACAAGCAGCCCGTGAGTTATTATGGGAGAGACTGTTTTCATCAAGATTGAAGCCATAGTTTTGGCGCGGCAGCCGTTTCTTTCATTTTGGGGCCTATGTGTTTTTCGACCTTGAAATCGCAAAAAATGCACGAAAACATGGATTTGTCTCTCCTGCCGCGCACACACTTCCGATAGCTTGCGAAGGCCTAAAAAACACAAGCGGCCCTTGAGTTATTGTGGGAGACACTGTTTTCATCAAGTTTGAAGCCTCAGTTTTGGCTGGACAGCCGTTTCTTTATTTTTGGGTTCTATGTGTTTTTCGACCTGGAAATGGCAAAAAAGGCGCGAAAACATAGATTTGTCTCTCCTGCTGCGCACACACTTCCGATAGCTTGCGAAGGCCTAAAAAACACAATCAGCCCGTGAGTTAATATGGGAGAGACTGTTTTCATCAAGTTTGAAGCCATAGTTTTGGCGCGGCAGCCGTTTCTTTCATTTTGGGGCCTATGTGTTTTTCGACCTTGAAATCGCAAAAAAGGCGCGAAAACATGGATTTGTCTCTCCTGCCGCGCACAACTTCCGATAGCTTGCAAAGGCCTAAAAAACACAAGCAGCCCTTGAGTTATTATGGGAGAGACTGTTTTCATCAAGTTTCAAGCCATAGTTTTGGCGCCCCAGCCGTTTCTTTCATTTTGGGGCCTATGTGTTTTTCGACCTTGAAATCGCAAAAAAGGCACGAAAACATGGATTTGTCTCTCCTGCCGCGCACACACTTCCGATAGCTTGCAAAGGCCTAAAAAACACAAGCAGCCCGTGAGTTATTATGGGAGAGACTGTTTTCATCAAGTTTGAAGCCATAGTTTTGGCGCGGCAGCCGTTTCTTTCATTTTGGGGCCTATGTGTTTTTCGACCTTGAAATCGCAAAAAAGGCGCGAAAACATGGATTTGTCTCTCCTGCCGCGCACACACTTCCGATAGCTTGCAAAGGCCTAAAAAACACAAGCGGCCCTTGAGTTATTGTGGGAGAGACTGTTGTCATCAAGTTTGAAGCCTCAGTTTTGGCTGGACAGCCGTTTCTTTATTTTTGGGTTCTGTGTGTTTTTCGACCTGGAAATGGCAAAAAAGGCGCGAAAACATAGATTTGTCTCTCCTGCTGCGCACACACTTCCGATAGCTTGCGAAGGCCTAAAAAACACAATCAGCCCGTGAGTTAATATGGGAGAGACTGTTTTCATCAAGTTTGAAGCCATAGTTTTGGCGCGCCAGCCGTTTCTTTCATTTTGGGGCCTATGTGTTTTTCGACCTTGAAATCGCAAAAAAGGCGCGAAAACATGGATTTGTCTCTCCTGCCGCGCACACACTTCCGATAGCTTGCAAAGGCCTAAAAAACACAAGCAGCCCGTGAGTTATTATGGGAGAGACTGTTTTCATCAAGTTTGAAGCCATAGTTTTGGCGCGGCAGCCGTTTCTTTCATTTTGGGGCCTATGTGTTTTTCGACCTTGAAATCGCAAAAAATGCGCGAAAACATGGATTTGTCTCTCCTGCCGCGCACACACTTCCGATAGCTTGCGAAGGCCTAAAAAACACAAGCGGCCCTTGAGTTATTGTGGGAGAGACTGTTTTCATCAAGTTTGAAGCCTCAGTTTTGGCTGGACAGCCGTTTCTTTATTTTTGGGGTCTGTGTGTTTTTCGACCTGGAAATGGCAAAACAGGCGCGAAAACATAGATTTGTCTCTCCTGCTGCGCACACACTTCCGATAGCTTGCGAAGGCCTAAAAAACACAATCAGCCCGTGAGTTAATATGGGAGAGACTGTTTTCATCAAGTTTGAAGCCATAGTTTTGGCGCGCCAGCCGTTCTTTCATTTTGGGGCCTATGTGTTTTTCGACCTTGAAATCGCAGAAAAGGCGTGAAAACATGGATTTGACTCTCCTGCCGCGCACACACTTCCGATAGCTTGCAAAGGCCTAAAAAACACAAGCAGCCCGTGAGTTATTATGGGAGAGACTGTTTTCATCAAGTTTGAAGCCATAGTTTTGGCGCGCCAGCCGTTTCTTTCATTTTGGGGCCTATGTGTTTTTCGACCTTGAAATCGCAAAAAAGGCGCGAAAACATGGATTTGTCTCTCCTGCCGCGCACACACTTCCAATAGCTTGCAAAGGCCTAAAAAACACAAGCAGCCCGTGAGTTATTATGGGAAAGACTGTTTTCATCAAGTTTGAAGCCATAGTTTTGGCGCGCCAGCCGTTTCTTTCATTTTGGGGCCTATGTGTTTTTCGACCTTGAAATCGCAAAAAAGGCGCGAAAACATGGATTTGTCTCTCCTGCCGCACACAACTTCCGATAGCTTGCAAAGGTCTAAAAAACACAAGCGGCCCTTGAGTTATTGTGGGAGAGACTGTTTTCATCAAGTTTGAAGCCTCAGTTTTGGCTGGACAGCCGTTTCTTTATTTTTGGGGTCTGTGTGTTTTTCGACCTGGAAATGGCAAAACAGGCGCGAAAACATAGATTTGTCTCTCCTGCTGTGCACACACTTCCGATAGCTTGCGAAGGCCTAAAAAACACAATCAGCCCGTGAGTTAATATGGGAGAGACTGTTTTCATCAAGTTTGAAGCCATAGTTTTGGCGCGGCAGCCGTTTCTTTCATTTTGGGGCCTATGTGTTTTTCGACCTTGAAATCGCAAAAAAGGCGCGAAAACATGGATTTGTCTCTCCTGCCGCGCACACACTTCCGATAGCTTGCAAAGGCCTAAAAAACACAAGCAGCCCGTGAGTTATTATGGGAGAGACTGTTTTCATCAAGTTTGAAGCCATAGTTTTGGCGCGCCAGCCGTTTCTTTCATTTTGGGGCCTATGTGTTTTTCGACCTTGAAATCGCAAAAAATGCGCGAAAACATGGATTTGTCTCTCCTGCCGCGCACACACTTCCGATAGCTTGCAAAGGCCTAAAAAACACAAGCAGCCCGTGAGTTATTATGGGAGAGACTGTTTTCATCAAGTTTGAAGCCATAGTTTTGGCGCGGCAGCCGTTTCTTTCATTTTGGGGCCTATGTGTTTTTCGACCTTGAAATCGCAAAAAAGGCGCGAAAACATGGATTTGTCTCTCCTGCCGCGCACACACTTCCGATAGCTTGCAAAGGCCTAAAAAACACAAGCAGCCCGTGAGTTATTATGGGAAAGACCGTTTTCATCAAGTTTGAAGCCATAGTTTTGGCGCGCCAGCCGTTTCTTTCATTTTGGGGCCTATGTGTTTTTCGACCTTGAAATCGCAAAAAAGGCGCGAAAACATGGATTTGTCTCTCCTGCCGCGCACAACTTCCGATAGCTTGCAAAGGCCTAAAAAACACAAGCAGCCCTTGAGTTATTATGGGAGAGACTGTTTTCATCAAGTTTCAAGCCATAGTTTTGGCGCCCCAGCCGTTTCTTTCATTTTGGGGCCTATGTGTTTTTCGACCTTGAAATCGCAAAAAAGGCACGAAAACATGGATTTGTCTCTCCTGCCGCGCACACACTTCCGATAGCTTGCAAAGGCCTAAAAAACACAAGCAGCCCGTGAGTTATTATGGGAGAGACTGTTTTCATCAAGTTTGAAGCCATAGTTTTGGCGCGGCAGCCGTTTCTTTCATTTTGGGGCCTATGTGTTTTTCGACCTTGAAATCGCAAAAAAGGCGCGAAAACATGGATTTGTCTCTCCTGCCGCGCACACACTTCCGATAGCTTGCAAAGGCCTAAAAAACACAAGCGGCCCTTGAGTTATTGTGGGAGAGACTGTTGTCATCAAGTTTGAAGCCTCAGTTTTGGCTGGACAGCCGTTTCTTTATTTTTGGGTTCTGTGTGTTTTTCGACCTGGAAATGGCAAAAAAGGCGCGAAAACATAGATTTGTCTCTCCTGCTGCGCACACACTTCCGATAGCTTGCGAAGGCCTAAAAAACACAATCAGCCCGTGAGTTAATATGGGAGAGACTGTTTTCATCAAGTTTGAAGCCATAGTTTTGGCGCGCCAGCCGTTTCTTTCATTTTGGGGCCTATGTGTTTTTCGACCTTGAAATCGCAAAAAAGGCGCGAAAACATGGATTTGTCTCTCCTGCCGCGCACACACTTCCGATAGCTTGCAAAGGCCTAAAAAACACAAGCAGCCCGTGAGTTATTATGGGAGAGACTGTTTTCATCAAGTTTGAAGCCATAGTTTTGGCGCGGCAGCCGTTTCTTTCATTTTGGGGCCTATGTGTTTTTCGACCTTGAAATCGCAAAAAATGCGCGAAAACATGGATTTGTCTCTCCTGCCGCGCACACACTTCCGATAGCTTGCGAAGGCCTAAAAAACACAAGCGGCCCTTGAGTTATTGTGGGAGAGACTGTTTTCATCAAGTTTGAAGCCTCAGTTTTGGCTGGACAGCCGTTTCTTTATTTTTGGGGTCTGTGTGTTTTTCGACCTGGAAATGGCAAAACAGGCGCGAAAACATAGATTTGTCTCTCCTGCTGCGCACACACTTCCGATAGCTTGCGAAGGCCTAAAAAACACAATCAGCCCGTGAGTTAATATGGGAGAGACTGTTTTCATCAAGTTTGAAGCCATAGTTTTGGCGCGCCAGCCGTTCTTTCATTTTGGGGCCTATGTGTTTTTCGACCTTGAAATCGCAAAAAAGGCGTGAAAACATGGATTTGTCTCTCCTGCTGCGCACACACTTCCGATAGCTTGCAAAGGCCTAAAAAACACAAGCAGCCCGTGAGTTATTATGGGAGAGACTGTTTTCATCAAGTTTGAAGCCATAGTTTTGGCGCGCCAGCCGTTTCTTTCATTTTGGGGCCTATGTGTTTTTCGACCTTGAAATCGCAAAAAAGGCGCGAAAACATGGATTTGTCTCTCCTGCCGCGCACACACTTCCAATAGCTTGCAAAGGCCTAAAAAACACAAGCAGCCCGTGAGTTATTATGGGAGAGACTGTTTTCATCAAGTTTGAAGCCATAGTTTTGGCGCGGCAGCCGTTTCTTTCATTTTGGGGCCTATGTGTTTTTCGACCTTGAAATCGCAAAAAAGGCGCGAAAACATGGATTTGTCTCTCCTGCCGCGCACACACTTCCGATAGCTTGAAAAGGCCTAAAAAACACAAGCAGCCCGTGAGTTATTATGGGAAAGACTGTTTTCATCAAGTTTGAAGCCATAGTTTTGGCGCGCCAGCCGTTTCTTTCATTTTGGGGCCTATGTGTTTTTCGACCTTGAAATGGCAAAAAAGGGGCGAAAACATGGATTTGTCTCTCCTGCCGCGCACAACTTCCGATAGCTTGCAAAGGCCTAAAAAACACAAGCAGCCCTTGAGTTATTATGGGAGAGACTGTTTTCATCAAGTTTCAAGCCATAGTTTTGGCGCCCCAGCCGTTTCTTTCATTTTGGGGCCTATGTGTTTTTCGACCTTGAAATCGCAAAAAAGGCGCAAAAACATGGATTTGTCTCTCCTGCCGCGCACACACTTCCGATAGCTTGCAAAGGCCTAAAAAACACAAGCAGCCCGTGAGTTATTATGGGAGAGACTGTTTTCATCAAGATTGAAGCCATAGTTTTGGCGCGGCAGCCGTTTCTTTCATTTTGGGGCCTATGTGTTTTTCGACCTTGAAATCGCAAAAAATGCACGAAAACATGGATTTGTCTCTCCTGCCGCGCACACACTTCCGATAGCTTGCGAAGGCCTAAAAAACACAAGCGGCCCTTGAGTTATTGTGGGAGAGACTGTTGTCATCAAGTTTGAAGCCTCAGTTTTGGCTGGAAAGCCGTTTCTTTATTTTTGGGTTCTGTGTGTTTTTCGACCTGGAAATGGCAAAAAAGGCGCGAAAACATAGATTTGTCTCTCCTGCTGCGCACACACTTCCGATAGCTTGCGAAGGCCTAAAAAACACAATCAGCCCGTGAGTTAATATGGGAGAGACTGTTTTCATCAAGTTTGAAGCCATAGTTTTGGCGCGCCAGCCGTTTCTTTCATTTTGGGGCCTATGTGTTTTTCGACCTTGAAATCGCAAAAAAGGCGTGAAAACATGGATTTGTCTCTCCTGCCGCGCACACACTTCCGATAGCTTGCAAAGGCCTAAAAAACACAAGCAGCCCGTGAGTTATTATGGGAGAGACTGTTTTCATCAAGTTTGAAGCCATAGTTTTGGCGCGCCAGCCGTTTCTTTCATTTTGGGGCCTATGTGTTTTTCGACCTTGAAATCGCAAAAAAGGCGCGAAAACATGGATTTGTCTCTCCTGCCGCGCACACACTTCCGATAGCTTGCAAAGGCCTAAAAAACACAAGCAGCCCGTGAGTTATTATGGGAGAGACTGTTTTCATCAAGTTTGAAGCCATAGTTTTGGCGCGGCAGCCGTTTCTTTCATTTTGGGGCCTATGTGTTTTTCGACCTTGAAATCGCAAAAAAGGCGCGAAAACATGGATTTGTCTCTCCTGCCGCGCACACACTTCCGATAGCTTGCAAAGGCCTAAAAAACACAAGCAGCCCGTGAGTTATTATGGGAGAGACTGTTTTCATCAAGTTTGAAGCCATAGTTTTGGCGCGCCAGCCGTTTCTTTCATTTTGGGGCCTATGTGTTTTTCGACCTTGAAATCGCAAAAAAGGCGCGAAAACATGGATTTGTCTCTCCTGCCGCGCACACACTTCCAATAGCTTGCAAAGGCCTAAGAAACACAAGCAGCCCGTGAGTTATTATGGGAGAGACTGTTTTCATCAAGTTTGAAGCCATAGTTTTGGCGCGGCAGCCGTTTCTTTCATTTTGGGGCCTATGTGTTTTTCGACCTTGAAATCGCAAAAAATGCGCAAAAACATGGATTTGTCTCTCCTGCCGTGCACACACTTCCGATAGCTTGCGAAGGCCTAAAAAACACAAGCGGCCATTGAGTTATTGTGGGAGAGACTGTTTTCATCAAGTTTGAAGCCTCAGTTTTGGCTGGACAGCCGTTTCTTTATTTTTGGGGTCTGTGTGTTTTTCGACCTGGAAATCGCAAAAAAGGCGCGAAAACATGGATTTGTCTCTCCTGCCGCGCACACACTTCCGATAGCTTGCAAAGGCCTAAAAAACACAAGCAGCCCGTGAGTTATTATGGGAGAGACTGTTTTCATCAAGTTTGAAGCCATAGTTTTGGCGCGCCATCCGTTTCTTTCATTTTGGGGCCTATGTGTTTTTCGACCTCGAAATCGCAAAAAAGGCGCGAAAACATGGATTTGTCTCTCCTGCCGCGCACACACTTCCGATAGCTTGCAAAGGCCTAAAAAACACAAGCAGCCCGTGAGTTATTATGGGAGAGACTGTTTTCATCAAGTTTGAAGCCTCAGTTTTGGCTGGACAGCCGTTTCGTTATTTTTGGGGTTCTGTGTGTTTTTCGACCTGGAAATGAAAAAAAGGCGCGAAAACATAGATTTGTCTCTCCTGCTGCGCACACACTTCCGATAGCTTGCAAAGGCCTAAAAAACACAAGCAGGCCGTGTGTTATTATGGGAGAGACTGTTTTCATCAAGTTTGAAGCCATAGTTTTGGTGCGCCACCCGTTTCTTTCATTTTGGGGCCTATGTGTTTTTCGACCTTGAAATCGCAAAAAAGGCGCGAAAACATGGATTTGTCTCTCCTGCCGCGCACACATTTCCGATAGCTTGCAAAAGCCTAAAAAACACAAGCAGCCCGTGAGTTATTATGGGAGAGACTGTTTTCATCAAGTTTGAAGCCATAGTTTTGGCGCGCCAGCAGTTTCTTTCATTTTGGGGCCTATGTGTTTTTCGACCTTGAAATCGCAAAAAAGGCGCGAAAACATTGATTTGTCTCTCCTGCCGCGCACACACTTCCGATAGCTTGCAAAGGTCTAAAAAACACAAGCGGCCCTTGAGTTATTGTGGGAGAGACTGTTTTCATCAAGTTTGAAGCCTCAGTTTTGGCTGGACAGCCGTTTCTTTATTTTTGGGGTCTGTGTGTTTTTCGACCTGGAAATGGCAAAACAGGCGCGAAAACATAGATTTGTCTCTCCTGCTGCGCACACACTTCCGATAGCTTGCGAAGGCCTAAAAAACACAATCAGCCCGTGAGTTAATATGGGAGAGACTGTTTTCATCAAGTTTGAAGCCATAGTTTTGGCGCGGCAGCCATTTCTTTCATTTTGGGGCCTATGTGTTTTTCGACCTTGAAATCGCAAAAAATGCGCAAAAACATGGATTTGTCTCTCCTGCCGTGCACACACTTCCGATAGCTTGCGAAGGCCTAAAAAACACAAGCGGCCATTGAGTTATTGTGGGAGAGACTGTTTTCATCAAGTTTGAAGCCTCAGTTTTGGCTGGACAGCCGTTTCTTTATTTTTGGGGTCTGTGTGTTTTTCGACCTGGAAATCGCAAAAAAGGCGCGAAAACATGGATTTGTCTCTCCTGCCGCGCACACACTTCCGATAGCTTGCAAAGGCCTAAAAAACACAAGCAGCCCGTGAGTTATTATGGGAGAGACTGTTTTCATCAAGTTTGAAGCCATAGTTTTGGCGCGCCATCCGTTTCTTTCATTTTGGGGCCTATGTGTTTTTCGACCTTGAAATCGCAAAAAAGGCGCGAAAACATGGATTTGTCTCTCCTGCCGCGCACACACTTCCGATAGCTTGCAAAGGCCTAAAAAACACAAGCAGCCCGTGAGTTATTATGGGAGAGACTGTTTTCATCAAGTTTGAAGCCATAGTTTTGGCGCGCCAGCCGTTTCTTTCATTTTGGGGCCTATGTGTTTTTCGACCTTGAAATCGCAAAAAAGGCGCGAAAACATGGATTTGTCTCTCCTGCCGCGCACACACTTCCGATAGCTTGCAAAGGCCTAAAAAACACAAGCAGCCCGTGAGTTATTATTGGAGAGACTGTTTTCATCAAGTTTGAAGCCATAGTTTTGGCGCGCCAGCCGTTTCTTTCATTTTGGGGCCTATGTGTTTTTCGACCTTGAAATCGCAAAAAATGCGCAAAAACATGGATTTGTCTCTCCTGCCGCGCACACACTTCTGATAGCTTGCGAAGGCCTAAAAAACACAAGCGGCCCTTGAGTTATTGTGGGAGAGACTGTTTTCATCAAGTTTGAAGCCTCAGTTTTGGCTGGACAGCCGTTTCTTTATTTTTGGGTTCTGTGTGTTTTTCGACCTGGAAATGAAAAAAAGGCGCGAAAACATAGATTTGTCTCTCCTGCTGCGCACACACTTCCGATAGCTTGCGAAGGCCTAAAAAACACAATCAGCCCGTGAGTTAATATGGGAGAGACTGTTTTCATCAAGTTTGAAGCCATAGTTTTGGCGCGCCAGCCGTTTCTTTCATTTTGGGGCCTATGTGTTTTTCGACCTTGAAATCGCAAAAAAGGCGCGAAAACATGGATTTGTCTCTCCTGCCGCGCACACGCTTCCGATAGCTTGCAAAGGCCTAAAAAACACAAGCGGCCCTTGAGTTATTGTGGGAGAGACTGTTTTCATCAAGTTTGAAGCCTCAGTTTTGGCTGGACAGCCGTTTCTTTATTTTTGGGGTCTGTGTGTTTTTCGACCTGGAAATGGCAAAACAGGCGCGAAAACATAGATTTGTCTCTCCTGCTGCGCACACACTTCCGATAGCTTGCGAAGGCCTAAAAAACACAATCAGCCCGTGAGTTAATATGGGAGAGACTGTTTTCATCAAGTTTGAAGCCATAGTTTTGGCGCGGCAGCCGTTTCTTTCATTTTGGGGCCTATGTGTTTTTCGACCTCGAAATCGCAAAAAAGGCGCGAAAACATGGATTTGTCTCTCCTGCCGCGCACACACTTCCGATAGCTTGCAAAGGCCTAAAAAACACAAGCAGCCCGTGAGTTATTATGGGAGAGACTGTTTTCATCAAGTTTGAAGCCATAGTTTTGGCGCGCCAGCCGTTTCTTTCATTTTGGGGCCTATGTGTTTTTCGACCTTGAAATCGCAAAAAAGGCGCGAAAACATGGATTTGTCTCTCCTGCCGCGCACACACTTCCGATAGCTTGCAAAGGCCTAAAAAACACAAGCAGCCCGTGAGTTATTATGGGAGAGACTGTTTTCCTCAAGTTTGAAGCCATAGTTTTGGCGCGCCATCCGTTTCTTTCATTTTGGGGCCTATGTGTTTTTCGACCTTGAAATCGCAAAAAAGGCGCGAAAACATGGATTTGTC
Organism: Argentina silus; assembly: GCF_951799395.1. Classification (NCBI taxonomy): domain Eukaryota; kingdom Metazoa; phylum Chordata; class Actinopteri; order Argentiniformes; family Argentinidae; genus Argentina; species Argentina silus. The sequence continues at coordinate 565,587 of NW_028152582.1, read as the reverse complement.
TCTCCTGCCGCGCACACACTTCCGATAGCTTGCAAAGGCCTAAAAAACACAAGCAGCCCGTGAGTTATTATTGGAGAGACTGTTTTCATCAAGTTTGAAGCCATAGTTTTGGCGTGCCAGCCGTTTCTTTCATTTTGGGGCCTATGTGTTTTTCGACCTTGAAATCGCAAAAAATGCGCAAAAACATGGATTTGTCTCTCCTGCCGCGCACACACTTCTGATAGCTTGCGAAGGCCTAAAAAACACAAGCGGCCCTTGAGTTATTGTGGGAGAGACTGTTTTCATCAAGTTTGAAGCCTCAGTTTTGGCTGGACAGCCGTTTCGTTATTTTTGGGGTTCTGTGTGTTTTTCGACCTGGAAATGAAAAAAAGGCGCGAAAACATAGATTTGTCTCTCCTGCTGCGCACACACTTCCGATAGCTTGCAAAGGCCTAAAAAACACAAGCAGCCCGTGAGTTATTATGGGAGAGACTGTTTTCATCAAGTTTGAAGCCATAGTTTTGGCGCGCCAGCCGTTTCTTTCATTTTGGGGCCTATGTGTTTTTCGACCTTGAAATCGCAAAAAAGGCGCGAAAACATGGATTTGTCTCTCCTGCCGCGCACACACTTCCGATAGCTTGCAAAGGCCTAAAAAACACAAGCAGCCCGTGAGTTATTATGGGAGAGACTGTTTTCATCAAGTTTGAAGCCATAGTTTTGGCGCGGCAGCCGTTTCTTTCATTTTGGGGCCTATGTGTTTTTCGACCATGAAATCGCAAAAAATGCGCTAAAACATGGATTTGTCTCTACTGCCGCGCACACACTTCCGATAGCTTGCGAAGGCCTAAAAAACACAAGCGGCCCTTGAGTTATTTTGGGAGAGACTGTTTTCATCAAGTTTGAAGCCTCAGTTTTGGCTGGACAGCCGTTTCTTTATTTTTGGGGTCTGTGTGTTTTTCGACCTGGAAATGGCAAAAAAGGCGCGAAAACATAGATTTGTCTCTCCTGCTGCGCACACACTTCCGATAGCTTGCGAAGGCCTAAAAAACACAATCAGCCCGTGAGTTAATATGGGAGAGACTGTTTTCATCAAGTTTGAAGCCATAGTTTTGGCGCGGCAGCCGTTTCTTTCATTTTGGGGCCTATGTGTTTTTCGACCTTGAAATCGCAAAAAAGGCGCGAAAACATTGATTTGTCTCTCCTGCCGCGCACACACTTCCGTTATCTTGCGAAGGCCTAAAAAACACAAGCAGCCCTTGAGTTGTTGTGGGAGAGACTGTTTTCATCAAGTTTGAAGCCATAGTTTTGGCGCGGCAGCCGTTTCTTTCATTTTGGGGCCTTTGTGTTTTTCGACCTGGAAATGGCAAAAAAGGCGCGAAAACATGGATTTGTCTCTCCTGCCTGTTTTCATCAAGTTTCAACCCTAACCATAACCATCAACCCGACCCCGACCCTATCCCTTTCCCTAACCCCAACCCCGACCCCGACCCTGACCACAACCCTAACCATAACCATCAACCCGACCCCGACCCTATCCCTTTCCCTAACCCCAACCCCGACCCCGACCCTGACCACAACCCTAACCATAACCATCAACCCGACCCCGACCCTATCCCTTTCCCTAACCCCAACCCCGACCCCGACCCTGACCACAACCCTAACCATAACCATCAACCCGACCCCGACCCTATCCCTTTCCCTAACCCCAACCCCGACCCCGACCCTGACCACAACCCTAACCATAACCATCAACCCGACCCCGACCCTATCCCTTTCCCTAACCCCAACCCCGACCCTGACCACAACCCTAACCATAACCATCAACCCGACCCCGACCCTATCCCTTTCCCTAACCCCAACCCCGACCCCGACCCTGACCACAACCCTAACCATAACCATCAACCCGACCCTATCCCTTTCCCTAACCCCAACCCCGACCCCGACCCTGACCACAACCCTAACCATAACCATCAACCCGACCCCGACCCTATCCCTTTCCCTAACCCCAACCCCGACCCCGACCCTGACCACAACCCTAACCAAAACCATCAACCCGACCCCGACCCTTTCCCTAACCCCAACCCCGACCCCGACCCTGACCACAACCCTAACCATAACCATCAACCCGACCCCGACCCTATCCCTTTCCCTAACCCCAACCCCGACCCCGACCCTGACCACAACCCTAACCATAACCATCAACCCGACCCCGACCCTATCCCTTTCCCTAACCCCAACCCCGACCCCGACCCTGACCACAACCCTAACCATAACCATCAACCCGACCCCGACCCTATCCCTTTCCCTAACCCCAACCCCGACCCCGACCCTGACCACAACCCTAACCATAACCATCAACCCGACCCCGACCCTATCCCTTTCCCTAACCCCAACCCCGACCCCGACCCTGACCACAACCCTAACCATAACCATCAACCCGACCCCGACCCTATCCCTTTCCCTAACCCCAACCCCGACCCCGACCCTGACCACAACCCTAACCATAACCATCAACCCGACCCCGACCCTATCCCTTTCCCTAACCCCAACCCCGACCCTGACCACAACCCTAACCATAACCATCAACCCGACCCCGACCCTATCCCTTTCCCTAACCCCAACCCCGACCCCGACCCTGACCACAACCCTAACCATAACCATCAACCCGACCCCGACCCTATCCCTTTCCCTAACCCCAACCCCGACCCTGACCACAACCCTAACCATAACCATCAACCCGACCCCGACCCTATCCATTTCCCTAACCCCAACCCCGACCCCGACCCTGACCACAACCCTAACCATAACCATCAACCCGACCCCGACCCTATCCCTTTCCCTAACCCCAACCCCAACCCCGACCCCGACCCTGACCACAACCCTAACCATAACCATCAACCCGACCCCGACCCTATCCCTTTCCCTAACCCCAACCCCGACCCCGACCCTGACCACAACCCTAACCATAACCATCAACCCGACCCCGACCCTATCCCTTTCCCTAACCCCAACCCCGACCCCGACCCTGACCACAACCCTAACCATAACCATCAACCCGACCCCGACCCTATCCCTTTCCCTAACCCCAACCCCGACCCCGACCCTGACCACAACCCTAACCATAACCATCAACCCGACCCCGACCATATCCCTTTCCCTAACCCCAACCCCGACCCCGACCCTGACCACAACCCTAACCATCAACCCGACCCCGACCCTATCCCTTTCCCTAACCCCAACCCCGACCCCGACCCTGACCACAACCCTAACCATAACCATCAACCCGACCCCGACCCTATCCCTTTCCCTAACCCCAACCCCGACCCCGACCCTGACCACAACCCTAACCATAACCATCAACCCGACCCCGACCCTATCCCTTTCCCTAACCCCAACCCCGACCCCGACCCTGACCACAACCCTAACCATAACCATCAACCCGACCCCGACCCTATCCCTTTCCCTAACCCCAACCCCGACCCCGACCCTGACCACAACCCTAACCATAACCATCAACCCGACCCCGACCCTATCCCTTTCCCTAACCCCAACCCCGAACCCGACCCTGACCACAACCCTAACCATAACCATCAACCCGACCCCGACCCTATCCCTTTCCCTAACCCCAACCCCGACCCCGACCCTGACCACAACCCTAACCATAACCATCAACCCGACCCCGACCCTATCCCTTTCCCTAACCCCAACCCCGACCCCGACCCTGACCACAACCCTAACCATAACCATCAACCCGACCCCGACCCTATCCCTTTCCCTAACCCCAACCCCAACCCCGACCCCGACCCTGACCACAACCCTAACCATAACCATCAACCCGACCCCGACCCTATCCCTTTCCCTAACCCCAACCCCGACCCCGACCCTGACCACAACCCTAACCATAACCATCAACCCGACCCCGACCCTATCCCTTTCCCTAACCCCAACCCCGACCCCGACCCTGACCACAACCCTAACCATAACCATCAACCCGACCCCGACCCTATCCCTTTCCCTAACCCCAACCCCGACCCCGACCCTGACCACAACCCTAACCATAACCATCAACCCGACCCCGACCCTATCCCTTTCCCTAACCCCAACCCCGAACCCGACCCTGACCACAACCCTAACCATAACCATCAACCGGACCCCGACCCTATCCCTTTCCCTAACCCCAACCCCGACCCCGACCACAACCCTAACCATAACCATCAACCCGACCCCGACCCTATCCCTTTCCCTAACCCCAACCCCGACCCCGACCCTGACCACAACCCTAACCATAACCATCAACCCGACCCCGACCCTATCCCTTTCCCTAACCCCAACCCCAACCCCGACCCCGACCCTGACCACAACCCTAACCATAACCATCAACCCGACCCCGACCCTATCCCTTTCCCTAACCCCAACCCCGACCCCGACCCTGACCACAACCCTAACCATAACCATCAACCCGACCCCGACCCTATCCCTTTCCCTAACCCCAACCCCGACCCCGACCCTGACCACAACCCTAACCATAACCATCAACCCGACCCCGACCCTATCCCTTTCCCTAACCCCAACCCCGACCCTGACCACAACCCTAACCATAACCATCAACCCGACCCCGACCCTATCCCTTTCCCTAACCCCAACCCCGACCCTGACCACAACCCTAACCATAACCATCAACCCGACCCCGACCCTATCCCTTTCCCTAACCCCAACCCCGACACTGACCACAACCCTAACCATAACCATCAACCCGACCACGACCCTATCCCTTTCCCTAACCCCAACCCCGACCCCGACCCTGACCACAACCCTAACCATAACCATCAACCCGACCCCGACCCTATCCCTTTCCCTAACCCCAACCCCGACCCCGACCCTGACCACAACCCTAACCATAACCATCAACCCGACCCCGACCCTATCCCTTTCCCTAACCCCAACCCCGACCCCGACCCTGACCACAACCCTAACCATAACCATAACCATCAACCCGACCCCGACCCTATCCCTTTCCCTAACCCCAACCCCGACCCCGACCCTGACCACAACCCTAACCATAACCATCAACCCGACCCCGACCCTATCCCTTTCCCTAACCCCAACCCCGACCCCGACCCTGACCACAACCCTAACCATAACCATCAACCCGACCCCGACCCTATCCCTTTCCCTAACCCCAACCCCGACCCCGACCCTGACCACAACCCTAACCATAACCATCAACCCGACCCCGACCCTATCCCTTTCCCTAACCCCAACCCCGACCCCGACCCTGACCACAACCCTAACCATAACCATCAACCCGACCCCGACCCTATCCCTTTCCCTAACCCCAACCCCGACCCCGACCCTGACCACAACCCTAACCATAACCATCAACCCGACCCCGACCCTATCCCTTTCCCTAACCCCAACCCCGACCCCGACCCTGACCACAGCCCTAACCATAACCATCAACCCGACCCCGACCCTATCCCTTTCCCTAACCCCAACCCCGACCCCGACCCTGACCACAACCCTAACCATAACCATCAACCCGACCCCGACCCTATCCCTTTCCCTAACCCCAACCCCGACCCCGACCCTGACCACAACCCTAACCATAACCATCAACCCGACCCCGACCCTATCCCTTTCCCTAACCCCAACCCCGACCCCGACCCTGACCACAACCCTAACCATAACCATCAACCCGACCCCGACCCTATCCCTTTCCCTAACCCCAACCCCGACCCCGACCCTGACCACAACCCTAACCATAACCATCAACCCGACCCCGACCCTATCCCTTTCCCTAACCCCAACCCCGACCCCGACCCTGACCACAACCCTAACCATAACCATCAACCCGACCCCGACCCTATCCCTTTCCCTAACCCCAACCCCGACCCCGACCCTGACCACAACCCTAACCATAACCATCAACCCGACCCCGACCCTATCCCTTTCCCTAACCCCAACCCCGACCCCGACCCTGACCACAACCCTAACCATAACCATCAACCCGACCCCGACCCTATCCCTTTCCCTAACCCCAACCCCGACCCCGACCCTGACCACAACCCTAACCATAACCATCAACCCGACCCCGACCCTATCCCTTTCCCTAACCCCAACCCCGACCCTGACCACAACCCTAACCATAACCATCAACCCGACCCCGACCCTATCCCTTTCCCTAACCCCAACCCCGACCCTGACCACAACCCTAACCATAACCATCAACCCGACCACGACCCTATCCCTTTCCCTAACCCCAACCCCGACCCCGACCCTGACCACAACCCTAACCATAACCATCAACCCGACCCCGACCCTATCCCTTTCCCTAACCCCAACCCCGACCCCGACCCTGACCACAACCCTAACCATAACCATCAACCCGACCCCGACCCTATCCCTTTCCCTAACCCCAACCCCGACCCCGACCCCGACCCTGACCACAACCCTAACCATAACCATCAACCCGACCCCGACCCTATCCCTTTCCCTAACCCCAACCCCGACCCCGACCCTGACCACAACCCTAACCATAACCATCAACCCGACCCCGACCCTATCCCTTTCCCTAACCCCAACCCCGACCCCGACCCTGACCACAACCCTAACCATAACCATAAACCCGACCCCGACCCTATCCCTTTCCCTAACCCCAACCCCGACCCCGACCCTGACCACAACCCTAACCATAACGATCAACCCGACCCCGACCCTATCCCTTTCCCTAACCCCAACCCCGACCCCGACCCTGACCACAACCCTAACCATAACCATCAACCCGACCCCGACCCTATCCCTTTCCCTAACCCCAACCCCGACCCCGACCCTGACCACAACCCTAACCATAACCATCAACCCGACCCCGACCCTATCCCTTTCCCTAACCCCAACCCCGACCCCGACCCTGACCACAACCCTAACCATAACCATAAACCCGACCCCGACCCTATCCCTTTCACTAACCCCAACCCCGACCCTGACCACAACCCTAACCATAACCATCAACCCGACCCCGACCCTATCCCTTTCCCTAACCCCAACCCCGACCCCGACCCTGACCACAACCCTAACCATAACCATCAACCCGACCCCGACCCTATCCCTTTCCCTAACCCTAACCCTAACCCTAACCCTAACCCTAACCCTAACCCGACCCTATCCCTTTCACTAACCCCAACCCCGACCCTGACCACAACCCTAACCATAACCATCAACCCGACCCCGACCCTATCCCTTTCCCTAACCCCAACCCCGACCCCGACCCTGACCACAACCCTAACCATAACCATCAACCCGACCCCGACCCTATCCCTTTCCCTAACCCCAACCCCGACCCCGACCCTGACCACAACCCTAACCATAACCATCAACCCGACCCCGACCCTATCCCTTTCCCTAACCCCAACCCCGACCCCGACCCTGACCACAACTCTAACCATAACCATCAACCCGACCCCGACCCTATCCCTTTCCCTAACCCCAACCCCGACCCCGACCCTGACCACAACCCTAACCATAACCATCAACCCGACCCCGACCCTATCCCTTTCCCTAACCCCAACCCCGACCCCGACCCTGACCACAACCCTAACCATAACCATAAACCCGACCCCGACCCTATCCCTTTCACCAACCCCAACCCCGACCCTGACCACAACCCTAACCATAACCATAAACCCGACCCCGACCCTATCCCTTTCACCAACCCCAACCCCGACCCTGACCACAACCCTAACCATAACCATCAACCCGACCCCGACCCTATCCCTTTCCCTAACCCCAACCCCGACCCCGACCCTGACCACAACCCTAACCATAACCATCAACCCGACCCCGACCCTATCCCTTTCCCTAACCCCAACCCCGACCCCGACCCTGACCACAACCCTAACCATAACCATCAACCCGACCCCGACCCTATCCCTTTCCCTAACCCCAACCCCGACCCCGACCCTGACCACAACCCTAACCATAACCATAAACCCGACCCCGACCCTATCCCTTTCACTAACCCCAACCCCGACCCTGACCACAACCCTAACCATAACCATCAACCCGACCCCGACCCTATCCCTTTCCCTAACCCCAACCCCGACCCCGACCCTGACCACAACCCTAACCATAACCATCAACCCGACCCCGACCCTATCCCTTTCCCTAACCCCAACCCCGACCCCGACCCTGACCACAACCCTAACCATAACCATCAACCCGACCCCGACCCTATCCCTTTCCCTAACCCCAACCCCGACCCCGACCCTGACCACAACTCTAACCATAACCATCAACCCGACCCCGACCCTATCCCTTTCCCTAACCCCAACCCCGACCCCGACCCTGACCACAACCCTAACCATAACCATCAACCCGACCCCGACCCTATCCCTTTCCCTAACCCCAACCCCGACCCCGACCCTGACCACAACCCTAACCATAACCATAAACCCGACCCCGACCCTATCCCTTTCACCAACCCCAACCCCGACCCTGACCACAACCCTAACCATAACCATCAACCCGACCCCGACCCTATCCCTTTCCCTAACCCCAACCCCGACCCCGACCCTGACCACAACCCTAACCATAACCATCAACCCGACCCCGACCCTATCCCTTTCCCTAACCCCAACCCCGACCCCGACCCTGACCACAACCCTAACCATAACCATCAACCCGACCCCGACCCTATCCCTTTCCCTAACCCCAACCCCGACCCCGACCCTGACCACAACCCTAACCATAACCATAAACCCGACCCCGACCCTATCCCTTTCACTAACCCCAACCCCGACCCTGACCACAACCCTAACCATAACCATCAACCCGACCCCGACCCTATCCCTTTCCCTAACCCCAACCCCGACCCCGACCCTGACCACAACCCTAACCATAACCATCAACCCGACCCCGACCCTATCCCTTTCCCTAACCCCAACCCCGACCCCGACCCTGACCACAACCCTAACCATAACCATCAACCCGACCCCGACCCTATCCCTTTCCCTAACCCCAACCCCGACCCCGACCCTGACCACAACCCTAACCATAACCATCAACCCGACCCCGACCCTATCCCTTTCCCTAACCCCAACCCCGACCCCGACCCTGACCACAACCCTAACCATAACCATCAACCCGACCCCGACCCTATCCCTTTCCCTAACCCCAACCCCGACCCCGACCCTGAACACAACCCTAACCATAACCATCAACCCGACCCCGACCCTATCGCTTTCCCTAACCCCAACCCCGACCCCGACCCTGACCACAACCCTAACCATAACCATCAACCCGACCCCGACCCTATCCCTTTCCCTAACCCCAACCCCGACCCCGACCCTGACCACAACCCTAAACATAACCATCAACCCGACCCCGACCCTATCCCTTTCCCTAACCCCAACCCCGACCCCGACCCTGACCACAACCCTAACCATAACCATCAACCCGACCCCGACCCTATCCCTTTCCCTAACCCCAACCCCGACCCTGACCACAACCCTAACCATAACCATCAACCCGACCCCGACCCTATCCCTTTCCCTAACCCCATCCCCGACCCCGACCCTGACCACAACCCTAACCATAACCATAAACCCGACCCCGACCCTATCCCTTTCACTAACCCCAACCCCGACCCTGACCACAACCCTAACCATAACCATCAACCCGACCCCGACCCTATCCCTTTCCCTAACCCCAACCCCGACCCCGACCCTGACCACAACCCTAACCATAACCATCAACCCGACCCCGACCCTATCCCTTTCCCTAACCCCAACCCCGACCCCGACCCTGACCACAACCCTAACCATAACCATCAACCCGACCCCGACCCTATCCCTTTCCCTAACCCCAACCCCGACCCCGACCCTGACCACAACCCTAACCATAACCATCAACCCGACCCCGACCCTATCCCTTTCCCTAACCCCAACGCCGACCCTGACCCTGACCACAACCCTAACCATAACCATCAACCCGACACCGACCCTATCCCTTTCCCTAACCCCAACCCCGACCCTGACCACAACCCTAACCATAACCATCAACCCGACCCTATCCCTTTCCCTAACCCCAACCCCGACCCCGACCCTGACCACAACCCTAACCATAACCATCAACCCGACCCCGACCCTATCCCTTTCCCTAACCCCAACCCCGACCCCGACCCTGACCACAACCCTAACCATAACCATCAACCCGACCCCGACCCTATCCCTTTCCCTAACCCCAACCCCGACCCCGACCCTGACCACAACCCTAACCATAACCATCAACCCGACCCCGACCCTATCCCTTTCCCTAACCCCAACCCCGACCCCGACCCTGACCACAACCCTAACCATAACCATCAACCCGACCCCGACCCTATCCCTTTCCCTAACCCCAACCCCGACCCCGACCCTGACCACAACCCTAACCATAACCATCAACCCGACCCCGACCCTATCCCTTTCCCTAACCCCAACCCCGACCCCGACCCTGACCACAACCCTAACCATAACCATCAACCCGACCCCGACCCTATCCCTTTCCCTAACCCCAACCCCGACCCCGACCCTGACCACAACCCTAACCATAACCATCAACCCGACCCCGACCCTATCCCTTTCCCTAACCCCAACCCCGACCCCGACCCTGACCACAACCCTAACCATAACCATCAACCCGACCCCGACCCTATCCCTTTCCCTAACCCCAACCCCAACCCCGACCCCGACCCTGACCACAACCCTAACCATAACCATCAACCCGACCCCGACCCTATCCCTTTCCCTAACCCCAACCCCGACCCCGACCCTGACCACAACCCTAACCATAACCATCAACCCGACCCCGACCCTATCCCTTTCCCTAACCCCAACCCCGACCCCGACCCTGACCACAACCCTAACCATAACCATCAACCCGACCCCGACCCTATCCCTTTCCCTAACCCCAACCCCGACCCCGACCCTGACCACAACCCTAACCATAACCATCAACCCGACCCCGACCCTATCCCTTTCCCTAACCCCAACCCCGACCCCGACCCTGACCACAACCCTAACCATAACCATCAACCCGACCCCGACCCTATCCCTTTCCCTAACCCCAACCCCGACCCCGACCCTGACCACAACCCTAACCATAACCATCAACCCGACCCCGACCCTATCCCTTTCCCTAACCCCAACCCCGACCCCGACCCTGACCACAACCCTAACCATAACCATCAACCCGACCCCGACCCTATCCCTTTCCCTAACCCCAACCCCGACCCCGACCCTGACCACAACCCTAACCATAACCATCAACCCGACCCCGACCCTATCCCTTTCCCTAACCCCAACCCCGACCCTGACCACAACCCTAACCATAACCATCAACCCGACCCCGACCCTATCCCTTTCCCTAACCCCAACCCCGACCCCGACCCTGACCACAACCCTAACCATAACCATCAACCCGACCCCGACCCTATCCCTTTCCCTAACCCCAACCCCGACCCCGACCCTGACCACAACCCTAACCATAACCATCAACCCGACCCCGACCCTATCCCTTTCCCTAACCCCAACCCCGACCCCGACCCTGACCACAACCCTAACCATAACCATCAACCCGACCCCGACCCTATCCCTTTCCCTAACCCCAACCCCAACCCCGACCCTGACCACAACCCTAACCATAACCATCAACCCGACCCCGACCCTATCCCTTTCCCTAACCCCAACCCCGACCCCGACCCTGACCACAACCCTAACCATAACCATCAACCCGACCCCGACCCTATCCCTTTCCCTAACCCCAACCCCGACCCCGACCCTGACCACAACCCTAACCATAACCATCAACCCGACCCCGACCCTATCGCTTTCCCTAACCCCAACCCCGACCCCGACCCTGACCACAACCCTAACCATAACCATCAACCCGACCCCGACCCTATCCCTTTCCCTAACCCCAACCCCGACCCCGACCCTGACCACAACCCTAACCATAACCATCAACCCGACCCCGACCCTATCCCTTTCCCTAACCCCAACCCCGACCCCGACCCTGACCACAACTCTAACCATAACCATCAACCCGACCCCGACCCTATCCCTTTCCCTAACCCCAACCCCGACCCCGACCCTGACCACAACCCTAACCATAACCATCAACCCGACCCCGACCCTATCCCTTTCCCTAACCCCAACCCCGACCCCGACCCTGACCACAACCCTAACCATAACCATAAACCCGACCCCGACCCTATCCCTTTCACCAACCCCAACCCCGACCCTGACCACAACCCTAACCATAACCATCAACCCGACCCCGACCCTATCCCTTTCCCTAACCCCAACCCCGACCCCGACCCTGACCACAACCCTAACCATAACCATCAACCCGACCCCGACCCTATCCCTTTCCCTAACCCCAACCCCGACCCCGACCCTGACCACAACCCTAACCATAACCATCAACCCGACCCCGACCCTATCCCTTTCCCTAACCCCAACCCCGACCCCGACCCTGACCACAACCCTAACCATAACCATAAACCCGACCCCGACCCTATCCCTTTCACTAACCCCAACCCCGACCCTGACCACAACCCTAACCATAACCATCAACCCGACCCCGACCCTATCCCTTTCCCTAACCCCAACCCCGACCCCGACCCTGACCACAACCCTAACCATAACCATCAACCCGACCCCGACCCTATCCCTTTCCCTAACCCCAACCCCGACCCCGACCCTGACCACAACCCTAACCATAACCATCAACCCGACCCCGACCCTATCCCTTTCCCTAACCCCAACCCCGACCCCGACCCTGACCACAACTCTAACCATAACCATCAACCCGACCCCGACCCTATCCCTTTCCCTAACCCCAACCCCGACCCCGACCCTGACCACAACCCTAACCATAACCATCAACCCGACCCCGACCCTATCCCTTTCCCTAACCCCAACCCCGACCCCGACCCTGACCACAACCCTAACCATAACCATAAACCCGACCCCGACCCTATCCCTTTCACCAACCCCAACCCCGACCCTGACCACAACCCTAACCATAACCATCAACCCGACCCCGACCCTATCCCTTTCCCTAACCCCAACCCCGACCCCGACCCTGACCACAACCCTAACCATAACCATCAACCCGACCCCGACCCTATCCCTTTCCCTAACCCCAACCCCGACCCCGACCCTGACCACAACCCTAACCATAACCATCAACCCGACCCCGACCCTATCCCTTTCCCTAACCCCAACCCCGACCCCGACCCTGACCACAACCCTAACCATAACCATAAACCCGACCCCGACCCTATCCCTTTCACTAACCCCAACCCCGACCCTGACCACAACCCTAACCATAACCATCAACCCGACCCCGACCCTATCCCTTTCCCTAACCCCAACCCCGACCCCGACCCTGACCACAACCCTAACCATAACCATCAACCCGACCCCGACCCTATCCCTTTCCCTAACCCCAACCCCGACCCCGACCCTGACCACAACCCTAACCATAACCATCAACCCGACCCCGACCCTATCCCTTTCCCTAACCCCAACCCCGACCCCGACCCTGACCACAACCCTAACCATAACCATCAACCCGACCCCGACCCTATCCCTTTCCCTAACCCCAACCCGGACCCCGACCCTGACCACAACCCTAACCATAACCATCAACCCGACCCCGACCCTATCCCTTTCCCTAACCCCAACCCCGACCCCGACCCTGAACACAACCCTAACCATAACCATCAACCCGACCCCGACCCTATCGCTTTCCCTAACCCCAACCCCGACCCCGACCCTGACCACAACCCTAACCATAACCATCAACCCGACCCCGACCCTATCCCTTTCCCTAACCCCAACCCCGACCCCGACCCTGACCACAACCCTAACCATAACCATCAACCCGACCCCGACCCTATCCCTTTCCCTAACCCCAACCCCGACCCCGACCCTGACCACAACCCTAACCATAACCATCAACCCGACCCCGACCCTATCCCTTTCCCTAACCCCAACCCCGACCCTGACCACAACCCTAACCATAACCATCAACCCGACCCCGACCCTATCCCTTTCCCTAACCCCATCCCCGACCCCGACCCTGACCACAACCCTAACCATAACCATAAACCCGACCCCGACCCTATCCCTTTCACTAACCCCAACCCCGACCCTGACCACAACCCTAACCATAACCATCAACCCGACCCCGACCCTATCCCTTTCCCTAACCCCAACCCCGACCCCGACCCTGACCACAACCCTAACCATAACCATCAACCCGACCCCGACCCTATCCCTTTCCCTAACCCCAACCCCGACCCCGACCCTGACCACAACCCTAACCATAACCATCAACCCGACCCCGACCCTATCCCTTTCCCTAACCCCAACCCCGACCCCGACCCTGACCACAACCCTAACCATAACCATCAACCCGACCCCGACCCTATCCCTTTCCCTAACCCCAACCCCGACCCTGACCCTGACCACAACCCTAACCATAACCATCAACCCGACACCGACCCTATCCCTTTCCCTAACCCCAACCCCGACCCTGACCACAACCCTAACCATAACCATCAACCCGACCCTATCCCTTTCCCTAACCCCAACCCCGACCCCGACCCTGACCACAACCCTAACCATAACCATCAACCCGACCCCGACCCTATCCCTTTCCCTAACCCCAACCCCGACCCCGACCCTGACCACAACCCTAACCATAACCATCAACCCGACCCCGACCCTATCCCTTTCCCTAACCCCAACCCCGACCCCGACCCTGACCACAACCCTAACCATAACCATCAACCCGACCCCGACCCTATCCCTTTCCCTAACCCCAACCCCGACCCCGACACTGACCACAACCCTAACCATAACCATCAACCCGACCCCGACCCTATCCCTTTCCCTAACCCCAACCCCGACCCCGACCCTGACCACAACCCTAACCATAACCATCAACCCGACCCCGACCCTATCCCTTTCCCTAACCCCAACCCCGACCCCGACCCTGACCACAACCCTAACCATAACCATCAACCCGACCCCGACCCTATCCCTTTCCCTAACCCCAACCCCGACCCCGACACTGACCACAACCCTAACCATAACCATCAACCCGACCCCGACCCTATCCCTTTCCCTAACCCCAACCCCGACCCCGACCCTGACCACAACCCTAACCATAACCATCAACCCGACCCCGACCCTATCCCTTTCCCTAACCCCAACCCCGACCCCGACCCTGACCACAACCCTAACCATAACCATCAACCCGACCCCGACCCTATCCCTTTCCCTAACCCCAACCCCGACCCCGACCCTGACCACAACCCTAACCATAACCATCAACCCGACCCCGACCCTATCCCTTTCCCTAACCCCAACCCCGACCCCGACCCTGACCACAACCCTAACCATAACCATCAACCCGACCCCGACCCTATCCCTTTCCCTAACCCCAACCCCAACCCCGACCCCGACCCTGACCACAACCCTAACCATAACCATCAACCCGACCCCGACCCTATCCCTTTCCCTAACCCCAACCCCGACCCCGACCCTGACCACAACCCTAACCATAACCATCAACCCGACCCCGACCCTATCCCTTTCCCTAACCCCAACCCCGACCCCGACCCTGACCACAACCCTAACCATAACCATCAACCCGACCCCGACCCTATCCCTTTCCCTAACCCCAACCCCGACCCCGACCCTGACCACAACCCTAACCATAACCATCAACCCGACCCCGACCCTATCCCTTTCCCTAACCCCAACCCCGACCCCGACCCTGACCACAACCCTAACCATAACCATCAACCCGACCCCGACCCTATCCCTTTCCCTAACCCCAACCCCGACCCCGACCCTGACCACAACCCTAACCATAACCATCAACCCGACCCCGACCCTATCCCTTTCCCTAACCCCAACCCCGACCCCGACCCTGACCACAACCCTAACCATAACCATCAACCCGACCCCGACCCTATCCCTTTCCCTAACCCCAACCCCGACCCCGACCCTGACCACAACCCTAACCATAACCATCAACCCGACCCCGACCCTATCCCTTTCCCTAACCCCAACCCCGACCCCGACCCTGACCACAACCCTAACCATAACCATCAACCCGACCCCGACCCTATCCCTTTCCCTAACCCCAACCCCGACCCTGACCACAACCCTAACCATAACCATCAACCCGACCCCGACCCTATCCCTTTCCCTAACCCCAACCCCGACCCCGACCCTGACCACAACCCTAACCATAACCATCAACCCGACCCCGACCCTATCCCTTTCCCTAACCCCAACCCCGACCCCGACCCTGACCACAACCCTAACCATAACCATCAACCCGACCCCGACCATATCCCTTTCCCTAACCCCAACCCCGACCCCGACCCTGACCACAACCCTAACCATAACCATCAACCCGACCCCGACCCTATCCCTTTCCCTAACCCCAACCCCGACCCCGACCCTGACCACAACCCTAACCATAACCATCAACCCGACCCCGACCCTATCCCTTTCCCTAACCCCAACCCCGACCCCGACCCTGACCACAACCCTAACCATAACCATCAACCCGACCCCGACCCTATCCCTTTCCCTAACCCCAACCCCGACCCCGACCTTGACCACAACCATCAACCCGACCCCGACCCTATCCCTTTCCCTAACCCCAACCCCGACCCCGACCCTGACCACAACCATCAACCCGACCCCGACCCTATCCCTTTCCCTAACCCCAACCCCGACCCCGACCCTGACCACAACCCTAACCATAACCATCAACCCGACCCCGACCCTATCCCTTTCCCTAACCCCAACCCCGACCCTGACCACAACCCTAACCATAACCATCAACCCGACCCCGACCCTATCCCTTTCCCTAACCCCAACCCCGACCCCGACCCTGACCACAACCCTAACCATAACCATCAACCCGACCCCGACCCTATCCCTTTCCCTAACCCCAACCCCGACCCCGACCCTGACCACAACCCTAACCATAACCATCAACCCGACCCCGACCCTATCCCTTTCCCTAACCCCAACCCCGACCCCGACCCTGACCACAACCCTAACCATAACCATCAACCCGACCCCGACCCTATCCCTTTCCCTAACCCCAACCCCGACCCCGACCCTGACCACAACCCTAACCATAACCATCAACCCGACCCCGACCCTATCCCTTTCCCTAACCCCAACCCCGACCCCGACCCTGACCACAACCCTAACCATAACCATCAACCCGACCCCGACCCTATCCCTTTCCCTAACCCCAACCCCGACCCCGACCCTGACCACAACCCTAACCATAACCATAAACCCGACCCCGACCCTATCCCTTTCACTAACCCCAACCCCGACCCTGACCACAACCCTAACCATAACCATCAACCCGACCCCGACCCTATCCCCTTCCCTAACCCCAACCCCGACCCCGACCCTGACCACAACCCTAACCATAACCATCAACCCGACCCCGACCCTATCCCTTTCCCTAACCCCAACCCCGACCCCGACCCTGACCACAACCCTAACCATAACCATCAACCCGACCCCGACCCTATCCCTTTCCCTAACCCCAACCCCGACCCCGACCCTGACCACAACCCTAACCATAACCATCAACCCGACCCCGACCCTATCCCTTTCCCTAACCCCAACCCCGACCCTGACCCTGACCACAACCCTAACCATAACCATCAACCCGACCCCGACCCTATCCCTTTCCCTAACCCCAACCCCGACCCCGACCCTGACCACAACCCTAACCATAACCATCAACCCGACCCCGACCCTATCCCTTTCCCTAACCCCAACCCCGACCCTGACCCTGACCACAACCCTAACCATAACCATCAACCCGACCCCGACCCTATCCCTTTCCCTAACCCCAACCCCGACCCCGACCCTGACCACAACCCTAACCATAACCATCAACCCGACACCGACCCTATCCCTTTCCCTAACCCCAACCCCGACCCTGACCACAACCCTAACCATAACCATCAACCCGACCCCGACCCTATCCCTTTCCCTAACCCCAACCCCGACCCCGACCCTGACCACAACCCTAACCATAACCATCAACCCGACCCCGACCCTATCCCTTTCCCTAACCCCAACCCCGACCCCGACCCTGACCACAACCCTAACCATAACCATCAACCCGACCCCGACCCTATCCCTTTCCCTAACCCCAACCCCGACCCTGACCACAACCCTAACCATAACCATCAACCCGACCCCGACCCTATCCCTTTCCCTAACCCCAACCCCGACCCCGACCCTGACCACAACCCTAACCATAACCATCAACCCGACCCCGACCCTATCCCTTTCCCTAACCCCAACCCCGACCCCGACCCTGACCACAACCCTAACCATAACCATCAACCCGACCCCGACCATATCCCTTTCCCTAACCCCAACCCCGACCCCGACCCTGACCACAACCCTAACCATAACCATCAACCCGACCCCGACCCTATCCCTTTCCCTAACCCCAACCCCGACCCCGACCCTGACCACAACCCTAACCATAACCATCAACCCGACCCCGACCCTATCCCTTTCCCTAACCCCAACCCCGACCCCGACCCTGACCACAACCCTAACCATAACCATCAACCCGACCCCGACCCTATCCCTTTCCCTAACCCCAACCCCGACCCCGACCCTGACCACAACCCTAACCATAACCATCAACCCGACCCCGACCCTATCCCTTTCCCTAACCCCAACCCCGACCCCGACCCTGACCACAACCCTAACCATAACCATCAACCCGACCCCGACCCTATCCCTTTCCCTAACCCCAACCCCGACCCCGACCCTGACCACAACCCTAACCATAACCATCAACCCGACCCCGACCCTATCCCTTTCCCTAACCCCAACCCCGACCCCGACCCTGACCACAACCCTCACGGGCTGATTGTGTTTTTTAGGCCTTCGCAAGCTATCGGAAGTGTGTGCACAGCAGGAGAGACAAATCTATGTTTTCGCGCCTGTTTTGCCATTTCCAGGTCGAAAAACACACAGACCCCAAAAATAAAGAAACGGCTGTCCAGCCAAAACTGAGGCTTCAAACTTGATGAAAACAGTCTCTCCCACAATAACTCAAGGGCCGCTTGTGTTTTTTAGGCCTTTGCAAGCTATCGGAAGTGTGTGCACGGCAGTAGAGACAAATCCATGTTTTCGCGCATTTTTTGCGATTTCAAGGTCGAAAAACACATAGGCCCCAAAATGAAAGAAACGGCTGCCGCGCCAAAACTATGGCTTCAAACTTGATGAAAACAGTCTCTCCCATAATAACTCACGGGCTGCTTGTGTTTTTTAGGCCTTTGCAAGCTATCGGAAGTGTGTGCGCGGCAGGAGAGACAAATCCATGTTTTCGCGCCTTTTTTGCGATTTCCAGGTCGAAAAACACACAGACCCCAAAAATAAAGAAACGGCTGTCCAGCCAAAACTGAGGCTTCAAACTTGATGAAAACAGTCTCTCCCACAATAACTCAATGGCCGCTTGTGTTTTTTAGGCCTTCGCAAGCTATCGGAAGTGTGTGCGCGGCAGGAGAGACAAATCCATGTTTTCGCGCTTTTTTGCGATTTCAAGGTCGAAAAACACATAGGCCCCAAAATGAAAGAAACGGCTGCCGCGCCAAAACTATGGCTTCAAACTTGATGAAAACAGTCTTTCCCATAATAACTCACGGGCTGCTTGTGTTTTTTAGGCCTTTGCAAGCTATCGGAAGTGTGTGCGCGGCAGGAGAGACAAATCTATGTTTTCGCGCCTTTTTTGCCATTTCCAGGTCGAAAAACACACAGAACCCAAAAATAAAGAAACGGCTGTCCAGCCAAAACTGAGGCTTCAAACTTGATGAAAACAGTCTCTCCCACAATAACTCAAGGGCCGCTTGTGTTTTTTAGGCCTTCGCAAGCTATCGGAAGTGTGTGCGCGGCAGGAGAGACAAATCCATGTTTTCGCGCCTTTTTTGCCATTTCCAGGTCGAAAAACACACAGAACCCAAAAATAAAGAAACGGCTGCCGCGCCAAAACTATGGCTTCAAACTTGATGAAAACAGTCTCTCCCATAATAACTCACGGGCTGCTTGTGTTTTTTAGGCCTTTGCAAGCTATCGGAAGTGTGTGCGCGGCAGGAGAGACAAATCCATGTTTTCGCGCCTTTTTTGCGATTTCAAGGTCGAAAAACACATAGGCCCCAAAATGAAAGAAACGGCTGGCGCGCCAAAACTATGGCTTCAAACTTGATGAAAACAGTCTCTCCCATAATAACTCACGGGCCGCTTGTGTTTTTTAGGCCTTTGCAAGCTATCGGAAGTGTGTGCGCGGCAGGAGAGACAAATCCATGTTTTCGCGCCTTTTTTGCGATTTCAAGGTCGAAAAACACATAGGCCCCAAAATGAAAGAAACGGCTGCCGTGCCAAAACTATGGCTTCAAACTTGATGAAAACAGTCTCTCCCATAATAACTCACTGGCTGCTTGTGTTTTTTAGGCCTTTGCAAGCTATCGGAAATGTGTGCGCGGCAGGAGAGACAAATCCATGTTTTCGCGCCTTTTTTGCCATTTCAAGGTCGAAAAACACATAGGCCCCAAAATGAAAGAAACGGGTGGCGCACCAAAACTATGGCTTCAAACTTGATGAAAACAGTCTCTCCCATAATAACTCATGGCCTGCTTGTGTTTTTTAGGCCTTTGCAAGCTATCGGAAGTGTGTGCGCGGCAGGAGAGACAAATCCATGTTTTCCCCCCTTTTTTGCGATTTCAAGGTCGAAAAACACATAGGCCCCAAAATGAAAGAAACGGCTGGCGCGCCAAAACTATGGCTTCAAACTTGATGAAAACAGTCTCTCCCATAATAACTCACGGGCTGCTTGTGTTTTTTAGGCCTTTGCAAGTTATCGGAAGTGTGTGCGCGGCAGGAGAGACAAATCAATGTTTTTGCGCCTTTTTTGCGATTTCAAGGTCGAAAAACACATAGGCCCCAAAATGAAAGAAACGGCTGGCGCGCCAAAACTATGGCTTCAAACTTGATGAAAACAGTCTCTCCCATAATAACTCACGGGCTGCTTGTGTTTTTTAGGCCTTTGCACGCTATCGGAAGTGTGTGCGCGGCAGGAGAGACAAATCCATGTTTTCGCGCCTTTTTTGCGATTTCAAGGTCGAAAAACACAAAGGCCCCAAAATGAAAGAAACGGCTGCCGCGCCAAAACTATGGCTTCAAACTTGATGAAAACAGTCTCTCCCATAATAACTCACGGGCTGCTTGTGTTTTTTAGGCCTTCGCAAGCTATCGGAAGTGTGTGCGCGGCAGGAGAGACAAATCCATGTTTTTATGCCTTCTTTGGCATTTTCAGGTGGAGAAAAACACAATCCCGAAAGAGAAAGAAAAGGCTGCCGCGCCAACACTGAGGCTTCAAACTTGATGAAAACAGTGTCTCCCATAATGGTGTAGGGGCTGCTTGTGGTTATTAGGCCTTTGCAAGCTCTCCGAAGTGTGTGCGCAGCAGGAGAGAGAAATCCATGTTTTTATGCCTTCTTTGGCATTTTCAGGTGAAGAAAAACACAATCCCGAAAGAGAAAGAAAAGGCTGCCGCGCCAACACTGAGGCTTCAAACTTGATGAAAACAGTGTCTCCCATAATGGTGTAGGGGCTGCTTGTGGTTATTAGGCCTTTGCAAGCTCTCCGAAGTGTGTGCGCAGCAGGAGAGACAAATCCATGTTTTTATGCCTTCTTTGGCATTTTCAGGTGGAGAAAAACACAATCCCGAAAGAGAAAGAAAAGGCTGCCTCGCCAACACTGAGGATTCAAACTTGATGAAAACAGTGTCTCCCATAATGGAGTAGGGGCTGCTTGTGGTTATTAGGCATTTGCAAGCTCTCCGAAGTGTGTGCGCAGCAGGAGAGACAAATCCATGTTTTTATGCCTTCTTTGGCATTTTCAGGTGGAGAAAAACACAATCCCGAAAGAGAAAGAAAAGGCTGCCGCGCCAACACTGAGGCTTCAAACTTGATGAAAACAGTGTCTCCCATAATGGAGTAGGGGCTGCTTGTGGTTATTAGGCATTTGCAAGCTCTCCGAAGTGTGTGCGCAGCAGGAGAGACAAATCCATGTTTTTATGCCTTCTTTGGCATTTTCAGGTGGAGAAAAACACAATCCCGAAAGAGAAAGAAAAGGCTGCCGCGCCAACACTGAGGCTTCAAACTTGATGAAAACAGTGTCTCCCATAATGGAGTAGGGGCTGCTTGTGGTTATTAGGCATTTGCAAGCTCTCCGAAATGTGTGCGCAGCAGGAGAGACAAATCCATGTTTTTATGCCTTCTTTGGCATTTTCAGGTGGAGAAAAACACAATCCCGAAAGAGAAAGAAAAGGCTGCCGCGCCAACACTGAGGCTTCAAACTTGATGAAAACAGTGTCTCCCATAATGGTGTAGGGGCTGCTTGTGGTTATTAGGCCTTTGCAAGCTCTCCGAAGTGTGTGCGCGGCAGGAGAGACAAATCCATGTTTTCGCGCCTTTTTTGCCATTTCCAGGTCGAAAAACACAAAGGCCCCAAAAATAAAGAAACGGCTGTCCAGCCAAAACTGAGGCTTCAAACTTGATGAAAACAGTCTCTCCCATAATAACTCACGGGCTGCTAGTGTTTTTTAGGCCTTTGCAAGCTATCGGAAGTGTGTGCGCGGCAGGAGAGACAAATCCATGTTTTCGCGCCTTTTTTGCCATTTCCAGGTCGAAAAACACAAAGGCCCCAAAAATAAAGAAACGGCTGTCCAGCCAAAACTGAGGCTTCAAACTTGATGAAAACAGTCTCTCCCACAATAACTCAAGGGCTGCTTGTGTTTTTTAGGCCTTTGCACGCTATCGGAAGTGTGTGTGCGGCAGGAGAGACAAATCCTTGTTTTCGCGCCTTTTTTGCGATTTCAAAGTCGAAAAACACATAGGCCCCAAAATGAAAGAAACGGCTGCCGCGCCAAAACTATGGCTTCAAACTTGATGAAAACAGTCTCTCCCATAATAACTCACGGGCTGCTTGTGTTTTTTAGGCCTTTGCACGCTATCGGAAGTGTGTGCGCGGCAGGAGAGACAAATCCATGTTTTCGCGCCTTTTTTGCCATTTCCAGGTCGAAAAACACAAAGGCCCCAAAAATAAAGAAACGGCTGTCCAGCCAAAACTGAGGCTTCAAACTTGATGAAAACAGTCTCTCAGACAATAACTCAAGGGCCGCTGGTGTTTTTTAGGCCTTCGCAAGCTATCGGAAGTGTGTGCGCGGCAGGAGAGACAAATCCATGTTTTCGCGCCTTTTTTGCCATTTCCAGGTCGAAAAACACAAAGGCCCCAAAATGAAAGAAACGGCTGCCGCGCCAAAACTATGGCTTCAAACTTGATGAAAACAGTCTCTCCCACAATAACTCAAGGGCTGCTTTTTTTTTTTAGGCCTTCGCAAGATATCGGAAGTGTGTGCGCGGCAGGAGAGACAAATCCATGTTTTCGCGCCTTTTTTGCGATTTCAAGGTCGAAAAACACATAGGCCCCAAAATGAAAGAAACGGCTGGCGCGCCAAAACTATGGCTTCAAACTTGATGAAAACAGTCTCTCCCATAATAACTCACGGGCTGCTTGTGTTTTTTAGGCCTTTGCACTCTATCGGAAGTGTGTGCGCGGCAGGAGAGACAAATCCATGTTTTCGCGCCTTTTTTGCCATTTCCAGGTCGAAAAACACAAAGGCCCCAAAAATAAAGAAACGGCTGTCCAGCCAAAACTGAGGCTTCAAACTTGATGAAAACAGTCTCTCAGACAATAACTCAAGGGCCGCTTGTGTTTTTTAGGCCTTCGCAAGCTATCGGAAGTGTGTGCGTGGAAGGAGAGACAAATCCATGTTTTCGCGACTTTTTTGCGATTTCAAGGTCGAAAAACACATAGGCCCCAAAATGAAAGAAACGGCTGGCGCGCCAAAACTATGGCTTCAAACTTGATGAAAACAGTCTCTCCCATAATAACTCACGGGCTGCTTGTGTTTTTTAGGCCTTTGCACGCTATCGGAAGTGTGTGCGCGGCAGGAGAGACAAATCTATGTTTTCGCGCCTTTTTTGCCATTTCCAGGTCGAAAAACACACAGAACCCAAAAATAAAGAAACGGCTGTCCAGCCAAAACTGAGGCTTCAAACTTGATGAAAACAGTCTCTCCCACAATAACTCAAGGGCCGCTTGTGTTTTTTAGGCCTTCGCAAGCTATCGGAAGTGTGTGCGCGGCAGGAGAGACAAATCCATGTTTTCGCGCCTTTTTTGCCATTTCCAGGTCGAAAAACACACAGAACCCAAAAATAAAGAAACGGCTGCCGCGCCAAAACTATGGCTTCAAACTTGATGAAAACAGTCTCTCCCATAATAACTCACGGGCTGCTTGTGTTTTTTAGGCCTTTGCAAGCTATCGGAAGTGTGTGCGCGGCAGGAGAGACAAATCCATGTTTTCGCGCCTTTTTTGCGATTTCAAGGTCGAAAAACACATAGGCCCCAAAATGAAAGAAACGGCTGGCGCGCCAAAACTATGGCTTCAAACTTGATGAAAACAGTCTCTCCCATAATAACTCACGGGCCGCTTGTGTTTTTTAGGCCTTTGCAAGCTATCGGAAGTGTGTGCGCGGCAGGAGAGACAAATCCATGTTTTCGCGCCTTTTTTGCGATTTCAAGGTCGAAAAACACATAGGCCCCAAAATGAAAGAAACGGCTGCCGTGCCAAAACTATGGCTTCAAACTTGATGAAAACAGTCTCTCCCATAATAACTCACTGGCTGCTTGTGTTTTTTAGGCCTTTGCAAGCTATCGGAAATGTGTGCGCGGCAGGAGAGACAAATCCATGTTTTCGCGCCTTTTTTGCCATTTCAAGGTCGAAAAACACATAGGCCCCAAAATGAAAGAAACGGGTGGCGCACCAAAACTATGGCTTCAAACTTGATGAAAACAGTCTCTCCCATAATAACTCATGGCCTGCTTGTGTTTTTTAGGCCTTTGCAAGCTATCGGAAGTGTGTGCGCGGCAGGAGAGACAAATCCATGTTTTCCCCCCTTTTTTGCGATTTCAAGGTCGAAAAACACATAGGCCCCAAAATGAAAGAAACGGCTGGCGCGCCAAAACTATGGCTTCAAACTTGATGAAAACAGTCTCTCCCATAATAACTCACGGGCTGCTTGTGTTTTTTAGGCCTTTGCAAGTTATCGGAAGTGTGTGCGCGGCAGGAGAGACAAATCAATGTTTTTGCGCCTTTTTTGCGATTTCAAGGTCGAAAAACACATAGGCCCCAAAATGAAAGAAACGGCTGGCGCGCCAAAACTATGGCTTCAAACTTGATGAAAACAGTCTCTCCCATAATAACTCACGGGCTGCTTGTGTTTTTTAGGCCTTTGCACGCTATCGGAAGTGTGTGCGCGGCAGGAGAGACAAATCCATGTTTTCGCGCCTTTTTTGCGATTTCAAGGTCGAAAAACACAAAGGCCCCAAAATGAAAGAAACGGCTGCCGCGCCAAAACTATGGCTTCAAACTTGATGAAAACAGTCTCTCCCATAATAACTCACGGGCTGCTTGTGTTTTTTAGGCCTTCGCAAGCTATCGGAAGTGTGTGCGCGGCAGGAGAGACAAATCCATGTTTTTATGCCTTCTTTGGCATTTTCAGGTGGAGAAAAACACAATCCCGAAAGAGAAAGAAAAGGCTGCCGCGCCAACACTGAGGCTTCAAACTTGATGAAAACAGTGTCTCCCATAATGGTGTAGGGGCTGCTTGTGGTTATTAGGCCTTTGCAAGCTCTCCGAAGTGTGTGCGCAGCAGGAGAGAGAAATCCATGTTTTTATGCCTTCTTTGGCATTTTCAGGTGAAGAAAAACACAATCCCGAAAGAGAAAGAAAAGGCTGCCGCGCCAACACTGAGGCTTCAAACTTGATGAAAACAGTGTCTCCCATAATGGTGTAGGGGCTGCTTGTGGTTATTAGGCCTTTGCAAGCTCTCCGAAGTGTGTGCGCAGCAGGAGAGACAAATCCATGTTTTTATGCCTTCTTTGGCATTTTCAGGTGGAGAAAAACACAATCCCGAAAGAGAAAGAAAAGGCTGCCTCGCCAACACTGAGGATTCAAACTTGATGAAAACAGTGTCTCCCATAATGGAGTAGGGGCTGCTTGTGGTTATTAGGCATTTGCAAGCTCTCCGAAGTGTGTGCGCAGCAGGAGAGACAAATCCATGTTTTTATGCCTTCTTTGGCATTTTCAGGTGGAGAAAAACACAATCCCGAAAGAGAAAGAAAAGGCTGCCGCGCCAACACTGAGGCTTCAAACTTGATGAAAACAGTGTCTCCCATAATGGAGTAGGGGCTGCTTGTGGTTATTAGGCATTTGCAAGCTCTCCGAAGTGTGTGCGCGGCAGGAGAGACAAATCCATGTTTTCGCGCCTTTTTTGCCATTTCCAGGTCGAAAAACACAAAGGCCCCAAAAATAAAGAAACGGCTGTCCAGCCAAAACTGAGGCTTCAAACTTGATGAAAACAGTCTCTCCCATAATAACTCACGGGCTGCTAGTGTTTTTTAGGCCTTTGCAAGCTATCGGAAGTGTGTGCGCGGCAGGAGAGACAAATCCATGTTTTCGCGCCTTTTTTGCCATTTCCAGGTCGAAAAACACAAAGGCCCCAAAAATAAAGAAACGGCTGTCCAGCCAAAACTGAGGCTTCAAACTTGATGAAAACAGTCTCTCCCACAATAACTCAAGGGCTGCTTGTGTTTTTTAGGCCTTTGCACGCTATCGGAAGTGTGTGTGCGGCAGGAGAGACAAATCCTTGTTTTCGCGCCTTTTTTGCGATTTCAAAGTCGAAAAACACATAGGCCCCAAAATGAAAGAAACGGCTGCCGCGCCAAAACTATGGCTTCAAACTTGATGAAAACAGTCTCTCCCATAATAACTCACGGGCTGCTTGTGTTTTTTAGGCCTTTGCACGCTATCGGAAGTGTGTGCGCGGCAGGAGAGACAAATCCATGTTTTCGCGCCTTTTTTGCCATTTCCAGGTCGAAAAACACAAAGGCCCCAAAAATAAAGAAACGGCTGTCCAGCCAAAACTGAGGCTTCAAACTTGATGAAAACAGTCTCTCAGACAATAACTCAAGGGCCGCTGGTGTTTTTTAGGCCTTCGCAAGCTATCGGAAGTGTGTGCGCGGCAGGAGAGACAAATCCATGTTTTCGCGCCTTTTTTGCCATTTCCAGGTCGAAAAACACAAAGGCCCCAAAATGAAAGAAACGGCTGCCGCGCCAAAACTATGGCTTCAAACTTGATGAAAACAGTCTCTCCCACAATAACTCAAGGGCTGCTTTTTTTTTTTAGGCCTTCGCAAGATATCGGAAGTGTGTGCGCGGCAGGAGAGACAAATCCATGTTTTCGCGCCTTTTTTGCGATTTCAAGGTCGAAAAACACATAGGCCCCAAAATGAAAGAAACGGCTGGCGCGCCAAAACTATGGCTTCAAACTTGATGAAAACAGTCTCTCCCATAATAACTCACGGGCTGCTTGTGTTTTTTAGGCCTTTGCACTCTATCGGAAGTGTGTGCGCGGCAGGAGAGACAAATCCATGTTTTCGCGCCTTTTTTGCCATTTCCAGGTCGAAAAACACAAAGGCCCCAAAAATAAAGAAACGGCTGTCCAGCCAAAACTGAGGCTTCAAACTTGATGAAAACAGTCTCTCAGACAATAACTCAAGGGCCGCTTGTGTTTTTTAGGCCTTCGCAAGCTATCGGAAGTGTGTGCGTGGAAGGAGAGACAAATCCATGTTTTCGCGACTTTTTTGCGATTTCAAGGTCGAAAAACACATAGGCCCCAAAATGAAAGAAACGGCTGGCGCGCCAAAACTATGGCTTCAAACTTGATGAAAACAGTCTCTCCCATAATAACTCACGGGCTGCTTGTGTTTTTTAGGCCTTTGCACGCTATCGGAAGTGTGTGCGCGGCAGGAGAGACAAATCCATGTTTTCGCGCCTTTTTTGCCATTTCCAGGTCGAAAAACACAAAGGCCCCAAAATGAAAGAAACGGCTGCCGCGCCAAAACTATGGCTTCAAACTTGATGAAAACAGTCTCTCCCACAATAACTCAAGGGCTGCTTTTTTTTTTTAGGCCTTCGCAAGATATCGGAAGTGTGTGTGCGGCAGGAGAGACAAATCAATGTTTTCGCGACTTTTTTGCGATTTCAAGGTCGAAAAACACATAGGCCCCAAAATGAAAGAAACGGCTGGCGCACCAAAACTATGGCTTCAAACTTGATGAAAACAGTCTCTCCCATAATAACTCACGGGCTGCTTGTGTTTTTTAGGCCTTTGCACGCTATCGGAAGTGTGTGCGCGGCAGGAGAGACAAATCCATGTTTTCGCGCCTTTTTTGCCATTTCCAGGTCGAAAAACACAAAGGCCCCAAAAATAAAGAAACGGCTGTCCAGCCAAAACTGAGGTTTCAAACTTGATGAAAACAGTCTCTCCCACAATAACTCAAGGGCTGCTTGTGTTTTTTAGGCCTTCGCAAGCTATCGGAAGTGTGTGCGCGGCAGGAGAGACAAATCCATGTTTTCGCGCCTTTTTTGCCATTTCCAGGTCGAAAAACACAAAGGCCCCAAAATGAAAGAAACGGCTGCCGCGCCAAAACTATGGCTTCAAACTTGATGAAAACAGTCTCTCCCACAATAACTCAAGGGCTGCTTTTTTTTTTTAGGCCTTCGCAAGATATCGGAAGTGTGTGCGCGGCAGGAGAGACAAATCAATGTTTTCGCGACTTTTTTGCGATTTCAAGGTCGAAAAACACATAGGCCCCAAAATGAAAGAAACGGCTGGCGCGCCAAAACTATGGCTTCAAACTTGATGAAAACAGTCTCTCCCATAATAACTCACGGGCTGCTTGTGTTTTTTAGGCCTTTGCACGCTATCGGAAGTGTGTGCGCGGCAGGAGAGACAAATCCATGTTTTCGCGCCTTTTTTGCCATTTCCAGGTCGAAAAACACAAAGGCCCCAAAAATAAAGAAACGGCTGTCCAGCCAAAACTGAGGCTTCAAACTTGATGAAAACAGTCTCTCCCACAATAACTCAAGGGCTGCTTGTGTTTTTTAGGCCTTCGCAAGATATCGGAAGTGTGTGCGCGGCAGGAGAGACAAATCAATGTTTTCGCGACTTTTTTGCGATTTCAAGGTCGAAAAACACATAGGCCCCAAAATGAAAGAAACGGCTGGCGCGCCAAAACTATGGCTTCAAACTTGATGAAAACAGTCTCTCCCATAATAACTCACGGGCTGCTTGTGTTTTTTAGGCCTTTGCACGCTATCGGAAGTGTGTGCGCGGCAGGAGAGACAAATCCATGTTTTCGCGCCTTTTTTGCGATTTCAAGGTCGAAAAACACATAGGCCCCAAAATGAAAGAAACGGCTGCCGCGCCAAAACTATGGCTTCAAACTTGATGAAAACAGTCTCTCCCATAATAACTCACGGGCTGCTTGTGTTTTTTAGGCCTTTGCACGCTATCGGAAGTGTGTGCGCGGCAGGAGAGACAAATCCATGTTTTCGCGCCTTTTTTGCCATTTCCAGGTCGAAAAACACAAAGGCCCCAAAAATAAAGAAACGGCTGTCCAGCCAAAACTGAGGCTTCAAACTTGATGAAAACAGTCTCTCCCACAATAACTCAAGGGCTGCTTGTGTTTTTTAGGCCTTCGCAAGATATCGGAAGTGTGTGCGCGGCAGGAGAGACAAATCCATGTTTTCGCGCCTTTTTTGCCATTTCCAGGTCGAAAAACACAAAGGCCCCAAAAATAAAGAAACGGCTGTCCAGCCAAAACTGAGGCTTCAAACTTGATAAAAACAGTCTCTCCCACAATAACTCAAGGGCTGCTTGTGTTTTTTAGGCCTTCGCAAGATATCGGAAGTGTGTGCGCGGCAGGAGAGACAAATCAATGTTTTCGCGACTTTTTTGCGATTTCAAGGTCGAAAAACACATAGGCCCCAAAATGAAAGAAACGGCTGGCGCGCCAAAACTATGGCTTCAAACTTGATGAAAAAAGTCTCTCCCATAATAACTCACGGGCTGCTTGTGTTTTTTAGGCCTTTGCACGCTATCGGAAGTGTGTGCGCGGCAGGAGAGACAAATCCATGTTTTCGCGCATTTTTTGCGATTTCAAGGTCGAAAAACACATAGGCCCCAAAATGAAAGAAACGGCTGCCGCGCCAAAACTATGGCTTCAAACTTGATGAAAACAGTCTTTCCCATAATAACTCACGGGCTGCTTGTGTTTTTTAGGCCTTTGCACGCTATCGGAAGTGTGTGCGCGGCAGGAGAGACAAATCCATGTTTTCGCGCCTTTTTTGCCATTTCCAGGTCGAAAAACACAAAGGCCCCAAAAATAAAGAAACGGCTGTCCAGCCAAAACTGAGGCTTCAAACTTGATGAAAACAGTCTCTCCCACAATAACTCAAGGGCTGCTTGTGTTTTTTAGGCCTTCGCAAGATATCGGAAGTGTGTGCGCGGCAGGAGAGACAAATCAATGTTTTCGCGACTTTTTTGCGATTTCAAGGTCGAAAAACACATAGGCCCCAAAATGAAAGAAACGGCTGGCGCGCCAAAACTATGGCTTCAAACTTGATGAAAACAGTCTCTCCCATAATAACTCACGGGCTGCTTGTGTTTTTTAGGCCTTTGCACGCTATCGGAAGTGTGTGCGCGGCAGGAGAGACAAATCCATGTTTTCGCGCCTTTTTTGCGATTTCAAGGTCGAAAAACACATAGGCCCCAAAATGAAAGAAACGGCTGCCGCGCCAAAACTATGGCTTCAAACTTGATGAAAACAGTCTCTCCCATAATAACTCACGGGCTGCTTGTGTTTTTTAGGCCTTTGCACGCTATCGGAAGTGTGTGCGCGGCAGGAGAGACAAATCCATGTTTTCGCGCCTTTTTTGCCATTTCCAGGTCGAAAAACACAAAGGCCCCAAAAATAAAGAAACGGCTGTCCAGCCAAAACTGAGGCTTCAAACTTGATGAAAACAGTCTCTCAGACAATAACTCAAGGGCCGCTTGTGTTTTTTAGGCCTTCGCAAGCTATCGGAAGTGTGTGCGCGGCAGGAGAGACAAATCCATGTTTTCGCGCCTTTTTTGCCATTTCCAGGTCGAAAAACACAAAGGCCCCAAAAATAAAGAAACGGCTGTCCAGCCAAAACTGAGGCTTCAAACTTGATGAAAACAGTCTCTCCCACAATAACTCAAGGGCTGCTTGTGTTTTTTAGGCCTTCGCAAGATATCGGAAGTGTGTGCGCGGCAGGAGAGACAAATCAATGTTTTCGCGACTTTTTTGCGATTTCAAGGTCGAAAAACACATAGGCCCCAAAATGAAAGAAACGGCTGGCGCGCCAAAACTATGGCTTCAAACTTGATGAAAACAGTCTCTCCCATAATAACTCACGGGCTGCTTGTGTTTTTTAGGCCTTTGCACGCTATCGGAAGTGTGTGCGTGGCAGGAGAGACAAATCCATGTTTTCGCGCCTTTTTTGCGATTTCAAGGTAGAAAAACACATAGGCCCCAAAATGAAAGAAACGGCTGGCGCGCCAAAACTATGGCTTCAAACTTGATGAAAACAGTCTCTCCCATAATAACTCACGGGCTGCTTGTGTTTTTTAGGCCTTTGCACGCTATCGGAAGTGTGTGCGCGGCAGGAGAGACAAATCCATGTTTTCGCGCCTTTTTTGCCATTTCCAGGTCGAAAAACACAAAGGCCCCAAAAATAAAGAATCGGCTGTCCAGCCAAAACTGAGGCTTCAAACTTGATGAAAACAGTCTCTCCCACAATAACTCAAGGGCTGCTTGTGTTTTTTAGGCCTTCGCAAGATATCGGAAGTGTGTGCGCGGCAGGAGAGACAAATCCATGTTTTCGCGCCTTTTTTGCCATTTCCAGGTCGAAAAACACAAAGGCCCCAAAAATAAAGAAACGGCTGTCCAGCCAAAACTGAGGCTTCAAACTTGATAAAAACAGTCTCTCCCACAATAACTCAAGGGCTGCTTGTGTTTTTTAGGCCTTCGCAAGATATCGGAAGTGTGTGCGCGGCAGGAGAGACAAATCAATGTTTTCGCGACTTTTTTGCGATTTCAAGGTCGAAAAACACATAGGCCCCAAAATGAAAGAAACGGCTGGCGCGCCAAAACTATGGCTTCAAACTTGATGAAAAAAGTCTCTCCCATAATAACTCACGGGCTGCTTGTGTTTTTTAGGCCTTTGCACGCTATCGGAAGTGTGTGCGCGGCAGGAGAGACAAATCCATGTTTTCGCGCATTTTTTGCGATTTCAAGGTCGAAAAACACATAGGCCCCAAAATGAAAGAAACGGCTGCCGCGCCAAAACTATGGCTTCAAACTTGATGAAAACAGTCTCTCCCATAATAACTCACGGGCTGCTTGTGTTTTTTAGGCCTTTGCACGCTATCGGAAGTGTGTGCGCGGCAGGAGAGACAAATCCATTTTTTCGCGCCTTTTTTGCCATTTCCAGGTCGAAAAACACAAAGGCCCCAAAAATAAAGAAACGGCTGTCCAGCCAAAACTGAGGCTTCAAACTTGATGAAAACAGTCTCTCCCACAATAACTCAAGGGCTGCTTGTGTTTTTTAGGCCTTCGCAAGATATCGGAAGTGTGTGCGCGGCAGGAGAGACAAATCAATGTTTTCGCGACTTTTTTGCGATTTCAAGGTCGAAAAACACTTAGGCCCCAAAATGAAAGAAACGGCTGGCGCGCCAAAACTATGTCTTCAAACTTGATGAAAACAGTCTCTCCCATAATAACTCACGGGCTGCTTGTGTTTTTTAGGCCTTTGCACGCTATCGGAAGTGTGTGCGCGGCAGGAGAGACAAATCCATGTTTTCGCGCCTTTTTTGCCATTTCCAGGTCGAAAAACACAAAGGCCCCAAAAATAAAGAAACGGCTGTCCAGCCAAAACTGAGGCTTCAAACTTGATGAAAACAGTCTCTCAGACAATAACTCAAGGGCCGCTTGTGTTTTTTAGGCCTTCGCAAGCTATCGGAAGTGTGTGCGCGGCAGGAGAGACAAATCCATGTTTTCGCGCCTTTTTTGCCATTTCCAGGTCGAAAAACACAAAGGCCCCAAAATGAAAGAAACGGCTGCCGCGCCAAAACTATGGCTTCAAACTTGATGAAAACAGTCTCTCCCACAATAACTCAAGGGCTGCTTGTGTTTTTTAGGCCTTCGCAAGATATCGGAAGTGTGTGCGCGGCAGGAGAGACAAATCAATGTTTTCGCGACTTTTTTGCGATTTCAAGGTCGAAAAACACATAGGCCCCAAAATGAAAGAAACGGCTGGCGCGCCAAAACTATGGCTTCAAACTTGATGAAAACAGTCTCTCCCATAATAACTCACGGGCTGCTTGTGTTTTTTAGGCCTTTGCACGCTATCGGAAGTGTGTGCGCGGCAGGAGAGACAAATCCATGTTTTCGCGCCTTTTTTGCGATTTCAAGGTCGAAAAACACATAGGCCCCAAAATGAAAGAAACGGCTGCCGCGCCAAAACTATGGCTTCAAACTTGATGAAAACAGTCTCTCCCATAATAACTCACGGGCTGCTTGTGTTTTTTAGGCCTTTGCACGCTATCGGAAGTGTGTGCGCGGCAGGAGAGACAAATCCATGTTTTCGCGCCTTTTTTGCCATTTCCAGGTCGAAAAACACAAAGGCCCCAAAAATAAAGAAACGGCTGTCCAGCCAAAACTGAGGCTTCAAACTTGATGAAAACAGTCTCTCAGACAATAACTCAAGGGCCGCTTGTGTTTTTTAGGCCTTCGCAAGCTATCGGAAGTGTGTGCGCGGCAGGAGAGACAAATCCATGTTTTCGCGCCTTTTTTGCCATTTCCAGGTCGAAAAACACAAAGGCCCCAAAAATAAAGAAACGGCTGTCCAGCCAAAACTGAGGCTTCAAACTTGATGAAAACAGTCTCTCCCACAATAACTCAAGGGCTGCTTGTGTTTTTTAGGCCTTCGCAAGATATCGGAAGTGTGTGCGCGGCAGGAGAGACAAATCAATGTTTTCGCGACTTTTTTGCGATTTCAAGGTCGAAAAACACATAGGCCCCAAAATGAAAGAAACGGCTGCCGCGCAAAAACTATGGCTTCAAACTTGATGAAAACAGTCTCTCCCATAATAACTCACGGGCTGCTTGTGTTTTTTAGGCCTTTGCACGCTATCGGAAGTGTGTGCGCGGCAGGAGAGACAAATCCATGTTTTCGCTCCTTTTTTGCCATTTCCAGGTCGAAAAACACAAAGGCCCCAAAAATAAAGAAACGGCTGTCCAGCCAAAACTGAGGCTTCAAACTTGATGAAAACAGTCTCTCAGACAATAACTCAAGGGCCGCTTGTGTTTTTTAGGCCTTCGCAAGCTATCGGAAGTGTGTGCGCGGCAGGAGAGACAAATCCATGTTTTCGCGGCTTTTTTGCCATTTCCAGGTCGAAAAACACAAAGGCCCCAAAATGAAAGAAACGGCTGCCGCGCCAAAACTATGGCTTCAAACTTGATGAAAACAGTCTCTCCCACAATAACTCAAGGGCTGCTTGTGTTTTTTAGGCCTTCGCAAGATATCGGAAGTGTGTGCGCGGCAGGAGAGACAAATCAATGTTTTCGCGACTTTTTTGCGATTTCAAGGTCGAAAAACACATAGGCCCCAAAATGAAAGAAACGGCTGGCGCGCCAAAACTATGGCTTCAAACTTGATGAAAACAGTCTCTCCCATAATAACTCACGGGCTGATTGTGTTTTTTAGGCCTTTGCACGCTATCGGAAGTGTGTGCGCGGCAGGAGAGACAAATCCATGTTTTCGCGCCTTTTTTGCGATTTCAAGGTCGAAAAACACATAGGCCCCAAAAATAAAGAAAGGGCTGTCCAGCCAAAACTGAGGCTTCAAACTTGATGAAAACAGTCTCTCAGACAATAACTCAAGGGCCGCTTGTGTTTTTTAGGCCTTCGCAAGCTATCGGAAGTGTGTGCGCGGAAGGAGAGACAAATCCATGTTTTCGCGCCTTTTTTACGATTTCAAGGTCGAAAAACACATAGGCCCCAAAATGAAAGAAACAGCTGCCGCGCCAAAACTATGGCTTCAAACTTGATGAAAACATTCTCTCCCACAATAACTCAAGGGCTGCTTGTGTTTTTTAGGCCTTCGCAAGCTATTGGAAGTGTGTGCGCGGCAGGAGAGACAAATCCATGTTTTCGCGCCTTTTTTGCGATTTCAAGGTCGAAAAACACATAGGCCCCAAAATGAAAGAAACGGCTGCCGCGCCAAAACTATGGCTTCAAACTTGATGAAAACAGTCTCTCCCACAATAAGTCAAGGGCTGCTTGTGTTTTTTAGGCCTTCGCAAGATATCGGAAGTGTGTGCGCGGCAGGAGAGACAAATCAATGTTTTCGCGACTTTTTTGCGATTTCAAGGTCGAAAAACACAGAGGCCCCAAAATGAAAGAAACGGCTGGCGCGCCAAAACTTGATGAAAACAGTCTCTCCCATAATAACTCACGGGCTGCTTGTGTTTTTTAGGCCTTTGCACGCTATCGGAAGTGTGTGCGCGGCAGGAGAGACAAATCCATGTTTTCGCGCCTTTTTTGCGATTTCAAGGTCGAAAAATACATAGGCCCCAAAATGAAAGAAACGGCTGCCGCGCCAAAACTATGGCTTCAAACTTGATGAAAACAGTCTCTCCCATAATAACTCACGGGCTGCTTGTGTTTTTTAGGCCTTTGCACGCTATCGGAAGTGTGTGCGCGGCAGGAGAGACAAATCCATGTTTTCGCGCCTTTTTTGCCATTTCCAGGTCGAAAAACACAAAGGCCCCAAAAATAAAGAAACGGCTGTCCAGCCAAAACTGAGGCTTCAAACTTGATGAAAACAGTCTCTCAGACAATAACTCAAGGGCCGCTTGTGTTTTTTAGGCCTTCGCAAGCTATCGGAAGTGTGTGCGCGGCAGGAGAGACAAATCCATGTTTTCGCGCCTTTTTTGCCATTTCCAGGTCGAAATACACAAAGGCCCCAAAATGAAAGAAACGGCTGCCGCGCCAAAACTATGGCTTCAAACTTGATGAAAACAGTCTCTCCCACAATAACTCAAGGGCTGCTTGTGTTTTTTAGGCCTTCGCAAGATATCGGAAGTGTGTGCGCGGCAGGAGAGACAAATCAATGTTTTCGCGACTTTTTTGCGATTTCAAGGTCGAAAAACACATAGGCCCCAAAATGAAAGAAACGGCTGCCGCGCCAAAACTATGGCTTCAAACTTGATGAAAACAGTCCCTCCCATAATAACTCACGGGCTGCTTGTGTTTTTTAGGCCTTTGCACGCTATCGGAAGTGTGTGCGCGGCAGGAGAGACAAATCCATGTTTTCGCGCCTTTTTTGGCATTTCCAAGTCGAAAAACACAAAGGCCCCAAAAATAAAGAAACGGCTGTCCAGCCAAAACTGAGGCTTCAAACTTGATGAAAACAGTCTCTCCCACAATAACTCACGGCCCACTTGTGTTTTTTAGGCCTTCGCAAGCTATCGGAAGTGTGTGCGCGGCAGGAGAGACAAATCAATGTTTTCGCGCCTTTTTTGCCATTTCCAGGTCGAAAAACACACAGGCCCCAAAAATAAAGAAATGGCTGTCCAGCCAAAACTGAGGCTTCAAACTTGATGAAAACAGTGTCTCCCATAATGGTGTAGGGGCTGCTTGTGGTTATTAGGCCTTTGCAAGCTCTCCGAAGTGTGTGCGCAGCAGGAGAGACAAATCCATGTTTTTATGCCTTCTTTGGCATTTTCAGGTGGAGAAAAACACAATCCCGAAAGAGAAAGAAAAGGCTGCCGCGCCAACACTGAGGCTTCAAACTTGATGAAAACAGTGTCTCCCATAATGGTGTAGGGGCTGCTTGTGGTTATTAGGCCTTTGCAAGCTCTCCGAAGTGTGTGCGCAGCAGGAGAGACAAATCCATGTTTTTATGCCTTCTTTGGCATTTTCAGGTGGAGAAAAACACAATCCCGAAAGAGAAAGAAAAGGCTGCCGCGCCAACACTGAGGCTTCAAACTTGATGAAAACAGTGTCTCCCATAATGGAGTAGGGGCTGCTTGTGGTTATTAGGCATTTGCAAGCTCTCCGAAGTGTGTGCGCAGCAGGAGAGACAAATCCATGTTTTTATGCCTTCTTTGGCATTTTCAGGTGGAGAAAAACACAATCCCGAAAGAGAAAGAAAAGGCTGCCGCGCCAACACTGAGGCTTCAAACTTGATGAAAACAGTGTCTCCCATAATGGAGTAGGGGCTGCTTGTGGTTATTAGGCATTTGCAAGCTCTCCGAAGTGTGTGCGCAGCAGGAGAGACAAATCCATGTTTTTATGCCTTCTTTGGCATTTTCAGGTGGAGAAAAACACAATCCCGAAAGAGAAAGAAAAGGCTGCCGCGCCAACACTGAGGCTTCAAACTTGATGAAAACAGTGTCTCCCATAATGGAGTAGGGGCTGCTTGTGGTTATTAGGCATTTGCAAGCTCTCCGAAGTGTGTGCGCAGCAGGAGAGACAAATCCATGTTTTTATGCCTTCTTTGGCATTTTCAGGTGGAGAAAAACACAATCCCGAAAGAGAAAGAAATGGCTGCCGCGCCAACACTGAGGCTTCAAACTTGATGAAAACAGTGTCTCCCATAATGGAGTAGGGGCTGCTTGTGGTTATTAGGCATTTGCAAGCTCTCCGAAGTGTGTGCGCAGCAGGAGAGACAAATCCATGTTTTTATGCCTTCTTTGGCATTTTCAGGTGCAGAAAAACACAATCCCGAAAGAGAAAGAAAAGGCTGCCGCGCCAACACTGAGGCTTCAAACTTGATGAAAACAGTGTCTCCCATAATGGAGTAGGGGCTGCTTGTGGTTATTAGGCATTTGCAAGCTCTCCGAAGTGTGTGCGCAGCAGGAGAGACAAATCCATGTTTTTATGCCTTCTTTGGCATTTTCAGGTGGAGAAAAACACAATCCCGAAAGAGAAAGAAAAGGCTGCCGCGCCAACACTGAGGCTTCAAACTTGATGAAAACAGTGTCTCCCATAATGGAGTAGGGGCTGCTTGTGGTTATTAGGCATTTGCAAGCTCTCCGAAGTGTGTGCGCAGCAGGAGAGACAAATCCATGTTTTTATGCCTTCTTTGGCATTTTCAGGTGGAGAAAAACACAATCCCGAAAGAGAAAGAAATGGCTGCCGCGCCAACACTGAGGCTTCAAACTTGATGAAAACAGTGTCTCCCATAATGGAGTAGGGGCTGCTTGTGGTTATTAGGCATTTGCAAGCTCTCCGAAGTGTGTGCGCAGCAGGAGAGACAAATCCATGTTTTTATGCCTTCTTTGGCATTTTCAGGTGCAGAAAAACACAATCCCGAAAGAGAAAGAAAAGGCTGCCGCGCCAACACTGAGGCTTCAAACTTGATGAAAACAGTGTCTCCCATAATGGAGTAGGGGCTGCTTGTGGTTATTAGGCATTTGCAAGCTCTCCGAAGTGTGTGCGCAGCAGGAGAGACAAATCCATGTTTTTATGCCTTCTTTGGCATTTTCAGGTGGAGAAAAACACAATCCCGAAAGAGAAAGAAAAGGCTGCCGCGCCAACACTGAGGCTTCAAACTTGATGAAAACAGTGTCTCCCATAATGGAGTAGGGGCTGCTTGTGGTTATTAGGCATTTGCAAGCTCTCCGAAGTGTGTGCGCAGCAGGAGAGACAAATCCATGTTTTTATGCCTTCTTTGGCATTTTCAGGTGGAGAAAAACACAATCCCGAAAGAGAAAGAAAAGGCTGCCGCGCCAACACTGAGGCTTCAAACTTGATGAAAACAGTGTCTCCCATAATGGAGTAGGGGCTGCTTGTGGTTATTAGGCATTTGCAAGCTCTCCGAAGTGTGTGCGCAGCAGGAGAGACAAATCCATGTTTTTATGCCTTCTTTGGCATTTTCAGGTGGAGAAAAACACAATCCCGAAAGAGAAAGAAAAGGCTGCCGCGCCAACACTGAGGCTTCAAACTTGATGAAAACAGTGTCTCCCATAATGGAGTAGGGGCTGCTTGTGGTTATTAGGCATTTGCAAGCTCTCCGAAGTGTGTGCGCAGCAGGAGAGACAAATCCATGTTTTTATGCCTTCTTTGGCATTTTCAGGTGCAGAAAAACACAATCCCGAAAGAGAAAGAAAAGGCTGCCGCGCCAACACTGAGGCTTCAAACTTGATGAAAACAGTGTCTCCCATAATGGAGTAGGGGCTGCTTGTGGTTATTAGGCATTTGCAAGCTCTCCGAAGTGTGTGCGCAGCAGGAGAGACAAATCCATGTTTTTATGCCTTCTTTGGCATTTTCAGGTGGAGAAAAACACAATCCCGAAAGAGAAAGAAAAGGCTGCCGCGCCAACACTGAGGCTTCAAACTTGATGAAAACAGTGTCTCCCATAATGGAGTAGGGGCTGCTTGTGGTTATTAGGCATTTGCAAGCTCTCCGAAGTGTGTGCGCAGCAGGAGAGACAAATCCATGTTTTTATGCCTTCTTTGGCATTTTCAGGTGGAGAAAAACACAATCCCGAAAGAGAAAGAAAAGGCTGCCGCGCCAACACTGAGGCTTCAAACTTGATGAAAACAGTGTCTCCCATAATGGAGTAGGGGCTGCTTGTGGTTATTAGGCATTTGCAAGCTCTCCGAAGTGTGTGCGCAGCAGGAGAGACAAATCCATGTTTTTATGCCTTCTTTGGCATTTTCAGGTTGAGAAAAACACAATCCCGAAAGAGAAAGAAATGGCTGCCGCGCCAACACTGAGGCTTCAAACTTGATGAAAACAGTGTCTCCCATAATGGAGTAGGGGCTGCTTGTGGTTATTAGGCATTTGCAAGCTCTCCGAAGTGTGTGCGCAGCAGGAGAGACAAATCCATGTTTTTATGCCTTCTTTGGCATTTTCAGGTGGAGAAAAACACAATCCCG
The DNA here is from genome assembly GCF_951799395.1 of Argentina silus. Taxonomy (NCBI): domain Eukaryota; kingdom Metazoa; phylum Chordata; class Actinopteri; order Argentiniformes; family Argentinidae; genus Argentina; species Argentina silus. Next base: position 525,542 of record NW_028152582.1, on the reverse strand, counting down.
AAAGAGAAAGAAAAGGCTGCCGCGCCAACACTGAGGCTTCAAACTTGATGAAAACAGTGTCTCCCATAATGGAGTAGGGGCTGCTTGTGGTTATTAGGCATTTGCAAGCTCTCCGAAGTGTGTGCGCAGCAGGAGAGACAAATCCATGTTTTTATGCCTTCTTTGGCATTTTCAGGTGGAGAAAAACACAATCCCGAAAGAGAAAGAAAAGGCTGCCGCGCCAACACTGAGGCTTCAAACTTGATGAAAACAGTGTCTCCCATAATGGAGTAGGGGCTGCTTGTGGTTATTAGGCATTTGCAAGCTCTCCGAAGTGTGTGCGCAGCAGGAGAGACAAATCCATGTTTTTATGCCTTCTTTGGCATTTTCAGGTGGAGAAAAACACAATCCCGAAAGAGAAAGAAACGGCTGCCGCGCCAACACTGAGGCTTCAAACTTGATGAAAACAGTGTCTCCCATAATGGAGTAGGGGCTGCTTGTGGTTATTAGGCATTTGCAAGCTCTCCGAAGTGTGTGCGCAGCAGGAGAGACAAATCCATGTTTTTATGCCTTCTTTGGCATTTTCAGGTGGAGAAAAACACAATCCCGAAAGAGAAAGAAAAGGCTGCCGCGCCAACACTGAGGCTTCAAACTTGATGAAAACAGTGTCTCCCATAATGGAGTAGGGGCTGCTTGTGGTTATTAGGCATTTGCAAGCTCTCCGAAGTGTGTGCGCAGCAGGAGAGACAAATCCATGTTTTTATGCCTTCTTTGGCATTTTCAGGTGGAGAAAAACACAATCCCGAAAGAGAAAGAAAAGGCTGCCGCGCCAACACTGAGGCTTCAAACTTGATGAAAACAGTGTCTCCCATAATGGAGTAGGGGCTGCTTGTGGTTATTAGGCATTTGCAAGCTCTCCGAAGTGTGTGCGCAGCAGGAGAGACAAATCCATGTTTTTATGCCTTCTTTGGCATTTTCAGGTGGAGAAAAACACAATCCCGAAAGAGAAAGAAAAGGCTGCCGCGCCAACACTGAGGCTTCAAACTTGATGAAAACAGTGTCTCCCATAATGGAGTAGGGGCTGCTTGTGGTTATTAGGCATTTGCAAGCTCTCCGAAGTGTGTGCGCAGCAGGAGAGACAAATCCATGTTTTTATGCCTTCTTTGGCATTTTCAGGTGGAGAAAAACACAATCCCGAAAGAGAAAGAAAAGGCTGCCGCGCCAACACTGAGGCTTCAAACTTGATGAAAACAGTGTCTCCCATAATGGAGTAGGGGCTGCTTGTGGTTATTAGGCATTTGCAAGCTCTCCGAAGTGTGTGCGCAGCAGGAGAGACAAATCCATGTTTTTATGCCTTCTTTGGCATTTTCAGGTGGAGAAAAACACAATCCCGAAAGAGAAAGAAAAGGCTGCCGCGCCAACACTGAGGCTTCAAACTTGATGAAAACAGTGTCTCCCATAATGGTGTAGGGGCTGCTTGTGGTTATTAGGCCTTTGCAAGCTCTCCGAAGTGTGTGCGCAGCAGGAGAGACAAATCCATGTTTTTATGCCTTCTTTGGCATTTTCAGGTGGAGAAAAACACAATCCCGAAAGAGAAAGAAAAGGCTGCCGCGCCAACACTGAGGCTTCAAACTTGATGAAAACAGTGTCTCCCATAATGGAGTAGGGGCTGCTTGTGGTTATTAGGCATTTGCAAGCTCTCCGAAGTGTGTGCGCAGCAGGAGAGACAAATCCATGTTTTTATGCCTTCTTTGGCATTTTCAGGTGGAGAAAAACACAATCCCGAAAGAGAAAGAAAAGGCTGCCGCGCCAACACTGAGGCTTCAAACTTGATGAAAACAGTGTCTCCCATAATGGAGTAGGGGCTGCTTGTGGTTATTAGGCATTTGCAAGCTCTCCGAAGTGTGTGCGCAGCAGGAGAGACAAATCCATGTTTTTATGCCTTCTTTGGCATTTTCAGGTGGAGAAAAACACAATCCCGAAAGAGAAAGAAAAGGCTGCCGCGCCAACACTGAGGCTTCAAACTTGATGAAAACAGTGTCTCCCATAATGGAGTAGGGGCTGCTTGTGGTTATTAGGCATTTGCAAGCTCTCCGAAGTGTGTGCGCAGCAGGAGAGACAAATCCATGTTTTTATGCCTTCTTTGGCATTTTCAGGTGGAGAAAAACACAATCCCGAAAGAGAAAGAAAAGGCTGCCGCGCCAACACTGAGGCTTCAAACTTGATGAAAACAGTGTCTCCCATAATGGAGTAGGGGCTGCTTGTGGTTATTAGGCATTTGCAAGCTCTCCGAAGTGTGTGCGCAGCAGGAGAGACAAATCCATGTTTTTATGCCTTCTTTGGCATTTTCAGGTGGAGAAAAACACAATCCCGAAAGAGAAAGAAACGGCTGCCGCGCCAACACTGAGGCTTCAAACTTGATGAAAACAGTGTCTCCCATAATGGAGTAGGGGCTGCTTGTGGTTATTAGGCATTTGCAAGCTCTCCGAAGTGTGTGCGCAGCAGGAGAGACAAATCCATGTTTTTATGCCTTCTTTGGCATTTTCAGGTGGAGAAAAACACAATCCCGAAAGAGAAAGAAAAGGCTGCCGCGCCAACACTGAGGCTTCAAACTTGATGAAAACAGTGTCTCCCATAATGGAGTAGGGGCTGCTTGTGGTTATTAGGCATTTGCAAGCTCTCCGAAGTGTGTGCGCAGCAGGAGAGACAAATCCATGTTTTTATGCCTTCTTTGGCATTTTCAGGTGGAGAAAAACACAATCCCGAAAGAGAAAGAAAAGGCTGCCGCGCCAACACTGAGGCTTCAAACTTGATGAAAACAGTGTCTCCCATAATGGAGTAGGGGCTGCTTGTGGTTATTAGGCATTTGCAAGCTCTCCGAAGTGTGTGCGCAGCAGGAGAGACAAATCCATGTTTTTATGCCTTCTTTGGCATTTTCAGGTGGAGAAAAACACAATCCCGAAAGAGAAAGAAAAGGCTGCCGCGCCAACACTGAGGCTTCAAACTTGATGAAAACAGTGTCTCCCATAATGGAGTAGGGGCTGCTTGTGGTTATTAGGCATTTGCAAGCTCTCCGAAGTGTGTGCGCAGCAGGAGAGACAAATCCATGTTTTTATGCCTTCTTTGGCATTTTCAGGTGGAGAAAAACACAATCCCGAAAGAGAAAGAAAAGGCTGCCGCGCCAACACTGAGGCTTCAAACTTGATGAAAACAGTGTCTCCCATAATGGAGTAGGGGCTGCTTGTGGTTATTAGGCATTTGCAAGCTCTCCGAAGTGTGTGCGCAGCAGGAGAGACAAATCCATGTTTTTATGCCTTCTTTGGCATTTTCAGGTGGAGAAAAACACAATCCCGAAAGAGAAAGAAAAGGCTGCCGCGCCAACACTGAGGCTTCAAACTTGATGAAAACAGTGTCTCCCATAATGGAGTAGGGGCTGCTTGTGGTTATTAGGCATTTGCAAGCTCTCTGAAGTGTGTGCGCAGCAGGAGAGACAAATCCATGTTTTTATGCCTTCTTTGGCATTTTCAGGTGCAGAAAAACACAATCCCGAAAGAGAAAGAAAAGGCTGCCGCGCCAACACTGAGGCTTCAAACTTGATGAAAACAGTGTCTCCCATAATGGAGTAGGGGCTGCTTGTGGTTATTAGGCATTTGCAAGCTCTCCGAAGTGTGTGCGCAGCAGGAGAGACAAATCCATGTTTTTATGCCTTCTTTGGCATTTTCAGGTGGAGAAAAACACAATCCCGAAAGAGAAAGAAAAGGCTGCCGCGCCAACACTGAGGCTTCAAACTTGATGAAAACAGTGTCTCCCATAATGGAGTAGGGGCTGCTTGTGGTTATTAGGCATTTGCAAGCTCTCCGAAGTGTGTGCGCAGCAGGAGAGACAAATCCATGTTTTTATGCCTTCTTTGGCATTTTCAGGTGCAGAAAAACACAATCCCGAAAGAGAAAGAAAAGGCTGCCGCGCCAACACTGAGGCTTCAAACTTGATGAAAACAGTGTCTCCCATAATGGAGTAGGGGCTGCTTGTGGTTATTAGGCATTTGCAAGCTCTCCGAAGTGTGTGCGCAGCAGGAGAGACAAATCCATGTTTTTATGCCTTCTTTGGCATTTTCAGGTGGAGAAAAACACAATCCCGAAAGAGAAAGAAAAGGCTGCCGCGCCAACACTGAGGCTTCAAACTTGATGAAAACAGTGTCTCCCATAATGGAGTAGGGGCTGCTTGTGGTTATTAGGCATTTGCAAGCTCTCCGAAGTGTGTGCGCAGCAGGAGAGACAAATCCATGTTTTTATGCCTTCTTTGGCATTTTCAGGTGGAGAAAAACACAATCCCGAAAGAGAAAGAAAAGGCTGCCGCGCCAACACTGAGGCTTCAAACTTGATGAAAACAGTGTCTCCCATAATGGAGTAGGGGCTGCTTGTGGTTATTAGGCATTTGCAAGCTCTCCGAAGTGTGTGCGCAGCAGGAGAGACAAATCCATGTTTTTATGCCTTCTTTGGCATTTTCAGGTTGAGAAAAACACAATCCCGAAAGAGAAAGAAATGGCTGCCGCGCCAACACTGAGGCTTCAAACTTGATGAAAACAGTGTCTCCCATAATGGAGTAGGGGCTGCTTGTGGTTATTAGGCATTTGCAAGCTCTCCGAAGTGTGTGCGCAGCAGGAGAGACAAATCCATGTTTTTATGCCTTCTTTGGCATTTTCAGGTGGAGAAAAACACAATCCCGAAAGAGAAAGAAAAGGCTGCCGCGCCAACACTGAGGCTTCAAACTTGATGAAAACAGTGTCTCCCATAATGGAGTAGGGGCTGCTTGTGGTTATTAGGCATTTGCAAGCTCTCCGAAGTGTGTGCGCAGCAGGAGAGACAAATCCATGTTTTTATGCCTTCTTTGGCATTTTCAGGTGGAGAAAAACACAATCCCGAAAGAGAAAGAAAAGGCTGCCGCGCCAACACTGAGGCTTCAAACTTGATGAAAACAGTGTCTCCCATAATGGAGTAGGGGCTGCTTGTGGTTATTAGGCATTTGCAAGCTCTCCGAAGTGTGTGCGCAGCAGGAGAGACAAATCCATGTTTTTATGCCTTCTTTGGCATTTTCAGGTGGAGAAAAACACAATCCCGAAAGAGAAAGAAAAGGCTGCCGCGCCAACACTGAGGCTTCAAACTTGATGAAAACAGTGTCTCCCATAATGGAGTAGGGGCTGCTTGTGGTTATTAGGCATTTGCAAGCTCTCCGAAGTGTGTGCGCAGCAGGAGAGACAAATCCATGTTTTTATGCCTTCTTTGGCATTTTCAGGTGGAGAAAAACACAATCCCGAAAGAGAAAGAAAAGGCTGCCGCGCCAACACTGAGGCTTCAAACTTGATGAAAACAGTGTCTCCCATAATGGAGTAGGGGCTGCTTGTGGTTATTAGGCATTTGCAAGCTCTCCGAAGTGTGTGCGCAGCAGGAGAGACAAATCCATGTTTTTATGCCTTCTTTGGCATTTTCAGGTGGAGAAAAACACAATCCCGAAAGAGAAAGAAAAGGCTGCCGCGCCAACACTGAGGCTTCAAACTTGATGAAAACAGTGTCTCCCATAATGGAGTAGGGGCTGCTTGTGGTTATTAGGCATTTGCAAGCTCTCCGAAGTGTGTGCGCAGCAGGAGAGACAAATCCATGTTTTTATGCCTTCTTTGGCATTTTCAGGTGGAGAAAAACACAATCCCGAAAGAGAAAGAAAAGGCTGCCGCGCCAACACTGAGGCTTCAAACTTGATGAAAACAGTGTCTCCCATAATGGAGTAGGGGCTGCTTGTGGTTATTAGGCATTTGCAAGCTCTCCGAAGTGTGTGCGCAGCAGGAGAGACAAATCCATGTTTTTATGCCTTCTTTGGCATTTTCAGGTGGAGAAAAACACAATCCCGAAAGAGAAAGAAATGGCTGCCGCGCCAACACTGAGGCTTCAAACTTGATGAAAACAGTGTCTCCCATAATGGAGTAGGGGCTGCTTGTGGTTATTAGGCATTTGCAAGCTCTCCGAAGTGTGTGCGCAGCAGGAGAGACAAATCCATGTTTTTATGCCTTCTTTGGCATTTTCAGGTGGAGAAAAACACAATCCCGAAAGAGAAAGAAATGGCTGCCGCGCCAACACTGAGGCTTCAAACTTGATGAAAACAGTCTCTCCCACAATAACTCAAGGGCTGCTTGTGTTTTTTAGGCCTTCGCAAGATATCGGAAGTGTGTGCGCGGCAGGAGAGACAAATCAATGTTTTCGCGACTTTTTTGCGATTTCAAGGTCGAAAAACACATAGGCCCCAAAATGAAAGAAACGGCTGGCGCGCCAAAACTATGGCTTCAAACTTGATGAAAACAGTCTCTCCCATAATAACTCACGGGCTGCTTGTGTTTTTTAGGCCTTTGCACGCTATCGGAAGTGTGTGCGCGGCAGGAGAGACAAATCCATGTTTTCGCGCCTTTTTTGCGATTTCAAGGTCGAAAAACACATAGGCCCCAAAATGAAAGAAACGGCTGCCGCGCCAAAACTATGGCTTCAAACTTGATGAAAACAGTCTCTCCCATAATAACTCACGGGCTGCTTGTGTTTTTTAGGCCTTTGCACGCTATCGGAAGTGTGTGCGCGGCAGGAGAGACAAATCCATGTTTTCGCGCCTTTTTTGCCATTTCCAGGTCGAAAAACACAAAGGCCCCAAAAATAAAGAAACGGCTGTCCAGCCAAAACTGAGGCTTCAAACTTGATGAAAACAGTCTCTCAGACAATAACTCAAGGGCCGCTTGTGTTTTTTAGGCCTTCGCAAGCTATCGGAAGTGTGTGCGCGGAAGGAGAGACAAATCCATGTTTTCGCGCCTTTTTTACGATTTCAAGGTCGAAAAACACATAGGCCCCAAAATGAAAGAAACGGCTGCCGCGCCAAAACTATGGATTCAAACTTGATGAAAACATTCTCTCCCACAATAACTCAAGGGCTGCTTGTGTTTTTTAGGCCTTCGCAAGATATCGGAAGTGTGTGCGCGGCAGGAGAGACAAATCAATGTTTTCGCGCCTTTTTTGCGATTTCAAGGTCGAAAAACACATAGGCCCCAAAATGAAAGAAACGGCTGCCGCGCCAAAACTATGGCTTCAAACTTGATGAAAACAGTCTCTCCCATAATAACTCACGGGCTGCTTGTGTTTTTTAGGCCTTTGCACGCTATCGGAAGTGTGTGCGCGGCAGGAGAGACAAATCCATGTTTTCGCGCCTTTTTTGCCATTTCCAGGTCGAAAAACACAAAGGCCCCAAAAATAAAGAAACGGCTGTCCAGCCAAAACTGAGGCTTCAAACTTGATGAAAACAGTCTCTCAGACAATAACTCAAGGGCCGCTTGTGTTTTTTAGGCCTTCGCAAGCTATCGGAAGTGTGTGCGCGGCAGGAGAGACAAATCCATGTTTTCGCGCCTTTTTTGCCATTTCCAGGTCGAAAAACACAAAGGCCCCAAAAATAAAGAAACGGCTGTCCAGCCAAAACTGAGGCTTCAAACTTGATGAAAACAGTCTCTCCCACAATAACTCAAGGGCTGCTTGTGTTTTTTAGGCCTTTGCACGCTATCGGAAGTGTGTGCGCGGCAGGAGAGACAAATCCATGTTTTCGCGCCTTTTTTGCCATTTCCAGGTCGAAAAACACAAAGGCCCCAAAAATAAAGAAACGGCTGTCCAGCCAAAACTGAGGCTTCAAACTTGATGAAAACAGTCTCTCAGACAATAACTCAAGGGCCGCTTGTGTTTTTTAGGCCTTCGCAAGCTATCGGAAGTGTGTGCGCGGAAGGAGAGACAAATCCATGTTTTCGCGCCTTTTTTACGATTTCAAGGTCGAAAAACACATAGGCCCCAAAATGAAAGAAACGGCTGCCGCGCCAAAACTATGGATTCAAACTTGATGAAAACATTCTCTCCCACAATAACTCAAGGGCTGCTTGTGTTTTTTAGGCCTTCGCAAGATATCGGAAGTGTGTGCGCGGCAGGAGAGACAAATCAATGTTTTCGCGCCTTTTTTGCGATTTCAAGGTCGAAAAACACATAGGCCCCAAAATGAAAGAAACGGCTGCCGCGCCAAAACTATGGCTTCAAACTTGATGAAAACAGTCTCTCCCATAATAACTCACGGGCTGCTTGTGTTTTTTAGGCCTTTGCACGCTATCGGAAGTGTGTGCGCGGCAGGAGAGACAAATCCATGTTTTCGCGCCTTTTTTGCCATTTCCAGGTCGAAAAACACAAAGGCCCCAAAAATAAAGAAACGGCTGTCCAGCCAAAACTGAGGCTTCAAACTTGATGAAAACAGTCTCTCAGACAATAACTCAAGGGCCGCTTGTGTTTTTTAGGCCTTCGCAAGCTATCGGAAGTGTGTGCGCGGCAGGAGAGACAAATCCATGTTTTCGCGCCTTTTTTGCCATTTCCAGGTCGAAAAACACAAAGGCCCCAAAAATAAAGAAACGGCTGTCCAGCCAAAACTGAGGCTTCAAACTTGATGAAAACAGTCTCTCCCACAATAACTCAAGGGCTGCTTGTGTTTTTTAGGCCTTCGCAAGATATCGGAAGTGTGTGCGCAGCAGGAGAGACAAATCCATGTTTTTATGCCTTCTTTGGCATTTTCAGGTGGAGAAAAACACAATCCCGAAAGAGAAAGAAAAGGCTGCCGCGCCAACACTGAGGCTTCAAACTTGATGAAAACAGTGTCTCCCATAATGGAGTAGGGGCTGCTTGTGGTTATTAGGCATTTGCAAGCTCTCCGAAGTGTGTGCGCAGCAGGAGAGACAAATCCATGTTTTTATGCCTTCTTTGGCATTTTCAGGTGGAGAAAAACACAATCCCGAAAGAGAAAGAAAAGGCTGCCGCGCCAACACTGAGGCTTCAAACTTGATGAAAACAGTGTCTCCCATAATGGAGTAGGGGCTGCTTGTGGTTATTAGGCATTTGCAAGCTCTCCGAAGTGTGTGCGCAGCAGGAGAGACAAATCCATGTTTTTATGCCTTCTTTGGCATTTTCAGGTGGAGAAAAACACAATCCCGAAAGAGAAAGAAAAGGCTGCCGCGCCAACACTGAGGCTTCAAACTTGATGAAAACAGTGTCTCCCATAATGGAGTAGGGGCTGCTTGTGGTTATTAGGCATTTGCAAGCTCTCCGAAGTGTGTGCGCAGCAGGAGAGACAAATCCATGTTTTTATGCCTTCTTTGGCATTTTCAGGTGGAGAAAAACACAATCCCGAAAGAGAAAGAAAAGGCTGCCGCGCCAACACTGAGGCTTCAAACTTGATGAAAACAGTGTCTCCCATAATGGAGTAGGGGCTGCTTGTGGTTATTAGGCATTTGCAAGCTCTCCGAAGTGTGTGCGCAGCAGGAGAGACAAATCCATGTTTTTATGCCTTCTTTGGCATTTTCAGGTGGAGAAAAACACAATCCCGAAAGAGAAAGAAAAGGCTGCCGCGCCAACACTGAGGCTTCAAACTTGATGAAAACAGTGTCTCCCATAATGGAGTAGGGGCTGCTTGTGGTTATTAGGCATTTGCAAGCTCTCCGAAGTGTGTGCGCAGCAGGAGAGACAAATCCATGTTTTTATGCCTTCTTTGGCATTTTCAGGTGGAGAAAAACACAATCCCGAAAGAGAAAGAAATGGCTGCCGCGCCAACACTGAGGCTTCAAACTTGATGAAAACAGTGTCTCCCATAATGGAGTAGGGGCTGCTTGTGGTTATTAGGCATTTGCAAGCTCTCCGAAGTGTGTGCGCAGCAGGAGAGACAAATCCATGTTTTTATGCCTTCTTTGGCATTTTCAGGTGGAGAAAAACACAATCCCGAAAGAGAAAGAAATGGCTGCCGCGCCAACACTGAGGCTTCAAACTTGATGAAAACAGTCTCTCCCACAATAACTCAAGGGCTGCTTGTGTTTTTTAGGCCTTCGCAAGATATCGGAAGTGTGTGCGCGGCAGGAGAGACAAATCAATGTTTTCGCGACTTTTTTGCGATTTCAAGGTCGAAAAACACATAGGCCCCAAAATGAAAGAAACGGCTGGCGCGCCAAAACTATGGCTTCAAACTTGATGAAAACAGTCTCTCCCATAATAACTCACGGGCTGCTTGTGTTTTTTAGGCCTTTGCACGCTATCGGAAGTGTGTGCGCGGCAGGAGAGACAAATCCATGTTTTCGCGCCTTTTTTGCGATTTCAAGGTCGAAAAACACATAGGCCCCAAAATGAAAGAAACGGCTGCCGCGCCAAAACTATGGCTTCAAACTTGATGAAAACAGTCTCTCCCATAATAACTCACGGGCTGCTTGTGTTTTTTAGGCCTTTGCACGCTATCGGAAGTGTGTGCGCGGCAGGAGAGACAAATCCATGTTTTCGCGCCTTTTTTGCCATTTCCAGGTCGAAAAACACAAAGGCCCCAAAAATAAAGAAACGGCTGTCCAGCCAAAACTGAGGCTTCAAACTTGATGAAAACAGTCTCTCAGACAATAACTCAAGGGCCGCTTGTGTTTTTTAGGCCTTCGCAAGCTATCGGAAGTGTGTGCGCGGAAGGAGAGACAAATCCATGTTTTCGCGCCTTTTTTACGATTTCAAGGTCGAAAAACACATAGGCCCCAAAATGAAAGAAACGGCTGCCGCGCCAAAACTATGGATTCAAACTTGATGAAAACATTCTCTCCCACAATAACTCAAGGGCTGCTTGTGTTTTTTAGGCCTTCGCAAGATATCGGAAGTGTGTGCGCGGCAGGAGAGACAAATCAATGTTTTCGCGCCTTTTTTGCGATTTCAAGGTCGAAAAACACATAGGCCCCAAAATGAAAGAAACGGCTGCCGCGCCAAAACTATGGCTTCAAACTTGATGAAAACAGTCTCTCCCATAATAACTCACGGGCTGCTTGTGTTTTTTAGGCCTTTGCACGCTATCGGAAGTGTGTGCGCGGCAGGAGAGACAAATCCATGTTTTCGCGCCTTTTTTGCCATTTCCAGGTCGAAAAACACAAAGGCCCCAAAAATAAAGAAACGGCTGTCCAGCCAAAACTGAGGCTTCAAACTTGATGAAAACAGTCTCTCAGACAATAACTCAAGGGCCGCTTGTGTTTTTTAGGCCTTCGCAAGCTATCGGAAGTGTGTGCGCGGCAGGAGAGACAAATCCATGTTTTCGCGCCTTTTTTGCCATTTCCAGGTCGAAAAACACAAAGGCCCCAAAAATAAAGAAACGGCTGTCCAGCCAAAACTGAGGCTTCAAACTTGATGAAAACAGTCTCTCCCACAATAACTCAAGGGCTGCTTGTGTTTTTTAGGCCTTTGCACGCTATCGGAAGTGTGTGCGCGGCAGGAGAGACAAATCCATGTTTTCGCGCCTTTTTTGCCATTTCCAGGTCGAAAAACACAAAGGCCCCAAAAATAAAGAAACGGCTGTCCAGCCAAAACTGAGGCTTCAAACTTGATGAAAACAGTCTCTCAGACAATAACTCAAGGGCCGCTTGTGTTTTTTAGGCCTTCGCAAGCTATCGGAAGTGTGTGCGCGGAAGGAGAGACAAATCCATGTTTTCGCGCCTTTTTTACGATTTCAAGGTCGAAAAACACATAGGCCCCAAAATGAAAGAAACGGCTGCCGCGCCAAAACTATGGATTCAAACTTGATGAAAACATTCTCTCCCACAATAACTCAAGGGCTGCTTGTGTTTTTTAGGCCTTCGCAAGATATCGGAAGTGTGTGCGCGGCAGGAGAGACAAATCAATGTTTTCGCGCCTTTTTTGCGATTTCAAGGTCGAAAAACACATAGGCCCCAAAATGAAAGAAACGGCTGCCGCGCCAAAACTATGGCTTCAAACTTGATGAAAACAGTCTCTCCCATAATAACTCACGGGCTGCTTGTGTTTTTTAGGCCTTTGCACGCTATCGGAAGTGTGTGCGCGGCAGGAGAGACAAATCCATGTTTTCGCGCCTTTTTTGCCATTTCCAGGTCGAAAAACACAAAGGCCCCAAAAATAAAGAAACGGCTGTCCAGCCAAAACTGAGGCTTCAAACTTGATGAAAACAGTCTCTCAGACAATAACTCAAGGGCCGCTTGTGTTTTTTAGGCCTTCGCAAGCTATCGGAAGTGTGTGCGCGGCAGGAGAGACAAATCCATGTTTTCGCGCCTTTTTTGCCATTTCCAGGTCGAAAAACACAAAGGCCCCAAAAATAAAGAAACGGCTGTCCAGCCAAAACTGAGGCTTCAAACTTGATGAAAACAGTCTCTCCCACAATAACTCAAGGGCTGCTTGTGTTTTTTAGGCCTTCGCAAGATATCGGAAGTGTGTGCGCAGCAGGAGAGACAAATCCATGTTTTTATGCCTTCTTTGGCATTTTCAGGTGGAGAAAAACACAATCCCGAAAGAGAAAGAAAAGGCTGCCGCGCCAACACTGAGGCTTCAAACTTGATGAAAACAGTGTCTCCCATAATGGAGTAGGGGCTGCTTGTGGTTATTAGGCATTTGCAAGCTCTCCGAAGTGTGTGCGCAGCAGGAGAGACAAATCCATGTTTTTATGCCTTCTTTGGCATTTTCAGGTGGAGAAAAACACAATCCCGAAAGAGAAAGAAAAGGCTGCCGCGCCAACACTGAGGCTTCAAACTTGATGAAAACAGTGTCTCCCATAATGGAGTAGGGGCTGCTTGTGGTTATTAGGCATTTGCAAGCTCTCCGAAGTGTGTGCGCAGCAGGAGAGACAAATCCATGTTTTTATGCCTTCTTTGGCATTTTCAGGTGGAGAAAAACACAATCCCGAAAGAGAAAGAAAAGGCTGCCGCGCCAACACTGAGGCTTCAAACTTGATGAAAACAGTGTCTCCCATAATGGTGTAGGGGCTGCTTGTGGTTATTAGGCCTTTGCAAGCTCTCCGAAGTGTGTGCGCAGCAGGAGAGACAAATCCATGTTTTTATGCCTTCTTTGGCATTTTCAGGTGGAGAAAAACACAATCCCGAAAGAGAAAGAAAAGGCTGCCGCGCCAACACTGAGGCTTCAAACTTGATGAAAACAGTGTCTCCCATAATGGAGTAGGGGCTGCTTGTGGTTATTAGGCATTTGCAAGCTCTCCGAAGTGTGTGCGCAGCAGGAGAGACAAATCCATGTTTTTATGCCTTCTTTGGCATTTTCAGGTGGAGAAAAACACAATCCCGAAAGAGAAAGAAAAGGCTGCCGCGCCAACACTGAGGCTTCAAACTTGATGAAAACAGTGTCTCCCATAATGGAGTAGGGGCTGCTTGTGGTTATTAGGCATTTACAAGCTCTCCGAAGTGTGTGCGCAGCAGAAGAGATAAATCCATGTTTTTATGCCTTCTTTGGCATTTTCAGGTGGAGAAAAACACAATCCCGAAAGAGAAAGAAAAGGCTGCCGCGCCAACACTGAGGCTTCAAACTTTATGAAAACAGTGTCTCCCATAATGGAGTAGGGGCTGCTTGTGGTTATTAGGCATTTGCAAGCTCTCCGAAGTGTGTGCGCAGCAGGAGAGACAAATCCATGTTTTTATGCCTTCTTTGGCATTTTCAGGTGGAGAAAAACACAATCCCGAAAGAGAATGAAAAGGCTGCCGCGCCAACACTGAGGCTTCAAACTTGATGAAAACAGTGTCTCCCATAATGGTGTAGGGGCTGCTTGTGGTTATTAGGCCTTTGCAAGCTCTCCGAAGTGTGTGCGCAGCAGGAGAGACAAATCCATGTTTTTATGCCTTCTTTGGCATTTTCAGGTGGAGAAAAACACAATCCCGAAAGAGAAAGAAAAGCCTGCCGCGCCAACACTGAGGCTTCAAACTTGATGAAAACAGTGTCTCCCATAATGGAGTAGGGGCTGCTTGTGGTTATTAGGCATTTGCAAGCTCTCCGAAGTGTGTGCGCAGCAGGAGAGACAAATCCATGTTTTTATGCCTTCTTTGGCATTTTCAGGTGGAGAAAAACACAATCCCGAAAGAGAAAGAAAAGGCTGCCGCGCCAACACTGAGGCTTCAAACTTGATGAAAACAGTGTCTCCCATAATGGAGTAGGGGCTGCTTGTGGTTATTAGGCATTTGCAAGCTCTCCGAAGTGTGTGCGCAGCAGGAGAGACAAATCCATGTTTTTATGCCTTCTTTGGCATTTTCAGGTGGAGAAAAACACAATCCCGAAAGAGAAAGAAAAGGCTGCCGCGCCAACACTGAGGCTTCAAACTTGATGAAAACAGTGTCTCCCATAATGGAGTAGGGGCTGCTTGTGGTTATTAGGCATTTGCAAGCTCTCCGAAGTGTGTGCGCAGCAGGAGAGACAAATCCATGTTTTTATGCCTTCTTTGGCATTTTCAGGTGGAGAAAAACACAATCCCGAAAGAGAAAGAAAAGGCTGCCGCGCCAACACTGAGGCTTCAAACTTGATGAAAACAGTGTCTCCCATAATGGAGTAGGGGCTGCTTGTGGTTATTAGGCATTTGCAAGCTCTCCGAAGTGTGTGCGCAGCAGGAGAGACAAATCCATGTTTTTATGCCTTCTTTGGCATTTTCAGGTGGAGAAAAACACAATCCCGAAAGAGAAAGAAAAGGCTGCCGCGCCAACACTGAGGCTTCAAACTTGATGAAAACAGTGTCTCCCATAATGGAGTAGGGGCTGCTTGTGGTTATTAGGCATTTGCAAGCTCTCCGAAGTGTGTGCGCAGCAGGAGAGACAAATCCATGTTTTTATGCCTTCTTTGGCATTTTCAGGTGGAGAAAAACACAATCCCGAAAGAGAAAGAAAAGGCTGCCGCGCCAACACTGAGGCTTCAAACTTGATGAAAACAGTGTCTCCCATAATGGAGTAGGGGCTGCTTGTGGTTATTAGGCATTTGCAAGCTCTCCGAAGTGTGTGCGCAGCAGGAGAGACAAATCCATGTTTTTATGCCTTCTTTGGCATTTTCAGGTGGAGAAAAACACAATCCCGAAAGAGAAAGAAAAGGCTGCCGCGCCAACACTGAGGCTTCAAACTTGATGAAAACAGTGTCTCCCATAATGGTGTAGGGGCTGCTTGTGGTTATTAGGCCTTTGCAAGCTCTCCGAAGTGTGTGCGCAGCAGGAAAGACAAATCCATGTTTTTATGCCTTCTTTGGCATTTTCAGGTGGAGAAAAACACAATCCCGAAAGAGAAAGAAAAGGCTGCCGCGCCAACACTGAGGCTTCAAACTTGATGAAAACAGTGTCTCCCATAATGGAGTAGGGGCTGCTTGTGGTTATTAGGCATTTGCAAGCTCTCCGAAGTGTGTGCGCAGCAGGAGAGACAAATCCATGTTTTTATGCCTTCTTTGGCATTTTCAGGTGGAGAAAAACACAATCCCGAAAGAGAAAGAAAAGGCTGCCGCGACAACACTGAGGCTTCAAACTTGATGAAAACAGTGTCTCCCATAATGGAGTAGGGGCTGCTTGTGGTTATTAGGCATTTGCAAGCTCTCCGAAGTGTGTGCGCAGCAGGAGAGACAAATCCATGTTTTTATGCCTTCTTTGGCATTTTCAGGTGGAGAAAAACACAATCCCGAAAGAGAAAGAAAAGGCTGCCGCGCCAACACTGAGGCTTCAAACTTTATGAAAACAGTGTCTCCCATAATGGAGTAGGGGCTGCTTGTGGTTATTAGGCATTTGCAAGCTCTCCGAAGTGTGTGCGCAGCAGGAGAGACAAATCCATGTTTTTATGCCTTCTTTGGCATTTTCAGGTGGAGAAAAACACAATCCCGAAAGAGAAAGAAAAGGCTGCCGCGCCAACACTGAGGCTTCAAACTTGATGAAAACAGTGTCTCCCATAATGGTGCAGGGGCTGCTTGTGGTTATTAGGCCTTTGCAGGCTTTCCGAAGTGTGTGCGCGGCAGGAGAGACAAATCCATGTTTTCGCGCCTTTTTTGCCATTTCCAGGTCGAAAAACACAAAGGCCCCAAAAATAAAGAAACGGCTGTCCAGCCAAAACTGAGGCTTCAAACTTGATGAAAACAGTCTCTCCCATAATAACTCACGGGCTGCTTGTGTTTTTTAGGCCTTTGCAAGTTATCGGAAGTGTGTGCGCGGCAGGAGAGACAAATCCATGTTTTCGCGCCTTTTTTGCCATTTCCAGGTCGAAAAACACAAAGGCCCCAAAAATAAAGAAACGGCTGTCCAGCCAAAACTGAGGCTTCAAACTTGATGAAAACAGTCTCTCCCACAATAACTCAAGGGCTGCTTGTGTTTTTTAGGCCTTCGCAAGATATCGGAAGTGTGTGCGCGGCAGGAGAGACAAATCAATGTTTTCGCGACTTTTTTGCGATTTCAAGGTCGAAAAACACATAGGCCCCAAAATGAAAGAAACGGCTGCCGCGCCAAAACTATGGCTTCAAACTTGATGAAAACAGTCTCTCCCATAATAACTCACGGGCTGCTTGTGTTTTTTAGGCCTTTGCACGCTATCGGAAGTGTGTGCGCGGCAGGAGAGACAAATCCATGTTTTCGCGCCTTTTTTGCGATTTCAAGGTCGAAAAACACATAGGCCCCAAAAATAAAGAAACGGCTGTCCAGCCAAAACTGAGGCTTCAAACTTGATGAAAACAGTCTCTCCCACAATAACTCAAGGGCTGCTTGTGTTTTTTAGGCCTTCGCAAGATATCGGAAGTGTGTGCGCGGCAGGAGAGACAAATCAATGTTTTCGCGACTTTTTTGCGATTTCAAGGTCGAAAAACACATAGGCCCCAAAAATAAAGAAACGGCTGTCCAGCCAAAACTGAGGCTTCAAACTTGATGAAAACAGTCTCTCCCATAATAACTCACGGGCTGCTTGTGTTTTTTAGGCCTTTGCAAGTTATCGGAAGTGTGTGCGCGGCAGGAGAGACAAATCCATGTTTTCGCGCCTTTTTTGCCATTTCCAGGTCGAAAAACACAAAGGCCCCAAAAATAAAGAAACGGCTGTCCAGCCAAAACTGAGGCTTCAGACTTGATGAAAACAGTCTCTCCCACAATAACTCAAGGGCTGCTTGTGTTTTTTAGGCCTTCGCAAGATATCGGAAGTGTGTGCGCGGCAGGAGAGACAAATCAATGTTTTCGCGACTTTTTTGCGATTTCAAGGTCGAAAAACACATAGGCCCCAAAATGAAAGAAACGGCTGCCGCGCCAAAACTATGGCTTCAAACTTGATGAAAACAGTCTCTCCCATAATAACTCACGGGCTGCTTGTGTTTTTTAGGCCTTTGCACGCTATCGGAAGTGTGTGCGCGGCAGGAGAGACAAATCCATGTTTTCGCGCCTTTTTTGCGATTTCAAGGTCGAAAAACACATAGGCCCCAAAAATAAAGAAACGGCTGTCCAGCCAAAACTGAGGCTTCAAACTTGATGAAAACAGTCTCTCCCACAATAACTCAAGGGCTGCTTGTGTTTTTTAGGCCTTCGCAAGATATCGGAAGTGTGTGCGCGGCAGGAGAGACAAATCCATGTTTTCGCGCCTTTTTTGCCATTTCCAGGTCGAAAAACACAAAGGCCCCAAAAATAAAGAAACGGCTGTCCAGCCAAAACTGAGGCTTCAAACTTGATGAAAACAGTCTCTCCCACAATAACTCAAGGGCTGCTTGTGTTTTTTAGGCCTTCGCAAGATATCAGAAGTGTGTGCGCGGCAGGAGAGACAAATCAATGTTTTCGCGACTTTTTTGCGATTTCAAGGTCGAAAAACACATAGGCCCCAAAATGAAAGAAACGGCTGCCGCGCCAAAACTATGGCTTCAAACTTGATGAAAACAGTCTCTCCCATAATAACTCACGGGCAGCTTGTGTTTTTTAGGCCTTTGCACGCTATCGGAAGTGTGTGCACGGCAGGAGAGACAAATCCATGTTTTCGCTCCTTTTTTGCCATTTCCAGGTCGAAAAACACAAAGGCCCCAAAAATAAAGAAACGGCTGTCCAGCCAAAACTGAGGCTTCAAACTTGATGAAAACAGTCTCTCAGACAATAACTCAAGGGCCGCTTGTGTTTTTTAGGCCTTCGCAAGCTATCGGAAGTGTGTGCGCGGCAGGAGAGACAAATCCATGTTTTCGCGCCTTTTTTGCCATTTCCAGGTCGAAAAACACAAAGGCCCCAAAATGAAAGAAACGGCTGCCGCGCCAAAACTATGGCTTCAAACTTGATGAAAACAGTCTCTCCCACAATAACTCAAGGGCTGCTTGTGTTTTTTAGGCCTTCGCAAGATATCGGAAGTGTGTGCGCGGCAGGAGAGACAAATCAATGTTTTCGCGACTTTTTTGCGATTTCAAGGTCGAAAAACACATAGGCCCCAAAATGAAAGAAACGGCTGGCGCGCCAAAACTATGGCTTCAAACTTGATGAAAACAGTCTCTCCCATAATAACTCACGGGCTGCTTGTGTTTTTTAGGCCTTTGCACGCTATCGGAAGTGTGTGCGCGGCAGGAGAGACAAATCCATGTTTTCGCGCCTTTTTTGCGATTTCAAGGTCGAAAAACACATAGGCCCCAAAATGAAAGAAACGGCTGCCGCGCCAAAACTATGGCTTCAAACTTGATGAAAACAGTCTCTCCCATAATAACTCACGGGCTGCTTGTGTTTTTTAGGCCTTTGCACGCTATCGGAAGTGTGTGCGCGGCAGGAGAGACAAATCCATGTTTTCGCGACTTTTTTGCGATTTCAAGGTCGAAAAACACATAGGCCCCAAAATGAAAGAAACGGCTGCCGCGCCAAAACTATGGCTTCAAACTTGATGAAAACAGTCTCTCCCATAATAACTCACGGGCTGCTTGTGTTTTTTAGGCCTTTGCACGCTATCGGAAGTGTGTGCGCGGCAGGAGAGACAAATCCATGTTTTCGCGCCTTTTTTGCCATTTCCAGGTCGAAAAACACAAAGGCCCCAAAAATAAAGAAACGGCTGTCCAGCCAAAACTGAGGCTTCAAACTTGATGAAAACAGTCTCTCAGACAATAACTCAAGGGCCGCTTGTGTTTTTTAGGCCTTCGCAAGCTATCGGAAGTGTGTGCGCGGCAGGAGAGACAAATCCATGTTTTCGCGCCTTTTTTGCCATTTCCAGGTCGAAAAACACAAAGGCCCCAAAAATAAAGAAACGGCTGTCCAGCCAAAACTGAGGCTTCAAACTTGATGAAAACAGTCTCTCCCACAATAACTCAAGGGCTGCTTGTGTTTTTTAGGCCTTCGCAAGATATCAGAAGTGTGTGCGCGGCAGGAGAGACAAATCAATGTTTTCGCGACTTTTTTGCGATTTCAAGGTCGAAAAACACATAGGCCCCAAAATGAAAGAAACGGCTGCCGCGCCAAAACTATGGCTTCAAACTTGATGAAAACAGTCTCTCCCATAATAACTCACGGGCAGCTTGTGTTTTTTAGGCCTTTGCACGCTATCGGAAGTGTGTGCACGGCAGGAGAGACAAATCCATGTTTTCGCTCCTTTTTTGCCATTTCCAGGTCGAAAAACACAAAGGCCCCAAAAATAAAGAAACGGCTGTCCAGCCAAAACTGAGGCTTCAAACTTGATGAAAACAGTCTCTCAGACAATAACTCAAGGGCCGCTTGTGTTTTTTAGGCCTTCGCAAGCTATCGGAAGTGTGTGCGCGGCAGGAGAGACAAATCCATGTTTTCGCGCCTTTTTTGCCATTTCCAGGTCGAAAAACACAAAGGCCCCAAAATGAAAGAAACGGCTGCCGCGCCAAAACTATGGCTTCAAACTTGATGAAAACAGTCTCTCCCACAATAACTCAAGGGCTGCTTGTGTTTTTTAGGCCTTCGCAAGATATCGGAAGTGTGTGCGCGGCAGGAGAGACAAATCAATGTTTTCGCGACTTTTTTGCGATTTCAAGGTCGAAAAACACATAGGCCCCAAAATGAAAGAAACGGCTGGCGCGCCAAAACTATGGCTTCAAACTTGATGAAAACAGTCTCTCCCATAATAACTCACGGGCTGCTTGTGTTTTTTAGGCCTTTGCACGCTATCGGAAGTGTGTGCGCGGCAGGAGAGACAAATCCATGTTTTCGCGCCTTTTTTGCGATTTCAAGGTCGAAAAACACATAGGCCCCAAAATGAAAGAAACGGCTGCCGCGCCAAAACTATGGCTTCAAACTTGATGAAAACAGTCTCTCCCATAATAAATCACGGGCTGCTTGTGTTTTTTAGGCCTTTGCACGCTATCGGAAGTGTGTGCGCGGCAGGAGAGACAAATCCATGTTTTCGCGACTTTTTTGCGATTTCAAGGTCGAAAAACACATAGGCCCCAAAATGAAAGAAACGGCTGCCGCGCCAAAACTATGGCTTCAAACTTGATGAAAACAGTCTCTCCCATAATAACTCACGGGCTGCTTGTGTTTTTTAGGCCTTTGCACGCTATCGGAAGTGTGTGCGCGGCAGGAGAGACAAATCCATGTTTTCGCGCTTTTTTTGCCATTTCCAGGTCGAAAAACACAAAGGCCCCAAAAATAAAGAAACGGCTGTCCAGCCAAAACTGAGGCTTCAAACTTGATGAAAACAGTCTCTCAGACAATAACTCAAGGGCCGCTTGTGTTTTTTAGGCCTTCGCAAGCTATCGGAAGTGTGTGCGCGGCAGGAGAGACAAATCCATGTTTTCGCGCCTTTTTTGCCATTTCCAGGTCGAAATACACATAGGCCCCAAAATGAAAGAAACGGCTGGCGCGCCAAAACTATGGCTTCAAACTTGATGAAAACAGTCTCTCCCATAATAACTCACGGGCTGCTTGTGTTTTTTAGACCTTTGCACGCTATCGGAAGTGTGTGCGCGGCAGGAGAGACAAATCCATGTTTTCGCGCCTTTTTTGCGATTTCAAGGTCGAAAAACACATAGGCCCCAAAATGAAAGAAACGGCTGCCGCGCCAAAACTATGGCTTCAAACTTGATGAAAACAGTCTCTCCCATAATAACTCACGGGCTGCTTGTGTTTTTTAGGCCTTTGCACGCTATCGGAAGTGTGTGCGCGGCAGGAGAGACAAATCCATGTTTTCGCGCCTTTTTTGCCATTTCCAGGTCGAAAAACACAAAGGCCCCAAAAATAAAGAAACGGCTGTCCAGCCAAAACTGAGGCTTCAAACTTGATGAAAACAGTCTCTCAGACAATAACTCAAGGGCCGCTTGTGTTTTTTAGGCCTTTGCACGCTAACGGAAGTGTGTGCGCGGCAGGACAGACAAATCCATGTTTTCGCGCCTTTTTTGCCATTTCCAAGTCGAAAAACACAAAGGCCCCAAAAATAAAGAAACGGCTGTCCAGCCAAAACTGAGGCTTCAAACTTGATGAAAACAGTGTCTCCCATAATGGTGTAGGGGCTGCTTGTGGTTATTAGGCCTTTGCAAGCTCTCCGAAGTGTGTGCGCAGCAGGAGAGACAAATCCATGTTTTTATGCCTTCTTTGGCATTTTCAGGTGGAGAAAAACACAATCCCGAAAGAGAAAGAAAAGGCTGCCGCGCCAACACTGAGGCTTCAAACTTGATGAAAACAGTGTCTCCCATAATGGAGTAGGGGCTGCTTGTGGTTATTAGGCCTTTGCAAGCTCTCCGAAGTGTGTGCGCAGCAGGAGAGACAAATCCATGTTTTTATGTCTTCTTTGGCATTTTCAGGTGGAGAAAAACACAATCCCGAAAGAGAAAGAAAAGGCTGCCGCGCCAACACTGAGGCTTCAAACTTGATGAAAACAGTGTCTCCCATAATGGAGTAGGGGCTGCTTGTGGTTATTAGGCATTTGCAAGCTCTCCGAAGTGTGTGCGCAGCAGGAGAGACAAATCCATGTTTTTATGCCTTCTTTGGCATTTTCAGGTGGAGAAAAACACAATCCCGAAAGAGAAAGAAAAGGCTGCCGCGCCAACACTGAGGCTTCAAACTTGATGAAAACAGTGTCTCCCATAATGGAGTAGGGGCTGCTTGTGGTTATTAGGCATTTGCAAGCTCTCCGAAGTGTGTGCGCAGCAGGAGAGACAAATCCATGTTTTTATGCCTTCTTTGGCATTTTCAGGTGGAGAAAAACACAATCCCGAAAGAGAAAGAAAAGGCTGCCGCGCCAACACTGAGGCTTCAAACTTGATGAAAACAGTGTCTCCCATAATGGAGTAGGGGCTGCTTGTGGTTATTAGGCATTTGCAAGCTCTCCGAAGTGTGTGCGCAGCAGGAGAGACAAATCCATGTTTTTATGCCTTCTTTGGCATTTTCAGGTGGAGAAAAACACAATCCCGAAAGAGAAAGAAAAGGCTGCCGCGCCAACACTGAGGCTTCAAACTTGATGAAAACAGTGTCTCCCATAATGGAGTAGGGGCTGCTTGTGGTTATTAGGCATTTGCAAGCTCTCCGAAGTGTGTGCGCAGCAGGAGAGACAAATCCATGTTTTTATGCCTTCTTTGGCATTTTCAGGTGGAGAAAAACACAATCCCGAAAGAGAAAGAAAAGGCTGCCGCGCCAACACTGAGGCTTCAAACTTGATGAAAACAGTGTCTCCCATAATGGAGTAGGGGCTGCTTGTGGTTATTAGGCATTTGCAAGCTCTCCGAAGTGTGTGCGCAGCAGGAGAGACAAATCCATGTTTTTATGCCTTCTTTGGCATTTTCAGGTGGAGAAAAACACAATCCCGAAAGAGAAAGAAAAGGCTGCCGCGCCAACACTGAGGCTTCAAACTTGATGAAAAGAGTGTCTCCCATAATGGAGTAGGGGCTGCTTGTGTTTATTAGGCATTTGCAAGCTCTCCTTAGTGTGTGCGCAGCAGGAGAGACAAATCCATGTTTTCGCGCCTTTTTTGCCATTTCCAGGTCGAAAAACACAAAGGCCCCAAAATGAAAGAAACGGCTGCCGCGCCCAAACTATGGCTTCAAACTTGATGAAAACTGTCTCTCCCACAATAACTCAAGGGCTGCTTGTGTTTTTTAGGCCTTCGCAAGATATCGGAAGTGTGTGCGCGGCAGGAGAGACAAATCCATGTTTTCGCGCCTTTTTTGCGATTTCAAGGTCGAAAAACACATAGGCCCCAAAATGAAAGAAACGGCTGCCGCGCCAAAACTATGGCTTCAAACTTGATGAAAACAGTCTCTCCCATAATAACTCACGGGCTGCTTGTGTTTTTTAGGCCTTTGCACGCTATCGGAAGTGTGTGCGCGGCAGGAGAGACAAATCCATGTTTTCGCGCCTTTTTTGCCATTTCCAGGTCGAAAAACACATAGGCCCCAAAATGAAAGAAACGGCTGCCGCGCCAAAACTATGGCTTCAAACTTGATGAAAACAGTCTCTCCCACAATAACTCACGGGCTGCTTGTGTTTTTTAGACCTTTGCACGCTATCGGAAGTGTGTGCGCGGCAGGAGAGACAAATCCATGTTTTCGCGCCTTTTTTGCGATTTCAAGGTCGAAAAACACATAGGCCCCAAAATGAAAGAAACGGCTGAGGCGCCAAAACTATGGCTTCAAACTTGATGAAAACAGTCTCTCAGACAATAACTCAAGGGCTGCTTGTGTTTTTTAGGCCTTCGCAAGATATCGGAAGTGTGTGCGCGGCAGGAGAGACAAATCAATGTTTTCGCGACTTTTTTGCGATTTCAAGGTCGAAAAACACATAGGCCCCAAAATGAAAGAAACGGCTGGCGCGCCAAAACTATGGCTTCAAACTTGATGAAAACAGTCTCTCCCATAATAACTCACGGGCTGCTTGTGTTTTTTAGGCCTTTGCACGCTATCGGAAGTGTGTGCGCGGCAGGAGAGACAAATCCATGTTTTCGCGCCTTTTTTGCGATTTCAAGGTCGAAAAACACATAGGCCCCAAAATGAAAGAAACGGCTGCCGCGCCAAAACTATGGCTTCAAACTTGATGAAAACAGTCTCTCCCATAATAACTCACGGGCTGCTTGTGTTTTTTAGGCCTTTGCACGCTATCGGAAGTGTGTGCGCGGCAGGAGAGACAAATCCATGTTTTCGCGCCTTTTTTGCGATTTCAAGGTCGAAAAACACATAGGCCCCAAAATGAAAGAAACGGCTGCCGCGCCAAAACTATGGCTTCAAACTTGATGAAAACAGTCTCTCCCATAATAACTCACGGGCTGCTTGTGTTTTTTAGGCCTTTGCACGCTATCGGAAGTGTGTGCGCGGCAGGAGAGACAAATCCATGTTTTCGCGCCTTTTTTGCCATTTCCAGGTCGAAAAACACAAAGGCCCCAAAAATAAAGAAACGGCTGTCCAGCCAAAACTGAGGCTTCAAACTTGATGAAAACAGTGTCTCCCATAATGGTGTAGGGGCTGCTTGTGGTTATTAGGCCTTTGCAAGCTCTCCGAAGTGTGTGCGCAGCAGGAGAGACAAATCCATGTTTTTATGCCTTCTTTGGCATTTTCAGGTGGAGAAAAACACAATCCCGAAAGAGAAAGAAAAGGCTGCCGCGCCAACACTGAGGCTTCAAACTTGATGAAAACAGTGTCTCCCATAATGGAGTAGGGGCTGCTTGTGGTTATTAGGCCTTTGCAAGCTCTCCGAAGTGTGTGCGCAGCAGGAGAGACAAATCCATGTTTTTATGTCTTCTTTGGCATTTTCAGGTGGAGAAAAACACAATCCCGAAAGAGAAAGAAAAGGCTGCCGCGCCAACACTGAGGCTTCAAACTTGATGAAAACAGTGTCTCCCATAATGGAGTAGGGGCTGCTTGTGGTTATTAGGCATTTGCAAGCTCTCCGAAGTGTGTGCGCAGCAGGAGAGACAAATCCATGTTTTTATGCCTTCTTTGGCATTTTCAGGTGGAGAAAAACACAATCCCGAAAGAGAAAGAAAAGGCTGCCGCGCCAACACTGAGGCTTCAAACTTGATGAAAACAGTGTCTCCCATAATGGAGTAGGGGCTGCTTGTGGTTATTAGGCATTTGCAAGCTCTCCGAAGTGTGTGCGCAGCAGGAGAGACAAATCCATGTTTTTATGCCTTCTTTGGCATTTTCAGGTGGAGAAAAACACAATCCCGAAAGAGAAAGAAAAGGCTGCCGCGCCAACACTGAGGCTTCAAACTTGATGAAAACAGTGTCTCCCATAATGGAGTAGGGGCTGCTTGTGGTTATTAGGCATTTGCAAGCTCTCCGAAGTGTGTGCGCAGCAGGAGAGACAAATCCATGTTTTTATGCCTTCTTTGGCATTTTCAGGTGGAGAAAAACACAATCCCGAAAGAGAAAGAAAAGGCTGCCGCGCCAACACTGAGGCTTCAAACTTGATGAAAACAGTGTCTCCCATAATGGAGTAGGGGCTGCTTGTGGTTATTAGGCATTTGCAAGCTCTCCGAAGTGTGTGCGCAGCAGGAGAGACAAATCCATGTTTTTATGCCTTCTTTGGCATTTTCAGGTGGAAAAAACACAATCCCGAAAGAGAAAGAAAAGGCTGCCGCGCCAACACTGAGGCTTCAAACTTGATGAAAACAGTGTCTCCCATAATGGAGTAGGGGCTGCTTGTGGTTATTAGGCATTTGCAAGCTCTCCGAAGTGTGTGCGCAGCAGGAGAGACAAATCCATGTTTTTATGCCTTCTTTGGCATTTTCAGGTGGAGAAAAACACAATCCCGAAAGAGAAAGAAAAGGCTGCCGCGCCAACACTGAGGCTTCAAACTTGATGAAAACAGTGTCTCCCATAATGGAGTAGGGGCTGCTTGTGTTTATTAGGCATTTGCAAGCTCTCCTTAGTGTGTGCGCAGCAGGAGAGACAAATCCATGTTTTCGCGCCTTTTTTGCCATTTCCAGGTCGAAAAACACAAAGGCCCCAAAATGAAAAAAACGGTTGCCGCGCCCAAACTATGGCTTCAAACTTGATGAAAACTGTCTCTCCCACAATAACTCAAGGGCTGCTTGTGTTTTTTAGGCCTTCGCAAGATATCGGATGTGTGTGCGCGGCAGGAGAGACAAATCCATGTTTTCGCGCCTTTTTTGCGATTTCAAGGTCGAAAAACACATAGGCCCCAAAATGAAAGAAACGGCTGCCGCGCCAAAACTATGGCTTCAAACTTGATGAAAACAGTCTCTCCCATAATAACTCACGGGCTGCTTGTGTTTTTTAGGCCTTTGCACGCTATCGGAAGTGTGTGCGCGGCAGGAGAGACAAATCCATGTTTTCGCGCCTTTTTTGCCATTTCCAGGTCGAAAAACACATAGGCCCCAAAATGAAAGAAACGGCTGCCGCGCCAAAACTATGGCTTCAAACTTGATGAAAACAGTCTCTCCCACAACAACTCAAGGGTTGCTTGTGTTTTTTAGGCCTTCGCAAGATATCGGAAGTGTGTGCGCGGCAGGAGAGACAAATCCATGTTTTCGCGCCTTTTTTGCCATTTCCAGGTCGAAAAACACAAAGGCCCCAAAATGAAAGAAACGGCTGCCGCGCCAAAACTATGACTTCAAACTTGATGAAAACAGTCTCTCCCACAATAACTCAAGGGCTGCTTGTGTTTTTTAGGCCTTCGCAAGATATCGGAAGTGTGTGCGCGGCAGGAGAGACAAATCAATGTTTTCGCGACTTTTTTGCGATTTCAAGGTCGAAAAACACATAGGCCCCAAAATGAAAGAAACGGCTGGCGCGCCAAAACTATGGCTTCAAACTTGATGAAAACAGTCTCTCAGACAATAACTCAAGGGCTGCTTGTGTTTTTTAGGCCTTCGCAAGATATCGGAAGTGTGTGCGCGGCAGGAGAGACAAATCAATGTTTTCGCGACTTTTTTGCGATTTCAAGGTCGAAAAACACATAGGCCCCAAAATGAAAGAAACGGCTGGCGCGCCAAAACTATGGCTTCAAACTTGATGAAAACAGTCACTCCCATAATAACTCACGGGCTGCTTGTGTTTTTTAGGCCTTTGCACGCTATCGGAAGTGTGTGCGCGGCAGGAGAGACAAATCCATTTTTTCGCGCCTTTTTTGCCATTTCCAGGTCGAAGAAAGCAAAGGCCCCAAAAATAAAGAAACGGCTGTCCAGCCAAAACTGAGGCTTCAAACTTGATGAAAACAGTCTCTCAGACAATAACTCAAGGGCCGCTTGTGTTTTTTAGGCCTTCGCAAGCTATCGGAAGTGTGTGCGCGGCAGGAGAGACAAATCCATGTTTTCGCGCCTTTTTTACGATTTCAAGGTCGAAAAACACATAGGCCCCAAAATGAAAGAAACGGCTGCCGCGCCAAAACTATGACTTCAAACTGATTGGGAGACAAATCCATGTTTTTATGCCTTCTTTGGCATTTTCAGGTGGAGAAAAACACAATCCCGAAAGAGAAAGAAATGGCTGCCGCGCCAACACTGAGGCTTCAAACTTGATGAAAACAGTGTCTCCCATAATGGAGTAGGGGCTGCTTGTGGTTATTACGCCTTTGCAAGCTCTCCGAAGTGTGTGCGCAGCAGGAGAGACAAATCCATGTTTTTATGCCTTCTTTGGCATTTTCAGGTGGAGAAAAACACAATCCCGAAAGAGAAAGAAATGCCTGCCGCGCCAACACTGAGGCTTCAAACTTGATGAAAACAGTGTCTCCCATAATGGAGTAGGGGCTGCTTGTGGTTATTAGGCATTTGCAAGCTCTCCGAAGTGTGTGCGCAGCAGGAGAGACAAATCCATGTTTTTATGCCTTCTTTGGCATTTTCAGGTGGAGAAAAACACAATCCCCAAAATGAAAGAAACGGCTGCCGCGCCAAAACTATGGCTTCAAACTTGATGAAAACTGTCTCTCCCACAATAACTCAAGGGCTGCTTGTGTTTTTTAGGCCTTCGCAAGATATCGGAAGTGTGTGCGCGGCAGGAGAGACAAATCCATGTTTTCGCGCCTTTTTTGCGATTTCAAGGTCGAAAAACACATAGGCCCCAAAATGAAAGAAACGGCTGCCGCGCCAAAACTATGGCTTCAAACTTGATGAAAACAGTCTCTCCCATAATAACTCACGGGCTGCTTGTGTTTTTTAGGCCTTTGCACGCTATCGGAAGTGTGTGCGCGGCAGGAGAGACAAATCCATGTTTTCGCGCCTTTTTTGCCATTTCCAGGTCGAAAAACACATAGGCCCCAAAATGAAAGAAACGGCTGCCGCGCCAAAACTATGGCTTCAAACTTGATGAAAACAGTCTCTCCCACAACAACTCAAGGGCTGCTTGTGTTTTTTAGGCCTTCGCAAGATATCGGAAGTGTGTGCGCGGCAGGAGAGACAAATCCATGTTTTCGCGCCTTTTTTGCCATTTCCAGGTCGAAAAACACAAAGGCCCCAAAAATAAAGAAACGGCTGTCCAGCCAAAACTGAGGCTTCAAACTTGATGAAAACAGTCTCTCAGACAATAACTCAAGGGCCGCTTGTGTTTTTTAGGCCTTCGCAAGCTATCGGAAGTGTGTGCGCGGCAGGAGAGACAAATCCATGTTTTCGCGCCTTTTTTGACATTTCCAGGTCGAAAAACACAAAGGCCCCAAAATGAAAGAAACGGCTGCCGCGCCAAAACTATGACTTCAAACTTGATGAAAACAGTCTCTCCCACAATAACTCAAGGGCTGCTTGTGTTTTTTAGGCCTTCGCAAGATATCGGAAGTGTGTGCGCGGCAGGAGAGACAAATCAATGTTTTCGCGACTTTTTTGCGATTTCAAGGTCGAAAAACACATAGGCCCCAAAATGAAAGAAACGGCTGGCGCGCCAAAACTATGGCTTCAAACTTGATGAAAACAGTCTCTCAGACAATAACTCAAGGGCTGCTTGTGTTTTTTAGGCCTTCGCAAGATATCGGAAGTGTGTGCTCGGCAGGAGAGACAAATCCATGTTTTCGCGCCTTTTTTGCGATTTCAAGGTCGAAAAACACATAGGGCCCAAAATGAAAGAAACGGCTGGCGCGCCAAAACTATGGCTTCAAACTTGATGAAAACAGTCTCTCCCATAATAACTCACGGGCTGCTTGTGTTTTTTAGGCCTTTGCACGCTATCGGAAGTGTGTGCGCGGCAGGAGAGACAAATCCATGTTTTCGCGCCTTTTTTGCCATTTCCAGGTCGAAAAACACAAAGGCCCCAAAATGAAAGAAACGGCTGCCGCGCCAAAACTATGACTTCAAACTTGATGAAAACCGTCTCTCCCACAATAACTCAAGGGCTGCTTGTGTTTTTTAGGCCTTCGCAAGATATCGGAAGTGTGTGCGCGGCAGGAGAGACAAATCAATGTTTTCGCGACTTTTTTGCGATTTCAAGGTCGAAAAACACATAGGCCCCAAAATGAAAGAAACGGCTAGCGCGCCAAAACTATGGCTTCAAACTTGATGAAAACAGTCACTCCCATAATAACTCACGGGCTGCTTGTGTTTTTTAGGCCTTTGCACGCTATCGGAAGTGTGTGCGCGGCAGGAGAGACAAATCCATGTTTTCGCGCCTTTTTTGCCATTTCCAGGTCGAAGAAAACAAAGGCCCCAAAAATAAAGAAACGGCTGTCCAGCCAAAACTGAGGCTTCAAACTTGATGAAAACAGTCTCTCAGACAATAACTCAAGGGCCGCTTGTGTTTTTTAGGCCTTCGCAAGCTATCGGAAGTGTGTGCGCGGCAGGAGAGACAAATCCATGTTTTCGCGCCTTTTTTACGATTTCAAGGTCGAAAAACACATAGGCCCCAAAATGAAAGAAACGGCTGCCGCGCCAAAACTATGACTTCAAACTTGATGAAAACATTCTCTCCCACAATAACTCAAGGGCTGCTTGTGTTTTTTAGGCCTTCGCAAGCTATCGGAAGTGTGTGCGCGGCAGGAGAGACAAATCAATGTTTTCGCGACTTTTTTGCGATTTCAAGGTCGAAAAACACATAGGCCCCAAAATGAAAGAAACGGCTGGCGCGCCAAAACTATGGCTTCAAACTTGATGAAAACAGTCTCTCAGACAATAACTCAAGGGCTGCTTGTGTTTTTTAGGCCTTCGCAAGATATCGGAAGTGTGTGCTCGGCAGGAGAGACAAATCCATGTTTTCGCGCCTTTTTTGCGATTTCAAGGTCGAAAAACACATAGGCCCCAAAATGAAAGAAACGGCTGCCGCGCCAAAACTATGGCTTCAAACTTGATGAAAACAGTCTCTCCCATAATAACTCACGGGCTGCTTGTGTTTTTTAGGCCTTTGCATGCTATCGGAAGTGTGTGCGCGGCAGGAGAGACAAATCCATCTTTTCGCGCCTTTTTTGCCATTTCCAGGTCGAAAAACACAAAGGCCCCAAAAATAAAGAAACGGCTGTCCAGCCAAAACTGAGGCTTCAAACTTGATGAAAACAGTCTCTCCCACAATAACTCACGGCCCGCTTGTGTTTTTTAGGCCTTCGCAAGATATCGGAAGTGTGTGCGCGGCAGGAGAGACAAATCAATGTTTTCGCGACTTTTTTGCGATTTCAAGGTCGAAAAACACATAGGCCCCAAAATGAAAGAAACGGCTGGCGCGCCAAAACTATGGCTTCAAACTTGATGAAAACAGTCTCTCCCATAATAACTCACGGGCTGCTTGTGTTTTTTAGACCTTTGCACGCTATCGGAAGTGTGTGCGCGGCAGGAGAGACAAATCCATGTTTTCGCGCCTTTTTTGCGATTTCAAGGTCGAAAAACACATAGGCCCCAAAATGAAAGAAATGGCTGCCGCGCCAAAACTATGGCTTCAAACTTGATGAAAACATTCTCTCCCACAATAACTCAAGGGCTGCTTGTGTTTTTTAGGCCTTCGCAAGCTATCGGAAGTGTGTGCGCGGCAGGAGATACAAATCCATGTTTTCGCGCCTTTTTTGCCATTTCCAGGTCGAAAAACACAAAGGCCCCAAAAATAAAGAAACGGCTGTCCAGCCAAAACTGAGGCTTCAAACTTGATGAAAACAGTCTCTCCCACAATAACTCACGGCCCGCTTGTGTTTTTTAGGCCTTCGCAAGCTATCGGAAGTGTGTGCGCGGCAGGAGAGACAAATCAATGTTTTCGCGCCTTTTTTGCCATTTCCAGGTCGAAAAACACACAGGCCCCAAAAATAAAGAAATGGCTGTCCAGCCAAAACTGAGGCTTCAAACTTGATGAAAACAGTGTCTCCCATAATGGAGTAGGGGCTGCTTGTGGTTTTTAGGCATTTGCAAGCTCTCCGAAGTGTGTGCGCAGCAGGAGAGACAAATCCATGTTTTTATGCCTTCTTTGGCATTTTCAGGTGGAGAAAAACACAATCCCGAAAGAGAAAGAAATGGCTGCCGCGCCAACACTGAGGCTTCAAACTTGATGAAAACAGTGTCTCCCATAATGGAGTAGGGGCTGCTTGTGGTTATTAGGCATTTGCAAGCTCTCCGAAGTGTGTGCGCAGCAGGAGAGACAAATCCATGTTTTTATGCCTTCTTTGGCATTTTCAGGTGGAGAAAAACACAATCCCGAAAGAGAAAGAAAAGGCTGCCGCGCCAACACTGAGGCTTCAAACTTGATGAAAACAGTGTCTCCCATAATGGAGTAGGGGCTGCTTGTGGTTATTAGGCCTTTGCAAGCTCTCCGAAGTGTGTGCGCAGCAGGAGAGACAAATCCATGTTTTTATGCCTTCTTTGGCATTTTCAGGTGGAGAAAAACACAATCCCGAAAGAGAAAGAAATGGCTGCCGCGCCAACACTGAGGCTTCAAACTTGATGAAAACAGTGTCTCCCATAATGGAGTAGGGGCTGCTTGTGGTTATTAGGCATTTGCAAGCTCTCCGAAGTGTGTGCGCAGCAGGAGAGACAAATCCATGTTTTTATGCCTTCTTTGGCATTTTCAGGTGGAGAAAAACACAATCCCGAAAGAGAAAGAAAAGGCTGCCGCGCCAACACTGAGGCTTCAAACTTGATGAAAACAGTGTCTCCCATAATGGAGTAGGGGTTGCTTGTGGTTATTAGGCATTTGCAAGCTCTCCGAAGTGTGTGCGCAGCAGGAGAGACAAATCCATGTTTTTATGCCTTCTTTGGCATTTTCAGGTGGAGAAAAACACAATCCCGAAAGAGAAAGAAAAGGCTGCCGCGCCAACACTGAGGCTTCAAACTTGATGAAAACAGTGTCTCCCATAATGGAGTAGGGGCTGCTTGTGGTTATTAGGCATTTGCAAGCTCTCCGAAGTGTGTGCGCAGCAGGAGAGACAAATCCATGTTTTTATGCCTTCTTTGGCATTTTCAGGTGGAGAAAAACACAATCCCGAAAGAGAAAGAAATGGCTGCCGCGCCAACACTGAGGCTTCAAACTTGATGAAAACAGTGTCTCCCATAATGGAGTAGGGGCTGCTTGTGGTTATTAGGCATTTGCAAGCTCTCCGAAGTGTGTGCGCAGCAGGAGAGACAAATCCATGTTTTTATGCCTTCTTTGGCATTTTCAGGTGGAGAAAAACACAATCCCGAAAGAGAAAGAAAAGGCTGCCGCGCCAACACTGAGGCTTCAAACTTGATGAAAACAGTGTCTCCCATAATGGAGTAGGGGCTGCTTGTGGTTATTAGGCATTTGCAAGCTCTCCGAAGTGTGTGCGCAGCAGGAGAGACAAATCCATGTTTTTATGCCTTCTTTGGCATTTTCAGGTGGAGAAAAACACAATCCCGAAAGAGAAAGAAATGGCTGCCGCGCCAACACTGAGGCTTCAAACTTGATGAAAACAGTGTCTCCCATAATGGAGTAGGGGCTGCTTGTGGTTATTAGGCATTTGCAAGCTCTCCGAAGTGTGTGCGCAGCAGGAGAGACAAATCCATGTTTTTATGCCTTCTTTGGCATTTTCAGGTGGAGAAAAACACAATCCCGAAAGAGAAAGAAATGGCTGCCGCGCCAACACTGAGGCTTCAAACTTGATGAAAACAGTGTCTCCCATAATGGAGTAGGGGCTGCTTGTGGTTATTACGCCTTTGCAAGCTCTCCGAAGTGTGTTCGCAGCAGGAGAGACAAATCCATGTTTTTATGCCTTCTTTGGCATTTTCAGGTGGAGAAAAACACAATCCCGAAAGAGAAAGAAAAGGCTGCCGCGCCAACACTGAGGCTTCAAACTTGATGAAAACAGTGTCTCCCATAATGGAGTAGGGGCTGCTTGTGGTTATTAGGCCTTTGCAAGCTCTCCGAAGTGTGTGCGCAGCAGGAGAGACAAATCCATGTTTTTATGCCTTCTTTGGCATTTTCAGGTGGAGAAAAACACAATCCCGAAAGAGAAAGAAATGGCTGCCGCGCCAACACTGAGGCTTCAAACTTGATGAAAACAGTGTCTCCCATAATGGAGTAGGGGCTGCTTGTGGTTATTACGCCTTTGCAAGCTCTCCGAAGTGTGTGCGCAGCAGGAGAGACAAATCCATGTTTTTATGCCTTCTTTGGCATTTTCAGGTGGAGAAAAACACAATCCCGAAAGAGAAAGAAATGCCTGCCGCGCCAACACTGAGGCTTCAAACTTGATGAAAACAGTGTCTCCCATAATGGAGTAGGGGCTGCTTGTGGTTATTAGGCATTTGCAAGCTCTCCGAAGTGTGTGCGCAGCAGGAGAGACAAATCCATGTTTTTATGCCTTCTTTGGCATTTTCAGGTGGAGAAAAACACAATCCCGAAAGAGAAAGAAAAGGCTGCCGCGCCAACACTGAGGCTTCAAACTTGATGAAAACAGTCTCTCCCATAATAACTCACGGGCTGCTTGTGTTTTTTAGGCCTTTGCACGCTATCGGAAGTGTGTGCGCGGCAGGAGAGACAAATCCATGTTTTCGCGCCTTTTTTGCGTTTTCAAGGTCGAAAAACACACAGGCCCCAAAATGAAAGAAACGGCTGCCGCGCCAAAACTATGGCTTCAAACTTGATGAAAACAGTCTCTCCCATAATAACTCACGGGCTGCTTGTGTTTTTTAGGCCTTTGCACGCTATCGGAAGTGTGTGCGCGGCAGGAGAGACAAATCCATGTTTTCGCGACTTTTTTGACATTTCCAGGTCGAAAAACACAAAGGCCCCAAAAATAAAGAAACGGCTGTCCAGCTAAAACTGAGGCTTCAAACTTGATGAAAACAGTCTCTCAGACAATAACTCAAGGGCCGCTTGTGTTTTTTAGGCCTTCGCAAGCTATCGGAAGTGTGTGCGCGGCAGGAGAGACAAATCCATGTTTTCGCGCCTTTTTTGCCATTTCCAGGTCGAAAAACACAAAGGCCCCAAAATGAAAGAAACGGCTGCCGCGCCAAAACTATGGCTTCAAACTTGATGAAAACTGTCTCTCCCACAATAACTCAAGGGCTGCTTGTGTTTTTTAGGCCTTCGCAAGATATCGGAAGTGTGTGCGCGGCAGGAGAGACAAATCCATGTTTTCGCGCCTTTTTTGCGATTTCAAGGTCGAAAAACACATAGGCCCCAAAATGAAAGAAACGGCTGCCGCGCCAAAACTATGGCTTCAAACTTGATGAAAACAGTCTCTCCCATAATAACTCACGGGCTGCTTGTGTTTTTTAGGCCTTTGCACGCTATCGGAAGTGTGTGCGCGGCAGGAGAGACAAATCCATGTTTTCGCGCCTTTTTTGCCATTTCCAGGTCGAAAAACACAAAGGCCCCAAAAATAAAGAAACGGCTGTCCAGTCAAAACTGAGGCTTCAAACTTGATGAAAACAGTCTCTCAGACAATAACTCAAGGGCTGCTTGTGTTTTTTAGGCCTTCGCAAGATATCGGAAGTGTGTGCGCGGCAGGAGAGACAAATCTATGTTTTCGCGACTTTTTTGCGATTTCAAGGTCGAAAAACACATAGGCCCCAAAATGAAAGAAACGGCTGGCGCGCCAAAACTATGGCTTCAAACTTGATGAAAACAGTCTCTCCCATAATAACTCAC
Organism: Argentina silus; assembly: GCF_951799395.1. Classification (NCBI taxonomy): domain Eukaryota; kingdom Metazoa; phylum Chordata; class Actinopteri; order Argentiniformes; family Argentinidae; genus Argentina; species Argentina silus. The sequence continues at coordinate 490,857 of NW_028152582.1, read as the reverse complement.
GGGCTGCTTGTGTTTTTTAGGCCTTTGCACGCTATCGGAAGTGTGTGCGCGGCAGGAGAGACAAATCCATGTTTTCGCGACGTTTTTGACATTTCCAGGTCGAAAAACACCAAGGCCCCAAAAATAAAGAAACGGCTGTCCAGCTAAAACTGAGGCTTCAAACTTGATGAAAACAGTCTCTCAGACAATAACTCAAGGGCCGCTTGTGTTTTTTAGGCCTTCGCAAGCTATCGGAAGTGTGTGCGCGGCAGGAGAGACAAATCCATGTTTTCGCGCCTTTTTTGACATTTCCAGGTCGAAAAACACATAGGCCCCAAAATAAAGAAACGGCTGCCGCGCCAAAACTATGGCTTCAAACTTGATGAAAACAGTCTCTCCCACAACAACTCAAGGGCTGCTTGTGTTTTTTAGGCCTTCGCAAGATATCGGAAGTGTGTGCGCGGCAGGAGAGACAAATCAATGTTTTCGCGCCTTTTTTGCCATTTCCAGGTCGAAAAACACAAAGGCCCCAAAAATAAAGAAACGGCTGTCCAGCCAAAACTGAGGCTTCAAACTTGATGAAAACAGTCTCTCAGACAATAACTCAAGGGCCGCTTGTGTTTTTTAGGCCTTCGCAAGCTATCGGAAGTGTGTGCGCGGCAGGAGAGACAAATCCATGTTTTCGCGCCTTTTTTGCGATTTCAAGGTCGAAAAACACATAGGCCCCAAAATGAAAGAAACGGCTGCCGCGCAAAAACTATGGCTTCAAACTTGATGAAAACAGTCTCTCCCACAATAACTCAAGGGCTGCTTGTGTTTTTTAGACCTTTGCACGCTATCGGAAGTGTGTGCGCGGCAGGAGAGACAAATCCATGTTTTCGCGCCTTTTTTGCGATTTCAAGGTCGAAAAACACATAGGCCCCAAAATGAAAGAAACGGCTGCCGCGCCAAAACTATGGCTTCAAACTTGATGAAAACAGTCTCTCCCATAATAACTCACTGGCTGCTTGTGTTTTTTAGGCCTTTGCACGCTATCGGAAGTGTGTGCGCGGCAGGAGAGACAAATCCATGTTTTCGCGCCTTTTTTGCCATTTCCAGGTCGAAGAAAACAAAGGCCCCAAAAATAAAGAAACGGCTGTCCAGCCAAAACTGAGGCTTCAAACTTGATGAAAACAGTCTCTCAGACAATAACTCAAGGGCCGGTTGTGTTTTTTAGGCCTTCGCAAGCTATCGGAAGTGTGTGCGCGGCAGGAGAGACAAATCCATGTTTTCGCGCCTTTTTTGCCATTTCCAGGTCGAAAAACACATAGGCCCCAAAATGAAAGAAACGGCTGGCGCGCCAAAACTATGGCTTCAAACTTGATGAAAACAGTCTCTCCCATAATAACTCACGGGCTGCTTGTGTTTTTTAGGCCTTTGCACGCTATCGGAAGTGTGTGCGCTGCAGGAGAGACAAATCCATGTTTTCGCGCCTTTTTTGCCATTTCCAGGTCGAAAAACACAAAGGCCCCAAAAATAAAGAAACGGCTGTCCAGCCAAAACTGAGGCTTCAAACTTGATGAAAACAGTCTCTCAGACAATAACTCAAGGGCTGCTTGTGTTTTTTAGGCCTTCGCAAGATATCGGAAGTGTGTGCGCGGCAGGAGAGACAAATCCATGTTTTCGCGCCTTTTTTGCGATTTCAAGGTCGAAAAACACATAGGCCCCAAAATGAAAGAAACGGCTGCCGCGCCAAAACTATGGCTTCAAACTTGATGAAAACAGTCTCTCCCATAATAACTCACGGGCTGCTTGTGTTTTTTAGGCCTTTGCACGCTATCGGAAGTGTGTGCGCGGCAGGAGAGACAAATCCATGTTTTCGCGCCTTTTTTGCCATTTCCAGGTCGAAAAACACATAGGCCCCAAAATGAAAGAAACGGCTGGCGCGCCAAAACTATGGCTTCAAACTTGATGAAAACAGTCTCTCAGACAATAACTCAAGGGCTGCTTGTGTTTTTTAGGCCTTCGCAAGATATCGGAAGTGTGTGCTCGGCAGGAGAGACAAATCCATGTTTTCGCGCCTTTTTTGCGATTTCAAGGTCGAAAAACACATAGGCCCCAAAATGAAAGAAACGGCTGCCGCGCCAAAACTATGGCTTCAAACTTGATGAAAACAGTCTCTCCCATAATAACTCACGGGCTGCTTGTGTTTTTTAGGCCTTTGCACGCTATCGGAAGTGTGTGCGCGGCAGGAGAGACAAATCCATGTTTTCGCGCCTTTTTTGCCATTTCCAGGTCGAAAAACACAAAGGCCCCAAAATGAAAGAAACGGCTGCCGCGCCAAAACTATGACTTCAAACTTGATGAAAACAGTCTCTCCCACAATAACTCAAGGGCTGCTTGTGTTTTTTAGGCCTTCGCAAGATATCGGAAGTGTGTGCGCGGCAGGAGAGACAAATCAATGTTTTCGCGACTTTTTTGCGATTTCAAGGTCGAAAAACACATAGGCCCCAAAATGAAAGAAACGGCTGGCGCGCCAAAACTATGGCTTCAAACTTGATGAAAACAGTCTCTCCCATAATAACTCACGGGCTGCTTGTGTTTTTTAGACCTTTGCACGCTATCGGAAGTGTGTGCGCGGCAGGAGAGACAAATCCATGTTTTCGCGCCTTTTTTGCCATTTCCAGGTCGAAAAACACAAAGGCCCCAAAATGAAAGAAACGGCTGCCGCGCCAAAACTATGACTTCAAACTTGATGAAAACAGTCTCTCCCACAATAACTCAAGGGCTGCTTGTGTTTTTTAGGCCTTCGCAAGATATCGGAAGTGTGTGCGCGGCAGGAGAGACAAATCAATGTTTTCGCGACTTTTTTGCGATTTCAAGGTCGAAAAACACATAGGCCCCAAAATGAAAGAAACGGCTGGCGCGCCAAAACTATGGCTTCAAACTTGATGAAAACAGTCTCTCAGACAATAACTCAAGGGCTGCTTGTGTTTTTTAGGCCTTCGCAAGATATCGGAAGTGTGTGCTCGGCAGGAGAGACAAATCCATGTTTTCGCGCCTTTTTTGCGATTTCAAGGTCGAAAAACACATAGGCCCCAAAATGAAAGAAACGGCTGCCGCGCCAAAACTATGGCTTCAAACTTGATGAAAACAGTCTCTCCCATAATAACTCACGGGCTGCTTGTGTTTTTTAGGCCTTTGCACGCTATCGGAAGTGTGTGCGCGGCAGGAGAGACAAATCCATGTTTTCGCGCCTTTTTTGCCATTTCCAGGTCGAAAAACACATAGGCCCCAAAATGAAAGAAACGGCTGGCGCGCCAAAACTATGGCTTCAAACTTGATGAAAACAGTCTCTCAGACAATAACTCAAGGGCTGCTTGTGTTTTTTAGGCCTTCGCAAGATATCGGAAGTGTGTGCTCGGCAGGAGAGACAAATCCATGTTTTCGCGCCTTTTTTGCGATTTCAAGGTCGAAAAACACATAGGCCCCAAAATGAAAGAAACGGCTGCCGCGCCAAAACTATGGCTTCAAACTTGATGAAAACAGTCTCTCCCATAATAACTCACGGGCTGCTTGTGTTTTTTAGGCCTTTGCACGCTATCGGAAGTGTGTGCGCGGCAGGAGAGACAAATCCATGTTTTCGCGCCTTTTTTGCCATTTCCAGGTCGAAAAACACAAAGGCCCCAAAATGAAAGAAACGGCTGCCGCGCCAAAACTATGACTTCAAACTTGATGAAAACAGTCTCTCCCACAATAACTCAAGGGCTGCTTGTGTTTTTTAGGCCTTCGCAAGATATCGGAAGTGTGTGCGCGGCAGGAGAGACAAATCAATGTTTTCGCGACTTTTTTGCGATTTCAAGGTCGAAAAACACATAGGCCCCAAAATGAAAGAAACGGCTGGCGCGCCAAAACTATGGCTTCAAACTTGATGAAAACAGTCTCTCCCATAATAACTCACGGGCTGCTTGTGTTTTTTAGACCTTTGCACGCTATCGGAAGTGTGTGCGCGGCAGGAGAGACAAATCCATGTTTTCGCGCCTTTTTTGCCATTTCCAGGTCGAAAAACACAAAGGCCCCAAAATGAAAGAAACGGCTGCCGCGCCAAAACTATGACTTCAAACTTGATGAAAACAGTCTCTCCCACAATAACTCAAGGGCTGCTTGTGTTTTTTAGGCCTTCGCAAGATATCGGAAGTGTGTGCGCGGCAGGAGAGACAAATCAATGTTTTCGCGACTTTTTTGCGATTTCAAGGTCGAAAAACACATAGGCCCCAAAATGAAAGAAACGGCTGGCGCGCCAAAACTATGGCTTCAAACTTGATGAAAACAGTCTCTCAGACAATAACTCAAGGGCTGCTTGTGTTTTTTAGGCCTTCGCAAGATATCGGAAGTGTGTGCTCGGCAGGAGAGACAAATCCATGTTTTCGCGCCTTTTTTGCGATTTCAAGGTCGAAAAACACATAGGCCCCAAAATGAAAGAAACGGCTGCCGCGCCAAAACTATGGCTTCAAACTTGATGAAAACAGTCTCTCCCATAATAACTCACGGGCTGCTTGTGTTTTTTAGGCCTTTGCATGCTATCGGAAGTGTGTGCGCGGCAGGAGAGACAAATCCATCTTTTCGCGCCTTTTTTGCCATTTCCAGGTCGAAAAACACAAAGGCCCCAAAAATAAAGAAACGGCTGTCCAGCCAAAACTGAGGCTTCAAACTTGATGAAAACAGTCTCTCCCACAATAACTCACGGGCTGCTTGTGTTTTTTAGACCTTTGCACGCTATCGGAAGTGTGTGCGCGGCAGGAGAGACAAATCCATGTTTTCGCGCCTTTTTTGCGATTTCAAGGTCGAAAAACACATAGGCCCCAAAATGAAAGAAACGGCTGCCGCGCCAAAACTATGGCTTCAAACTTGATGAAAACAGTCACTCCCATAATAACTCACGGGCTGCTTGTGTTTTTTAGGCCTTTGCACGCTATCGGAAGTGTGTGCGCGGCAGGAGAGACAAATCCATGTTTTCGCGCCTTTTTTGCGATTTCAAGGTCGAAAAACACACAGGCCCCAAAATGAAAGAAACGGCTGCCGCGCCAAAACTATGGCTTCAAACTTGATGAAAACAGTCTCTCCCATAATAACTCACGGGCTGCTTGTGTTTTTTAGGCCTTTGCACGCTATCGGAAGTGTGTGCGCGGCAGGAGAGACAAATCCATGTTTTCGCGACTTTTTTGACATTTCCAGGTCGAAAAACACCAAGGCCCCAAAAATAAAGAAACGGCTGTCCAGCTAAAACTGAGGCTTCAAACTTGATGAAAACAGTCTCTCAGACAATAACTCAAGGGCCGCTTGTGTTTTTTAGGCCTTCGCAAGCTATCGGAAGTGTGTGCGCGGCAGGAGAGACAAATCCATGTTTTCGCGCCTTTTTTGCCATTTCCAGGTCGAAAAACACAAAGGCCCCAAAAATAAAGAAACGGCTGTCCAGCCAAAACTGAGGCTTCAAACTTGATGAAAACAGTCTCTCCCACAATAACTCACGGCCCGCTTGTGTTTTTTAGGCCTTCGCAAGCTATCGGAAGTGTGTGCGCGGCAGGAGAGACAAATCAATGTTTTCGCGCCTTTTTTGCCATTTCCAGGTCGAAAAACACACAGGCCCCAAAAATAAAGAAATGGCTGTCCAGCCAACACTGAGGCTTCAAACTTGATGAAAACAGTGTCTCCCATAATGGAGTAGGGGCTGCTTGTGGTTATTAGGCATTTGCAAGCTCTCCGAAGTGTGTGCGCAGCAGGAGAGACAAATCCATGTTTTTATGCCTTCTTTGGCATTTTCAGGTGGAGAAAAACACAATCCCGAAAGAGAAAGAAAAGGCTGCCGCGCCAACACTGAGGCTTCAAACTTGATGAAAACAGTGTCTCCCATAATGGAGTAGGGGCTGCTTGTGGTTATTAGGCCTTTGCAAGCTCTCCGAAGTGTGTGCGCAGCAGGAGAGACAAATCCATGTTTTTATGCCTTCTTTGGCATTTTCAGGTGGAGAAAAACACAATCCCGAAAGAGAAAGAAATGGCTGCCGCGCCAACACTGAGGCTTCAAACTTGATGAAAACAGTGTCTCCCATAATGGAGTAGGGGCTGCTTGTGGTTATTAGGCATTTGCAAGCTCTCCGAAGTGTGTGCGCAGCAGGAGAGACAAATCCATGTTTTTATGCCTTCTTTGGCATTTTCAGGTGGAGAAAAACACAATCCCGAAAGAGAAAGAAAAGGCTGCCGCGCCAACACTGAGGCTTCAAACTTGATGAAAACAGTGTCTCCCATAATGGTGTAGGGGCTGCTTGTGGTTATTAGGCCTTTGCAAGCTCTCCGAAGTGTGTGCGCAGCAGGAGAGACAAATCCAAGTTTTTATGTCTTCTTTGGCATTTTCAGGTGGAGAAAAACACAATCCCGAAAGAGAAAGAAATGGCTGCCGCGCCAACACTGAGGCTTCAAACTTGATGAAAACAGTGTCTCCTATAATGGTGTAGGGGCTGCTTGTGGTTATTAGGCCTTTGCACGCTATCGGAAGTGTGTGCGCGGCAGGAGAGACAAATCCATGTTTTCGCGCCTTTTTTGCGATTTCAAGGTCGAAAAACACACAGGCCCCAAAATGAAAGAAACGGCTGCCGCGCCAAAACTATGGCTTCAAACTTGATGAAAACAGTCTCTCCCATAATAACTCACGGGCTGCTTGTGTTTTTTAGGCCTTTGCACGCTATCGGAAGTGTGTGCGCGGCAGGAGAGACAAATCCATGTTTTCGCGACTTTTTTGACATTTCCAGGTCGAAAAACACCAAGGCCCCAAAAATAAAGAAACGGCTGTACAGCTAAAACTGAGGCTTCAAACTTGATGAAAACAGTCTCTCAGACAATAACTCAAGGGCCGCTTGTGTTTTTTAGGCCTTCGCAAGCTATCGGAAGTGTGTGCGCGGCAGGAGAGACAAATCCATGTTTTCGCGCCTTTTTTGCCATTTCCAGGTCGAAGAAAACAAAGGCCCCAAAAATAAAGAAACGGCTGTCCAGCCAAAACTGAGGCTTCAAACTTGATGAAAACAGTCTCTCAGACAATAACTCAAGGGCCGGTTGTGTTTTTTAGGCCTTCGCAAGCTATCGGAAGTGTGTGCGCGGCAGGAGAGACAAATCCATGTTTTCGCGCCTTTTTTGCCATTTCCAGGTCGAAAAACACATAGGCCCCAAAATGAAAGAAACGGCTGGCGCGCCAAAACTATGGCTTCAAACTTGATGAAAACAGTCTCTCCCATAATAACTCACGGGCTGCTTGTGTTTTTTAGGCCTTTGCACGCTATCGGAAGTGTGTGCGCTGCAGGAGAGACAAATCCATGTTTTCGCGCCTTTTTTGCCATTTCCAGGTCGAAAAACACAAAGGCCCCAAAAATAAAGAAACGGCTGTCCAGCCAAAACTGAGGCTTCAAACTTGATGAAAACAGTCTCTCAGACAATAACTCAAGGGCTGCTTGTGTTTTTTAGGCCTTCGCAAGATATCGGAAGTGTGTGCGCGGCAGGAGAGACAAATCCATGTTTTCGCGCCTTTTTTGCGATTTCAAGGTCGAAAAACACATAGGCCCCAAAATGAAAGAAACGGCTGCCGCGCCAAAACTATGGCTTCAAACTTGATGAAAACAGTCTCTCCCATAATAACTCACGGGCTGCTTGTGTTTTTTAGGCCTTTGCACGCTATCGGAAGTGTGTGCGCGGCAGGAGAGACAAATCCATGTTTTCGCGCCTTTTTTGCCATTTCCAGGTCGAAAAACACATAGGCCCCAAAATGAAAGAAACGGCTGGCGCGCCAAAACTATGGCTTCAAACTTGATGAAAACAGTCTCTCAGACAATAACTCAAGGGCTGCTTGTGTTTTTTAGGCCTTCGCAAGATATCGGAAGTGTGTGCTCGGCAGGAGAGACAAATCCATGTTTTCGCGCCTTTTTTGCGATTTCAAGGTCGAAAAACACATAGGCCCCAAAATGAAAGAAACGGCTGCCGCGCCAAAACTATGGCTTCAAACTTGATGAAAACAGTCTCTCCCATAATAACTCACGGGCTGCTTGTGTTTTTTAGGCCTTTGCACGCTATCGGAAGTGTGTGCGCGGCAGGAGAGACAAATCCATGTTTTCGCGCCTTTTTTGCCATTTCCAGGTCGAAAAACACAAAGGCCCCAAAATGAAAGAAACGGCTGCCGCGCCAAAACTATGACTTCAAACTTGATGAAAACAGTCTCTCCCACAATAACTCAAGGGCTGCTTGTGTTTTTTAGGCCTTCGCAAGATATCGGAAGTGTGTGCGCGGCAGGAGAGACAAATCAATGTTTTCGCGACTTTTTTGCGATTTCAAGGTCGAAAAACACATAGGCCCCAAAATGAAAGAAACGGCTGGCGCGCCAAAACTATGGCTTCAAACTTGATGAAAACAGTCTCTCCCATAATAACTCACGGGCTGCTTGTGTTTTTTAGACCTTTGCACGCTATCGGAAGTGTGTGCGCGGCAGGAGAGACAAATCCATGTTTTCGCGCCTTTTTTGCCATTTCCAGGTCGAAAAACACAAAGGCCCCAAAATGAAAGAAACGGCTGCCGCGCCAAAACTATGACTTCAAACTTGATGAAAACAGTCTCTCCCACAATAACTCAAGGGCTGCTTGTGTTTTTTAGGCCTTCGCAAGATATCGGAAGTGTGTGCGCGGCAGGAGAGACAAATCAATGTTTTCGCGACTTTTTTGCGATTTCAAGGTCGAAAAACACATAGGCCCCAAAATGAAAGAAACGGCTGGCGCGCCAAAACTATGGCTTCAAACTTGATGAAAACAGTCTCTCAGACAATAACTCAAGGGCTGCTTGTGTTTTTTAGGCCTTCGCAAGATATCGGAAGTGTGTGCTCGGCAGGAGAGACAAATCCATGTTTTCGCGCCTTTTTTGCGATTTCAAGGTCGAAAAACACATAGGCCCCAAAATGAAAGAAACGGCTGCCGCGCCAAAACTATGGCTTCAAACTTGATGAAAACAGTCTCTCCCATAATAACTCACGGGCTGCTTGTGTTTTTTAGGCCTTTGCATGCTATCGGAAGTGTGTGCGCGGCAGGAGAGACAAATCCATCTTTTCGCGCCTTTTTTGCCATTTCCAGGTCGAAAAACACAAAGGCCCCAAAAATAAAGAAACGGCTGTCCAGCCAAAACTGAGGCTTCAAACTTGATGAAAACAGTCTCTCCCACAATAACTCACGGGCTGCTTGTGTTTTTTAGACCTTTGCACGCTATCGGAAGTGTGTGCGCGGCAGGAGAGACAAATCCATGTTTTCGCGCCTTTTTTGCGATTTCAAGGTCGAAAAACACATAGGCCCCAAAATGAAAGAAACGGCTGCCGCGCCAAAACTATGGCTTCAAACTTGATGAAAACAGTCACTCCCATAATAACTCACGGGCTGCTTGTGTTTTTTAGGCCTTTGCACGCTATCGGAAGTGTGTGCGCGGCAGGAGAGACAAATCCATGTTTTCGCGCCTTTTTTGCGATTTCAAGGTCGAAAAACACACAGGCCCCAAAATGAAAGAAACGGCTGCCGCGCCAAAACTATGGCTTCAAACTTGATGAAAACAGTCTCTCCCATAATAACTCACGGGCTGCTTGTGTTTTTTAGGCCTTTGCATGCTATCGGAAGTGTGTGCGCGGCAGGAGAGACAAATCCATGTTTTCGCGACTTTTTTGACATTTCCAGGTCGAAAAACACCAAGGCCCCAAAAATAAAGAAACGGCTGTCCAGCTAAAACTGAGGCTTCAAACTTGATGAAAACAGTCTCTCAGACAATAACTCAAGGGCCGCTTGTGTTTTTTAGGCCTTCGCAAGCTATCGGAAGTGTGTGCGCGGCAGGAGAGACAAATCCATGTTTTCGCGCCTTTTTTGCCATTTCCAGGTCGAAAAACACAAAGGCCCCAAAAATAAAGAAACGGCTGTCCAGCCAAAACTGAGGCTTCAAACTTGATGAAAACAGTCTCTCCCACAATAACTCACGGCCCGCTTGTGTTTTTTAGGCCTTCGCAAGCTATCGGAAGTGTGTGCGCGGCAGGAGAGACAAATCAATGTTTTCGCGCCTTTTTTGCCATTTCCAGGTCGAAAAACACACAGGCCCCAAAAATAAAGAAATGGCTGTCCAGCCAACACTGAGGCTTCAAACTTGATGAAAACAGTGTCTCCCATAATGGAGTAGGGGCTGCTTGTGGTTATTAGGCATTTGCAAGCTCTCCGAAGTGTGTGCGCAGCAGGAGAGACAAATCCATGTTTTTATGCCTTCTTTGGCATTTTCAGGTGGAGAAAAACACAATCCCGAAAGAGAAAGAAAAGGCTGCCGCGCCAACACTGAGGCTTCAAACTTGATGAAAACAGTGTCTCCCATAATGGAGTAGGGGCTGCTTGTGGTTATTAGGCCTTTGCAAGCTCTCCGAAGTGTGTGCGCAGCAGGAGAGACAAATCCATGTTTTTATGCCTTCTTTGGCATTTTCAGGTGGAGAAAAACACAATCCCGAAAGAGAAAGAAATGGCTGCCGCGCCAACACTGAGGCTTCAAACTTGATGAAAACAGTGTCTCCCATAATGGAGTAGGGGCTGCTTGTGGTTATTAGGCATTTGCAAGCTCTCCGAAGTGTGTGCGCAGCAGGAGAGACAAATCCATGTTTTTATGCCTTCTTTGGCATTTTCAGGTGGAGAAAAACACAATCCCGAAAGAGAAAGAAAAGGCTGCCGCGCCAACACTGAGGCTTCAAACTTGATGAAAACAGTGTCTCCCATAATGGTGTAGGGGCTGCTTGTGGTTATTAGGCCTTTGCAAGCTCTCCGAAGTGTGTGCGCAGCAGGAGAGACAAATCCAAGTTTTTATGTCTTCTTTGGCATTTTCAGGTGGAGAAAAACACAATCCCGAAAGAGAAAGAAATGGCTGCCGCGCCAACACTGAGGCTTCAAACTTGATGAAAACAGTGTCTCCTATAATGGTGTAGGGGCTGCTTGTGGTTATTAGGCCTTTGCACGCTATCGGAAGTGTGTGCGCGGCAGGAGAGACAAATCCATGTTTTCGCGCCTTTTTTGCGATTTCAAGGTCGAAAAACACACAGGCCCCAAAATGAAAGAAACGGCTGCCGCGCCAAAACTATGGCTTCAAACTTGATGAAAACAGTCTCTCCCATAATAACTCACGGGCTGCTTGTGTTTTTTAGGCCTTTGCACGCTATCGGAAGTGTGTGCGCGGCAGGAGAGACAAATCCATGTTTTCGCGACTTTTTTGACATTTCCAGGTCGAAAAACACCAAGGCCCCAAAAATAAAGAAACGGCTGTACAGCTAAAACTGAGGCTTCAAACTTGATGAAAACAGTCTCTCAGACAATAACTCAAGGGCCGCTTGTGTTTTTTAGGCCTTCGCAAGCTATCGGAAGTGTGTGCGCGGCAGGAGAGACAAATCCATGTTTTCGCGCCTTTTTTGACATTTCCAGGTCGAAAAACACAAAGGCCCCAAAATGAAAGAAACGGCTGGCGCGCCAAAACTATGGCTTCAAACTTGATGAAAACAGTCTCTCCCATAATAACTCACGGGCTGCTTGTGTTTTTTAGGCCTTTGCACGCTATCGGAAGTGTGTGCGCGGCAGGAGAGACAAATCCATGTTTTCGCGCCTTTTTTGCGATTTCAAGGTCGAAAAACACATAGGCCCCAAAATGAAAGAAACGGCTGCCGCGCCAAAACTATGGCTTCAAACTTGATGAAAACAGTCTCTCCCATAATAACTCACGGGCTGCTTGTGTTTTTTAGGCCTTTGCACGCTATCGGAAGTGTGTGCGCGGCAGGAGAGACAAATCCATGTTTTCGCGCCTTTTTTGCCATTTCCAGGTCGAAAAACACAAAGGCCCCAAAATGAAAGAAACGGCTGCCGCGCCAAAACTATGACTTCAAACTTGATGAAAACAGTCTCTCCCACAATAACTCAAGGGCTGCTTGTGTTTTTTAGGCCTTCGCAAGATATCGGAAGTGTGTGCGCGGCAGGAGAGACAAATCAATGTTTTCGCGCCTTTTTTGCCATTTCCAGGTCGAAAAACACACAGGCCCCAAAAATAAAGAAATGGCTGTCCAGCCAACACTGAGGCTTCAAACTTGATGAAAACAGTGTCTCCCATAATGGAGTAGGGGCTGCTTGTGGTTATTAGGCATTTGCAAGCTCTCCGAAGTGTGTGCGCAGCAGGAGAGACAAATCCATGTTTTTATGCCTTCTTTGGCATTTTCAGGTGGAGAAAAACACAATCCCGAAAGAGAAAGAAAAGGCTGCCGCGCCAACACTGAGGCTTCAAACTTGATGAAAACAGTGTCTCCCATAATGGAGTAGGGGCTGCTTGTGGTTATTAGGCCTTTGCAAGCTCTCCGAAGTGTGTGCGCAGCAGGAGAGACAAATCCATGTTTTTATGCCTTCTTTGGCATTTTCAGGTGGAGAAAAACACAATCCCGAAAGAGAAAGAAATGGCTGCCGCGCCAACACTGAGGCTTCAAACTTGATGAAAACAGTGTCTCCCATAATGGAGTAGGGGCTGCTTGTGGTTATTAGGCATTTGCAAGCTCTCCGAAGTGTGTGCGCAGCAGGAGAGACAAATCCATGTTTTTATGCCTTCTTTGGCATTTTCAGGTGGAGAAAAACACAATCCCGAAAGAGAAAGAAAAGGCTGCCGCGCCAACACTGAGGCTTCAAACTTGATGAAAACAGTGTCTCCCATAATGGTGTAGGGGCTGCTTGTGGTTATTAGGCCTTTGCAAGCTCTCCGAAGTGTGTGCGCAGCAGGAGAGACAAATCCAAGTTTTTATGTCTTCTTTGGCATTTTCAGGTGGAGAAAAACACAATCCCGAAAGAGAAAGAAATGGCTGCCGCGCCAACACTGAGGCTTCAAACTTGATGAAAACAGTGTCTCCTATAATGGTGTAGGGGCTGCTTGTGGTTATTAGGCCTTTGCACGCTATCGGAAGTGTGTGCGCGGCAGGAGAGACAAATCCATGTTTTCGCGCCTTTTTTGCGATTTCAAGGTCGAAAAACACACAGGCCCCAAAATGAAAGAAACGGCTGCCGCGCCAAAACTATGGCTTCAAACTTGATGAAAACAGTCTCTCCCATAATAACTCACGGGCTGCTTGTGTTTTTTAGGCCTTTGCACGCTATCGGAAGTGTGTGCGCGGCAGGAGAGACAAATCCATGTTTTCGCGACTTTTTTGACATTTCCAGGTCGAAAAACACCAAGGCCCCAAAAATAAAGAAACGGCTGTACAGCTAAAACTGAGGCTTCAAACTTGATGAAAACAGTCTCTCAGACAATAACTCAAGGGCCGCTTGTGTTTTTTAGGCCTTCGCAAGCTATCGGAAGTGTGTGCGCGGCAGGAGAGACAAATCCATGTTTTCGCGCCTTTTTTGACATTTCCAGGTCGAAAAACACAAAGGCCCCAAAATGAAAGAAACGGCTGGCGCGCCAAAACTATGGCTTCAAACTTGATGAAAACAGTCTCTCCCATAATAACTCACGGGCTGCTTGTGTTTTTTAGGCCTTTGCACGCTATCGGAAGTGTGTGCGCCGCAGGAGAGACAAATCCATGTTTTCGCGCCTTTTTTGCGATTTCAAGGTCGAAAAACACATAGGCCCCAAAATGAAAGAAACGGCTGCCGCGCCAAAACTATGGCTTCAAACTTGATGAAAACAGTCTCTCCCATAATAACTCACGGGCTGCTTGTGTTTTTTAGGCCTTTGCACGCTATCGGAAGTGTGTGCGCGGCAGGAGAGACAAATCCATGTTTTCGCGCCTTTTTTGCCATTTCCAGGTCGAAAAACACAAAGGCCCCAAAATGAAAGAAACGGCTGCCGCGCCAAAACTATGACTTCAAACTTGATGAAAACAGTCTCTCCCACAATAACTCAAGGGCTGCTTGTGTTTTTTAGGCCTTCGCAAGATATCGGAAGTGTGTGCGCGGCAGGAGAGACAAATCAATGTTTTCGCGACTTTTTTGCGATTTCAAGGTCGAAAAACACATAGGCCCCAAAATGAAAGAAACGGCTGGCGCGCCAAAACTATGGCTTCAAATTTGATGAAAACAGTCTCTCCCATAATAACTCACGGGCTGCTTGTGTTTTTTAGACCTTTGCACGCTATCGGAAGTGTGTGCGCGGCAGGAGAGACAAATCCATGTTTTCGCGCCTTTTTTGCGATTTCAAGGTCGAAAAACACATAGGCCCCAAAATGAAAGAAACGGCTGCCGCGCCAAAACTATGGCTTCAAACTTGATGAAAACAGTCTCTCCCATAATAACTCACGGGCTGCTTGTGTTTTTTAGGCCTTTGCACGCTATCGGAAGTGTGTGCGCGGCAGGAGAGACAAATCCATGTTTTCGCGCCTTTTTTGCCATTTCCAGGTCGAAGAAAACAAAGGCCCCAAAAATAAAGAAACGGCTGTCCAGCCAAAACTGAGGCTTCAAACTTGATGAAAACAGTCTCTCAGACAATAACTCAAGGGCTGCTTGTGTTTTTTAGGCCTTTGCACGCTATCGGAAGTGTGTGCGCGGCAGGAGAGACAAATCCATGTTTTCGCGCCTTTTTTGCCATTTCCAGGTCGAAAAACACATAGGCCCCAAAATGAAAGAAACGGCTGCCGCGCCAAAACTATGGCTTCAAACTTGATGAAAACAGTCTCTCCCATAATAACTCACGGGCTGCTTGTGTTTTTTAGGCCTTTGCACGCTATCGGAAGTGTGTGCGCGGCAGGAGAGACAAATCCATGTTTTCGCGCCATTTTTGCCATTTCCAGGTCGAAAAACACAAAGGCCCCAAAATGAAAGAAACGGCTGCCGCGCCAAAACTATGACTTCAAACTTGATGAAAACAGTCTCTCCCACAATAACTCAAGGGCTGCTTGTGTTTTTTAGGCCTTCGCAAGATATCGGAAGTGTGTGCGCGGCAGGAGAGACAAATCAATGTTTTCGCGACTTTTTTGCGATTTCAAGGTCAAAAAACACATAGGCCCCAAAATGAAAGAAACGGCTGGCGCGCCAAAACTATGGCTTCAAATTTGATGAAAACAGTCTCTCCCATAATAACTCACGGGCTGCTTGTGTTTTTTAGACCTTTGCACGCTATCGGAAGTGTGTGCGCGGCAGGAGAGACAAATCCATGTTTTCGCGCCTTTTTTTGCGATTTCAAGGTCGAAAAACACATAGGCCCCAAAATGAAAGAAACGGCTGCCGCGCCAAAACTATGGCTTCAAACTTGATGAAAACAGTCTCTCCCATAATAACTCACGGGCTGCTTGTGTTTTTTAGGCCTTTGCACGCTATCGAAAGTGTGTGCGCGGCAGGAGAGACAAATCCATGTTTTCGCGCCTTTTTTGCCATTTCCAGGTCGAAGAAAACAAAGGCCCCAAAAATAAAGAAACGGCTGTCCAGCCAAAACTGAGGCTTCAAACTTGATGAAAAGAGTCTCTCCCACAATAACTCACGGCCCGCTTGTGTTTTTTAGGCCTTCGCAAGCTATCGGAAGTGTGTGCGCGGCAGGAGAGACAAATCAATGTTTTCGCGCCTTTTTTGCCATTTCCAGGTCGAAAAACACACAGGCCCCAAAAATAAAGAATTGGCTGTCCAGCCAAAACTGAGGCTTCAAACTTGATGAAAACAGTCTCTCCCACAATAACTCAAGGGCTGCTTGTGTTTTTTAGGCCTTCGCAAGATATCGGAAGTGTGTGCGCGGCAGGAGAGACAAATCAATGTTTTCGCGACTTTTTTGCGATTTCAAGTTCGAAAAACACATAGGCCCCAAAATGAAAGAAACGGCTGCCTCGCCAAAACTATGGCTTCAAACTTGATGAAAACAGTCTCTCCCATAATAACTCACGGGCTGCTTGTGTTTTTTAGGCCTTCGCAAGCTATCGGAAGTGTGTGTGCGGCAGGAGAGACAAATCCATGTTTTCGCGCCTTTTTTGCCATTTCCAGGTCGAAAAAAACAAAGGCCCCAAAAATAAAGAAACGGCTGTCCAGCCAAAACTGAGGCTTCAAACTTGATGAAAACAGTCTCTCCCACAATAACTCACGGCCCGCTTGTGTTTTTTAGGCCTTCGCAAGCTATCGGAAGTGTGTGCGCGGCAGGAGAGACAAATCAATGTTTTCGCGCCTTTTTTGCCATTTCCAGGTCGAAAAACACACAGGCCCCAAAAATAAAGAAATGGCTGTCCAGCCAAAACTGAGGCTTCAAACTTGATGAAAACAGTGTCTCCCATAATGGAGTAGGGGCTGCTTGTGGTTATTAGGCATTTGCAAGCTCTCCGAAGTGTGTGCGCAGCAGGAGAGACAAATCCATGTTTTTATGCCTTCTTTGGCATTTTCAGGTGGAGAAAAACACAATCCCGAAAGAGAAAGAAATGGCTGCCGCGCCAACACTGAGGCTTCAAACTTGATGAAAACAGTGTCTCCCATAATGGAGTAGGGGCTGCTTGTGGTTATTAGGCATTTGCAAGCTCTCCGAAGTGTGTGCGCAGCAAGAGAGACAAATCCATGTTTTTATGCCTTCTTTGGCATTTTCAGGTTTAGAAAAACACAATCCCGAAAGAGAAAGAAATGGCTGCCGCGCCAACACTGAGGCTTCAAACTTGATGAAAACAGTGTCTCCCATAATGGAGTAGGGGCTGCTTGTGGTTATTAGGCATTTGCAAGCTCTCCGAAATGTGTGCGCAGCAGGAGAGACAAATCCATGTTTTTATGCCTTCTTTGGCATTTTCAGGTGGAGAAAAACACAATCCCGAAAGAGAAAGAAATGGCTGCCGCGCCAACACTGAGGCTTCAAACTTGATGAAAACAGTGTCTCCCATAATGGAGTAGGGGCTGCTTGTGGTTATTAGGCATTTGCAAGCTCTCCGAAGTGTGTGCGCGGCAGGAGAGACAAATCCATGTTTTCGCGCCTTTTTTGCGATTTCAAGGTCGAAAAACACATAGGCCCCAAAATGAAAGAAACGGCTGCCGCGCCAAAACTATGGCTTCAAACTTGATGAAAACAGTCTCTCAGACAATAACTCAAGGGCTGCTTGTGTTTTTTAGGCCTTCGCAAGATATCGGAAGTGTGTGCGCGGCAGGAGAGACAAATCAATGTTTTCACGACTTTTTTGCGATTTCAAGGTCGAAAAACACATAGGCCCCAAAATGAAAGAAACGGCTGGCGCGCCAAAACTATGGCTTCAAACTTGATGAAAACAGTCTCTCCCATAATAACTCACGGGCTGCTTGTGTTTTTTAGGACTTTGCAAGCTATCGGAAGTGTGTGCGCGGCAGGAGAGACAAATCAATGTTTTCGCGCCTTTTTTGCCATTTCCAGGTCGAAAAACACACAGGCCCCAAAAATAAAGAAATGGCTGTCCAGCCAAAACTGAGGCTTCAAACTTGATGAAAACAGTATCTCCCATAATGGAGTAGGGGCTGCTTGTGGTTATTAGGCATTTGCAAGCTCTCCGAAGTGTGTGCGCAGCAGGAGAGACAAATCCATGTTTTTATGCCTTCTTTGGCATTTTCAGGTGGAGAAAAACACAATCCCGAAAGAGAAAGAAATGGCTGCCGCGCCAACACTGAGGCTTCAAACTTGATGAAAACAGTGTCTCCCATAATGGAGTAGGGGCTGCTTGTGGTTATTAGGCATTTGCAAGCTCTCCGAAGTGTGTGCGCAGCAGGAGAGACAAATCCATGTTTTTATGCCTTCTTTGGCATTTTCAGGTGGAGAAAAACACAATCCCGAAAGAGAAAGAAATGGCTGCCGCGCCAACACTGAGGCTTCAAACTTGATGAAAACAGTGTCTCCCATAATGGAGTAGGGGCTGCTTGTGGTTATTAGGCATTTGCAAGCTCTCCGAAGTGTGTGCGCAGCAGGAGAGACAAATCCATGTTTTTATGCCTTCTTTGGCATTTTCAGGTGGAGAAAAACACAATCCCGAAAGAGAAAGAAAAGGCTGCCGCGCCAACACTGAGGCTTCAAACTTGATGAAAACAGTGTCTCCCATAATGGAGTAGGGGCTGCTTGTGGTTATTAGGCCTTTGCAAGCTCTCCGAAGTGTGTGCACAGCAGGAGAGACAAATCCATGTTTTTATGCCTTCTTTGGCATTTTCAGGTGGAGAAAAACACAATCCCGAAAGAGAAAGAAATGGCTGCCGCGCCAACACTGAGGCTTCAAACTTGATGAAAACAGTGTCTCCCATAATGGAGTAGGGGCTGCTTGTGGTTATTAGGCATTTGCAAGCTCTCCGAAGTGTGTGCGCGGCAGGAGAGACAAATCCATGTTTTCGCGCCTTTTTTGCGATTTCAAGGTCGAAAAACACATAGGCCCCAAAATGAAAGAAACGGCTGCCGCGCCAAAACTATGGCTTCAAACTTGATGAAAACAGTCTCTCAGACAATAACTCAAGGGCTGCTTGTGTTTTTTAGGCCTTCGCAAGATATCGGAAGTGTGTGCGCGGCAGGAGAGACAAATCAATGTTTTCACGACTTTTTTGCGATTTCAAGGTCGAAAAACACATAGGCCCCAAAATGAAAGAAACGGCTGGCGCGCCAAAACTATGGCTTCAAACTTGATGAAAACAGTCTCTCCCATAATAACTCACGGGCTGCTTGTGTTTTTTAGGACTTTGCAAGCTATCGGAAGTGTGTGCGCGGCAGGAGAGACAAATCAATGTTTTCGCGCCTTTTTTGCCATTTCCAGGTCGAAAAACACACAGGCCCCAAAAATAAAGAAATGGCTGTCCAGCCAAAACTGAGGCTTCAAACTTGATGAAAACAGTATCTCCCATAATGGAGTAGGGGCTGCTTGTGGTTATTAGGCATTTGCAAGCTCTCCGAAGTGTGTGCGCAGCAGGAGAGACAAATCCATGTTTTTATGCCTTCTTTGGCATTTTCAGGTGGAGAAAAACACAATCCCGAAAGAGAAAGAAATGGCTGCCGCGCCAACACTGAGGCTTCAAACTTGATGAAAACAGTGTCTCCCATAATGGAGTAGGGGCTGCTTGTGGTTATTAGGCATTTGCAAGCTCTCCGAAGTGTGTGCGCAGCAGGAGAGACAAATCCATGTTTTTATGCCTTCTTTGGCATTTTCAGGTGGAGAAAAACACAATCCCGAAAGAGAAAGAAATGGCTGCCGCGCCAACACTGAGGCTTCAAACTTGATGAAAACAGTGTCTCCCATAATGGAGTAGGGGCTGCTTGTGGTTATTAGGCATTTGCAAGCTCTCCGAAGTGTGTGCGCAGCAGGAGAGACAAATCCATGTTTTTATGCCTTCTTTGGCATTTTCAGGTGGAGAAAAACACAATCCCGAAAGAGAAAGAAAAGGCTGCCGCGCCAACACTGAGGCTTCAAACTTGATGAAAACAGTGTCTCCCATAATGGAGTAGGGGCTGCTTGTGGTTATTAGGCCTTTGCAAGCTCTCCGAAGTGTGTGCACAGCAGGAGAGACAAATCCATGTTTTTATGCCTTCTTTGGCATTTTCAGGTGGAGAAAAACACAATCCCGAAAGAGAAAGAAATGGCTGCCGCGCCAACACTGAGGCTTCAAACTTGATGAAAACAGTGTCTCCCATAATGGAGTAGGGGCTGCTTGTGGTTATTAGGCATTTGCAAGCTCTCCGAAGTGTGTGCGCAGCAGGAGAGACAAATCCATGTTTTTATGCCTTCTTTGGCATTTTCAGGTGGAGAAAAACACAATCCCGAAAGAGAAAGAAAAGGCTGCCGCGCCAACACTGAGGCTTCAAACTTGATGAAAACAGTGTCTCCCATAATGGAGTAGGGGCTGCTTGTGGTTATTAGGCATTTGCAAGCTCTCCGAAGTGTGTGCGCAGCAGGAGAGACAAATCCATGTTTTTATGCCTTCTTTGGCATTTTCAGGTGGAGAAAAACACAATCCCGAAAGAGAAAGAAATGGCTGCCGCGCCAACACTGAGGCTTCAAACTTGATGAAAACAGTATCTCCCATAATGGAGTAGGGGCTGCTTGTGGTTATTAGGCATTTGCAAGCTCTCCGAAGTGTGTGCGCAGCAGGAGAGACAAATCCATGTTTTTATGCCTTCTTTGGCATTTTCAGGTGGAGAAAAACACAATCCCGAAAGAGAAAGAAAAGGCTGCCGCGCCAACACTGAGGCTTCAAACTTGATGAAAACAGTGTCTCCCATAATGGAGTAGGGGCTGCTTGTGGTTATTAGGCATTTGCAAGCTCTCCGAAGTGTGTGCGCAGCAGGAGAGACAAATCCATGTTTTTATGCCTTCTTTGGCATTTTCAGGTGGAGAAAAACACAATCCCGAAAGAGAAAGAAAAGGCTGCCGCGCCAACACTGAGGCTTCAAACTTGATGAAAACAGTGTCTCCCATAATGGAGTAGGGGCTGCTTGTGGTTATTAGGCATTTGCAAGCTCTCCGAAGTGTGTGCGCAGCAGGAGAGACAAATCCATGTTTTTATGCCTTCTTTGGCATTTTCAGGTGGAGAAAAACACAATCCCGAAAGAGAAAGAAAAGGCTGCCGCGCCAACACTGAGGCTTCAAACTTGATGAAAACAGTGTCTCCCATAATGGAGTAGGGGCTGCTTGTGGTTATTAGGCATTTGCAAGCTCTCCGAAGTGTGTGCGCAGCAGGAGAGACAAATCCATGTTTTTATGCCTTCTTTGGCATTTTCAGGTGGAGAAAAACACAATCCCGAAAGAGAAAGAAAAGGCTGCCGCGCCAACACTGAGGCTTCAAACTTGATGAAAAAAGTCTCTCCCATAATAACTCACGGGCTGCTTGTGTTTTTTAGGCCTTTGCACGCTATCGGAAGTGTGTGCGCGGCAGGAGAGACAAATCCATGTTTTCGCGCCTTTTTTGCCATTTCCAGGTCGAAAAACACAAAGGCCCCAAAATGAAAGAAACGGCTGCCGCGCCAAAACTATGACTTCAAACTTGATGAAAACAGTCTCTCCCATAATAACTCACGGGCTGCTTGTGTTTTTTAGACCTTTGCACGCTATCGGAAGTGTGTGCGCGGCAGGAGAGACAAATCCATGTTTTCGCGCCTTTTTTGCGATTTCAAGGTCGAAAAACACATTGGCCCCAAAATGAAAGAAACGGCTGCCGCGCCAAAACTATGGCTTCAAACTTGATGAAAACAGTCTCTCCCATAATAACTCACAGGCTGCTTGTGTTTTTTAGGCCTTTGCACGCTATCGGAAGTGTGTGCGCGGCAGGAGAGACAAATCCATGTTTTCGCGCCTTTTTTGCCATTTCCAGGTCGAAGAAAACAAAGGCCCCAAAAATAAAGAAACGGCTGTCCAGCCAAAACTGAGGCTTCAAACTTGATGAAAACAGTCTCTCAGACAATAACTCAAGGGCCGCTTGTGTTTTTTAGGCCTTCGCAAGCTATCGGAAGTGTGTGCGCGGCAGGAGAGACAAATCCATGTTTTCGCGCCTTTTTTACGATTTCAAGGTCGAAAAACACATAGGCCCCAAAATGAAAGAAACGGCTGCCGCGCCAAAACTATGGCTTCAAACTTGATGAAAACATTCTCTCCCACAATAACTCAAGGGCTGCTTGCGTTTTTTAGGCCTTCGCAAGCTATCGGAAGTGTGTGCGCGGCAGGAGAGACAAATCCATGTTTTCGCGCCTTTTTTGCCATTTCCAGGTCGAAAAACACAAAGGCCCCAAAAATAAAGAAACGGCTGTCCAGCCAAAACTGAGGCTTCAAACTTGATGAAAACAGTCTCTCCCACAATAACTCAAGGGCTGCTTGTGTTTTTTAGGCCTTCGCAAGATATCAGAAGTGTGTGCGCGGCAGGAGAGACAAATCAATGTTTTCGCGACTTTTTTGCGATTTCAAGGTCGAAAAACACATAGGCCCCAAAATGAAAGAAACGGCTGGCGCGCCAAAACTATGGCTTCAAACTTGATGAAAACAGTCTCTCCCATAATAACTCACGGGCTGCTTGTGTTTTTTAGGCCTTTGCACGCTATCGGAAGTGTGTGCGCGGCAGGAGAGACAAATCCATGTTTTCGCGCCTTTTTTGCCATTTCCAGGTCGAAAAATACAAAGGCCCCAAAATGAAAGAAACGGCTGCCGCGCCAAAACTATGACTTCAAACTTGATGAAAACAGTCTCTCCCACAATAACTCAAGGGCTGCTTGTGTTTTTTAGGCCTTCGCAAGATATCGGAAGTGTGTGCGCGGCAGGAGAGACAAATCAATGTTTTCGCGCCTTTTTTGCCATTTCCAGGTCGAAAAACAAAAAGGCCCCAAAATGAAAGAAACGGCTGCCGCGCCAAAACTATGACTTCAAACTTGATGAAAACAGTCTCTCCCACAATAACTCAAGGGCTGCTTGTGTTTTTTAGGCCTTCGCAAGATATCGGAAGTGTGTGCGCGGCAGGAGAGACAAATCAATGTTTTCGCGACTTTTTTGCTATTTCAAGGTCGAAAAACACATAGGCCCCAAAATGAAAGAAACGGCTGGCGCGCCAAAACTATGGCTTCAAACTTGATGAAAAGAGTCTCTCCCATAATAACTCACGGGCTGCTTGTGTTTTTTAGACCTTTGCACGCTATCGGAAGTGTGTGCGCGGCAGGAGAGACAAATCCATGTTTTCGCGCCTTTTTTGCGATTTCAAGGTCGAAAAACACATAGGCCCCAAAATGAAAGAAACGGCTGGCGCGCCAAAACTATGGCTTCAAACTTGATGAAAACAGTCTCTCCCATAATAACTCACGGGCTGCTTGTGTTTTTTAGGCCTTTGCACGCTATCGGAAGTGTGTGCGCGGCAGGAGAGACAAATCCATGTTTTCGCGCCTTTTTTACGATTTCAAGGTCGAAAAACACATAGGCCCCAAAATGAAAGAAACGGCTGCCGCGCCAAAACTATGGCTTCAAACTTGATGAAAACATTCTCTCCCACAATAACTCAAGGGCTGCTTGTGTTTTTTAGGCCTTCGCAAGCTATCGGAAGTGTGTGCGCGGCAGGAGAGACAAATCCATGTTTTCGCGCCTTTTTTGCCATTTCCAGGTCGAAAAACACAAAGGCCCCAAAAATAAAGAAACGGCTGTCCAGCCAAAACTGAGGCTTCAAACTTGATGAAAACAGTCTCTCCCACAATAACTCAAGGGCTGCTTGTGTTTTTTAGGCCTTCGCAAGATATCAGAAGTGTGTGCGCGGCAGGAGAGACAAATCAATGTTTTCGCGACTTTTTTGCGATTTCAAGGTCGAAAAACACATAGGCCCCAAAATGAAAGAAACGGCTGGCGCGCCAAAACTATGGCTTCAAACTTGATGAAAACAGTCTCTCCCATAATAACTCACGGGCTGCTTGTGTTTTTTAGGCCTTTGCACGCTATCGGAAGTGTGTGCGCGGCAGGAGAGACAAATCCATGTTTTCGCGCCTTTTTTGCCATTTCCAGGTCGAAAAACACAAAGGCCCCAAAATGAAAGAAACGGCTGCCGCGCCAAAACTATGACTTCAAACTTGATGAAAACAGTCTCTCCCACAATAACTCAAGGGCTGCTTGTGTTTTTTAGGCCTTCGCAAGATATCGGAAGTGTGTGCGCGGCAGGAGAGACAAATCAATGTTTTCGCGACTTTTTTGCGATTTCAAGGTCGAAAAACACATAGGCCCCAAAATGAAAGAAACGGCTGGCAAGCCAAAACTATGGCTTCAAATTTGATGAAAACAGTCTCTCCCATAATAACTCACGGGCTGCTTGTGTTTTTTAGACCTTTGCACGCTATCGGAAGTGTGTGCGCGGCAGGAGAGACAAATCCATGTTTTCGCGCCTTTTTTGCGATTTCAAGGTCGAAAAACACATTGGCCCCAAAATGAAAGAAACGGCTGCCGCGCCAAAACTATGGCTTCAAACTTGATGAAAACAGTCTCTCCCATAATAACTCACAGGCTGCTTGTGTTTTTTAGGCCTTTGCACGCTATCGGAAGTGTGTGCGCGGCAGGAGAGACAAATCCATGTTTTCGCGCCTTTTTTGCCATTTCCAGGTCGAAGAAAACAAAGGCCCCAAAAATAAAGAAACGGCTGTCCAGCCAAAACTGAGGCTTCAAACTTGATGAAAACAGTCTCTCAGACAATAACTCAAGGGCCGCTTGTGTTTTTTAGGCCTTCGCAAGCTATCGGAAGTGTGTGCGCGGCAGGAGAGACAAATCCATGTTTTCGCGCCTTTTTTACGATTTCAAGGTCGAAAAACACATAGGCCCCAAAATGAAAGAAACGGCTGCCGCGCCAAAACTATGGCTTCAAACTTGATGAAAACATTCTCTCCCACAATAACTCAAGGGCTGCTTGCGTTTTTTAGGCCTTCGCAAGCTATCGGAAGTGTGTGCGCGGCAGGAGAGACAAATCCATGTTTTCGCGCCTTTTTTGCCATTTCCAGGTCGAAAAACACAAAGGCCCCAAAAATAAAGAAACGGCTGTCCAGCCAAAACTGAGGCTTCAAACTTGATGAAAACAGTCTCTCCCACAATAACTCAAGGGCTGCTTGTGTTTTTTAGGCCTTCGCAAGATATCAGAAGTGTGTGCGCGGCAGGAGAGACAAATCAATGTTTTCGCGACTTTTTTGCGATTTCAAGGTCGAAAAACACATAGGCCCCAAAATGAAAGAAACGGCTGGCGCGCCAAAACTATGGCTTCAAACTTGATGAAAACAGTCTCTCCCATAATAACTCACGGGCTGCTTGTGTTTTTTAGGCCTTTGCACGCTATCGGAAGTGTGTGCGCGGCAGGAGAGACAAATCCATGTTTTCGCGCCTTTTTTGCCATTTCCAGGTCGAAAAATACAAAGGCCCCAAAATGAAAGAAACGGCTGCCGCGCCAAAACTATGACTTCAAACTTGATGAAAACAGTCTCTCCCACAATAACTCAAGGGCTGCTTGTGTTTTTTAGGCCTTCGCAAGATATCGGAAGTGTGTGCGCGGCAGGAGAGACAAATCAATGTTTTCGCGCCTTTTTTGCCATTTCCAGGTCGAAAAACAAAAAGGCCCCAAAATGAAAGAAACGGCTGCCGCGCCAAAACTATGACTTCAAACTTGATGAAAACAGTCTCTCCCACAATAACTCAAGGGCTGCTTGTGTTTTTTAGGCCTTCGCAAGATATCGGAAGTGTGTGCGCGGCAGGAGAGACAAATCAATGTTTTCGCGACTTTTTTGCTATTTCAAGGTCGAAAAACACATAGGCCCCAAAATGAAAGAAACGGCTGGCGCGCCAAAACTATGGCTTCAAACTTGATGAAAAGAGTCTCTCCCATAATAACTCACGGGCTGCTTGTGTTTTTTAGACCTTTGCACGCTATCGGAAGTGTGTGCGCGGCAGGAGAGACAAATCCATGTTTTCGCGCCTTTTTTGCGATTTCAAGGTCGAAAAACACATAGGCCCCAAAATGAAAGAAACGGCTGGCGCGCCAAAACTATGGCTTCAAACTTGATGAAAACAGTCTCTCCCATAATAACTCACGGGCTGCTTGTGTTTTTTAGGCCTTTGCACGCTATCGGAAGTGTGTGCGCGGCAGGAGAGACAAATCCATGTTTTCGCGCCTTTTTTACGATTTCAAGGTCGAAAAACACATAGGCCCCAAAATGAAAGAAACGGCTGCCGCGCCAAAACTATGGCTTCAAACTTGATGAAAACATTCTCTCCCACAATAACTCAAGGGCTGCTTGTGTTTTTTAGGCCTTCGCAAGCTATCGGAAGTGTGTGCGCGGCAGGAGAGACAAATCCATGTTTTCGCGCCTTTTTTGCCATTTCCAGGTCGAAAAACACAAAGGCCCCAAAAATAAAGAAACGGCTGTCCAGCCAAAACTGAGGCTTCAAACTTGATGAAAACAGTCTCTCCCATAATAACTCACGGGCTGCTTGTGTTTTTTAGGCCTTTGCACGCTATCGGAAGTGTGTGCGCGGCAGGAGAGACAAATCCATGTTTTCGCGCCTTTTTTGCCATTTCCAGGTCGAAAAACACAAAGGCCCCAAAAATAAAGAAACGGCTGTCCAACCAAAACTGAGGCTTCAAACTTGATGAAAACAGTCTCTCAGACAATAATTCAAGGGCTGCTTGTGTTTTTTAGGCCTTCGCAAGATATCGGAAGTGTGTGCGCGGCAGGAGAGACAAATCAATGTTTTCGCGACTTTTTTGCGATTTCAAGGTCGAAAAACACATAGGCCCCAAAATGAAAGAAACGGCTGGCGCGCCAAAACTATGGCTTCAAACTTGATGAAAACAGTCTCTCCCATAATAACTCACGGGCTGCTTGTGTTTTTTAGGCCTTTGCACGCTATCGGAAGTGTGTGCGCGGCAGGAGAGACAAATCCATGTTTTCGCGCCTTTTTTGCGATTTCAAGGTCGAAAAACACACAGGCCCCATAATGAAAGCCCTCCTGCTGTGCCTCCTGAAAGCCCTCCTGCTGTGGCAAGCCCCTCTGAATTACATTACATACCCATAATGCCTGTTACAGCCACATGAAGAAAGAGGTGAGGAAAAATAAGGTAGGAGCACATAAACATACATAACGTAAACATAAACATACATAACGTAAACATAAACATATATAACGTAAACATAAACATACATAACGTAAACATAAACATACATAACGTAAACATAAACATATATAACGTAAACATACATAACGTAAACATAAACATATATAACGTAAACATAAACATACATAACGTAAACATAAACATACATAACGTAAACATAAACATACATAACGTAAACATAAACATATATAACGTAAACATACATAACGTAAACATAAACATACATAACGTAAACATAAACATACATAACGTAAACATAAAAATATATAACGTAAACATAAACATACATAACGTAAACATACATAACGTAAACATAAACATACATAACGTAAACATATATAACGTAAACATAAACATATATAACGTAAACATACATAACGTAAACATAAACATACGCAACGTAAACATAAACATACGCAACGTAAACATAATCATATATAACGTAAACATAAACATACATAACGTAAACATAAACATATATAACGTAAACATAAACATACATAACGTAAACATAAACATATATAACGTTAACATAAACATACATAACGTAAACATAAACATATATAACGTAAACATACGCAACGTAAACATAAACATACGCAACATAAACATACATAACGTAAACATAAACATACATAACGTAAACATAAACATATATAACGTAAACATACATAACGTAAACATAAACATACATAACGTAAACATAAACATACATAACGTAAACATAAACATATATAACGTAAACATACATAACGTAAACATAAACATACATAACGTAAACATAAACATACATAACGTAAACATAAACATACATAACGTAAACATAAACATATATAACGTAAACATAAACATATATAACGTAAACATACATAACGTAAACATAAACATACATAACGTAAACATACGTAACGTAAACGTAAACATACGTAACGTAAACGTAAACATATATAACGTAAACGTAAACATACATAACGTAAACGTAAACATACATAACGTAAACATAAACATACATAACGTAAACATAAACATATATAACGTAAACATAAACATATATAACGTAAACATACATAACGTAAACATAAACATATATAACGTAAACATACATAACGTAAACATAAACATATATAACGTAAACATACATAACGTAAACATAAACATACATAACGTAAACATAAACATATATAACGTAAACATAAACATACATAACGTAAACATACATAACGTAAACATAAACATACATAACGTAAACATACATAACGTAAACATAAACATACATAACGTAAACATAAACATATATAACGTAAACATAAACATATATAATGTAAACATAAACATACATAACGTAAACATAAACATACATAATGTAAACATACATAACGTAAACATAAACATACATAACGTAAACATAAACATACATAACGTAAACATAAACATACATAACGTAAACATAAACATACGTAACGTAAACATACGCAACGTAAACATAAACATACGCAACATAAACATACATAACGTAAACATAAACATACGTAACGTAAACATACGCAACGTAAACATAAACATACGCAACATAAACATACATAACGTAAACATAAACATATATAACGTAAACATACATAATGTAAACATAAACATATATAACGTAAACATACATAACGTAAACATAAACATACATAACGTAAACATAAACATACATAATGTAAACATAAACATATATAACGTAAACATAAACATATATAACGTAAACATAAACATACATAACAAACATATATAACGTAAACATAAACATATATAACATAAACATAAACATACATAACGTAAACATAAACATACGTAACGTAAACATACACATACATAACGTGAACATAAACATACATAACGTAACATAAACATACATAACATAAACATAAACATACATAACGTAAACATAAACATACATAACATAAACATACATACCATAAACATACATACCATAAACATACATACCATAAACATAAACATACATAACATAAACATACATACCATAAACATAAACATACATAACATAAACATACATAACATAAATATAAACATACATAACATAAACATACATAACATAAAAGGGCCGCTTGTGTTTTTTAGGCCTTCGCAAGCTATCGGAAGTGTGTGCGCGGCAGGAGAGACAAATCCATGTTTTCGCGCCTTTTTTGCCATTTCCAGGTCGAAAAACACAAAGGCCCCAAAATGAAAGAAACGGCTGCCGCGCCAAAACTATGGCTTCAAACTTGATGAAAACTGTCTCTCCCACAATAACTCAAGGGCTGCTTGTGTTTTTTAGGCCTTCGCAAGATATCGGAAGTGTGTGCACGGCAGGAGAGACAAATCCATGTTTTCGCGCCTTTTTTGCCATTTCCAGGTCGAAAAACACAAAGGCCCTAAAATGAAAGAAACGGCTGCCGCGCCAAAACTATGGCTTCAAACTTGATGAAAACTGTCTCTACCACAATAACTCAAGGGCTGCTTGTGTTTTTTAGGCCTTCGCAAGATATCGGAAGTGTGTGCGCGGCAGGAGAGACAAATCCATGTTTTCGCGCCTTTTTTGCGATTTCAAGGTCGAAAAACACATAGGCCCCAAAATGAAAGAAACGGCTGCCGCGCCAAAACTATGGCTTCAAACTTGATGAAAACAGTCTCTCCCATAATAACTCACGGGCTGCTTGTGTTTTTTAGGCCTTTGCACGCTATCTGAAGTGTGTGCGCGGCAGGAGAGACAAATCCATGTTTTCGCGCCTTTTTTGCCATTTCCAGGTCGAAAAACACAAAGGCCCCAAAAATAAAGAAACGGCTGTCCAACCAAAACTGAGGCTTCAAACTTGATGAAAACAGTCTCTCAGACAATAACTCAAGGGCTGCTTGTGTTTTTTAGGCCTTCGCAAGATATCGGAAGTGTGTGCGCGGCAGGAGAGACAAATCAATGTTTTCGCGACTTTTTTGCGATTTCAAGGTCGAAAAACACATAGGCCCCAAAATGAAAGAAACGGCTGGCGCGCCAAAACTATGGCTTCAAACTTGATGAAAACTGTCTCTCCCATAATAACTCACGGGCTGCTTGTGTTTTTTAGGCCTTTGCACGCTATCGGAAGTGTGTGCGCGGCAGGAGAGACAAATCCATGTTTTCGCGCCTTTTTTGCCATTTCCAGGTCGAAAAACACAAAGGCCCCAAAAATAAAGAAACGGCTGTCCAGCTAAAACTGAGGCTTCAAACTTGATGAAAACAGTCTCTTAGACAATAACTCAAGGGCCGCTTGTGTTTTTTAGGCCTTCGCAAGCTATCGGAAGTGTGTGCGCGGCAGGAGAGACAAATCCATGTTTTCGCGCCTTTTTTGCCATTTCCAGGTCGAAAAACACAAAGGCCCTAAAATGAAAGAAACGGCTGCCGCGCCAAAACTATGGCTTCAAACTTGATGAAAACTGTCTCTCCCATAATAACTCACGGGCTGCTTGTGTTTTTTAGGCCTTTGCACGCTATCGGAAGTGTGTGCGCGGCAGGAGAGACAAATCCATGTTTTCGCGCCTTTTTTGCCATTTCCAGGTCGAAAAACACAAAGGCCCCAAAAATAAAGAAACGGCTGTCCAGCTAAAACTGAGGCTTCAAACTTGATGAAAACAGTCTCTTAGACAATAACTCAAGGGCCGCTTGTGTTTTTTAGGCCTTCGCAAGCTATCGGAAGTGTGTGCGCGGCAGGAGAGACAAATCCATGTTTTCGCGCCTTTTTTGCCATTTCCAGGTCGAAAAACACAAAGGCCCCAAAATGAAAGAAACGGCTGCCGCGCCAAAACTATGACTTCAAACTTGATGAAAACAGTCTCTCCCACAATAACTCAAGGGCTGCTTGTGTTTTTTAGGCCTTCGCAAGATATCGGAAGTGTGTGCGCGGCAGGAGAGACAAATCAATGTTTTCGCGACTTTTTTGCGATTTCAAGGTCGAAAAACACATAGGCCCCAAAATGAAAGAAACGGCTGGCGCGCCAAAACTATGGCTTCAAACTTGATGAAAACAGTCTCTCCCATAATAACTCACGGGCTGCTTGTGTTTTTTAGGCCTTTGCACGCTAGCGGAAGTGTGTGCGCGGCAGGAGAGACAAATCCATGTTTTCGCGCCTTTTTTGCGATTTCAAGGTCGAAAAACACACAGGCCCCATAATGAAAGCCCTCCTGCTGTGCCTCCTGAAAGCCCTCCTGCTGTGGCAAGCCCCTCTGAATTACATTACATACCCATAATGCCTGTTACAGCCACATGAAGAAAGAGGTGAGGAAAAATAAGGTAGGAGCACATAAACATACATAACGTAAACATAAACATACATAACGTAAACATAAACATATATAACGTAAACATAAACATACATAACGTAAACATAAACATACATAACGTAAACATGAACATATATAACATAAACATACATAACGTAAACATAAACATACATAACGTAAACATAAACATACATAACGTAAACATAAACATATATAACGTAAACATAAACATACATAACGTAAACATAAACATACATAACGTAAACATAAACATATATAACATAAACATACATAACGTAAACATAAACATACATAACGTAAACATAAACATATATAACATAAACATACATAACGTAAACATAAACATACATAACGTAAACATAAACATATATAACGTAAACATAAACATACATAACGTAAACATAAACATACATAACGTAAACATAAACATATATAACGTAAACATAAACATACATAACGTAAACATAAACATACATAACGTAAACATAAACATATATAACGTAAACATACATAACGTAAACATAAACATACATAACGTAAACATAAACATACATAACGTAAACATAAACATATATAACGTAAACATAAACATATATAACGTAAACATACATAACGTAAACATAAACATACATAACGTAAACATAAACATACATAACGTAAACATAAACATACATAACGTAAACATACATAATGTAAACATAAACATATATAACGTAAACATACATAACGTAAACATAAACATACATAACGTAAACATAAACATACGTAACATAAACATATATAACGTAAACATAAACATATATAACGTAAACATACATAACGTAAACATAAACATACGCAACGTAAACATAAACATACGCAACGTAAACATAATCATACATAACGTAAACATAAACATACATAACGTAAACATAAACATATATAACGTAAACATAAACATACATAACGTAAACATACATAACGTAAACATAAACATACATAACGTAAACATAAACATATATAACGTAAACATAAACATACATAACGTAAACATAAACATATATAACGTAAACATACGCAACGTAAACATAAACATACGCAACATAAACATACATAACGTAAACATAAACATACATAACGTAAACATACATAACGTAAACATAAACATACATAACGTAAACATAAACATATATAACGTAAACATAAACATACATAACGTAAACATAAACATATATAACGTAAACATACATAACGTAAACATAAACATACATAACGTAAACATAAACATATATAACGTAAACATAAACATATATAACGTAAACATACATAACGTAAACATAAACATACATAACGTAAATATAAACATACATAACGTAAACATAAACATACATAACGTAAACATAAACATATATAACGTAAACATAAACATATATAACGTAAACATACATAACGTAAACATAAACATATATAACGTAAACATACATAACGTAAACATAAACATACATAACGTAAACATAAACATATATAACGTAAACATAAACATACATAACATAAACATACATAACGTAAACATAAACATACATAACGTAAACATAAACATATATAACGTAAACATAAACATATATAATGTAAACATAAACATACATAACGTAAACATAAACATACATAACGTAAACATACATAACGTAAACATAAACATACATAACGTAAACATAAACATACATAACGTAAACATAAACATACATAACGTAAACATAAACATACGTAACGTAAACATACGCAACGTAAACATAAACATACGCAACATAAACATACATAACGTAAACATAAACATATATAACGTAAACATACATAATGTAAACATAAACATATATAACGTAAACATACATAACGTAAACATAAACATACATAACGTAAACATAAACATACATAATGTAAACATAAACATATATAACGTAAACATAAACATATATAACGTAAACATAAACATACATAACAAACATATATAACGTAAACATAAACATATATAACATAAACATAAACATACATAACGTAAACATAAACATACGTAACGTAAACATACACATACATAACGTGAACATAAACATACATAACGTAACATAAACATACATAACATAAACATAAACATACATAACGTAAACATAAACATACATAACATAAACATACATACCATAAACATACATACCATAAACATAAACATACATACCATAAACATACATACCATAAACATAAACATACATAACATAAACATACATAACATAAACATACATACCATAAACATAAACATACATAACATAAACATACATAACATAAATATAAACATACATAACATAAACATACATAACATAAAAGGGCCGCTTGTGTTTTTTAGGCCTTCGCAAGCTATCGGAAGTGTGTGCGCGGCAGGAGAGACAAATCCATGTTTTCGCGCCTTTTTTGCCATTTCCAGGTCGAAAAACACAAAGGCCCCAAAATGAAAGAAACGGCTGCCGCGCCAAAACTATGGCTTCAAACATAACATAAACATACATACCATAAACATAAACATACATAACATAAACATACATAACATAAATATAAACATACATAACATAAACATACATAACATAAAAGGGCCGCTTGTGTTTTTTAGGCCTTCGCAAGCTATCGGAAGTGTGTGCGCGGCAGGAGAGACAAATCCATGTTTTCGCGCCTTTTTTGCCATTTCCAGGTCGAAAAACACAAAGGCCCCAAAATGAAAGAAACGGCTGCCGCGCCAAAACTATGGCTTCAAACATAACATAAACATACATACCATAAACATAAACATACATAACATAAACATACATAACATAAATATAAACATACATAACATAAACATACATAACATATAAGGGCCGCTTGTGTTTTTTAGGCCTTCGCAAGATATCGGAAGTGTGTGCGCGGCAGGAGAGACAAATCCATGTTTTCGCGCCTTTTTTGCGATTTCAAGGTCGAAAAACACATAGGCCCCAAAATGAAAGAAACGGCTGCCGCGCCAAAACTATGGCTTCAAACTTGATGAAAACAGTCTCTCCCATAATAACTCACGGGCTGCTTGTGTTTTTTAGGCCTTTGCACGCTATCTGAAGTGTGTGCGCGGCAGGAGAGACAAATCCATGTTTTCGCGCCTTTTTTGCCATTTCCAGGTCGAAAAACACAAAGGCCCCAAAAATAAAGAAACGGCTGTCCAACCAAAACTGAGGCTTCAAACTTGATGAAAACAGTCTCTCAGACAATAACTCAAGGGCTGCTTGTGTTTTTTAGGCCTTCGCAAGATATCGGAAGTGTGTGCGCGGCAGGAGAGACAAATCAATGTTTTCGCGACTTTTTTGCGATTTCAAGGTCGAAAAACACATAGGCCCCAAAATGAAAGAAACGGCTGGCGCGCCAAAACTATGGCTTCAAACTTGATGAAAACTGTCTCTCCCATAATAACTCACGGGCTGCTTGTGTTTTTTAGGCCTTTGCACGCTATCGGAAGTGTGTGCGCGGCAGGAGAGACAAATCCATGTTTTCGCGCCTTTTTTGCCATTTCCAGGTCGAAAAACACAAAGGCCCCAAAAATAAAGAAACGGCTGTCCAGCTAAAACTGAGGCTTCAAACTTGATGAAAACAGTCTCTTAGACAATAACTCAAGGGCCGCTTGTGTTTTTTAGGCCTTCGCAAGCTATCGGAAGTGTGTGCGCGGCAGGAGAGACAAATCCATGTTTTCGCGCCTTTTTTGCCATTTCCAGGTCGAAAAACACAAAGGCCCTAAAATGAAAGAAACGGCTGCCGCGCCAAAACTATGGCTTCAAACTTGATGAAAACTGTCTCTCCCATAATAACTCACGGGCTGCTTGTGTTTTTTAGGCCTTTGCACGCTATCGGAAGTGTGTGCGCGGCAGGAGAGACAAATCCATGTTTTCGCGCCTTTTTTGCCATTTCCAGGTCGAAAAACACAAAGGCCCCAAAAATAAAGAAACGGCTGTCCAGCTAAAACTGAGGCTTCAAACTTGATGAAAACAGTCTCTTAGACAATAACTCAAGGTCCGCTTGTGTTTTTTAGGCCTTCGCAAGCTATCGGAAGTGTGTGCGCGGCAGGAGAGACAAATCCATGTTTTCGCGCCTTTTTTGCCATTTCCAGGTCGAAAAACACAAAGGCCCCAAAATGAAAGAAACGGCTGCCGCGCCAAAACTATGACTTCAAACTTGATGAAAACAGTCTCTCCCACAATAACTCAAGGGCTGCTTGTGTTTTTTAGGCCTTCGCAAGATATCGGAAGTGTGTGCGCGGCAGGAGAGACAAATCAATGTTTTCGCGACTTTTTTGCGATTTCAAGGTCGAAAAACACATAGGCCCCAAAATGAAAGAAACGGCTGGCGCGCCAAAACTATGGCTTCAAACTTGATGAAAACAGTCTCTCCCATAATAACTCACGGGCTGCTTGTGTT
Organism: Argentina silus; assembly: GCF_951799395.1. Taxonomy (NCBI): domain Eukaryota; kingdom Metazoa; phylum Chordata; class Actinopteri; order Argentiniformes; family Argentinidae; genus Argentina; species Argentina silus. The sequence goes on along the minus strand of NW_028152582.1, from coordinate 455,523 downwards.
TTTTAGGCCTTTGCACGCTAGCGGAAGTGTGTGCGCGGCAGGAGAGACAAATCCATGTTTTCGCGCCTTTTTTGCGATTTCAAGGTCGAAAAACACACAGGCCCCATAATGAAAGCCCTCCTGCTGTGCCTCCTGAAAGCCCTCCTGCTGTGGCAAGCCCCTCTGAATTACATTACATACCCATAATGCCTGTTACAGCCACATGAAGAAAGAGGTGAGGAAAAATAAGGTAGGAGCACATAAACATACATAACGTAAACATAAACATACATAACGTAAACATAAACATATATAACGTAAACATAAACATACATAACGTAAACATAAACATACATAACGTAAACATAAACATATATAACATAAACATACATAACGTAAACATAAACATACATAACGTAAACATAAACATACATAACGTAAACATAAACATATATAACGTAAACATAAACATACATAACGTAAACATAAACATACATAACGTAAACATAAACATATATAACATAAACATACATAACGTAAACATAAACATACATAACGTAAACATAAACATATATAACATAAACATACATAACGTAAACATAAACATACATAACGTAAACATAAACATATATAACGTAAACATAAACATACATAACGTAAACATAAACATACATAACGTAAACATAAACATATATAACGTAAACATAAACATACATAACGTAAACATAAACATACATAACGTAAACATAAACATATATAACGTAAACATACATAACGTAAACATAAACATACATAACGTAAACATAAACATACATAACGTAAACATAAACATATATAACGTAAACATAAACATATATAACGTAAACATACATAACGTAAACATAAACATACATAACGTAAACATAAACATACATAACGTAAACATACATAATGTAAACATAAACATATATAACGTAAACATACATAACGTAAACATAAACATACATAACGTAAACATAAACATACGTAACATAAACATATATAACGTAAACATAAACATATATAACGTAAACATACATAACGTAAACATAAACATACGCAACGTAAACATAAACATACGCAACGTAAACATAATCATACATAACGTAAACATAAACATACATAACGTAAACATAAACATATATAACGTAAACATAAACATACATAACGTAAACATACATAACGTAAACATAAACATACATAACGTAAACATAAACATATATAACGTAAACATAAACATACATAACGTAAACATAAACATATATAACGTAAACATACGCAACGTAAACATAAACATACGCAACATAAACATACATAACGTAAACATAAACATACATAACGTAAACATACATAACGTAAACATAAACATACATAACGTAAACATAAACATATATAACGTAAACATAAACATACATAACGTAAACATAAACATATATAACGTAAACATACATAACGTAAACATAAACATACATAACGTAAACATAAACATATATAACGTAAACATAAACATATATAACGTAAACATACATAACGTAAACATAAACATACATAACGTAAATATAAACATACATAACGTAAACATAAACATACATAACGTAAACATAAACATATATAACGTAAACATAAACATATATAACGTAAACATACATAACGTAAACATAAACATATATAACGTAAACATACATAACGTAAACATAAACATACATAACGTAAACATAAACATATATAACGTAAACATAAACATACATAACATAAACATACATAACGTAAACATAAACATACATAACGTAAACATAAACATATATAACGTAAACATAAACATATATAATGTAAACATAAACATACATAACGTAAACATAAACATACATAACGTAAACATACATAACGTAAACATAAACATACATAACGTAAACATAAACATACATAACGTAAACATAAACATACATAACGTAAACATAAACATACGTAACGTAAACATACGCAACGTAAACATAAACATACGCAACATAAACATACATAACGTAAACATAAACATATATAACGTAAACATACATAATGTAAACATAAACATATATAACGTAAACATACATAACGTAAACATAAACATACATAACGTAAACATAAACATACATAATGTAAACATAAACATATATAACGTAAACATAAACATATATAACGTAAACATAAACATACATAACAAACATATATAACGTAAACATAAACATATATAACATAAACATAAACATACATAACGTAAACATAAACATACGTAACGTAAACATACACATACATAACGTGAACATAAACATACATAACGTAACATAAACATACATAACATAAACATAAACATACATAACGTAAACATAAACATACATAACATAAACATACATACCATAAACATACATACCATAAACATAAACATACATACCATAAACATACATACCATAAACATAAACATACATAACATAAACATACATAACATAAACATACATACCATAAACATAAACATACATAACATAAACATACATAACATAAATATAAACATACATAACATAAACATACATAACATAAAAGGGCCGCTTGTGTTTTTTAGGCCTTCGCAAGCTATCGGAAGTGTGTGCGCGGCAGGAGAGACAAATCCATGTTTTCGCGCCTTTTTTGCCATTTCCAGGTCGAAAAACACAAAGGCCCCAAAATGAAAGAAACGGCTGCCGCGCCAAAACTATGGCTTCAAACATAACATAAACATACATACCATAAACATAAACATACATAACATAAACATACATAACATAAATATAAACATACATAACATAAACATACATAACATAAAAGGGCCGCTTGTGTTTTTTAGGCCTTCGCAAGCTATCGGAAGTGTGTGCGCGGCAGGAGAGACAAATCCATGTTTTCGCGCCTTTTTTGCCATTTCCAGGTCGAAAAACACAAAGGCCCCAAAATGAAAGAAACGGCTGCCGCGCCAAAACTATGGCTTCAAACTTGATGAAAACTGTCTCTCCCACAATAACTCAAGGGCTGCTTGTGTTTTTTAGGCCTTCGCAAGATATCGGAAGTGTGTGCACGGCAGGAGAGACAAATCCATGTTTTCGCGCCTTTTTTGCCATTTCCAGGTCGAAAAACACAAAGGCCCTAAAATGAAAGAAACGGCTGCCGCGCCAAAACTATGGCTTCAAACTTGATGAAAACTGTCTCTCCCACAATAACTCAAGGGCTGCTTGTGTTTTTTAGGCCTTCGCAAGATATCGGAAGTGTGTGCGCGGCAGGAGAGACAAATCCATGTTTTCGCGCCTTTTTTGCGATTTCAAGGTCGAAAAACACATAGGCCCCAAAATGAAAGAAACGGCTGCCGCGCCAAAACCATGGCTTCAAACTTGATGAAAACAGTCTCTCCCATAATAACTCACGGGCTGCTTGTGTTTTTTAGGCCTTTGCACGCTATCGGAAGTGTGTGCGCGGCAGGAGAGACAAATCCATGTTTTCGCGCCTTTTTTGCCATTTCCAGGTCGAAAAACACAAAGGCCCCAAAAATAAAGAAACGGCTGTCCAACCAAAACTGAGGCTTCAAACTTGATGAAAACAGTCTCTCAGACAATAATTCAAGGGCTGCTTGTGTTTTTTAGGCCTTCGCAAGATATCGGAAGTGTGTGCGCGGCAGGAGAGACAAATCAATGTTTTCGCGACTTTTTTGCGATTTCAAGGTCGAAAAACACATAGGCCCCAAAATGAAAGAAACGGCTGGCGCGCCAAAACTATGGCTTCAAACTTGATGAAAACAGTCTCTCCCATAATAACTCACGGGCTGCTTGTGTTTTTTAGGCCTTTGCACGCTATCGGAAGTGTGTGCGCGGCAGGAGAGACAAATCCATGTTTTCGCGCCTTTTTTGCCATTTCCAGGTCGAAAAACACAAAGGCCCCAAAAATTAAGAAACGGCTGTCCAGCTAAAACTGAGGCTTCAAACTTGATGAAAACAGTCTCTTAGACAATAACTCAAGGGCCGCTTGTGTTTTTTAGGCCTTCGCAAGCTATCGGAAGTGTGTGCGCGGCAGGAGAGACAAATCCATGTTTTCGCGCCTTTTTTGCCATTTCCAGGTCGAAAAACACAAAGGCCCCAAAATGAAAGAAACGGCTGCCGCGCCAAAACTATGACTTCAAACTTGATGAAAACAGTCTCTCCCACAATAACTCAAGGGCTGCTTGTGTTTTTTAGGCCTTCGCAAGATATCGGAAGTGTGTGCGCGGCAGGAGAGACAAATCAATGTTTTCGCGACTTTTTTGCGATTTCAAGGTCGAAAAACACATAGGCCCCAAAATGAAAGAAACGGCTGGCGCGCCAAAACTATGGCTTCAAACTTGATGAAAACAGTCTCTCCCATAATAACTCACGGGCTGCTTGTGTTTTTTAGGCCTTTGCACGCTATCGGAAGTGTGTGCGCGGCAGGAGAGACAAATCCATGTTTTCGCGCCTTTTTTGCGATTTCAAGGTCGAAAGACACACAGGCCCCAAAATGAAAGAAACGGCTGCCGCGCCAAAACTATGGCTTCAAACTTGATGAAAACAGTCTCTCCCATAATAACTCACGGGCTGCTTGTGTTTTTTAGGCCTTTGCACGCTATCGGAAGTGTGTGCGCGGCAGGAGAGACAAATCCATGTTTTCGCGCCTTTTTTGCCATTTCCAGGTCGAAAAACACAAAGGCCCCAAAAATAAAGAAACGGCTGTCCAGCTAAAACTGAGGCTTCAAACTTGATGAAAACAGTCTCTTAGACAATAACTCAAGGGCCGCTTGTGTTTTTTAGGCCTTCGCAAGCTATCGGAAGTGTGTGCGCGGCAGGAGAGACAAATCCATGTTTTCGCGCCTTTTTTGCCATTTCCAGGTCGAAAAACACAAAGGCCCCAAAATGAAAGAAACGGCTGCCGCGCCAAAACTATGGCTTCAAACTTGATGAAAACTGTCTCTCCCACAATAACTCAAGGGCTGCTTGTGTTTTTTAGGCCTTCGCAAGATATCGGAAGTGTGTGCACGGCAGGAGAGACAAATCCATGTTTTCGCGCCTTTTTTGCCATTTCCAGGTCGAAAAACACAAAGGCCCTAAAATGAAAGAAACGGCTGCCGCGCCAAAACTATGGCTTCAAACTTGATGAAAACTGTCTCTCCCACAATAACTCAAGGGCTGCTTGTGTTTTTTAGGCCTTCGCAAGATATCGGAAGTGTGTGCGCGGCAGGAGAGACAAATCCATGTTTTCGCGCCTTTTTTGCGATTTCAAGGTCGAAAAACACATAGGCCCCAAAATGAAAGAAACGGCTGCCGCGCCAAAACTATGGCTTCAAACTTGATGAAAACAGTCTCTCCCATAATAACTCACGGGCTGCTTGTGTTTTTTAGGCCTTTGCACGCTATCGGAAGTGTGTGCGCGGCAGGAGAGACAAATCCATGTTTTCGCGCCTTTTTTGCCATTTCCAGGTCGAAAAACACAAAGGCCCCAAAAATAAAGAAACGGCTGTCCAACCAAAACTGAGGCTTCAAACTTGATGAAAACAGTCTCTCAGACAATAACTCAAGGGCTGCTTGTGTTTTTTAGGCCTTCGCAAGATATCGGAAGTGTGTGCGCGGCAGGAGAGACAAATCAATGTTTTCGCGACTTTTTTGCGATTTCAAGGTCGAAAAACACATAGGCCCCAAAATGAAAGAAACGGCTGGCGCGCCAAAACTATGGCTTCAAACTTGATGAAAACAGTCTCTCCCATAATAACTCACGGGCTGCTTGTGTTTTTTAGGCCTTTGCACGCTATCGGAAGTGTGTGCGCGGCAGGAGAGACAAATCCATGTTTTCGCGCCTTTTTTGCCATTTCCAGGTCGAAAAACACAAAGGCCCCAAAAATAAAGAAACGGCTGTCCAGCTAAAACTGAGGCTTCAAACTTGATGAAAACAGTCTCTTAGACAATAACTCAAGGGCCGCTTGTGTTTTTTAGGCCTTCGCAAGCTATCGGAAGTGTGTGCGCGGCAGGAGAGACAAATCCATGTTTTCGCGCCTTTTTTGCCATTTCCAGGTCGAAAAACACAAAGGCCCCAAAATGAAAGAAACGGCTGCCGCGCCAAAACTATGGCTTCAAACTTGATGAAAACTGTCTCTCCCACAATAACTCAAGGGCTGCTTGTGTTTTTTAGGCCTTCGCAAGATATTGGAAGTGTGTGCACGGCAGGAGAGACAAATCCATGTTTTCGCGCCTTTTTTGCCATTTCCAGGTCGAAAAACACAAAGGCCCTAAAATGAAAGAAACGGCTGCCGCGCCAAAACTATGGCTTCAAACTTGATGAAAACTGTCTCTCCCACAATAACTCAAGGGCTGCTTGTGTTTTTTAGGCCTTCGCAAGATATCGGAAGTGTGTGCGCGGCAGGAGAGACAAATCCATGTTTTCGCGCCTTTTTTGCGATTTCAAGGTCGAAAAACACATAGGCCCCAAAATGAAAGAAACGGCTGCCGCGCCAAAACTATGGCTTCAAACTTGATGAAAACAGTCTCTCCCATAATAACTCACGGGCTGCTTGTGTTTTTTAGGCCTTTGCACGCTATCGGAAGTGTGTGCGCGGCAGGAGAGACAAATCCATGTTTTCGCGCCTTTTTTGCCATTTCCAGGTCGAAAAACACAAAGGCCCCAAAAATAAAGAAACGGCTGTCCAGCCAAAACTGAGGCTTCAAACTTGATGAAAACAGTCTCTCAGACAATAACTCAAGGGCTGCTTGTGTTTTTTAGGCCTTCGCAAGATATCGGAAGTGTGTGCGCGGCAGGAGAGACAAATCAATGTTTTCGCGACTTTTTTGCGATTTCAAGGTTGAAAAACACATAGGCCCCAAAATGAAAGAAACGGCTGGCGCGCCAAAACTATGGCTTCAAACTTGATGAAAACAGTCTCTCCCATAATAACTCACGGGCTGCTTGTGTTTTTTAGGCCTTTGCACTCTATCGGAAGTGTGTGCGCGGCAGGAGAGACAAATCCATGTTTTCGCGCCTTTTTTGCCATTTCCAGGTCGAAAAACACAAAGGCCCCAAAAATTAAGAAACGGCTGTCCAGCTAAAACTGAGGCTTCAAACTTGATGAAAACAGTCTCTTAGACAATAACTCAAGGGCCGCTTGTGTTTTTTAGGCCTTCGCAAGCTATCGGAAGTGTGTGCGCGGCAGGAGAGACAAATCCATGTTTTCGCGCCTTTTTTGCCATTTCCAGGTCGAAAAACACAAAGGCCCCAAAATGAAAGAAACGGCTGCCGCGCCAAAACTATGACTTCAAACTTGATGAAAACAGTCTCTCCCACAATAACTCAAGGGCTGCTTGTGTTTTTTAGGCCTTCGCAAGATATCGGAAGTGTGTGCGCGGCAGGAGAGACAAATCAATGTTTTCGCGACTTTTTTGCGATTTCAAGGTCGAAAAACACATAGGCCCCAAAATGAAAGAAACGGCTGGCGCGCCAAAACTATGGCTTCAAACTTGATGAAAACAGTCTCTCCCATAATAACTCACGGGCTGCTTGTGTTTTTTAGGCCTTTGCACGCTATCGGAAGTGTGTGCGCGGCAGGAGAGACAAATCCATGTTTTCGCGCCTTTTTTGCGATTTCAAGGTCGAAAGACACACAGGCCCCAAAATGAAAGAAACGGCTGCCGCGCCAAAACTATGGCTTCAAACTTGATGAAAACAGTCTCTCCCATAATAACTCACGGGCTGCTTGTGTTTTTTAGGCCTTTGCACGCTATCGGAAGTGTGTGCGCGGCAGGAGAGACAAATCCATGTTTTCGCGCCTTTTTTGCCATTTCCAGGTCGAAAAACACAAAGGCCCCAAAAATAAAGAAACGGCTGTCCAGCTAAAACTGAGGCTTCAAACTTGATGAAAACAGTCTCTTAGACAATAACTCAAGGGCCGCTTGTGTTTTTTAGGCCTTCGCAAGCTATCGGAAGTGTGTGCGCGGCAGGAGAGACAAATCCATGTTTTCGCGCCTTTTTTGCCATTTCCAGGTCGAAAAACACAAAGGCCCCAAAATGAAAGAAACGGCTGCCGCGCCAAAACTATGGCTTCAAACTTGATGAAAACTGTCTCTCCCACAATAACTCAAGGGCTGCTTGTGTTTTTTAGGCCTTCGCAAGATATCGGAAGTGTGTGCACGGCAGGAGAGACAAATCCATGTTTTCGCGCCTTTTTTGCCATTTCCAGGTCGAAAAACACAAAGGCCCTAAAATGAAAGAAACGGCTGCCGCGCCAAAACTATGGCTTCAAACTTGATGAAAACTGTCTCTCCCACAATAACTCAAGGGCTGCTTGTGTTTTTTAGGCCTTCGCAAGATATCGGAAGTGTGTGCGCGGCAGGAGAGACAAATCCATGTTTTCGCGCCTTTTTTGCGATTTCAAGGTCGAAAAACACATAGGCCCCAAAATGAAAGAAACGGCTGCCGCGCCAAAACTATGGCTTCAAACTTGATGAAAACAGTCTCTCCCATAATAACTCACGGGCTGCTTGTGTTTTTTAGGCCTTTGCACGCTATCGGAAGTGTGTGCGCGGCAGGAGAGACAAATCCATGTTTTCGCGCCTTTTTTGCCATTTCCAGGTCGAAAAACACAAAGGCCCCAAAAATAAAGAAACGGCTGTCCAACCAAAACTGAGGCTTCAAACTTGATGAAAACAGTCTCTCAGACAATAACTCAAGGGCTGCTTGTGTTTTTTAGGCCTTCGCAAGATATCGGAAGTGTGTGCGCGGCAGGAGAGACAAATCAATGTTTTCGCGACTTTTTTGCGATTTCAAGGTCGAAAAACACATAGGCCCCAAAATGAAAGAAACGGCTGGCGCGCCAAAACTATGGCTTCAAACTTGATGAAAACAGTCTCTCCCATAATAACTCACGGGCTGCTTGTGTTTTTTAGGCCTTTGCACGCTATCGGAAGTGTGTGCGCGGCAGGAGAGACAAATCCATGTTTTCGCGCCTTTTTTGCCATTTCCAGGTCGAAAAACACAAAGGCCCCAAAAATAAAGAAACGGCTGTCCAGCTAAAACTGAGGCTTCAAACTTGATGAAAACAGTCTCTTAGACAATAACTCAAGGGCCGCTTGTGTTTTTTAGGCCTTCGCAAGCTATCGGAAGTGTGTGCGCGGCAGGAGAGACAAATCCATGTTTTCGCGCCTTTTTTGCCATTTCCAGGTCGAAAAACACAAAGGCCCCAAAATGAAAGAAACGGCTGCCGCGCCAAAACTATGGCTTCAAACTTGATGAAAACTGTCTCTCCCACAATAACTCAAGGGCTGCTTGTGTTTTTTAGGCCTTCGCAAGATATTGGAAGTGTGTGCACGGCAGGAGAGACAAATCCATGTTTTCGCGCCTTTTTTGCCATTTCCAGGTCGAAAAACACAAAGGCCCTAAAATGAAAGAAACGGCTGCCGCGCCAAAACTATGGCTTCAAACTTGATGAAAACTGTCTCTCCCACAATAACTCAAGGGCTGCTTGTGTTTTTTAGGCCTTCGCAAGATATCGGAAGTGTGTGCGCGGCAGGAGAGACAAATCCATGTTTTCGCGCCTTTTTTGCGATTTCAAGGTCGAAAAACACATAGGCCCCAAAATGAAAGAAACGGCTGCCGCGCCAAAACTATGGCTTCAAACTTGATGAAAACAGTCTCTCCCATAATAACTCACGGGCTGCTTGTGTTTTTTAGGCCTTTGCACGCTATCGGAAGTGTGTGCGCGGCAGGAGAGACAAATCCATGTTTTCGCGCCTTTTTTGCCATTTCCAGGTCGAAAAACACAAAGGCCCCAAAAATAAAGAAACGGCTGTCCAGCCAAAACTGAGGCTTCAAACTTGATGAAAACAGTCTCTCAGACAATAACTCAAGGGCTGCTTGTGTTTTTTAGGCCTTCGCAAGATATCGGAAGTGTGTGCGCGGCAGGAGAGACAAATCAATGTTTTCGCGACTTTTTTGCGATTTCAAGGTTGAAAAACACATAGGCCCCAAAATGAAAGAAACGGCTGGCGCGCCAAAACTATGGCTTCAAACTTGATGAAAACAGTCTCTCCCATAATAACTCACGGGCTGCTTGTGTTTTTTAGGCCTTTGCACTCTATCGGAAGTGTGTGCGCGGCAGGAGAGACAAATCCATGTTTTCGCGCCTTTTTTGCCATTTCCAGGTCGAAAAACACAAAGGCCCCAAAAATAAAGAAACGGCTGTCCAGCTAAAACTGAGGCTTCAAACTTGATGAAAACAGTCTCTTAGACAATAACTCAAGGGCCGCTTGTGTTTTTTAGGCCTTCGCAAGCTATCGGAAGTGTGTGCGCGGCAGGAGAGACAAATCCATGTTTTCGCGCCTTTTTTGCCATTTCCAGGTCGAAAAACACAAAGTCCCCAAAATGAAAGAAACGGCTGCCGCGCCAAAACTATGGCTTCAAACTTGATGAAAACTGTCTCTCCCACAATAACTCAAGGGCTGCTTGTGTTTTTTAGGCCTTCGCAAGATATCGGAAGTGTGTGCGCGGCAGGAGAGACAAATCCATGTTTTCGCGCCTTTTTTGCGATTTCAAGGTCGAAAAACACATAGGCCCCAAAATGAAAGAAACGGCTGCCGCGCCAAAACTATGGATTCAAACTTGATGAAAACAGTCTCTCCCATAATAACTCACGGGCTGCTTGTGTTTTTTAGGCCTTTGCACGCTATCGGAAGTGTGTGCGCGGCAGGAGAGACAAATCCATGTTTTCGCGCCTTTTTTGCCATTTCCAGGTCGAAAAACCCAAAGGCCCCAAAAATAAAGAAACGGCTGTCCAGCCAAAACTGAGGCTTCAAACTTGATGAAAACAGTCTCTCAGACAATAACTCAAGGGCTGCTTGTGTTTTTTAGGCCTTCGCAAGATATCGGAAGTGTGTGTGCGGCAGGAGAGACAAATCAATGTTTTCGCGACTTTTTTGCGATTTCAAGGTCGAAAAACACATAGGCCCCAAAATGAAAGAAACGGCTGGCGCGCCAAAACTATGGCTTCAAACTTGATGAAAACAGTCTCTCCCATAATAACTCACGGGCTGCTTGTGTTTTTTAGGCCTTTGCACGCTATCGGAAGTGTGTGCGCGGCAGGAGAGACAAATCCATGTTTTCGCGCCTTTTTTGCCATTTCCAGGTCGAAAAACACATAGGCCCCAAAATGAAAGAAACGGCTGCCGCGCCAAAACTATGGCTTCAAACTTGATGAAAACAGTCTCTCCCACAACAACGCAAGGGCTGCTTGTGTTTTTTAGGCCTTCGCAAGATATCGGAAGTGTGTGCGCGGCAGGAGAGACAAATCAATGTTTTCGCGCCTTTTTTGCCATTTCCAGGTCGAAAAACACAAAGGCCCCAAAAATAAAGAAACGGCTGTCCAGCCAAAACTGAGGCTTAAAACTTGATGAAAACAGTCTCTCAGACAATAACTCAAGGGCCGCTTGTGTTTTTTAGGCCTTCGCAAGCTATCGGAAGTGTGTGCGCGGCAGGAGAGACAAATCCATGTTTTCGCGCCTTTTTTGCCATTTCCAGGTCGAAAAACACAAAGGCCCCAAAATGAAAGAAACGGCTGCCGCACCAAAACTATGACTTCAAACTTGATGAAAACAGTCTCTCCCACAATAACTCAAGGGCTGCTTGTGTTTTTTAGGCCTTTGCAAGATATCGGAAGTGTGTGCGCGGCAGGAGAGACAAATCAATGTTTTCGCGACTTTTTTGCGATTTCAAGGTCGAAAAACACATAGGCCCCAAAATGAAAGAAACGGCTGGCGCGCCAAAACTATGGCTTCAAACTTGATGAAAACAGTCTCTCCCATAATAACTCACGGGCTGCTTGTGTTTTTTAGGCCTTTGCACGCTATCGGAAGTGTGTGCGCGGCAGGAGAGACAAATCCATGTTTTCGCGCCTTTTTTGCCATTTCCAGGTCGAAAAACACAAAGGCCCCAAAAATAAAGAAACGGCTGTCCAGCCAAAACTGAGGCTTCAAACTTGATGAAAACAGTCTCTCAGACAATAACTCAAGGGCTGCTTGTGTTTTTTAGGCCTTCGCAAGATATCGGAAGTGTGTGCGCAGCAGGAGAGACAAATCCATGTTTTTATGCCTTCTTTGGCATTTTCAGGTGGAGAAAAACACAATCCCGAAAGAGAAAGAAATGGCTGCCGCGCCAACACTGAGGCTTCAAACTTGATGAAAACAGTGTCTCCCATAATGGAGTAGGGGCTGCTTGTGGTTATTAGGCATTTGCAAGCTCTCCGAAGTGTGTGCGCAGCAGGAGAGACAAATCCATGTTTTTATGCCTTCTTTGGCATTTTCAGGTGGAGAAAAACACAATCCCGAAAGAGAAAGAAATGGCTGCCGCGCCAACACTGAGGCTTCAAACTTGATGAAAACAGTGTCTCCCATAATGGAGTAGGGGCTGCTTGTGGTTATTAGGCATTTGCAAGCTCTCCGAAGTGTGTGCGCAGCAGGAGAGACAAATCCATGTTTTTATGCCTTCTTTGGCATTTTCAGGTGGAGAAAAACATAATCCCGAAAGAGAAAGAAAAGGCTGCCGCGCCAACACTGAGGCTTCAAACTTGATGAAAACAGTGTCTCCCATAATGGAGTAGGGGCTGCTTGTGGTTATTAGGCATTTGCAAGCTCTCCGAAGTGTGTGCGCAGCAGGAGAGACAAATCCATGTTTTTATGCCTTCTTTGGCATTTTCAGGTGGAGAAAAACACAATCCCGTAAGAGAAAGAAATGGCTGCCGCGCCAACACTGAGGCTTCAAACTTGATGAAAACAGTGTCTCCCATAATGGAGTAGGGGCTGCTTGTGGTTATTAGGCATTTGCAAGCTCTCCGAAGTGTGTGCGCAGCAGGAGAGACAAATCCATGTTTTTATGCCTTCTTTGGCATTTTCAGGTGGAGAAAAACACAATCCCGTAAGAGAAAGAAATGGCTGCCGCGCCAACACTGAGGCTTCAAACTTGATGAAAACAGTGTCTCCCATAATGGAGTAGGGGCTGCTTGTGGTTATTAGGCATTTGCAAGCTCTCCGAAGTGTGTGCGCAGCAGGAGAGACAAATCCATGTTTTTATGCCTTCTTTGGCATTTTCAGGTGGAGAAAAACACAATCCCGAAAGAGAAAGAAAAGGCTGCCGCGCCAACACTGAGGCTTCAAACTTGATGAAAACAGTGTCTCCCATAATGGAGTAGGGGCTGCTTGTGGTTATTAGGCATTTCCAAGCTCTCCGAAGTGTGTGCGCAGCAGGAGAGACAAATCCATGTTTTTATGCCTTCTTTGGCATTTTCAGGTGGAGAAAAACACAATCCCGAAAGAGAAAGAAATGGCTGCCGCGCCAACACTGAGGCTTCAAACTTGATGAAAACAGTGTCTCCCATAATGGAGTAGGGGCTGCTTGTGGTTATTAGGCATTTGCAAGCTCTCCGAAGTGTGTGCGCAGCAGGAGAGACAAATCCATGTTTTTATGCCTTCTTTGGCATTTTCAGGTGGAGAAAAACACAATCCCGAAAGAGAAAGAAAAGGCTGCCGCGCCAACACTGAGGCTTCAAACTTGATGAAAACAGTGTCTCCCATAATGGTGTAGGGGCTGCTTGTGGTTATTAGGCCTTTGCAAGCTCTCCTTAGTGTGTGCGCGGCAGGAGAGACAAATCCATGTTTTTATGCCTTCTTTGGCATTTTCAGGTGGAGAAAAACACAATCCCGAAAGAGAAAGAAAAGGCTGCCGCGCCAACACTGAGGCTTCAAATTTGATGAAAACAGTGTCTCCCATAATGGTGTAGGGGCTGCTTGTGGTTATTAGGCCTTTGCAAGCTCTCCTTAGTGTGTGCGCGGCAGGAGAGACAAATCCATGTTTTCGCGCCTTTTTTGCCATTTCCAGGTCGAAAAACACAAAGGCCCCAAAAATAAAGAAACGGCTGTCCAGCTAAAACTGAGGCTTCAAATTTGATGAAAACAGTCTCTTAGACAATAACTCAAGGGCCGCTTGTGTTTTTTAGGCCTTCGCAAGCTATCGGAAGTGTGTGCGCGGCAGGAGAGACAAATCCATGTTTTCGCGCCTTTTTTGCCATTTCCAGGTCGAAAAACACAAAGGCCCTAAAATGAAAGAAACGGCTGCCGCGCCAAAACTATGGCTTCAAACTTGATGAAAACTGTCTCTCCCACAATAACTCAAGGGCTGCTTGTGTTTTTTAGGCCTTCGCAAGATATCGGAAGTGTGTGCGCGGCAGGAGAGACAAATCCATGTTTTCGCGCCTTTTTTGCGATTTCAAGGTCGAAAAACACATAGGCCCCAAAATGAAAGAAACGGCTGGCGCGCCAAAACTATGGCTTCAAACTTGATGAAAACAGTCTCTCCCATAATAACTCACGGGCTGCTTGTGTTTTTTAGGCCTTTGCACGCTATCGGAAGTGTGTGCGCGGCAGGAGAGACAAATCCATGTTTTCGCGCCTTTTTTGCCATTTCCAGGTCGAAAAACACAAAGGCCCCAAAATGAAAGAAACGGCTGCCGCGCCAAAACTATGGCTTCAAACTTGATGAAAACTGTCTCTCCCACAATAACTCAAGGGCTGCTTGTGTTTTTTAGGCCTTCGCAAGATATCGGAAGTGTGTGCACGGCAGGAGAGACAAATCCATGTTTTCGCGCCTTTTTTGCCATTTCCAGGTCGAAAAACACAAAGGCCCTAAAATGAAAGAAACGGCTGCCGCGCCAAAACTATGGCTTCAAACTTGATGAAAACTGTCTCTCCCACAATAACTCAAGGGCTGCTTGTGTTTTTTAGGCCTTCGCAAGATATCGGAAGTGTGTGCGCGGCAGGAGAGACAAATCCATGTTTTCGCGCCTTTTTTGCGATTTCAAGGTCGAAAAACACATAGGCCCCAAAATGAAAGAAACGGCTGCCGCGCCAAAACTATGGCTTCAAACTTGATGAAAACAGTCTCTCCCATAATAACTCACGGGCTGCTTGTGTTTTTTAGGCCTTTGCACGCTATCGGAAGTGTGTGCGCGGCAGGAGAGACAAATCCATGTTTTCGCGCCTTTTTTGCCATTTCCAGGTCGAAAAACACAAAGGCCCCAAAAATAAAGAAACGGCTGTCCAGCCAAAACTGAGGCTTCAAACTTGATGAAAACAGTCTCTCAGACAATAACTCAAGGGCTGCTTGTGTTTTTTAGGCCTTCGCAAGATATCGGAAGTGTGTGCGCGGCAGGAGAGACAAATCAATGTTTTCGCGACTTTTTTGCGATTTCAAGGTTGAAAAACACATAGGCCCCAAAATGAAAGAAACGGCTGGCGCGCCAAAACTATGGCTTCAAACTTGATGAAAACAGTCTCTCCCATAATAACTCACGGGCTGCTTGTGTTTTTTAGGCCTTTGCACGCTATCGGAAGTGTGTGCGCGGCAGGAGAGACAAATCCATGTTTTCGCGCCTTTTTTGCGATTTCAAGGTCGAAAAACACACAGGCCCCAAAATGAAAGAAACGGCTGCCGCGCCAAAACTATGGCTTCAAACTTGATGAAAACAGTCTCTCCCATAATAACTCACGGGCTGCTTGTGTTTTTTAGGCCTTCGCAAGATATCGGAAGTGTGTGCGCGGCAGGAGAGACAAATCCATGTTTTCGCGCCTTTTTTGCGATTTCAAGGTCGAAAAACACATAGGCCCCAAAATGAAAGAAACGGCTGGCGCGCCAAAACTATGGCTTCAAACTTGATGAAAACAGTCTCTCCCATAATAACTCACGGGCTGCTTGTGTTTTTTAGGCCTTTGCACGCTATCGGAAGTGTGTGCGCGGCAGGAGAGACAAATCCATGTTTTCGCGCCTTTTTTGCGATTTCAAGGTCGAAAAACACACAGGCCCCATAATGAAAGCCCTCCTGCTGTGCCTCCTGAAAGCCCTCCTGCTGTGGCAAGCCCCTCTGAATTACATAAATATAAACATACATAACATAAACATACATAACATAAAAGGGCCGCTTGTGTTTTTTAGGCCTTCGCAAGCTATCGGAAGTGTGTGCGCGGCAGGAGAGACAAATCCATGTTTTCGCGCCTTTTTTGCCATTTCCAGGTCGAAAAACACAAAGGCCCCAAAATGAAAGAAACGGCTGCCGCGCCAAAACTATGGCTTCAAACATAACATAAACATACATACCATAAACATAAACATACATAACATAAACATACATAACATAAATATAAACATACATAACATAAACATACATAACATAAAAGGGCCGCTTGTGTTTTTTAGGCCTTCGCAAGCTATCGGAAGTGTGTGCGCGGCAGGAGAGACAAATCCATGTTTTCGCGCCTTTTTTGCCATTTCCAGGTCGAAAAACACAAAGGCCCCAAAATGAAAGAAACGGCTGCCGCGCCAAAACTATGGCTTCAAACTTGATGAAAACTGTCTCTCCCACAATAACTCAAGGGCTGCTTGTGTTTTTTAGGCCTTCGCAAGATATCGGAAGTGTGTGCGCGGCAGGAGAGACAAATCCATGTTTTCGCGCCTTTTTTGCGATTTCAAGGTCGAAAAACACATAGGCCCCAAAATGAAAGAAACGGCTGCCGCGCCAAAACCATGGCTTCAAACTTGATGAAAACAGTCTCTCCCATAATAACTCACGGGCTGCTTGTGTTTTTTAGGCCTTTGCACGCTATCGGAAGTGTGTGCGCGGCAGGAGAGACAAATCCATGTTTTCGCGCCTTTTTTGCCATTTCCAGGTCGAAAAACACAAAGGCCCCAAAATGAAAGAAACGGCTGCCGAGCCAAAACTATGGCTTCAAACTTGATGAAAACTGTCTCTCCCACAATAACTCAAGGGCTGCTTGTGTTTTTTAGGCCTTCGCAAGATATCGGAAGTGTGTGCACGGCAGGAGAGACAAATCCATGTTTTCGCGCCTTTTTTGCCATTTCCAGGTCGAAAAACACAAAGGCCCTAAAATGAAAGAAACGGCTGCCGCGCCAAAACTATGGCTTCAAACTTGATGAAAACTGTCTCTCCCACAATAACTCAAGGGCTGCTTGTGTTTTTTAGGCCTTCGCAAGATATCGGAAGTGTGTGCGCGGCAGGAGAGACAAATCCATGTTTTCGCGCCTTTTTTGCGATTTCAAGGTCGAAAAACACATAGGCCCCAAAATGAAAGAAACGGCTGCCGCGCCAAAACTATGGCTTCAAACTTGATGAAAACAGTCTCTCCCATAATAACTCACGGGCTGCTTGTGTTTTTTAGGCCTTTGCACGCTATCGGAAGTGTGTGCGCGGCAGGAGAGACAAATCCATGTTTTCGCGCCTTTTTTGCCATTTCCAGGTCGAAAAACACAAAGGCCCCAAAAATAAAGAAACGGCTGTCCAACCAAAACTGAGGCTTCAAACTTGATGAAAACAGTCTCTCCCATAATAACTCACGGGCTGCTTGTGTTTTTTAGGCCTTTGCACGCTATCGGAAGTGTGTGCGCGGCAGGAGAGACAAATCCATGTTTTCGCGCCTTTTTTGCCATTTCCAGGTCGAAAAACACAAAGGCCCCAAAATGAAAGAAACGGCTGCCGCGCCAAAACTATGGCTTCAAACTTGATGAAAACTGTCTCTCCCACAATAACTCAAGGGCTGCTTGTGTTTTTTAGGCCTTCGCAAGATATCGGAAGTGTGTGCACGGCAGGAGAGACAAATCCATGTTTTCGCGCCTTTTTTGCCATTTCCAGGTCGAAAAACACAAAGGCCCTAAAATGAAAGAAACGGCTGCCGCGCCAAAACTATGGCTTCAAACTTGATGAAAACTGTCTCTCCCACAATAACTCAAGGGCTGCTTGTGTTTTTTAGGCCTTCGCAAGATATCGGAAGTGTGTGCGCGGCAGGAGAGACAAATCCATGTTTTCGCGCCTTTTTTGCGATTTCAAGGTCGAAAAACACATAGGCCCCAAAATGAAAGAAACGGCTGCCGCGCCAAAACTATGGCTTCAAACTTGATGAAAACAGTCTCTCCCATAATAACTCACGGGCTGCTTGTGTTTTTTAGGCCTTTGCACGCTATCGGAAGTGTGTGCGCGGCAGGAGAGACAAATCCATGTTTTCGCGCCTTTTTTGCCATTTCCAGGTCGAAAAACACAAAGGCCCCAAAAATAAAGAAACGGCTGTCCAACCAAAACTGAGGCTTCAAACTTGATGAAAACAGTCTCTCAGACAATAACTCAAGGGCTGCTTGTGTTTTTTAGGCCTTCGCAAGATATCGGAAGTGTGTGCGCGGCAGGAGAGACAAATCAATGTTTTCGCGACTTTTTTGCGATTTCAAGGTCGAAAAACACATAGGCCCCAAAATGAAAGAAACGGCTGCCGCGCCAAAACTATGGCTTCAAACTTGATGAAAACAGTCTCTCCCATAATAACTCACGGGCTGCTTGTGTTTTTTAGGCCTTTGCACGCTATCGGAAGTGTGTGCGCGGCAGGAGAGACAAATCCATGTTTTCGCGCCTTTTTTGCCATTTCCAGGTCGAAAAACACAAAGGCCCCAAAAATAAAGAAACGGCTGTCCAGCCAAAACTGAGGCTTCAAACTTGATGAAAACAGTCTCTCAGACAATAACTCAAGGGCTGCTTGTGTTTTTTAGGCCTTCGCAAGATATCGGAAGTGTGTGCGCGGCAGGAGAGACAAATCAATGTTTTCGCGACTTTTTTGCGATTTCAAGGTTGAAAAACACATAGGCCCCAAAATGAAAGAAACGGCTGGCGCGCCAAAACTATGGCTTCAAACTTGATGAAAACAGTCTCTCCCATAATAACTCACGGGCTGCTTGTGTTTTTTAGGCCTTTGCACGCTATCGGAAGTGTGTGCGCGGCAGGAGAGACAAATCCATGTTTTCGCGCCTTTTTTGCCATTTCCAGGTCGAAAAACACAAAGGCCCCAAAAATAAAGAAACGGCTGTCCAGCTAAAACTGAGGCTTCAAACTTGATGAAAACAGTCTCTTAGACAATAACTCAAGGGCCGCTTGTGTTTTTTAGGCCTTCGCAAGCTATCGGAAGTGTGTGCGCGGCAGGAGAGACAAATCCATGTTTTCGCGCCTTTTTTGCCATTTCCAGGTCGAAAAACACAAAGTCCCCAAAATGAAAGAAACGGCTGCCGCGCCAAAACTATGGCTTCAAACTTGATGAAAACTGTCTCTCCCACAATAACTCAAGGGCTGCTTGTGTTTTTTAGGCCTTCGCAAGATATCGGAAGTGTGTGCGCGGCAGGAGAGACAAATCAATGTTTTCGCGACTTTTTTGCGATTTCAAGGTCGAAAAACACATAGGCCCCAAAATGAAAGAAACGGCTGGCGCGCCAAAACTATGGCTTCAAACTTGATGAAAACAGTCTCTCCCATAATAACTCACGGGCTGCTTGTGTTTTTTAGGCCTTTGCACGCTATCGGAAGTGTGTGCGCGGCAGGAGAGACAAATCCATGTTTTCGCGCCTTTTTTGCGATTTCAAGGTCGAAAAACACATAGGCCCCAAAATGAAAGAAACGGCTGGCGCGCCAAAACTATGGCTTCAAACTTGATGAAAACAGTCTCTCCCATAATAACTCACGGGCTGCTTGTGTTTTTTAGGCCTTTGCACGCTATCGGAAGTGTGTGCGCGGCAGGAGAGACAAATCCATGTTTTCGCGCCTTTTTTGCCATTTCCAGGTCGAAAAACACAAAGGCCCCAAAAATAAAGAAACGGCTGTCCAGCTAAAACTGAGGCTTCAAATTTGATGAAAACAGTCTCTTAGACAATAACTCAAGGGCCGCTTGTGTTTTTTAGGCCTTCGCAAGCTATCGGAAGTGTGTGCGCGGCAGGAGAGACAAATCCATGTTTTCGCGCCTTTTTTGCCATTTCCAGGTCGAAAAACACAAAGGCCCCAAAATGAAAGAAACGGCTGCCGCGCCAAAACTATGGCTTCAAACATAACATAAACATACATACCATAAACATAAACATACATAACATAAACATACATAACATAAATATAAACATACATAACATAAACATACATAACATAAAAGGGCCGCTTGTGTTTTTTAGGCCTTCGCAAGCTATCGGAAGTGTGTGCGCGGCAGGAGAGACAAATCCATGTTTTCGCGCCTTTTTTGCCATTTCCAGGTCGAAAAACACAAAGGCCCCAAAATGAAAGAAACGGCTGCCGCGCCAAAACTATGGCTTCAAACTTGATGAAAACTGTCTCTCCCACAATAACTCAAGGGCTGCTTGTGTTTTTTAGGCCTTCGCAAGATATCGGAAGTGTGTGCACGGCAGGAGAGACAAATCCATGTTTTCGCGCCTTTTTTGCCATTTCCAGGTCGAAAAACACAAAGGCCCTAAAATGAAAGAAACGGCTGCCGCGCCAAAACTATGGCTTCAAACTTGATGAAAACTGTCTCTCCCACAATAACTCAAGGGCTGCTTGTGTTTTTTAGGCCTTCGCAAGATATCGGAAGTGTGTGCGCGGCAGGAGAGACAAATCCATGTTTTCGCGCCTTTTTTGCGATTTCAAGGTCGAAAAACACATAGGCCCCAAAATGAAAGAAACGGCTGCCGCGCCAAAACCATGGCTTCAAACTTGATGAAAACAGTCTCTCCCATAATAACTCACGGGCTGCTTGTGTTTTTTAGGCCTTTGCACGCTATCGGAAGTGTGTGCGCGGCAGGAGAGACAAATCCATGTTTTCGCGCCTTTTTTGCCATTTCCAGGTCGAAAAACACAAAGGCCCCAAAAATAAAGAAACGGCTGTCCAACCAAAACTGAGGCTTCAAACTTGATGAAAACAGTCTCTCAGACAATAATTCAAGGGCTGCTTGTGTTTTTTAGGCCTTCGCAAGATATCGGAAGTGTGTGCGCGGCAGGAGAGACAAATCAATGTTTTCGCGACTTTTTTGCGATTTCAAGGTCGAAAAACACATAGGCCCCAAAATGAAAGAAACGGCTGGCGCGCCAAAACTATGGCTTCAAACTTGATGAAAACAGTCTCTCCCATAATAACTCACGGGCTGCTTGTGTTTTTTAGGCCTTTGCACGCTATCGGAAGTGTGTGCGCGGCAGGAGAGACAAATCCATGTTTTCGCGCCTTTTTTGCCATTTCCAGGTCGAAAAACACAAAGGCCCCAAAAATTAAGAAACGGCTGTCCAGCTAAAACTGAGGCTTCAAACTTGATGAAAACAGTCTCTTAGACAATAACTCAAGGGCCGCTTGTGTTTTTTAGGCCTTCGCAAGCTATCGGAAGTGTGTGCGCGGCAGGAGAGACAAATCCATGTTTTCGCGCCTTTTTTGCCATTTCCAGGTCGAAAAACACAAAGGCCCCAAAATGAAAGAAACGGCTGCCGCGCCAAAACTATGACTTCAAACTTGATGAAAACAGTCTCTCCCACAATAACTCAAGGGCTGCTTGTGTTTTTTAGGCCTTCGCAAGATATCGGAAGTGTGTGCGCGGCAGGAGAGACAAATCAATGTTTTCGCGACTTTTTTGCGATTTCAAGGTCGAAAAACACATAGGCCCCAAAATGAAAGAAACGGCTGGCGCGCCAAAACTATGGCTTCAAACTTGATGAAAACAGTCTCTCCCATAATAACTCACGGGCTGCTTGTGTTTTTTAGGCCTTTGCACGCTATCGGAAGTGTGTGCGCGGCAGGAGAGACAAATCCATGTTTTCGCGCCTTTTTTGCGATTTCAAGGTCGAAAGACACACAGGCCCCAAAATGAAAGAAACGGCTGCCGCGCCAAAACTATGGCTTCAAACTTGATGAAAACAGTCTCTCCCATAATAACTCACGGGCTGCTTGTGTTTTTTAGGCCTTTGCACGCTATCGGAAGTGTGTGCGCGGCAGGAGAGACAAATCCATGTTTTCGCGCCTTTTTTGCCATTTCCAGGTCGAAAAACACAAAGGCCCCAAAAATAAAGAAACGGCTGTCCAGCTAAAACTGAGGCTTCAAACTTGATGAAAACAGTCTCTTAGACAATAACTCAAGGGCCGCTTGTGTTTTTTAGGCCTTCGCAAGCTATCGGAAGTGTGTGCGCGGCAGGAGAGACAAATCCATGTTTTCGCGCCTTTTTTGCCATTTCCAG
Organism: Argentina silus; assembly: GCF_951799395.1. NCBI lineage: Eukaryota > Metazoa > Chordata > Actinopteri > Argentiniformes > Argentinidae > Argentina > Argentina silus. Next base: position 433,421 of record NW_028152582.1, on the reverse strand, counting down.
GTCGAAAAACACAAAGGCCCCAAAATGAAAGAAACGGCTGCCGCGCCAAAACTATGGCTTCAAACTTGATGAAAACTGTCTCTCCCACAATAACTCAAGGGCTGCTTGTGTTTTTTAGGCCTTCGCAAGATATCGGAAGTGTGTGCACGGCAGGAGAGACAAATCCATGTTTTCGCGCCTTTTTTGCCATTTCCAGGTCGAAAAACACAAAGGCCCTAAAATGAAAGAAACGGCTGCCGCGCCAAAACTATGGCTTCAAACTTGATGAAAACTGTCTCTCCCACAATAACTCAAGGGCTGCTTGTGTTTTTTAGGCCTTCGCAAGATATCGGAAGTGTGTGCGCGGCAGGAGAGACAAATCCATGTTTTCGCGCCTTTTTTGCGATTTCAAGGTCGAAAAACACATAGGCCCCAAAATGAAAGAAACGGCTGCCGCGCCAAAACTATGGCTTCAAACTTGATGAAAACAGTCTCTCCCATAATAACTCACGGGCTGCTTGTGTTTTTTAGGCCTTTGCACGCTATCGGAAGTGTGTGCGCGGCAGGAGAGACAAATCCATGTTTTCGCGCCTTTTTTGCCATTTCCAGGTCGAAAAACACAAAGGCCCCAAAAATAAAGAAACGGCTGTCCAACCAAAACTGAGGCTTCAAACTTGATGAAAACAGTCTCTCAGACAATAACTCAAGGGCTGCTTGTGTTTTTTAGGCCTTCGCAAGATATCGGAAGTGTGTGCGCGGCAGGAGAGACAAATCAATGTTTTCGCGACTTTTTTGCGATTTCAAGGTCGAAAAACACATAGGCCCCAAAATGAAAGAAACGGCTGGCGCGCCAAAACTATGGCTTCAAACTTGATGAAAACAGTCTCTCCCATAATAACTCACGGGCTGCTTGTGTTTTTTAGGCCTTTGCACGCTATCGGAAGTGTGTGCGCGGCAGGAGAGACAAATCCATGTTTTCGCGCCTTTTTTGCCATTTCCAGGTCGAAAAACACAAAGGCCCCAAAAATAAAGAAACGGCTGTCCAGCTAAAACTGAGGCTTCAAACTTGATGAAAACAGTCTCTTAGACAATAACTCAAGGGCCGCTTGTGTTTTTTAGGCCTTCGCAAGCTATCGGAAGTGTGTGCGCGGCAGGAGAGACAAATCCATGTTTTCGCGCCTTTTTTGCCATTTCCAGGTCGAAAAACACAAAGGCCCCAAAATGAAAGAAACGGCTGCCGCGCCAAAACTATGGCTTCAAACTTGATGAAAACTGTCTCTCCCACAATAACTCAAGGGCTGCTTGTGTTTTTTAGGCCTTCGCAAGATATTGGAAGTGTGTGCACGGCAGGAGAGACAAATCCATGTTTTCGCGCCTTTTTTGCCATTTCCAGGTCGAAAAACACAAAGGCCCTAAAATGAAAGAAACGGCTGCCGCGCCAAAACTATGGCTTCAAACTTGATGAAAACTGTCTCTCCCACAATAACTCAAGGGCTGCTTGTGTTTTTTAGGCCTTCGCAAGATATCGGAAGTGTGTGCGCGGCAGGAGAGACAAATCCATGTTTTCGCGCCTTTTTTGCGATTTCAAGGTCGAAAAACACATAGGCCCCAAAATGAAAGAAACGGCTGCCGCGCCAAAACTATGGCTTCAAACTTGATGAAAACAGTCTCTCCCATAATAACTCACGGGCTGCTTGTGTTTTTTAGGCCTTTGCACGCTATCGGAAGTGTGTGCGCGGCAGGAGAGACAAATCCATGTTTTCGCGCCTTTTTTGCCATTTCCAGGTCGAAAAACACAAAGGCCCCAAAAATAAAGAAACGGCTGTCCAGCCAAAACTGAGGCTTCAAACTTGATGAAAACAGTCTCTCAGACAATAACTCAAGGGCTGCTTGTGTTTTTTAGGCCTTCGCAAGATATCGGAAGTGTGTGCGCGGCAGGAGAGACAAATCAATGTTTTCGCGACTTTTTTGCGATTTCAAGGTTGAAAAACACATAGGCCCCAAAATGAAAGAAACGGCTGGCGCGCCAAAACTATGGCTTCAAACTTGATGAAAACAGTCTCTCCCATAATAACTCACGGGCTGCTTGTGTTTTTTAGGCCTTTGCACTCTATCGGAAGTGTGTGCGCGGCAGGAGAGACAAATCCATGTTTTCGCGCCTTTTTTGCCATTTCCAGGTCGAAAAACACAAAGGCCCCAAAAATTAAGAAACGGCTGTCCAGCTAAAACTGAGGCTTCAAACTTGATGAAAACAGTCTCTTAGACAATAACTCAAGGGCCGCTTGTGTTTTTTAGGCCTTCGCAAGCTATCGGAAGTGTGTGCGCGGCAGGAGAGACAAATCCATGTTTTCGCGCCTTTTTTGCCATTTCCAGGTCGAAAAACACAAAGGCCCCAAAATGAAAGAAACGGCTGCCGCGCCAAAACTATGACTTCAAACTTGATGAAAACAGTCTCTCCCACAATAACTCAAGGGCTGCTTGTGTTTTTTAGGCCTTCGCAAGATATCGGAAGTGTGTGCGCGGCAGGAGAGACAAATCAATGTTTTCGCGACTTTTTTGCGATTTCAAGGTCGAAAAACACATAGGCCCCAAAATGAAAGAAACGGCTGGCGCGCCAAAACTATGGCTTCAAACTTGATGAAAACAGTCTCTCCCATAATAACTCACGGGCTGCTTGTGTTTTTTAGGCCTTTGCACGCTATCGGAAGTGTGTGCGCGGCAGGAGAGACAAATCCATGTTTTCGCGCCTTTTTTGCGATTTCAAGGTCGAAAGACACACAGGCCCCAAAATGAAAGAAACGGCTGCCGCGCCAAAACTATGGCTTCAAACTTGATGAAAACAGTCTCTCCCATAATAACTCACGGGCTGCTTGTGTTTTTTAGGCCTTTGCACGCTATCGGAAGTGTGTGCGCGGCAGGAGAGACAAATCCATGTTTTCGCGCCTTTTTTGCCATTTCCAGGTCGAAAAACACAAAGGCCCCAAAAATAAAGAAACGGCTGTCCAGCTAAAACTGAGGCTTCAAACTTGATGAAAACAGTCTCTTAGACAATAACTCAAGGGCCGCTTGTGTTTTTTAGGCCTTCGCAAGCTATCGGAAGTGTGTGCGCGGCAGGAGAGACAAATCCATGTTTTCGCGCCTTTTTTGCCATTTCCAGGTCGAAAAACACAAAGGCCCCAAAATGAAAGAAACGGCTGCCGCGCCAAAACTATGGCTTCAAACTTGATGAAAACTGTCTCTCCCACAATAACTCAAGGGCTGCTTGTGTTTTTTAGGCCTTCGCAAGATATCGGAAGTGTGTGCACGGCAGGAGAGACAAATCCATGTTTTCGCGCCTTTTTTGCCATTTCCAGGTCGAAAAACACAAAGGCCCTAAAATGAAAGAAACGGCTGCCGCGCCAAAACTATGGCTTCAAACTTGATGAAAACTGTCTCTCCCACAATAACTCAAGGGCTGCTTGTGTTTTTTAGGCCTTCGCAAGATATCGGAAGTGTGTGCGCGGCAGGAGAGACAAATCCATGTTTTCGCGCCTTTTTTGCGATTTCAAGGTCGAAAAACACATAGGCCCCAAAATGAAAGAAACGGCTGCCGCGCCAAAACTATGGCTTCAAACTTGATGAAAACAGTCTCTCCCATAATAACTCACGGGCTGCTTGTGTTTTTTAGGCCTTTGCACGCTATCGGAAGTGTGTGCGCGGCAGGAGAGACAAATCCATGTTTTCGCGCCTTTTTTGCCATTTCCAGGTCGAAAAACACAAAGGCCCCAAAAATAAAGAAACGGCTGTCCAACCAAAACTGAGGCTTCAAACTTGATGAAAACAGTCTCTCAGACAATAACTCAAGGGCTGCTTGTGTTTTTTAGGCCTTCGCAAGATATCGGAAGTGTGTGCGCGGCAGGAGAGACAAATCAATGTTTTCGCGACTTTTTTGCGATTTCAAGGTCGAAAAACACATAGGCCCCAAAATGAAAGAAACGGCTGGCGCGCCAAAACTATGGCTTCAAACTTGATGAAAACAGTCTCTCCCATAATAACTCACGGGCTGCTTGTGTTTTTTAGGCCTTTGCACGCTATCGGAAGTGTGTGCGCGGCAGGAGAGACAAATCCATGTTTTCGCGCCTTTTTTGCCATTTCCAGGTCGAAAAACACAAAGGCCCCAAAAATAAAGAAACGGCTGTCCAGCTAAAACTGAGGCTTCAAACTTGATGAAAACAGTCTCTTAGACAATAACTCAAGGGCCGCTTGTGTTTTTTAGGCCTTCGCAAGCTATCGGAAGTGTGTGCGCGGCAGGAGAGACAAATCCATGTTTTCGCGCCTTTTTTGCCATTTCCAGGTCGAAAAACACAAAGGCCCCAAAATGAAAGAAACGGCTGCCGCGCCAAAACTATGGCTTCAAACTTGATGAAAACTGTCTCTCCCACAATAACTCAAGGGCTGCTTGTGTTTTTTAGGCCTTCGCAAGATATTGGAAGTGTGTGCACGGCAGGAGAGACAAATCCATGTTTTCGCGCCTTTTTTGCCATTTCCAGGTCGAAAAACACAAAGGCCCTAAAATGAAAGAAACGGCTGCCGCGCCAAAACTATGGCTTCAAACTTGATGAAAACTGTCTCTCCCACAATAACTCAAGGGCTGCTTGTGTTTTTTAGGCCTTCGCAAGATATCGGAAGTGTGTGCGCGGCAGGAGAGACAAATCCATGTTTTCGCGCCTTTTTTGCGATTTCAAGGTCGAAAAACACATAGGCCCCAAAATGAAAGAAACGGCTGCCGCGCCAAAACTATGGCTTCAAACTTGATGAAAACAGTCTCTCCCATAATAACTCACGGGCTGCTTGTGTTTTTTAGGCCTTTGCACGCTATCGGAAGTGTGTGCGCGGCAGGAGAGACAAATCCATGTTTTCGCGCCTTTTTTGCCATTTCCAGGTCGAAAAACACAAAGGCCCCAAAAATAAAGAAACGGCTGTCCAGCCAAAACTGAGGCTTCAAACTTGATGAAAACAGTCTCTCAGACAATAACTCAAGGGCTGCTTGTGTTTTTTAGGCCTTCGCAAGATATCGGAAGTGTGTGCGCGGCAGGAGAGACAAATCAATGTTTTCGCGACTTTTTTGCGATTTCAAGGTTGAAAAACACATAGGCCCCAAAATGAAAGAAACGGCTGGCGCGCCAAAACTATGGCTTCAAACTTGATGAAAACAGTCTCTCCCATAATAACTCACGGGCTGCTTGTGTTTTTTAGGCCTTTGCACTCTATCGGAAGTGTGTGCGCGGCAGGAGAGACAAATCCATGTTTTCGCGCCTTTTTTGCCATTTCCAGGTCGAAAAACACAAAGGCCCCAAAAATAAAGAAACGGCTGTCCAGCTAAAACTGAGGCTTCAAACTTGATGAAAACAGTCTCTTAGACAATAACTCAAGGGCCGCTTGTGTTTTTTAGGCCTTCGCAAGCTATCGGAAGTGTGTGCGCGGCAGGAGAGACAAATCCATGTTTTCGCGCCTTTTTTGCCATTTCCAGGTCGAAAAACACAAAGTCCCCAAAATGAAAGAAACGGCTGCCGCGCCAAAACTATGGCTTCAAACTTGATGAAAACTGTCTCTCCCACAATAACTCAAGGGCTGCTTGTGTTTTTTAGGCCTTCGCAAGATATCGGAAGTGTGTGCGCGGCAGGAGAGACAAATCCATGTTTTCGCGCCTTTTTTGCGATTTCAAGGTCGAAAAACACATAGGCCCCAAAATGAAAGAAACGGCTGCCGCGCCAAAACTATGGATTCAAACTTGATGAAAACAGTCTCTCCCATAATAACTCACGGGCTGCTTGTGTTTTTTAGGCCTTTGCACGCTATCGGAAGTGTGTGCGCGGCAGGAGAGACAAATCCATGTTTTCGCGCCTTTTTTGCCATTTCCAGGTCGAAAAACCCAAAGGCCCCAAAAATAAAGAAACGGCTGTCCAGCCAAAACTGAGGCTTCAAACTTGATGAAAACAGTCTCTCAGACAATAACTCAAGGGCTGCTTGTGTTTTTTAGGCCTTCGCAAGATATCGGAAGTGTGTGTGCGGCAGGAGAGACAAATCAATGTTTTCGCGACTTTTTTGCGATTTCAAGGTCGAAAAACACATAGGCCCCAAAATGAAAGAAACGGCTGGCGCGCCAAAACTATGGCTTCAAACTTGATGAAAACAGTCTCTCCCATAATAACTCACGGGCTGCTTGTGTTTTTTAGGCCTTTGCACGCTATCGGAAGTGTGTGCGCGGCAGGAGAGACAAATCCATGTTTTCGCGCCTTTTTTGCCATTTCCAGGTCGAAAAACACATAGGCCCCAAAATGAAAGAAACGGCTGCCGCGCCAAAACTATGGCTTCAAACTTGATGAAAACAGTCTCTCCCACAACAACGCAAGGGCTGCTTGTGTTTTTTAGGCCTTCGCAAGATATCGGAAGTGTGTGCGCGGCAGGAGAGACAAATCAATGTTTTCGCGCCTTTTTTGCCATTTCCAGGTCGAAAAACACAAAGGCCCCAAAAATAAAGAAACGGCTGTCCAGCCAAAACTGAGGCTTAAAACTTGATGAAAACAGTCTCTCAGACAATAACTCAAGGGCCGCTTGTGTTTTTTAGGCCTTCGCAAGCTATCGGAAGTGTGTGCGCGGCAGGAGAGACAAATCCATGTTTTCGCGCCTTTTTTGCCATTTCCAGGTCGAAAAACACAAAGGCCCCAAAATGAAAGAAACGGCTGCCGCACCAAAACTATGACTTCAAACTTGATGAAAACAGTCTCTCCCACAATAACTCAAGGGCTGCTTGTGTTTTTTAGGCCTTTGCAAGATATCGGAAGTGTGTGCGCGGCAGGAGAGACAAATCAATGTTTTCGCGACTTTTTTGCGATTTCAAGGTCGAAAAACACATAGGCCCCAAAATGAAAGAAACGGCTGGCGCGCCAAAACTATGGCTTCAAACTTGATGAAAACAGTCTCTCCCATAATAACTCACGGGCTGCTTGTGTTTTTTAGGCCTTTGCACGCTATCGGAAGTGTGTGCGCGGCAGGAGAGACAAATCCATGTTTTCGCGCCTTTTTTGCCATTTCCAGGTCGAAAAACACAAAGGCCCCAAAAATAAAGAAACGGCTGTCCAGCCAAAACTGAGGCTTCAAACTTGATGAAAACAGTCTCTCAGACAATAACTCAAGGGCTGCTTGTGTTTTTTAGGCCTTCGCAAGATATCGGAAGTGTGTGCGCAGCAGGAGAGACAAATCCATGTTTTTATGCCTTCTTTGGCATTTTCAGGTGGAGAAAAACACAATCCCGAAAGAGAAAGAAATGGCTGCCGCGCCAACACTGAGGCTTCAAACTTGATGAAAACAGTGTCTCCCATAATGGAGTAGGGGCTGCTTGTGGTTATTAGGCATTTGCAAGCTCTCCGAAGTGTGTGCGCAGCAGGAGAGACAAATCCATGTTTTTATGCCTTCTTTGGCATTTTCAGGTGGAGAAAAACACAATCCCGAAAGAGAAAGAAATGGCTGCCGCGCCAACACTGAGGCTTCAAACTTGATGAAAACAGTGTCTCCCATAATGGAGTAGGGGCTGCTTGTGGTTATTAGGCATTTGCAAGCTCTCCGAAGTGTGTGCGCAGCAGGAGAGACAAATCCATGTTTTTATGCCTTCTTTGGCATTTTCAGGTGGAGAAAAACATAATCCCGAAAGAGAAAGAAAAGGCTGCCGCGCCAACACTGAGGCTTCAAACTTGATGAAAACAGTGTCTCCCATAATGGAGTAGGGGCTGCTTGTGGTTATTAGGCATTTGCAAGCTCTCCGAAGTGTGTGCGCAGCAGGAGAGACAAATCCATGTTTTTATGCCTTCTTTGGCATTTTCAGGTGGAGAAAAACACAATCCCGTAAGAGAAAGAAATGGCTGCCGCGCCAACACTGAGGCTTCAAACTTGATGAAAACAGTGTCTCCCATAATGGAGTAGGGGCTGCTTGTGGTTATTAGGCATTTGCAAGCTCTCCGAAGTGTGTGCGCAGCAGGAGAGACAAATCCATGTTTTTATGCCTTCTTTGGCATTTTCAGGTGGAGAAAAACACAATCCCGTAAGAGAAAGAAATGGCTGCCGCGCCAACACTGAGGCTTCAAACTTGATGAAAACAGTGTCTCCCATAATGGAGTAGGGGCTGCTTGTGGTTATTAGGCATTTGCAAGCTCTCCGAAGTGTGTGCGCAGCAGGAGAGACAAATCCATGTTTTTATGCCTTCTTTGGCATTTTCAGGTGGAGAAAAACACAATCCCGAAAGAGAAAGAAAAGGCTGCCGCGCCAACACTGAGGCTTCAAACTTGATGAAAACAGTGTCTCCCATAATGGAGTAGGGGCTGCTTGTGGTTATTAGGCATTTCCAAGCTCTCCGAAGTGTGTGCGCAGCAGGAGAGACAAATCCATGTTTTTATGCCTTCTTTGGCATTTTCAGGTGGAGAAAAACACAATCCCGAAAGAGAAAGAAATGGCTGCCGCGCCAACACTGAGGCTTCAAACTTGATGAAAACAGTGTCTCCCATAATGGAGTAGGGGCTGCTTGTGGTTATTAGGCATTTGCAAGCTCTCCGAAGTGTGTGCGCAGCAGGAGAGACAAATCCATGTTTTTATGCCTTCTTTGGCATTTTCAGGTGGAGAAAAACACAATCCCGAAAGAGAAAGAAAAGGCTGCCGCGCCAACACTGAGGCTTCAAACTTGATGAAAACAGTGTCTCCCATAATGGTGTAGGGGCTGCTTGTGGTTATTAGGCCTTTGCAAGCTCTCCTTAGTGTGTGCGCGGCAGGAGAGACAAATCCATGTTTTTATGCCTTCTTTGGCATTTTCAGGTGGAGAAAAACACAATCCCGAAAGAGAAAGAAAAGGCTGCCGCGCCAACACTGAGGCTTCAAATTTGATGAAAACAGTGTCTCCCATAATGGTGTAGGGGCTGCTTGTGGTTATTAGGCCTTTGCAAGCTCTCCTTAGTGTGTGCGCGGCAGGAGAGACAAATCCATGTTTTCGCGCCTTTTTTGCCATTTCCAGGTCGAAAAACACAAAGGCCCCAAAAATAAAGAAACGGCTGTCCAGCTAAAACTGAGGCTTCAAATTTGATGAAAACAGTCTCTTAGACAATAACTCAAGGGCCGCTTGTGTTTTTTAGGCCTTCGCAAGCTATCGGAAGTGTGTGCGCGGCAGGAGAGACAAATCCATGTTTTCGCGCCTTTTTTGCCATTTCCAGGTCGAAAAACACAAAGGCCCTAAAATGAAAGAAACGGCTGCCGCGCCAAAACTATGGCTTCAAACTTGATGAAAACTGTCTCTCCCACAATAACTCAAGGGCTGCTTGTGTTTTTTAGGCCTTCGCAAGATATCGGAAGTGTGTGCGCGGCAGGAGAGACAAATCCATGTTTTCGCGCCTTTTTTGCGATTTCAAGGTCGAAAAACACATAGGCCCCAAAATGAAAGAAACGGCTGGCGCGCCAAAACTATGGCTTCAAACTTGATGAAAACAGTCTCTCCCATAATAACTCACGGGCTGCTTGTGTTTTTTAGGCCTTTGCACGCTATCGGAAGTGTGTGCGCGGCAGGAGAGACAAATCCATGTTTTCGCGCCTTTTTTGCCATTTCCAGGTCGAAAAACACAAAGGCCCCAAAATGAAAGAAACGGCTGCCGCGCCAAAACTATGGCTTCAAACTTGATGAAAACTGTCTCTCCCACAATAACTCAAGGGCTGCTTGTGTTTTTTAGGCCTTCGCAAGATATCGGAAGTGTGTGCACGGCAGGAGAGACAAATCCATGTTTTCGCGCCTTTTTTGCCATTTCCAGGTCGAAAAACACAAAGGCCCTAAAATGAAAGAAACGGCTGCCGCGCCAAAACTATGGCTTCAAACTTGATGAAAACTGTCTCTCCCACAATAACTCAAGGGCTGCTTGTGTTTTTTAGGCCTTCGCAAGATATCGGAAGTGTGTGCGCGGCAGGAGAGACAAATCCATGTTTTCGCGCCTTTTTTGCGATTTCAAGGTCGAAAAACACATAGGCCCCAAAATGAAAGAAACGGCTGCCGCGCCAAAACTATGGCTTCAAACTTGATGAAAACAGTCTCTCCCATAATAACTCACGGGCTGCTTGTGTTTTTTAGGCCTTTGCACGCTATCGGAAGTGTGTGCGCGGCAGGAGAGACAAATCCATGTTTTCGCGCCTTTTTTGCCATTTCCAGGTCGAAAAACACAAAGGCCCCAAAAATAAAGAAACGGCTGTCCAGCCAAAACTGAGGCTTCAAACTTGATGAAAACAGTCTCTCAGACAATAACTCAAGGGCTGCTTGTGTTTTTTAGGCCTTCGCAAGATATCGGAAGTGTGTGCGCGGCAGGAGAGACAAATCAATGTTTTCGCGACTTTTTTGCGATTTCAAGGTTGAAAAACACATAGGCCCCAAAATGAAAGAAACGGCTGGCGCGCCAAAACTATGGCTTCAAACTTGATGAAAACAGTCTCTCCCATAATAACTCACGGGCTGCTTGTGTTTTTTAGGCCTTTGCACGCTATCGGAAGTGTGTGCGCGGCAGGAGAGACAAATCCATGTTTTCGCGCCTTTTTTGCGATTTCAAGGTCGAAAAACACACAGGCCCCAAAATGAAAGAAACGGCTGCCGCGCCAAAACTATGGCTTCAAACTTGATGAAAACAGTCTCTCCCATAATAACTCACGGGCTGCTTGTGTTTTTTAGGCCTTCGCAAGATATCGGAAGTGTGTGCGCGGCAGGAGAGACAAATCCATGTTTTCGCGCCTTTTTTGCGATTTCAAGGTCGAAAAACACATAGGCCCCAAAATGAAAGAAACGGCTGGCGCGCCAAAACTATGGCTTCAAACTTGATGAAAACAGTCTCTCCCATAATAACTCACGGGCTGCTTGTGTTTTTTAGGCCTTTGCACGCTATCGGAAGTGTGTGCGCGGCAGGAGAGACAAATCCATGTTTTCGCGCCTTTTTTGCGATTTCAAGGTCGAAAAACACACAGGCCCCATAATGAAAGCCCTCCTGCTGTGCCTCCTGAAAGCCCTCCTGCTGTGGCAAGCCCCTCTGAATTACATAAATATAAACATACATAACATAAACATACATAACATAAAAGGGCCGCTTGTGTTTTTTAGGCCTTCGCAAGCTATCGGAAGTGTGTGCGCGGCAGGAGAGACAAATCCATGTTTTCGCGCCTTTTTTGCCATTTCCAGGTCGAAAAACACAAAGGCCCCAAAATGAAAGAAACGGCTGCCGCGCCAAAACTATGGCTTCAAACATAACATAAACATACATACCATAAACATAAACATACATAACATAAACATACATAACATAAATATAAACATACATAACATAAACATACATAACATAAAAGGGCCGCTTGTGTTTTTTAGGCCTTCGCAAGCTATCGGAAGTGTGTGCGCGGCAGGAGAGACAAATCCATGTTTTCGCGCCTTTTTTGCCATTTCCAGGTCGAAAAACACAAAGGCCCCAAAATGAAAGAAACGGCTGCCGCGCCAAAACTATGGCTTCAAACTTGATGAAAACTGTCTCTCCCACAATAACTCAAGGGCTGCTTGTGTTTTTTAGGCCTTCGCAAGATATCGGAAGTGTGTGCGCGGCAGGAGAGACAAATCCATGTTTTCGCGCCTTTTTTGCGATTTCAAGGTCGAAAAACACATAGGCCCCAAAATGAAAGAAACGGCTGCCGCGCCAAAACCATGGCTTCAAACTTGATGAAAACAGTCTCTCCCATAATAACTCACGGGCTGCTTGTGTTTTTTAGGCCTTTGCACGCTATCGGAAGTGTGTGCGCGGCAGGAGAGACAAATCCATGTTTTCGCGCCTTTTTTGCCATTTCCAGGTCGAAAAACACAAAGGCCCCAAAATGAAAGAAACGGCTGCCGAGCCAAAACTATGGCTTCAAACTTGATGAAAACTGTCTCTCCCACAATAACTCAAGGGCTGCTTGTGTTTTTTAGGCCTTCGCAAGATATCGGAAGTGTGTGCACGGCAGGAGAGACAAATCCATGTTTTCGCGCCTTTTTTGCCATTTCCAGGTCGAAAAACACAAAGGCCCTAAAATGAAAGAAACGGCTGCCGCGCCAAAACTATGGCTTCAAACTTGATGAAAACTGTCTCTCCCACAATAACTCAAGGGCTGCTTGTGTTTTTTAGGCCTTCGCAAGATATCGGAAGTGTGTGCGCGGCAGGAGAGACAAATCCATGTTTTCGCGCCTTTTTTGCGATTTCAAGGTCGAAAAACACATAGGCCCCAAAATGAAAGAAACGGCTGCCGCGCCAAAACTATGGCTTCAAACTTGATGAAAACAGTCTCTCCCATAATAACTCACGGGCTGCTTGTGTTTTTTAGGCCTTTGCACGCTATCGGAAGTGTGTGCGCGGCAGGAGAGACAAATCCATGTTTTCGCGCCTTTTTTGCCATTTCCAGGTCGAAAAACACAAAGGCCCCAAAAATAAAGAAACGGCTGTCCAACCAAAACTGAGGCTTCAAACTTGATGAAAACAGTCTCTCCCATAATAACTCACGGGCTGCTTGTGTTTTTTAGGCCTTTGCACGCTATCGGAAGTGTGTGCGCGGCAGGAGAGACAAATCCATGTTTTCGCGCCTTTTTTGCCATTTCCAGGTCGAAAAACACAAAGGCCCCAAAATGAAAGAAACGGCTGCCGCGCCAAAACTATGGCTTCAAACTTGATGAAAACTGTCTCTCCCACAATAACTCAAGGGCTGCTTGTGTTTTTTAGGCCTTCGCAAGATATCGGAAGTGTGTGCACGGCAGGAGAGACAAATCCATGTTTTCGCGCCTTTTTTGCCATTTCCAGGTCGAAAAACACAAAGGCCCTAAAATGAAAGAAACGGCTGCCGCGCCAAAACTATGGCTTCAAACTTGATGAAAACTGTCTCTCCCACAATAACTCAAGGGCTGCTTGTGTTTTTTAGGCCTTCGCAAGATATCGGAAGTGTGTGCGCGGCAGGAGAGACAAATCCATGTTTTCGCGCCTTTTTTGCGATTTCAAGGTCGAAAAACACATAGGCCCCAAAATGAAAGAAACGGCTGCCGCGCCAAAACTATGGCTTCAAACTTGATGAAAACAGTCTCTCCCATAATAACTCACGGGCTGCTTGTGTTTTTTAGGCCTTTGCACGCTATCGGAAGTGTGTGCGCGGCAGGAGAGACAAATCCATGTTTTCGCGCCTTTTTTGCCATTTCCAGGTCGAAAAACACAAAGGCCCCAAAAATAAAGAAACGGCTGTCCAACCAAAACTGAGGCTTCAAACTTGATGAAAACAGTCTCTCAGACAATAACTCAAGGGCTGCTTGTGTTTTTTAGGCCTTCGCAAGATATCGGAAGTGTGTGCGCGGCAGGAGAGACAAATCAATGTTTTCGCGACTTTTTTGCGATTTCAAGGTCGAAAAACACATAGGCCCCAAAATGAAAGAAACGGCTGCCGCGCCAAAACTATGGCTTCAAACTTGATGAAAACAGTCTCTCCCATAATAACTCACGGGCTGCTTGTGTTTTTTAGGCCTTTGCACGCTATCGGAAGTGTGTGCGCGGCAGGAGAGACAAATCCATGTTTTCGCGCCTTTTTTGCCATTTCCAGGTCGAAAAACACAAAGGCCCCAAAAATAAAGAAACGGCTGTCCAGCCAAAACTGAGGCTTCAAACTTGATGAAAACAGTCTCTCAGACAATAACTCAAGGGCTGCTTGTGTTTTTTAGGCCTTCGCAAGATATCGGAAGTGTGTGCGCGGCAGGAGAGACAAATCAATGTTTTCGCGACTTTTTTGCGATTTCAAGGTTGAAAAACACATAGGCCCCAAAATGAAAGAAACGGCTGGCGCGCCAAAACTATGGCTTCAAACTTGATGAAAACAGTCTCTCCCATAATAACTCACGGGCTGCTTGTGTTTTTTAGGCCTTTGCACGCTATCGGAAGTGTGTGCGCGGCAGGAGAGACAAATCCATGTTTTCGCGCCTTTTTTGCCATTTCCAGGTCGAAAAACACAAAGGCCCCAAAAATAAAGAAACGGCTGTCCAGCTAAAACTGAGGCTTCAAACTTGATGAAAACAGTCTCTTAGACAATAACTCAAGGGCCGCTTGTGTTTTTTAGGCCTTCGCAAGCTATCGGAAGTGTGTGCGCGGCAGGAGAGACAAATCCATGTTTTCGCGCCTTTTTTGCCATTTCCAGGTCGAAAAACACAAAGTCCCCAAAATGAAAGAAACGGCTGCCGCGCCAAAACTATGGCTTCAAACTTGATGAAAACTGTCTCTCCCACAATAACTCAAGGGCTGCTTGTGTTTTTTAGGCCTTCGCAAGATATCGGAAGTGTGTGCGCGGCAGGAGAGACAAATCAATGTTTTCGCGACTTTTTTGCGATTTCAAGGTCGAAAAACACATAGGCCCCAAAATGAAAGAAACGGCTGGCGCGCCAAAACTATGGCTTCAAACTTGATGAAAACAGTCTCTCCCATAATAACTCACGGGCTGCTTGTGTTTTTTAGGCCTTTGCACGCTATCGGAAGTGTGTGCGCGGCAGGAGAGACAAATCCATGTTTTCGCGCCTTTTTTGCGATTTCAAGGTCGAAAAACACATAGGCCCCAAAATGAAAGAAACGGCTGGCGCGCCAAAACTATGGCTTCAAACTTGATGAAAACAGTCTCTCCCATAATAACTCACGGGCTGCTTGTGTTTTTTAGGCCTTTGCACGCTATCGGAAGTGTGTGCGCGGCAGGAGAGACAAATCCATGTTTTCGCGCCTTTTTTGCCATTTCCAGGTCGAAAAACACAAAGGCCCCAAAAATAAAGAAACGGCTGTCCAGCTAAAACTGAGGCTTCAAATTTGATGAAAACAGTCTCTTAGACAATAACTCAAGGGCCGCTTGTGTTTTTTAGGCCTTCGCAAGCTATCGGAAGTGTGTGCGCGGCAGGAGAGACAAATCCATGTTTTCGCGCCTTTTTTGCCATTTCCAGGTCGAAAAACACAAAGGCCCTAAAATGAAAGAAACGGCTGCCGCGCCAAAACTATGGCTTCAAACTTGATGAAAACTGTCTCTCCCACAATAACTCAAGGGCTGCTTGTGTTTTTTAGGCCTTCGCAAGATATCGGAAGTGTGTGCGCGGCAGGAGAGACAAATCCATGTTTTCGCGCCTTTTTTGCGATTTCAAGGTCGAAAAACACATAGGCCCCAAAATGAAAGAAACGGCTGGCGCGCCAAAACTATGGCTTCAAACTTGATGAAAACAGTCTCTCCCATAATAACTCACGGGCTGCTTGTGTTTTTTAGGCCTTTGCACGCTATCGGAAGTGTGTGCGCGGCAGGAGAGACAAATCCATGTTTTCGCGCCTTTTTTGCGATTTCAAGGTCGAAAAACACACAGGCCCCAAAATGAAAGAAACGGCTGCCGCGCCAAAACTATGGCTTCAAACTTGATGAAAACAGTCTCTCCCATAATAACTCACGGGCTGCTTGTGTTTTTTAGGCCTTTGCACGCTATCGGAAGTGTGTGCGCGGCAGGAGAGACAAATCCATGTTTTCGCGCCTTTTTTGCGATTTCAAGGTCGAAAAACACATAGGCCCCAAAATGAAAGAAACGGCTGGCGCGCCAAAACTATGGCTTCAAACTTGATGAAAACAGTCTCTCCCATAATAACTCACGGGCTGCTTGTGTTTTTTAGGCCTTTGCACGCTATCGGAAGTGTGTGCGCGGCAGGAGAGACAAATCCATGTTTTCGCGCCTTTTTTGCCATTTCCAGGTCGAAAAACACAAAGGCCCCAAAAATAAAGAAACGGCTGTCCAGCTAAAACTGAGGCTTCAAATTTGATGAAAACAGTCTCTTAGACAATAACTCAAGGGCCGCTTGTGTTTTTTAGGCCTTCGCAAGCTATCGGAAGTGTGTGCGCGGCAGGAGAGACAAATCCATGTTTTCGCGCCTTTTTTGCCATTTCCAGGTCGAAAAACACAAAGGCCCTAAAATGAAAGAAACGGCTGCCGCGCCAAAACTATGGCTTCAAACTTGATGAAAACTGTCTCTCCCACAATAACTCAAGGGCTGCTTGTGTTTTTTAGGCCTTCGCAAGATATCGGAAGTGTGTGCGCGGCAGGAGAGACAAATCCATGTTTTCGCGCCTTTTTTGCGATTTCAAGGTCGAAAAACACATAGGCCCCAAAATGAAAGAAACGGCTGGCGCGCCAAAACTATGGCTTCAAACTTGATGAAAACAGTCTCTCCCATAATAACTAACGGGCTGCTTGTGTTTTTTAGGCCTTTGCACGCTATCGGAAGTGTGTGCACGGCAGGAGAGACAAATCCATGTTTTCGCGCCTTTTTTGCGATTTCAAGGTCGAAAAACACACAGGCCCCAAAATGAAAGAAACGGCTGCCGCGCCAAAACTATGGCTTCAAACTTGATGAAAACAGTCTCTCCCATAATAACTCACGGGCTGCTTGTGTTTTTTAGGCCTTTGCACGCTATCGGAAGTGTGTGCGCGGCAGGAGAGACAAATCCATGTTTTCGCGCCTTTTTTGCGATTTCAAGGTCGAAAAACACATAGGCCCCAAAATGAAAGAAACGGCTGGCGCGCCAAAACTATGGCTTCAAACTTGATGAAAACAGTCTCTCCCATAATAACTCACGGGCTGCTTGTGTTTTTTAGGCCTTTGCACGCTATCGGAAGTGTGTGCGCGGCAGGAGAGACAAATCCATGTTTTCGCGCCTTTTTTGCCATTTCCAGGTCGAAAAACACAAAGGCCCCAAAAATAAAGAAACGGCTGTCCAGCTAAAACTGAGGCTTCAAACTTGATGAAAACAGTCTCTTAGACAATAACTCAAGGGCCGCTTGTGTTTTTTAGGCCTTCGCAAGCTATCGGAAGTGTGTGCGCGGCAGGAGAGACAAATCCATGTTTTCGCGCCTTTTTTGCCATTTCCAGGTCGAAAAACACAAAGGCCCCAAAATGAAAGAAACGGCTGCCGCGCCAAAACTATGGCTTCAAACTTGATGAAAACTGTCTCTCCCACAATAACTCAAGGGCTGCTTGTGTTTTTTAGGCCTTCGCAAGATATCGGAAGTGTGTGCACGGCAGGAGAGACAAATCCATGTTTTTTTCGCCTTTTTTGCCATTTCCAGGTCGAAAAACACAAAGGCCCTAAAATGAAAGAAACGGCTGCCGCGCCAAAACTATGGCTTCAAACTTGATGAAAACAGTCTCTCCCATAATAACTCACGGGCTGCTTGTGTTTTTTAGGCCTTTGCACGCTATCGGAAGTGTGTGCGCGGCAGGAGAGACAAATCCATGTTTTCGCGCCTTTTTTGCCATTTCCAGGTCGAAAAACACAAAGGCCCCAAAAATAAAGAAACGGCTGTCCAGCCAAAACTGAGGCTTCAAACTTGATGAAAACAGTCTCTCAGACAATAACTCAAGGGCTGCTTGTGTTTTTTAGGCCTTCGCAAGATATCGGAAGTGTGTGCGCGGCAGGAGAGACAAATCAATGTTTTCGCGACTTTTTTGCGATTTCAAGGTTGAAAAACACATAGGCCCCAAAATGAAAGAAACGGCTGGCGCGCCAAAACTATGGCTTCAAACTTGATGAAAACAGTCTCTCCCATAATAACTCACGGGCTGCTTGTGTTTTTTAGGCCTTTGCACGCTATCGGAAGTGTGTGCGCGGCAGGAGAGACAAATCCATGTTTTCGCGCCTTTTTTGCGATTTCAAGGTCGAAAAACACACAGGCCCCAAAATGAAAGAAACGGCTGCCGCGCCAAAACTATGGCTTCAAACTTGATGAAAACAGTCTCTCCCATAATAACTCACGGGCTGCTTGTGTTTTTTAGGCCTTCGCAAGATATCGGAAGTGTGTGCGCGGCAGGAGAGACAAATCCATGTTTTCGCGCCTTTTTTGCGATTTCAAGGTCGAAAAACACATAGGCCCCAAAATGAAAGAAACGGCTGGCGCGCCAAAACTATGGCTTCAAACTTGATGAAAACAGTCTCTCCCATAATAACTCACGGGCTGCTTGTGTTTTTTAGGCCTTTGCACGCTATCGGAAGTGTGTGCGCGGCAGGAGAGACAAATCCATGTTTTCGCGCCTTTTTTGCGATTTCAAGGTCGAAAAACACACAGGCCCCATAATGAAAGCCCTCCTGCTGTGCCTCCTGAAAGCCCTCCTGCTGTGGCAAGCCCCTCTGAATTACATTACATACCCATAATGCCTGTTACAGCCACATGAAGAAAGAGGTGAGGAAAAATAAGGTAGGAGCACATAAACATACATAACGTAAACATAAACATACATAACGTAAACATAAACATATATAACGTAAACATAAACATACATAACGTAAACATAAACATACATAACGTAAACATAAACATATATAACATAAACATACATAACGTAAACATAAACATACATAACGTAAACATAAACATACATAACGTAAACATAAACATACATAACGTAAACATAAACATATATAACGTAAACATAAACATACATAACGTAAACATACGCAACGTAAACATAATCATACATAACGTAAACATAAACATACATAACGTAAACATAAACATATATAACGTAAACATAAACATACATAACGTAAACATACATAACGTAAACATAAACATACATAACGTAAACATAAACATATATAACGTAAACATAAACATACATAACGTAAACATAAACATATATAACGTAAACATACGCAACGTAAACATAAACATACGCAACATAAACATACATAACGTAAACATAAACATACATAACGTAAACATACATAACGTAAACATAAACATACATAACGTAAACATAAACATATATAACGTAAACATAAACATACATAACGTAAACATAAACATATATAACGTAAACATACATAACGTAAACATAAACATACATAACGTAAACATAAACATATATAACGTAAACATACATAACGTAAACATAAACATACATAACGTAAACATAAACATACATAACGTAAACATAAACATATATAACGTAAACATAAACATATATAACGTAAACATAAACATATATAACGTAAACATACATAACGTAAACATAAACATACATAACGTAAACATACGTAACGTAAACGTAAACATACGTAACGTAAACGTAAACATATATAACGTAAACGTAAACATACATAACGTAAACGTAAACATACATAACGTAAACATAAACATACATAACGTAAACATAAACATATATAACGTAAACATACATAACGTAAACATAAACATACATAACGTAAACATAAACATATATAACGTAAACATAAACATATATAACGTAAACATACATAACGTAAACATAAACATATATAACGTAAACATACATAACGTAAACATAAACATACATAACGTAAACATAAACATATATTACGTAAACATAAACATACATAACGTAAACATACATAACGTAAACATAAACATACATAACGTAAACATAAACATATATAACGTAAACATAAACATATATAATGTAAACATAAACATACATAACGTAAACATAAACATACATAACGTAAACATACATAACGTAAACATAAACATACATAACGTAAACATAAACATACATAACGTAAACATAAACATACGTAACGTAAACATACGCAACGTAAACATAAACATACGCAACATAAACATACATAACGTAAACATAAACATACATAACGTAAACATAAATAACGTAAACATAAACATATATAACGTAAACATACATAATGTAAACATAAACATATATAACGTAAACATACATAACGTAAACATAAACATACATAACGTAAACATAAACATACATAATGTAAACATAAACATATATAACGTAAACATAAACATATATAACGTAAACATAAACATACATAACAAACATATATAACGTAAACATAAACATATATAACATAAACATAAACATACATAACGTAAACATAAACATACGTAACGTAAACATACACATACATAACGTGAACATAAACATACATAACGTAACATAAACATACATAACGTAACATAAACATACATAACATAAACATACATACCATAAACATACATACCATAAACATAAACATACATACCATAAACATACATACCATAAACATAAACATACATAACATAAACATACATAACATAAACATACATACCATAAACATAAACATACATAACATAAACATACATAACATAAATATAAACATACATAACATAAACATACATAACATAAAAGGGCCGCTTGTGTTTTTTAGGCCTTCGCAAGCTATCGGAAGTGTGTGCGCGGCAGGAGAGACAAATCCATGTTTTCGCGCCTTTTTTGCCATTTCCAGGTCGAAAAACACAAAGGCCCCAAAATGAAAGAAACGGCTGCCGCGCCAAAACTATGGCTTCAAACTTGATGAAAACTGTCTCTCCCACAATAACTCAAGGGCTGCTTGTGTTTTTTAGGCCTTCGCAAGATATCGGAAGTGTGTGCACGGCAGGAGAGACAAATCCATGTTTTCGCGCCTTTTTTGCCATTTCCAGGTCGAAAAACACAAAGGCCCTAAAATGAAAGAAACGGCTGCCGCGCCAAAACTATGGCTTCAAACTTGATGAAAACTGTCTCTCCCACAATAACTCAAGGGCTGCTTGTGTTTTTTAGGCCTTCGCAAGATATCGGAAGTGTGTGCGCGGCAGGAGAGACAAATCCATGTTTTCGCGCCTTTTTTGCCATTTCCAGGTCGAAAAACACAAAGGCCCCAAAAATAAAGAAACGGCTGTCCAACCAAAACTGAGGCTTCAAACTTGATGAAAACAGTCTCTCAGACAATAACTCAAGGGCTGCTTGTGTTTTTTAGGCCTTCGCAAGATATCGGAAGTGTGTGCGCGGCAGGAGAGACAAATCAATGTTTTCGCGACTTTTTTGCGATTTCAAGGTCGAAAAACACATAGGCCCCAAAATGAAAGAAACGGCTGGCGCGCCAAAACTATGGCTTCAAACTTGATGAAAACAGTCTCTCCCATAATAACTCACGGGCTGCTTGTGTTTTTTAGGCCTTTGCACGCTATCGGAAGTGTGTGCGCGGCAGGAGAGACAAATCCATGTTTTCGCGCCTTTTTTGCCATTTCCAGGTCGAAAAACACAAAGGCCCCAAAAATAAAGAAACGGCTGTCCAGCTAAAACTGAGGCTTCAAACTTGATGAAAACAGTCTCTTAGACAATAACTCAAGGGCCGCTTGTGTTTTTTAGGCCTTCGCAAGCTATCGGAAGTGTGTGCGCGGCAGGAGAGACAAATCCATGTTTTCGCGCCTTTTTTGCCATTTCCAGGTCGAAAAACACAAAGGCCCCAAAATGAAAGAAACGGCTGCCGCGCCAAAACTATGACTTCAAACTTGATGAAAACAGTCTCTCCCACAATAACTCAAGGGCTGCTTGTGTTTTTTAGGCCTTCGCAAGATATCGGAAGTGTGTGCGCGGCAGGAGAGACAAATCAATGTTTTCGCGACTTTTTTGCGATTTCAAGGTCGAAAAACACATAGGCCCCAAAATGAAAGAAACGGCTGGCGTGCCAAAACTATGGCTTCAAACTTGATGAAAACAGTCTCTCCCATAATAACTCACGGGCTGCTTGTGTTTTTTAGGCCTTTGCACGCTATCGGAAGTGTGTGCGCGGCAGGAGAGACAAATCCATGTTTTCGCGCCTTTTTTGCGATTTCAAGGTCGAAAAACACACAGGCCCCAAAATGAAAGAAACGGCTGCCGCGCCAAAACTATGGCTTCAAACTTGATGAAAACAGTCTCTCCCATAATAACTCACGGGCTGCTTGTGTTTTTTAGGCCTTTGCACGCTATCGGAAGTGTGTGCGCGGCAGGAGAGACAAATCCATGTTTTCGCGCCTTTTTTGCGATTTCAAGGTCGAAAAACACATAGGCCCCAAAATGAAAGAAACGGCTGGCGCGCCAAAACTATGGCTTCAAACTTGATGAAAACAGTCTCTCCCATAATAACTCACGGGCTGCTTGTGTTTTTTAGGCCTTTGCACGCTATCGGAAGTGTGTGCGCGGCAGAAGAGACAAATCCATGTTTTCGCGCCTTTTTTGCCATTTCCAGGTCGAAAAACACAAAGGCCCCAAAAATAAAGAAACGGCTGTCCAACCAAAACTGAGGCTTCAAACTTGATGAAAACAGTCTCTCAGACAATAACTCAAGGGCTGCTTGTGTTTTTTAGGCCTTCGCAAGATATCGTAAGTGTGTGCGCGGCAGGAGAGACAAATCAATGTTTTCGCGACTTTTTTGCGATTTCAAGGTCGAAAAACACATAGGCCCCAAAATGAAAGAAACGGCTGCCGCGCCAAAACTATGGCTTCAAACTTGATGAAAACAGTCTCTCCCATAATAACTCACGGGCTGCTTGTGTTTTTTAGGCCTTTGCACGCTATCGGAAGTGTGTGCGCGGCAGGAGAGACAAATCCATGTTTTCGCGCCTTTTTTGCCATTTCCAGGTCGAAAAACACAAAGGCCCCAAAAATAAAGAAACGGCTGTCCAGCCAAAACTGAGGCTTCAAACTTGATGAAAACAGTCTCTCAGACAATAACTCAAGGGCTGCTTGTGTTTTTTAGGCCTTCGCAAGATATCGGAAGTGTGTGCGCGGCAGGAGAGACAAATCAATGTTTTCGCGACTTTTTTGCGATTTCAAGGTTGAAAAACACATAGGCCCCAAAATGAAAGAAACGGCTGGCGCGCCAAAACTATGGCTTCAAACTTGATGAAAACAGTCTCTTCCATAATAACTCACGGGCTGCTTGTGTTTTTTAGGCCTTTGCACGCTATCGGAAGTGTGTGCGCGGCAGGAGAGACAAATCCATGTTTTCGCGCCTTTTTTGCCATTTCCAGGTCGAAAAACACAAAGGCCCCAAAAATAAAGAAACGGCTGTCCAGCTAAAACTGAGGCTTCAAACTTGATGAAAACAGTCTCTTAGACAATAACTCAAGGGCCGCTTGTGTTTTTTAGGCCTTCGCAAGCTATCGGAAGTGTGTGCGCGGCAGGAGAGACAAATCCATGTTTTCGCGCCTTTTTTGCCATTTCCAGGTCGAAAAACACAAAGTCCCCAAAATGAAAGAAACGGCTGCCGCGCCAAAACTATGGCTTCAAACTTGATGAAAACTGTCTCTCCCACAATAACTCAAGGGCTGCTTGTGTTTTTTAGGCCTTCGCAAGATATCGGAAGTGTGTGCGCGGCAGGAGAGACAAATCAATGTTTTCGCGACTTTTTTGCGATTTCAAGGTCGAAAAACACATAGGCCCCAAAATGAAAGAAACGGCTGGCGCGCCAAAACTATGGCTTCAAACTTGATGAAAACAGTCTCTCCCATAATAACTCACGGGCTGCTTGTGTTTTTTAGGCCTTTGCACGCTATCGGAAGTGTGTGCGCGGCAGGAGAGACAAATCCATGTTTTCGCGCCTTTTTTACCATTTCCAGGTCGAAAAACACAAAGGCCTCAAAAATAAAGAAACGGCTGTCCAGCCAAAACTGAGGCTTCAAACTTGATGAAAACAGTCTCTCAGACAATAACTCAAGGGCCGCTTGTGTTTTTTAGGCCTTCGCAAGCTATCGGAAGTGTGTGCGCGGCAGGAGAGACAAATCCATGTTTTCGCGCCTTTTTTGCCATTTCCAGGTCGAAAAACACAAAGGCCCCAAAATGAAAGAAACGGCTGCCGCGCCAAAACTATGACTTCAAACTTGATGAAAACAGTCTCTCCCACAATAACTCAAGGGCTGCTTGTGTTTTTTAGGCCTTCGCAAGATATCGGAAGTGTGTGCGCGGCAGGAGAGACAAATAAATGTTTTCGCGACTTTTTTGCGATTTCAAGGTCGAAAAACACATAGGCCCCAAAATGAAAGAAACGGCTGGCGCGCCAAAACTATGGCTTCAAACTTGATGAAAACAGTCTCTCCCATAATAACTCACGGGCTGCTTGTGTTTTTTAGGCCTTTGCACGCTATCGGAAGTGTGTGCGCGGCAGGAGAGACAAATCCATGTTTTCGCGCCTTTTTTACCATTTCCAGGTCGAAAAACACAAAGGCCTCAAAAATAAAGAAACGGCTGTCCAGCCAAAACTGAGGCTTCAAACTTGATGAAAACAGTCTCTCAGACAATAACTCAAGGGCCGCTTGTGTTTTTTAGGCCTTCGCAAGCTATCGGAAGTGTGTGCGCGGCAGGAGAGACAAATCCATGTTTTCGCGCCTTTTTTGCCATTTCCAGGTCGAAAAACACAAAGGCCCCAAAATGAAAGAAACGGCTGCCGCGCCAAAACTATGACTTCAAACTTGATGAAAACAGTCTCTCCCACAATAACTCAAGGGCTGCTTGTGTTTTTTAGGCCTTCGCAAGATATCGGAAGTGTGTGCGCGGCAGGAGAGACAAATCAATGTTTTCGCGACTTTTTTGCGATTTCAAGGTCGAAAAACACATAGGCCCCAAAATGAAAGAAACGGCTGGCGCGCCAAAACTATGGCTTCAAACTTGATGAAAACAGTCTCTCCCATAATAACTCACAGGCTGCTTGTGTTTTTTAGGCCTTTGCACGCTATCGGAAGTGTGTGCGCGGCAGGAGAGACAAATCCATGTTTTCGCGCCTTTTTTACCATTTCCAGGTCGAAAAACACAAAGGCCCCAAAAATAAAGAAACGGCTGTCCAGCTAAAACTGAGGCTTCAAACTTGATGAAAACAGTCTCTTAGACAATAACTCAAGGGCCGCTTGTGTTTTTTAGGCCTTCGCAAGCTATCGGAAGTGTGTGCGCGGCAGGAGAGACAAATCAATGTTTTCGCGACTTTTTTGCGATTTCAAGGTCGAAAAACACATAGGCCCCAAAATGAAAGAAACGGCTGCCGCGCCAAAACTATGGCTTCAAACTTGATGAAAACAGTCTCTCCCATAATAACTCACGGGCTGCTTGTGTTTTTTAGGCCTTTGCACGCTATCGGAAGTGTGTGCGCGGCAGGAGAGACAAATCCATGTTTTCGCGCCTTTTTTGCGATTTCAAGGTCGAAAAACACACAGGCCCCATAATGAAAGCCCTCCTGCTGTGCCTCCTGAAAGCCCTCCTGCTGTGGCAAGCCCCTCTGAATTACATTACATACCCATAATGCCTGTTACAGCCACATGAAGAAAGAGGTGAGGAAAAATAAGGTAGGAGCACATAAACATACATAACGTAAACATAAACATACATAACGTAAACATAAACATATATAACGTAAACATAAACATACATAACGTAAACATAAACATACATAACGTAAACATAAACATATATAACATAAACATACATAACGTAAACATAAACATACATAACGTAAACATAAACATATATAACGTAAACATAAACATACATAACGTAAACATAAACATACATAACGTAAACATAAACATATATAACGTAAACATACATAACGTAAACATAAACATACATAACGTAAACATAAACATACATAACGTAAACATAAACATATATAACGTAAACATAAACATATATAACGTAAACATACATAACGTAAACATAAACATATATAACGTAAACATAAACATACATAACGTAAACATAAACATATATAACGTAAACATAAACATACATAACGTAAACATACATAACGTAAACATAAACATATATAACGTAAACATAAACATATATAACGTAAACATACATAACGTAAACATAAACATACATAACGTAAACATAAACATACATAACGTAAACATAAACATACATAACGTAAACATACATAACGTAAACATAAACATACATAACGTAAACATACGTAACGTAAACGTAAACATACGTAACGTAAACGTAAACATATATAACGTAAATGTAAACATACATAACGTAAACGTAAACATACATAACGTAAACATAAACATACATAACGTAAACATAAACATATATAACATAAACATACATAACGTAAACATAAACATACATAACGTAAACATAAACATATATAACGTAAACATAAACATATATAACGTAAACATACATAACGTAAACATAAACATATATAACGTAAACATACATAACGTAAACATAAACATACATAACGTAAACATAAACATATATAACGTAAACATAAACATACATAACGTAAACATACATAACGTAAACATAAACATACATAACGTAAACATAAACATATATAACGTAAACATAAACATATATAACGTAAACATACATAACGTAAACATAAACATACATAACGTAAACATACGTAACGTAAACGTAAACATACGTAACGTAAACGTAAACATATATAACGTAAACGTAAACATACATAACGTAAACGTAAACATACATAACGTAAACATAAACATACATAACGTAAACATAAACATATATAACGTAAACATACATAACGTAAACATAAACATACATAACGTAAACATAAACATACATAACGTAAACATAAACATATATAACGTAAACATACATAACGTAAACATAAACATATATAACGTAAACATACATAACGTAAACATAAACATATATAACGTAAACATACATAACGTAAACATAAACATACATAACGTAAACATAAACATACATAACGTAAACATAAACATATATAACGTAAACATAAACATATATAACGTAAACATACATAACGTAAACATAAACATACATAACGTAAACATACGTAACGTAAACGTAAACATACGTAACGTAAACGTAAACATATATAACGTAAACGTAAACATACATAACGTAAACATAAACATACATAACGTAAACATAAACATATATAACGTAAACATACATAACGTAAACATAAACATACATAACGTAAACATAAACATATATAACGTAAACATAAACATATATAACGTAAACATACATAACGTAAACATAAACATATATAACGTAAACATACATAACGTAAACATAAACATACATAACGTAAACATAAACATACATAACGTAAACATAAACATACATAACGTAAACATACATAACGTAAACATAAACATACATAACGTAAACATAAACATATATAACGTAAACATAAACATATATAATGTAAACATAAACATACATAACGTAAACATAAACATACATAACGTAAACATACATAACGTAAACATAAACATACATAACGTAAACATAAACATACATAACGTAAACATAAACATACATAACGTAATCATAAACATACGTAACGTAAACATACGCAACGTAAACATAAACATACGCAACATAAACATACATAACGTAAACATAAACATACATAACGTAAACATACATAACGTAAACATAAACATATATAACGTAAACATACATAATGTAAACATAAACATATATAACGTAAACATACATAACGTAAACATAAACATACATAACGTAAACATAAACATACATAATGTAAACATAAACATATATCACGTAAACATAAACATATATAACGTAAACATAAACATACATAACAAACATATATAACGTAAACATAAACATATATAACATAAACATAAACATACATAACGTAAACATAAACATACGTAACGTAAACATACACATACATAACGTGAACATAAACATACATAACGTAACATAAACATACATAACATAAACATAAACATACATAACGTAAACATAAACATACATAACATAAACATACATACCATAAACATACATACCATAAACATAAACATACATACCATAAACATACATACCATAAACATAAACATACATAACATAAACATACATAACATAAACATACATACCATAAACATAAACATACATAACATAAACATACATAACATAAATATAAACATACATAACATAAACATACATAACATAAAAGGGCCGCTTGTGTTTTTTAGGCCTTCGCAAGCTATCGGAAGTGTGTGCGCGGCAGGAGAGACACATCCATGTTTTCGCGCCTTTTTTGCCATTTCCAGGTCGAAAAACACAAAGGCCCCAAAATGAAAGAAACGGCTGCCGCGCCAAAACTATGGCTTCAAACTTGATGAAAACTGTCTCTCCCACAATAACTCAAGGGCTGCTTGTGTTTTTTAGGCCTTCGCAAGATATCGGAAGTGTGTGCACGGCAGGAGAGACAAATCCATGTTTTCGCGCCTTTTTTGCCATTTCCAGGTCGAAAAACACAAAGGCCCTAAAATGAAAGAAACGGCTGCCGCGCCAAAACTATGGCTTCAAACTTGATGAAAACTGTCTCTCCCACAATAACTCAAGGGCTGCTTGTGTTTTTTAGGCCTTCGCAAGATATCGGAAGTGTGTGCGCGGCAGGAGAGACAAATCCATGTTTTCGCGCCTTTTTTGCGATTTCAAGGTCGAAAAACACATAGGCCCCAAAATGAAAGAAATGGCTGCCGCGCCAAAACTATGGCTTCAAACTTGATGAAAACAGTCTCTCCCATAATAACTCACGGGCTGCTTGTGTTTTTTAGGCCTTTGCACGCTATCGGAAGTGTGTGCGCGGCAGGAGAGACAAATCCATGTTTTCGCGCCTTTTTTGCCATTTCCAGGTCGAAAAACACAAAGGCCCCAAAAATAAAGAAACGGCTGTCCAACCAAAACTGAGGCTTCAAACTTGATGAAAACAGTCTCTCAGACAATAACTCAAGGGCTGCTTGTGTTTTTTAGGCCTTCGCAAGATATCGGAAGTGTGTGCGCGGCAGGAGAGACAAATCAATGTTTTCGCGACTTTTTTGCGATTTCAAGGTCGAAAAACACATAGGCCCCAAAATGAAAGAAACGGCTGGCGCGCCAAAACTATGGCTTCAAACTTGATGAAAACAGTCTCTCCCATAATAACTCACGGGCTGCTTGTGTTTTTTAGGCCTTTGCACGCTATCGGAAGTGTGTGCGCGGCAGGAGAGACAAATCCATGTTTTCGCGCCTTTTTTGCCATTTCCAGGTCGAAAAACACAAAGGCCCCAAAAATAAAGAAACGGCTGTCCAGCTAAAACTGAGGCTTCAAACTTGATGAAAACAGTCTCTTAGACAATAACTCAAGGGCCGCTTGTGTTTTTTAGGCCTTCGCAAGCTATCGGAAGTGTGTGCGCGGCAGGAGAGACAAATCCATGTTTTCGCGCCTTTTTTGCCATTTCCAGGTCGAAAAACACAAAGGCCCCAAAATGAAAGAAACGGCTGCCGCGCCAAAACTATGGCTTCAAACTTGATGAAAACTGTCTCTCCCACAATAACTCAAGGGCTGCTTGTGTTTTTTAGGCCTTCGCAAGATATCGGAAGTGTGTGCACGGCAGGAGAGACAAATCCATGTTTTCGCGCCTTTTTTGCCATTTCCAGGTCGAAAAACACAAAGGCCCTAAAATGAAAGAAACGGCTGCCGCGCCAAAACTATGGCTTCAAACTTGATGAAAACAGTCTCTCAGACAATAACTCAAGGGCTGCTTGTGTTTTTTAGGCCTTCGCAAGATATCGGAAGTGTGTGCGCGGCAGGAGAGACAAATCAATGTTTTCGCGACTTTTTTGCGATTTCAAGGTCGAAAAACACATAGGCCCCAAAATGAAAGAAACGGCTGGCGCGCCAAAACTATGGCTTCAAACTTGATGAAAACAGTCTCTCCCATAATAACTCACGGGCTGCTTGTGTTTTTTAGGCCTTTGCACGCTATCGGAAGTGTGTGCGCGGCAGGAGAGACAAATCCATGTTTTCGCGCCTTTTTTGCCATTTCCAGGTCGAAAAACACAAAGGCCCCAAAATGAAAGAAACGGCTGCCGCGCCAAAACTATGGCTTCAAACTTGATGAAAACTGTCTCTCCCACAATAACTCAAGGGCTGCTTGTGTTTTTTAGGCCTTCGCAAGATATCGGAAGTGTGTGCACGGCAGGAGAGACAAATCCATGTTTTCGCGCCTTTTTTGCCATTTCCAGGTCGAAAAACACAAAGGCCCTAAAATGAAAGAAACGGCTGCCGCGCCAAAACTATGGCTTCAAACTTGATGAAAACTGTCTCTCCCACAATAACTCAAGGGCTGCTTGTGTTTTTTAGGCCTTCGCAAGATATCGGAAGTGTGTGCGCGGCAGGAGAGACAAATCAATGTTTTCGCGACTTTTTTGCGATTTCAAGGTCGAAAAACACATAGGCCCCAAAATGAAAGAAACGGCTGGCGCGCCAAAACTATGGCTTCAAACTTGATGAAAACAGTCTCTCCCATAATAACTCACGGGCTGCTTGTGTTTTTTAGGCCTTTGCACGCTATCGGAAGTGTGTGCGCGGCAGGAGAGACAAATCCATGTTTTCGCGCCTTTTTTGCGATTTCAAGGTCGAAAAACACACAGGCCCCATAATGAAAGCCCTCCTGCTGTGCCTCCTGAAAGCCCTCCTGCTGTGGCAAGCCCCTCTGAATTACATTACATACCCATAATGCCTGTTACAGCCACATGAAGAAAGAGGTGAGGAAAAATAAGGTAGGAGCACATAAACATACATAACGTAAACATAAACATACATAACGTAAACATAAACATATATAACGTAAACATAAACATACATAACGTAAACATAAACATACATAACGTAAACATAAACATATATAACATAAACATACATAACGTAAACATAAACATACATAACGTAAACATAAACATATATAACGTAAACATAAACATACATAACGTAAACATAAACATACATAACGTAAACATAAACATATATAACGTAAACATACATAACGTAAACATAAACATACATAACGTAAACATAAACATACATAACGTAAACATAAACATATATAACGTAAACATACATAACGTAAACATAAACATATATAACGTAAACATAAACATACATAACGTAAACATAAACATACATAACGTAAACATAAACATACATAACGTAAACATACATAACGTAAACATAAACATATATAACGTAAACATAAACATATATAACGTAAACATACATAACGTAAACATAAACATACATAACGTAAACATAAACATACATAACGTAAACATAAACATACATAACGTAAACATACATAACGTAAACATAAACATACATAACGTAAACATACGTAACGTAAACGTAAACATACGTAACGTAAACGTAAACATATATAACGTAAACGTAAACATACATAACGTAAACGTAAACATACATAACGTAAACATAAACATACATAACGTAAACATAAACATATATAACGTAAACATACATAACGTAAACATAAACATACATAACGTAAACATAAACATATATAACGTAAACATAAACATATATAACGTAAACATACATAACGTAAACATAAACATATATAACGTAAACATACATAACGTAAACATAAACATACATAACGTAAACATAAACATATATAACGTAAACATAAACATACATAACGTAAACATACATAACGTAAACATAAACATACATAACGTAAACATAAACATATATAACGTAAACATAAACATATATAACGTAAACATACATAACGTAAACATAAACATACATAACGTAAACATACGTAACGTAAACGTAAACATACATAACGTAAACATAAACATACATAACGTAAACATAAACATATATAACGTAAACATACATAACGTAAACATAAACATACATAACGTAAACATAAACATATATAACGTAAACATAAACATACATAACGTAAACATAAACATACATAACGTAAACATAAACATATATAACATAAACATACATAACGTAAACATAAACATACATAACGTAAACATAAACATATATAACGTAAACATAAACATACATAACGTAAACATAAACATACATAACGTAAACATAAACATATATAACGTAAACATACATAACGTAAACATAAACATACATAACGTAAACATAAACATACATAACGTAAACATAAACATATATAACGTAAACATAAACATATATAACGTAAACATACATAACGTAAACATAAACATATATAACGTAAACATAAACATACATAACGTAAACATAAACATATATAACGTAAACATAAACATACATAACGTAAACATACATAACGTAAACATAAACATATATAACGTAAACATAAACATATATAACGTAAACATACATAACGTAAACATAAACATACATAACGTAAACATAAACATACATAACGTAAACATAAACATACATAACGTAAACATACATAACGTAAACATAAACATACATAACGTAAACATACGTAACGTAAACGTAAACATACGTAACGTAAACGTAAACATATATAACGTAAACGTAAACATACATAACGTAAACGTAAACATACATAACGTAAACATAAACATACATAACGTAAACATAAACATATATAACGTAAACATACATAACGTAAACATAAACATACATAACGTAAACATAAACATATATAACGTAAACATAAACATATATAACGTAAACATACATAACGTAAACATAAACATATATAACGTAAACATACATAACGTAAACATAAACATACATAACGTAAACATAAACATATATAACGTAAACATAAACATACATAACGTAAACATACATAACGTAAACATAAACATACATAACGTAAACATAAACATATATAACGTAAACATAAACATATATAACGTAAACATACATAACGTAAACATAAACATACATAACGTAAACATACGTAACGTAAACGTAAACATACGTAACGTAAACGTAAACATATATAACGTAAACGTAAACATACATAACGTAAACGTAAACATACATAACGTAAACATAAACATACATAACGTAAACATAAACATATATAACGTAAACATACATAACGTAAACATAAACATATATAACGTAAACATAAACATATATAATGTAAACATAAACATACATAACGTAAACATAAACATACATAACGTAAACATACATAACGTAAACATAAACATACATAACGTAAACATAAACATACATAACGTAAACATAAACATACATAACGTAAACATAAACATACGTAACGTAAACATACGCAACGTAAACATAAACATACGCAACATAAACATACATAACGTAAGCATAAACATACATAACGTAAACATACATAACGTAAACATAAACATATATAACGTAAACATACATAATGTAAACATAAACATATATAACGTAAACATACATAACGTAAACATAAACATACATAACGTAAACATAAACATACATAATGTAAACATAAACATATATAACGTAAACATAAACATATATAACGTAAACATAAACATACATAACAAACATATATAACGTAAACATAAACATATATAACATAAACATAAACATACATAACGTAAACATAAACATACGTAACGTAAACATACACATACATAACGTGAACATAAACATACATAACGTAACATAAACATACATAACATAAACATAAACATACATAACGTAAACATAAACATACATAACATAAACATACATACCATAAACATACATACCATAAACATAAACATACATACCATAAACATACATACCATAAACATAAACATACATAACATAAACATACATAACATAAACATACATACCATAAACATAAACATACATAACATAAACATACATAACATAAATATAAACATACATAACATAAACATACATAACATAAAAGGGCCGCTTGTGTTTTTTAGGCCTTCGCAAGCTATCGGAAGTGTGTGCGCGGCAGGAGAGACAAATCCATGTTTTCGCGCCTTTTTTGCGATTTCAAGGTCGAAAAACACATAGGCCCCAAAATGAAAGAAACGGCTGGCGCGCCAAAACTATGGCTTCAAACTTGATGAAAACAGTCTCTCCCATAATAACTCACGGGCTGCTTGTGTTTTTTAGGCCTTTGCACGTTATCGGAAGTGTGTGCGCGACAGGAGAGACAAATCCATGTTTTCGCGCCTTTTTTGCCATTTCCAGGTCGAAGAAAACAAAGGCCCCAAAAATAAAGAAACGGCTGTCCAGCCAAAACTGAGGCTTCAAACTTGATGAAAACAGTCTCTCAGACAATAACTCAAGGGCCGCTTGTGTTTTTTAGGCCTTCGCAAGCTATCGGAAGTGTGTGCGCGGCAGGAGAGACAAATCCATGTTTTCGCGCCTTTTTTACGATTTCAAGGTCGAAAAACACATAGGCCCCAAAATGAAAGAAACGGCTGCCGCGACAAAACTATGGCTTCAAACTTGATGAAAACATTCTCTCCCACAATAACTCAAGGGCTGCTTGTGTTTTTTAGGCCTTCGCAAGCTATCGGAAGTGTGTGCGCGGCAGGAGAGACAAATCCATGTTTTCGCGCCTTTTTTGCCATTTCCAGGTCGAAAAACACAAAGGCCCCAAAAATAAAGAAACGGCTGTCCAGCCAAAACTGAGGCTTCAAACTTGATGAAAACAGTCTCTCCCACAATAACTCACGGCCCGCTTGTGTTTTTTAGGCCTTCGCAAGCTATCGGAAGTGTGTGCGCGGCAGGAGAGACAAATCAATGTTTTCGCGACTTTTTTGCGATTTCAAGGTCGAAAAACACATAGGCCCCAAAATGAAAGAAACGGCTGGCGCGCCAAAACTATGGCTTCAAACTTGATGAAAACAGTCTCTCCCATAATAACTCACGGGCTGCTTGTGTTTTTTAGGCCTTTGCACGCTATCGGAAGTGTGTGCGCGGCAGGAGAGACAAATCCATGTTTTCGCGCCTTTTTTGCCATTTCCAGGTCGAAAAACACAAAGGCCCCAAAAATAAAGAAACGGCTGTCCAGCTAAAACTGAGGCTTCAAACTTGATGAAAACAGTCTCTTAGACAATAACTCAAGGGCCGCTTGTGTTTTTTAGGCCTTCGCAAGCTATCGGAAGTGTGTGCGCGGCAGGAGAGACAAATCCATGTTTTCGCGCCTTTTTTGCCATTTCCAGGTCGAAAAACACAAAGGCCCCAAAATGAAAGAAACGGCTGGCGCGCCAAAACTATGGCTTCAAACTTGATGAAAACAGTCTCTCCCATAATAACTCACGGGCTGCTTGTGTTTTTTAGGCCTTTGCACGCTATCGGAAGTGTGTGCGCGGCAGGAGAGACAAATCCATGTTTTCGCGCCTTTTTTACCATTTCCAGGTCGAAAAACACAAAGGCCTCAAAAATAAAGAAACGGCTGTCCAGCCAAAACTGAGGCTTCAAACTTGATGAAAACAGTCTCTCAGACAATAACTCAAGGGCCGCTTGTGTTTTTTAGGCCTTTGCACGCTATCGGAAGTGTGTGCGCGGCAGGAGAGACAAATCCATGTTTTCGCGCCTTTTTTGCCATTTCCAGGTCAAAAAACACAAAGGCCCCAAAATGAAAGAAACGGCTGGCGCGCCAAAACTATGGCTTCAAACTTGATGAAAACAGTCTCTCCCATAATAACTCACGGGCTGCTTGTGTTTTTTAGGCCTTTGCACGCTATCGGAAGTGTGTGCGCGGCAGGAGAGACAAATCCATGTTTTCGCGCCTTTTTTACCATTTCCAGGTCGAAAAACACAAAGGCCTCAAAAATAAAGAAACGGCTGTCCAGCCAAAACTGAGGCTTCAAACTTGATGAAAACAGTCTCTCAGACAATAACTCAAGGGCCGCTTGTGTTTTTTAGGCCTTCGCAAGCTATCGGAAGTGTGTGCGCGGCAGGAGAGACAAATCCATGTTTTCGCGCCTTTTTTGCCATTTCCAGGTCGAAAAACACAAAGGCCCCAAAATGAAAGAAACGGCTGCCGCGCCAAAACTATGACTTCAAACTTGATGAAAACAGTCTCTCCCACAATAACTCAAGGGCTGCTTGTGTTTTTTAGGCCTTCGCAAGATATCGGAAGTGTGAGCGCGGCAGGAGAGACAAATCAATGTTTTCGCGACTTTTTTGCGATTTCAAGGTCGAAAAACACATAGGCCCCAAAATGAAAGAAACGGCTGGCGCGCCAAAACTATGGCTTCAAACTTGATGAAAACAGTCTCTCCCATAATAACTCACGGGCTGCTTGTGTTTTTTAGGCCTTTGCACGCTATCGGAAGTGTGTGCGCGGCAGGAGAGACAAATCCATGTTTTCGCGCCTTTTTTGCCATTTCCAGGTCGAAAAACACAAAGGCCCCAAAAATAAAGAAACGGCTGTCCAGCTAAAACTGAGGCTTCAAACTTGATGAAAACAGTCTCTTAGACAATAACTCAAGGGCCGCTTGTGTTTTTTAGGCCTTCGCAAGCTATCGGAAGTGTGTGCGCGGCAGGAGAGACAAATCCATGTTTTCGCGCCTTTTTTGCCATTTCCAGGTCGAAAAACACAAAGGCCCCAAAATGAAAGAAACGGCTGGCGCGCCAAAACTATGGCTTCAAACTTGATGAAAACAGTCTCTCCCATAATAACTCACGGGCTGCTTGTGTTTTTTAGGCCTTTGCACGCTATCGGAAGTGTGTGCGCGGCAGGAGAGACAAATCCATGTTTTCGCGCCTTTTTTACCATTTCCAGGTCGAAAAACACAAAGGCCTCAAAAATAAAGAAACGGCTGTCCAGCCAAAACTGAGGCTTCAAACTTGATGAAAACAGTCTCTCAGACAATAACTCAAGGGCCGCTTGTGTTTTTTAGGCCTTTGCACGCTATCGGAAGTGTGTGCGCGGCAGGAGAGACAAATCCATGTTTTCGCGCCTTTTTTGCCATTTCCAGGTCAAAAAACACAAAGGCCCCAAAATGAAAGAAACGGCTGGCGCGCCAAAACTATGGCTTCAAACTTGATGAAAACAGTCTCTCCCATAATAACTCACGGGCTGCTTGTGTTTTTTAGGCCTTTGCACGCTATCGGAAGTGTGTGCGCGGCAGGAGAGACAAATCCATGTTTTCGCGCCTTTTTTACCATTTCCAGGTCGAAAAACACAAAGGCCTCAAAAATAAAGAAACGGCTGTCCAGCCAAAACTGAGGCTTCAAACTTGATGAAAACAGTCTCTCAGACAATAACTCAAGGGCCGCTTGTGTTTTTTAGGCCTTCGCAAGCTATCGGAAGTGTGTGCGCGGCAGGAGAGACAAATCCATGTTTTCGCGCCTTTTTTGCCATTTCCAGGTCGAAAAACACAAAGGCCCCAAAATGAAAGAAACGGCTGCCGCGCCAAAACTATGACTTCAAACTTGATGAAAACAGTCTCTCCCACAATAACTCAAGGGCTGCTTGTGTTTTTTAGGCCTTCGCAAGATATCGGAAGTGTGAGCGCGGCAGGAGAGACAAATCAATGTTTTCGCGACTTTTTTGCGATTTCAAGGTCGAAAAACACATAGGCCCCAAAATGAAAGAAACGGCTGGCGCGCCAAAACTATGGCTTCAAACTTGATGAAAACAGTCTCTCCCATAATAACTCACGGGCTGCTTGTGTTTTTTAGGCCTTTGCACGCTATCGGAAGTGTGTGCGCGGCAGGAGAGACAAATCCATGTTTTCGCGCCTTTTTTGCCATTTCCAGGTCGAAAAACACAAAGGCCCCAAAAATAAAGAAACGGCTGTCCAACCAAAACTGAGGCTTCAAACTTGATGAAAACAGTCTCTCAGACAATAACTCAAGGGCTGCTTGTGTTTTTTAGGCCTTCGCAAGATATCGGAAGTGTGTGCGCGGCAGGAGAGACAAATCAATGTTTTCGCGACGTTTTTGCGATTTCAAGGTCGAAAAACACATAGGCCCCAAAATGAAAGAAACGGCTGGCGCGCCAAAACTATGGCTTCAAACTTGATGAAAACAGTCTCTCCCATAATAACTCACGGGCTGCTTGTGTTTTTTAGGCCTTTGCACGCTATCGGAAGTGTGTGCGCGGCAGGAGAGACAAATCCATGTTTTCGCGCCTTTTTTGCCATTTCCAGGTCGAAAAACACAAAGGCCCCAAAAATAAAGAAACGGCTGTCCAGCTAAAACTGAGGCTTCAAACTTGATGAAAACAGTCTCTTAGACAATAACTCAAGGGCCGCTTGTGTTTTTTAGGCCTTCGCAAGCTATCGGAAGTGTGTGCGCGGCAGGAGAGACAAATCCATGTTTTCGCGCCTTTTTTGCCATTTCCAGGTCGAAAAACACAAAGGCCCCAAAATGAAAGAAACGGCTGCCGCGCCAAAACTATGACTTCAAACTTGATGAAAACAGTCTCTCCCACAATAACTCAAGGGCTGCTTGTGTTTTTTAGGCCTTCGCAAGATATCGGAAGTGTGTGCGCGGCAGGAGAGACAAATCAATGTTTTCGCGACTTTTTTGCGATTTCAAGGTCGAAAAACACATAGGCCCCAAAATGAAAGAAACGGCTGGCGCGCCAAAACTATGGCTTCAAACTTGATGAAAACAGTCTCTCCCATAATAAATCACGGGCTGCTTGTGTTTTTTAGGCCTTTGCACGCTATCGGAAGTGTGTGCGCGACAGGAGAGACAAATCCATGTTTTCGCGCCTTTTTTGCGATTTCAAGGTCGAAAAACACACAGGCCCCATAATGAAAGCCCTCCTGCTGTGCCTCCTGAAAGCCCTCCTGCTGTGGCAAGCCCCTCTGAATTACATTACATACCCATAATGCCTGTTACAGCCACATGAAGAAAGAGGTGAGGAAAAATAAGGAAGGAGCACATAAACATACATAACGTAAACATAAACATACATAACGTAAACATAAACATATATAACGTAAACATAAACATACATAACGTAAACATAAACATACATAACGTAAACATAAACATATATAACATAAACATACATAACGTAAACATAAACATACATAACGTAAACATAAACATATATAACGTAAACATAAACATACATAACGTAAACATAAACATACATAACGTAAACATAAACATATATAACGTAAACATACATAACGTAAACATAAACATACATAACGTAAACATAAACATACATAACGTAAACATAAACATATATAACGTAAACATAAACATATATAACGTAAACATACATAACGTAAACATAAACATATATAACGTAAACATAAACATACATAACGTAAACATAAACATATATAACGTAAACATAAACATACATAACGTAAACATACATAACGTAAACATAAACATATATAACGTAAACATAAACATATATAACGTAAACATACATAACGTAAACATAAACATACATAACGTAAACATAAACATACATAACGTAAACATAAACATACATAACGTAAACATACATAACGTAAACATAAACATACATAACGTAAACATACGTAACGTAAACGTAAACATACGTAACGTAAACGTAAACATACGTAACGTAAACGTAAACATATATAACGTAAACGTAAACATACATAACGTAAACGTAAACATACATAACGTAAACATAAACATACATAACGTAAACATAAACATATATAACATAAACATACATAACGTAAACATAAACATACATAACGTAAACATAAACATATATAACGTAAACATAAACATATATAACGTAAACATACATAACGTAAACATAAACATATATAACGTAAACATACATAACGTAAACATAAACATACATAACGTAAACATAAACATATATAACGTAAACATAAACATACATAACGTAAACATACATAACGTAAACATAAACATACATAACGTAAACATAAACATATATAACGTAAACATAAACATATATAACGTAAACATACATAACGTAAACATAAACATACATAACGTAAACATACGTAACGTAAACGTAAACATACGTAACGTAAACGTAAACATATATAACGTAAACGTAAACATACATAACGTAAACGTAAACATACATAACGTAAACATAAACATATATAACGTAAACATACATAACGTAAACATAAACATACATAACGTAAACATAAACATACATAACGTAAACATAAACATACATAACGTAAACATAAACATACATAACGTAAACATAAACATACATAACGTAAACATACATAACGTAAACATAAACATACATAACGTAAACATAAACATATATAACGTAAACATAAACATATATAATGTAAACATAAACATACATAACGTAAACATAAACATACATAACGTAAACATACATAACGTAAACATAAACATACATAACGTAAACATAAACATACATAACGTAAACATAAACATACATAACGTAAACATAAACATACGTAACGTAAACATACGCAACGTAAACATAAACATACGCAACATAAACATACATAACGTAAACATAAACATACATAACGTAAACATACATAACGTAAACATAAACATATATAACGTAAACATACATAATGTAAACATAAACATATATAACGTAAACATACATAACGTAAACATAAACATACATAACGTAAACATAAACATACATAATGTAAACATAAACATATATAACGTAAACATAAACATATATAACGTAAACATAAACATACATAACAAACATATATAACGTAAACATAAACATATATAACATAAACATAAACATACATAACGTAAACATAAACATACGTAACGTAAACATACACATACATAACGTGAACATAAACATACATAACGTAACATAAACATACATAACATAAACATAAACATACATAACGTAAACATAAACATACATAACATAAACATACATACCATAAACATACATACCATAAACATAAACATACATACCATAAACATACATACCATAAACATAAACATACATAACATAAACATACATAACATAAACATACATACCATAAACATAAACATACATAACATAAACATACATAACATAAATATAAACATACATAACATAAACATACATAACATAAAAGGGCCGCTTGTGTTTTTTAGGCCTTCGCAAGCTATCGGAAGTGTGTGCGCGGCAGGAGAGACAAATCCATGTTTTCGCGCCTTTTTTGCCATTTCCAGGTCGAAAAACACAAAGGCCCCAAAATGAAAGAAACGGCTGCCGCGCCAAAACTATGGCTTCAAACTTGATGAAAACTGTCTCTCCCACAATAACTCAAGGGCTGCTTGTGTTTTTTAGGCCTTCGCAAGATATCGGAAGTGTGTGCACGGCAGGAGAGACAAATCCATGTTTTCGCGCCTTTTTTGCCATTTCCAGGTCGAAAAACACAAAGGCCCTAAAATGAAAGAAACGGCTGCCGCGCCAAAACTATGGCTTCAAACTTGATGAAAACTGTCTCTCCCACAATAACTCAAGGGCTGCTTGTGTTTTTTAGGCCTTCGCAAGATATCGGAAGTGTGTGCGCGGCAGGAGAGACAAATCAATGTTTTCGCGACTTTTTTGCGATTTCAAGGTCGAAAAACACATAGGCCCCAAAATGAAAGAAACGGCTGGCGCGCCAAAACTATGGCTTCAAACTTGATGAAAACAGTCTCTCCCATAATAACTCACGGGCTGCTTGTGTTTTTTAGGCCTTTGCACGCTATCGGAAGTGTGTGCGCGGCAGGAGAGACAAATCCATGTTTTCGCGCCTTTTTTGCCATTTCCAGGTCGAAAAACACAAAGGCCCCAAAAATAAAGAAACGGCTGTCCAGCTAAAACTGAGGCTTCAAACTTGATGAAAACAGTCTCTTAGACAATAACTCAAGGGCCGCTTGTGTTTTTTAGGCCTTCGCAAGCTATCGGAAGTGTGTGCGCGGCAGGAGAGACAAATCCATGTTTTCGCGCCTTTTTTGCCATTTCCAGGTCGAAAAACACAAAGGCCCCAAAATGAAAGAAACGGCTGCCGCGCCAAAACTATGGCTTCAAACTTGATGAAAACTGTCTCTCCCACAATAACTCAAGGGCTGCTTGTGTTTTTTAGGCCTTCGCAAGATATCGGAAGTGTGTGCACGGCAGGAGAGACAAATCCATGTTTTCGCGCCTTTTTTGCCATTTCCAGGTCGAAAAACACAAAGGCCCTAAAATGAAAGAAACGGCTGCCGCGCCAAAACTATGGCTTCAAACTTGATGAAAACAGTCTCTCAGACAATAACTCAAGGGCTGCTTGTGTTTTTTAGGCCTTCGCAAGATATCGGAAGTGTGTGCGCGGCAGGAGAGACAAATCAATGTTTTCGCGACTTTTTTGCGATTTCAAGGTCGAAAAACACATAGGCCCCAAAATGAAAGAAACGGCTGGCGCGCCAAAACTATGGCTTCAAACTTGATGAAAACAGTCTCTCCCATAATAACTCACGGGCTGCTTGTGTTTTTTAGGCCTTTGCACGCTATCGGAAGTGTGTGCGCGGCAGGAGAGACAAATCCATGTTTTCGCGCCTTTTTTGCCATTTCCAGGTCGAAAAACACAAAGGCCCCAAAATGAAAGAAACGGCTGCCGCGCCAAAACTATGGCTTCAAACTTGATGAAAACTGTCTCTCCCACAATAACTCAAGGGCTGCTTGTGTTTTTTAGGCCTTCGCAAGATATCGGAAGTGTGTGCGCGGCAGGAGAGACAAATCCATGTTTTCGCGCCTTTTTTGCCATTTCCAGGTCGAAAAACACAAAGGCCCCAAAATGAAAGAAACGGCTGCCGCGCCAAAACTATGGCTTCAAACTTGATGAAAACTGTCTCTCCCACAATAACTCAAGGGCTGCTTGTGTTTTTTAGGCCTTCGCAAGATATCGGAAGTGTGTGCACGGCAGGAGAGACAAATCCATGTTTTCGCGCCTTTTTTGCCATTTCCAGGTCGAAAAACACAAAGGCCCTAAAATGAAAGAAACGGCTGCCGCGCCAAAACTATGGCTTCAAACTTGATGAAAACTGTCTCTCCCACAATAACTCAAGGGCTGCTTGTGTTTTTTAGGCCTTCGCAAGATATCGGAAGTGTGTGCGCGGCAGGAGAGACAAATCAATGTTTTCGCGACTTTTTTGCGATTTCAAGGTCGAAAAACACATAGGCCCCAAAATGAAAGAAACGGCTGGCGCGCCAAAACTATGGCTTCAAACTTGATGAAAACAGTCTCTCCCATAATAACTCACGGGCTGCTTGTGTTTTTTAGGCCTTTGCACGCTATCGGAAGTGTGTGCGCGGCAGGAGAGACAAATCCATGTTTTCGCGCCTTTTTTGCCATTTCCAGGTCGAAAAACACAAAGGCCCCAAAAATAAAGAAACGGCTGTCCAGCTAAAACTGAGGCTTCAAACTTGATGAAAACAGTCTCTTAGACAATAACTCAAGGGCCGCTTGTGTTTTTTAGGCCTTCGCAAGCTATCGGAAGTGTGTGCGCGGCAGGAGAGACAAATCCATGTTTTCGCGCCTTTTTTGCCATTTCCAGGTCGAAAAACACAAAGGCCCCAAAATGAAAGAAACGGCTGCCGCGCCAAAACTATGGCTTCAAACTTGATGAAAACTGTCTCTCCCACAATAACTCAAGGGCTGCTTGTGTTTTTTAGGCCTTCGCAAGATATCGGAAGTGTGTGCACGGCAGGAGAGACAAATCCATGTTTTCGCGCCTTTTTTGCCATTTCCAGGTCGAAAAACACAAAGGCCCTAAAATGAAAGAAACGGCTGCCGCGCCAAAACTATGGCTTCAAACTTGATGAAAACAGTCTCTCAGACAATAACTCAAGGGCTGCTTGTGTTTTTTAGGCCTTCGCAAGATATCGGAAGTGTGTGCGCGGCAGGAGAGACAAATCAATGTTTTCGCGACTTTTTTGCGATTTCAAGGTCGAAAAACACATAGGCCCCAAAATGAAAGAAACGGCTGGCGCGCCAAAACTATGGCTTCAAACTTGATGAAAACAGTCTCTCCCATAATAACTCACGGGCTGCTTGTGTTTTTTAGGCCTTTGCACGCTATCGGAAGTGTGTGCGCGGCAGGAGAGACAAATCCATGTTTTCGCGCCTTTTTTGCCATTTCCAGGTCGAAAAACACAAAGGCCCCAAAATGAAAGAAACGGCTGCCGCGCCAAAACTATGGCTTCAAACTTGATGAAAACTGTCTCTCCCACAATAACTCAAGGGCTGCTTGTGTTTTTTAGGCCTTCGCAAGATATCGGAAGTGTGTGCGCGGCAGGAGAGACAAATCCATGTTTTCGCGCCTTTTTTGCCATTTCCAGGTCGAAAAACACAAAGGCCCCAAAATGAAAGAAACGGCTGCCGCGCCAAAACTATGGCTTCAAACTTGATGAAAACTGTCTCTCCCACAATAACTCAAGGGCTGCTTGTGTTTTTTAGGCCTTCGCAAGATATCGGAAGTGTGTGCACGGCAGGAGAGACAAATCCATGTTTTCGCGCCTTTTTTGCCATTTCCAGGTCGAAAAACACAAAGGCCCTAAAATGAAAGAAACGGCTGCCGCGCCAAAACTATGGCTTCAAACTTGATGAAAACTGTCTCTCCCACAATAACTCAAGGGCTGCTTGTGTTTTTTAGGCCTTCGCAAGATATCGGAAGTGTGTGCGCGGCAGGAGAGACAAATCAATGTTTTCGCGACTTTTTTGCGATTTCAAGGTCGAAAAACACATAGGCCCCAAAATGAAAGAAACGGCTGACGCGCCAAAACTATGGCTTCAAACTTGATGAAAACAGTCTCTCCCATAATAACTCACGGGCTGCTTGTGTTTTTTAGGCCTTTGCACGCTATCGGAAGTGTGTGCGCGGCAGGAGAGACAAATCCATGTTTTCGCGCCTTTTTTGCCATTTCCAGGTCGAAAAACACAAAGGCCCCAAAAATAAAGAAACGGCTGTCCAGCTAAAACTGAGGCTTCAAACTTGATGAAAACAGTCTCTTAGACAATAACTCAAGGGCCGCTTGTGTTTTTTAGGCCTTCGCAAGCTATCGGAAGTGTGTGCGCGGCAGGAGAGACAAATCCATGTTTTCGCGCCTTTTTTGCCATTTCCAGGTCGAAAAACACAAAGGCCCCAAAATGAAAGAAACGGCTGCCGCGCCAAAACTATGGCTTCAAACTTGATGAAAACAGTCTCTCAGACAATAACTCAAGGGCTGCTTGTGTTTTTTAGGCCTTCGCAAGATATCGGAA
The DNA here is from genome assembly GCF_951799395.1 of Argentina silus. Taxonomy (NCBI): domain Eukaryota; kingdom Metazoa; phylum Chordata; class Actinopteri; order Argentiniformes; family Argentinidae; genus Argentina; species Argentina silus. Next base: position 388,518 of record NW_028152582.1, on the reverse strand, counting down.
GTGTGTGCGCGGCAGGAGAGACAAATCAATGTTTTCGCGACTTTTTTGCGATTTCAAGGTCGAAAAACACATAGGCCCCAAAATGAAAGAAACGGCTGGCGCGCCAAAACTATGGCTTCAAACTTGATGAAAACAGTCTCTCCCATAATAACTCACGGGCTGCTTGTGTTTTTTAGGCCTTTGCACGCTATCGGAAGTGTGTGCGCGGCAGGAGAGACAAATCCATGTTTTCGCGCCTTTTTTGCCATTTCCAGGTCGAAAAACACAAAGGCCCCAAAATGAAAGAAACGGCTGCCGCGCCAAAACTATGGCTTCAAACTTGATGAAAACTGTCTCTCCCACAATAACTCAAGGGCTGCTTGTGTTTTTTAGGCCTTCGCAAGATATCGGAAGTGTGTGCACGGCAGGAGAGACAAATCCATGTTTTCGCGCCTTTTTTGCCATTTCCAGGTCGAAAAACACAAAGGCCCTAAAATGAAAGAAACGGCTGCCGCGCCAAAACTATGGCTTCAAACTTGATGAAAACTGTCTCTCCCACAATAACTCAAGGGCTGCTTGTGTTTTTTAGGCCTTCGCAAGATATCGGAAGTGTGTGCGCGGCAGGAGAGACAAATCCATGTTTTCGCGCCTTTTTTGCGATTTCAAGGTCGAAAAACACATAGGCCCCAAAATGAAAGAAACGGCTGCCGCGCCAAAACTATGGCTTCAAACTTGATGAAAACAGTCTCTCCCATAATAACTCACGGGCTGCTTGTGTTTTTTAGGCCTTTGCACGCTATCGGAAGTGTGTGCGCGGCAGGAGAGACAAATCCATGTTTTCGCGCCTTTTTTGCCATTTCCAGGTCGAAAAACACAAAGGCCCCAAAAATAAAGAAACGGCTGTCCAACCAAAACTGAGGCTTCAAACTTGATGAAAACAGTCTCTCAGACAATAACTCAAGGGCTGCTTGTGTTTTTTAGGCCTTCGCAAGATATCGGAAGTGTGTGCGCGGCAGGAGAGACAAATCAATGTTTTCGCGACGTTTTTGCGATTTCAAGGTCGAAAAACACATAGGCCCCAAAATGAAAGAAACGGCTGGCGCGCCAAAACTATGGCTTCAAACTTGATGAAAACAGTCTCTCCCATAATAACTCACGGGCTGCTTGTGTTTTTTAGGCCTTTGCACGCTATCGGAAGTGTGTGCGCGGCAGGAGAGACAAATCCATGTTTTCGCGCCTTTTTTGCCATTTCCAGGTCGAAAAACACAAAGGCCCCAAAAATAAAGAAACGGCTGTCCAGCTAAAACTGAGGCTTCAAACTTGATGAAAACAGTCTCTTAGACAATAACTCAAGGGCCGCTTGTGTTTTTTAGGCCTTCGCAAGCTATCGGAAGTGTGTGCGCGGCAGGAGAGACAAATCCATGTTTTCGCGCCTTTTTTGCCATTTCCAGGTCGAAAAACACAAAGGCCCCAAAATGAAAGAAACGGCTGCCGCGCCAAAACTATGACTTCAAACTTGATGAAAACAGTCTCTCCCACAATAACTCAAGGGCTGCTTGTGTTTTTTAGGCCTTCGCAAGATATCGGAAGTGTGTGCGCGGCAGGAGAGACAAATCAATGTTTTCGCGACTTTTTTGCGATTTCAAGGTCGAAAAACACATAGGCCCCAAAATGAAAGAAACGGCTGCCGCGCCAAAACTATGGCTTCAAACTTGATGAAAACAGTCTCTCCCATAATAACTCACGGGCTGCTTGTGTTTTTTAGGCCTTTGCACGCTATCGGAAGTGTGTGCGCGGCAGGAGAGACAAATCCATGTTTTCGCGCCTTTTTTGCGATTTCAAGGTCGAAAAACACACAGGCCCCATAATGAAAGCCCTCCTGCTGTGCCTCCTGAAAGCCCTCCTGCTGTGGCAAGCCCCTCTGAATTACATTACATACCCATAATGCCTGTTACAGCCACATGAAGAAAGAGGTGAGGAAAAATAAGGTAGGAGCACATAAACATACATAACGTAAACATAAACATACATAACGTAAACATAAACATATATAACGTAAACATAAACATACATAACGTAAACATAAACATACATAACGTAAACATAAACATATATAACATAAACATACATAACGTAAACATAAACATACATAACGTAAACATAAACATATATAACGTAAACATAAACATACATAACGTAAACATAAACATACATAACGTAAACATAAACATATATAACGTAAACATACATAACGTAAACATAAACATACATAACGTAAACATAAACATACATAACATAAACATAAACATATATAACGTAAACATAAACATATATAACGTAAACATACATAACGTAAACATAAACATATATAACGTAAACATAAACATACATAACGTAAACATAAACATATATAACGTAAACATAAACATACATAACGTAAACATACATAACGTAAACATAAACATATATAACGTAAACATACATAACGTAAACATAAACATACATAACGTAAACATAAACATACATAACGTAAACATAAACATACATAACGTAAACATACATAACGTAAACATAAACATACATAACGTAAACATACGTAACGTAAACGTAAACATACGTAACGTAAACGTAAACATATATAACGTAAACGTAAACATACATAACGTAAACGTAAACATACATAACGTAAACATAAACATACATAACGTAAACATAAACATATATAACGTAAACATACATAACGTAAACATAAACATACATAACGTAAACATAAACATATATAACGTAAACATACATAACGTAAACATAAACATATATAACGTAAACATACATAACGTAAACATAAACATACATAACGTAAACATAAACATATATAACGTAAACATAAACATACATAACGTAAACATACATAACGTAAACATAAACATACATAACGTAAACATAAACATATATAACGTAAACATAAACATATATAACGTAAACATACATAACGTAAACATAAACATACATAACGTAAACATACGTAACGTAAACGTAAACATACGTAACGTAAACGTAAACATATATAACGTAAACGTAAACATACATAACGTAAACGTAAACATACATAACGTAAACATAAACATACATAACGTAAACATAAACATATATAACGTAAACATACATAACGTAAACATAAACATATATAACGTAAACATAAACATATATAATGTAAACATAAACATACATAACGTAAACATAAACATACATAATGTAAACATACATAACGTAAACATAAACATACATAACGTAAACATAAACATACATAACGTAAACATAAACATACATAACGTAAACATAAACATACGTAACGTAAACATACGCAACGTAAACATAAACATACGCAACATAAACATACATAACGTAAACATAAACATACATAACGTAAACATACATAACGTAAACATAAACATATATAACGTAAACATACATAATGTAAACATAAACATATATAACGTAAACATACATAACGTAAACATAAACATACATAACGTAAACATAAACATACATAATGTAAACATAAACATATATAACGTAAACATAAACATATATAACGTAAACATAAACATACATAACAAACATATATAACGTAAACATAAACATATATAACATAAACATAAACATACATAACGTAAACATAAACATACGTAACGTAAACATACACATACATAACGTGAACATAAACATACATAACGTAACATAAACATACATAACATAAACATAAACATACATAACGTAAACATAAACATACATAACATAAACATACATACCATAAACATACATACCATAAACATAAACATACATACCATAAACATACATACCATAAACATAAACATACATAACATAAACATACATAACATAAACATACATACCATAAACATAAACATACATAACATAAACATACATAACATAAATATAAACATACATAACATAAACATACATAACATAAAAGGGCCGCTTGTGTTTTTTAGGCCTTCGCAAGCTATCGGAAGTGTGTGCGCGGCAGGAGAGACAAATCCATGTTTTCGCGCCTTTTTTGCGATTTCAAGGTCGAAAAACACATAGGCCCCAAAATGAAAGAAACGGCTGGCGCGCCAAAACTATGGCTTCAAACTTGATGAAAACAGTCTCTCCCACAATAACTCAAGGGCTGCTTGTGTTTTTTAGGCCTTCGCAAGATATCGGAAGTGTGTGCGCGGCAGGACAGACAAATCAATGTTTTCGCGAATTTTTTGCGATTTCAAGGTCGAAAAACACATAGGCCCCAAAATGAAAGAAACGGCTGGCGCGCCAAAACTATGGCTTCAAACTTGATGAAAACAGTCTCTCCCATAATAACTCACGGGCTGCTTGTGTTTTTTAGGCCTTTGCACGCTATCGGAAGTGTGTGCGCGGCAGGAGAGACAAATCCATGTTTTCGCGCCTTTTTTGCCATTTCCAGGTCGAAAAACACAAAGGCCCCAAAAATAAAGAAACGGCTGTCCAGCCAAAACTGAGGCTTCAAACTTGATGAAAACAGTCTCTCAGACAATAACTCAAGGGCTGCTTGTGTTTTTTAGGCCTTCGCAAGATATCGGAAGTGTGTGCGCGGCAGGAGAGACAAATCCATGTTTTCGCGCCTTTTTTGCCATTTCCAGGTCGAAAAACACAAAGGCCCCAAAATGAAAGAAACGGCTGCCGCGCCAAAACTATGACTTCAAACTTGATGAAAACAGTCTCTCCCACAATAACTCAAGGGCTGCTTGTGTTTTTTAGGCCTTTGCAAGATATCGGAAGTGTGTGCGCGGCAGGAGAGACAAATCAATGTTTTCGCGACTTTTTTGCGATTTCAAGGTCGAAAAACACATAGGCCCCAAAATGAAAGAAACGGCTGGCGCGCCAAAACTATGGCTTCTAATTTGATGAAAACAGTCTCTCCCATAATAACTCACGGGCTGCTTGTGTTTTTTAGACCTTTGCACGCTATCGGAAGTGTGTGGGCGGCAGGAGAGACAAATCCATGTTTTCGCGCCTTTTTTGCCATTTCCAGGTCGAAAAACACAAAGGCCCTAAAATGAAAGAAACGGCTGCCGCGCCAAAACTATGGCTTCAAACTTGATGAAAACTGTCTCTCCCACAATAACTCAAGGGCTGCTTGTGTTTTTTAGGCCTTCGCAAGATATCGGAAGTGTGTGCGCGGCAGGAGAGACAAATCCATGTTTTCGCGCCTTTTTTGCGATTTCAAGGTCGAAAAACACATAGGCCCCAAAATGAAAGAAACGGCTGCCGCGCCAAAACCATGGCTTCAAACTTGATGAAAACAGTCTCTCCCATAATAACTCACGGGCTGCTTGTGTTTTTTAGGCCTTTGCACGCTATCGGAAGTGTGTGCGCGGCAGGAGAGACAAATCCATGTTTTCGCGCCTTTTTTGCCATTTCCAGGTCGAAAAACACAAAGGCCCCAAAAATAAAGAAACGGCTGTCCAACCAAAACTGAGGCTTCAAACTTGATGAAAACAGTCTCTCAGACAATAACTCAAGGGCTGCTTGTGTTTTTTAGGCCTTCGCAAGATATCGGAAGTGTGTGCGCGGCAGGAGAGACAAATCAATGTTTTCGCGACTTTTTTGCGATTTCAAGGTCGAAAAACACATAGGCCCCAAAATGAAAGAAACGGCTGGCGCGCCAAAACTATGGCTTCAAACTTGATGAAAACAGTCTCTCCCATAATAACTCACGGGCTGCTTGTGTTTTTTAGGCCTTTGCACGCTATCGGAAGTGTGTGCGCGGCAGGAGAGACAAATCCATGTTTTCGCGCCTTTTTTGCCATTTCCAGGTCGAAAAACACAAAGGCCCCAAAAATAAAGAAACGGCTGTCCAGCTAAAACTGAGGCTTCAAACTTGATGAAAACAGTCTCTTAGACAATAACTCAAGGGCCGCTTGTGTTTTTTAGGCCTTCGCAAGCTATCGGAAGTGTGTGCGCGGCAGGAGAGACAAATCCATGTTTTCGCGCCTTTTTTGCCATTTCCAGGTCGAAAAACACAAAGGCCCCAAAATGAAAGAAACGGCTGCCGCGCCAAAACTATGACTTCAAACTTGATGAAAACAGTCTCTCCCACAATAACTCAAGGGCTGCTTGTGTTTTTTAGGCCTTCGCAAGATATCGGAAGTGTGTGCGCGGCAGGAGAGACAAATCAATGTTTTCGCGACTTTTTTGCGATTTCAAGGTCGAAAAACACATAGGCCCCAAAATGAAAGAAACGGCTGGCGCGCCAAAACTATGGCTTCAAACTTGATGAAAACAATCTCTCCCATAATAACTCACGGGCTGCTTGTGTTTTTTAGGCCTTTGCACGCTATCGGAAGTGTGTGCGCGGCAGGAGAGACAAATCCATGTTTTCGCGCCTTTTTTGCGATTTCAAGGTCGAAAAACACACAGGCCCCATAATGAAAGCCCTCCTGCTGTGCCTCCTGAAAGCCCTCCTGCTGTGGCAAGCCCCTCTGAATTACATTACATACCCATAATGCCTGTTACAGCCACATGAAGAAAGAGGTGAGGAAAAATAAGGTAGGAGCACATAAACATACATAACGTAAACATAAACATACATAACGTAAACATAAACATATATAACGTAAACATAAACATACATAACGTAAACATAAACATACATAACGTAAACATAAACATATATAACATAAACATACATAACGTAAACATAAACATACATAACGTAAACATAAACATATATAACGTAAACATAAACATACATAACGTAAACATAAACATATATAACATAAACATACATAACGTAAACATAAACATACATAACGTAAACATAAACATATATAACGTAAACATAAACATACATAACGTAAACATAAACATACATAACGTAAACATAAACATATATAACGTAAACATACATAACGTAAACATAAACATACATAACGTAAACATAAACATACATAACGTAAACATAAACATACATAACGTAAACATAAACATATATAACGTAAACATACATAACGTAAACATAAACATACATAACGTAAACATAAACATACATAACGTAAACATAAACATACATAACGTAAACATAAACATACATAACGTAAACATACATAATGTAAACATAAACATATATAACGTAAACATACATAACGTAAACATAAACATACATAACGTAAACATAAACATACGTAACATAAACATATATAACGTAAACATAAACATATATAACGTAAACATACATAACGTAAACATAAACATACGCAACGTAAACATAATCATACATAACGTAAACATAAACATACATAACGTAAACATAAACATATATAACGTAAACATAAACATACATAACGTAAACATACATAACGTAAACATAAACATACATAACGTAAACATAAACATATATAACGTAAACATAAACATACATAACGTAAACATAAACATATATAACGTAAACATACGCAACGTAAACATAAACATACGCAACATAAACATACATAACGTAAACATAAACATACATAACGTAAACATACATAACGTAAACATAAACATACATAACGTAAACATAAACATACATAACGTAAACATAAACATATATAACGTAAACATACATAACGTAAACATAAACATACATAACGTAAACATAAACATACATAACGTAAACATAAACATATATAACGTAAAATACATAACGTAAACATAAACATACATAACGTAAACATAAACATACATAACGTAAACATAAACATATATAACGTAAACATACATAACGTAAACATAAACATACATAACGTAAACATAAACATACATAACGTAAACATAAACATACATAACGTAAACATAAACATACATAACGTAAACATACATAATGTAAACATAAACATATATAACGCAAACATACATAACGTAAACATAAACATACATAACGTAAACATAAACATACGTAACATAAACATATATAACGTAAACATAAACATATATAACGTAAACATACATAACGTAAACATAAACATACGCAACGTAAACATAATCATACATAACGTAAACATAAACATACATAACGTAAACATAAACATATATAACGTAAACATAAACATACATAACGTAAACATAAACATACATAACGTAAACATACATAACGTAAACATAAACATACATAACGTAAACATAAACATACATAACGTAAACATAAACATACATAACGTAAACATAAACATATATAACGTAAACATAAACATACATAACGTAAACATAAACATACATAACGTAAACATACATAACGTAAACATAAACATACATAACGTAAACATAAACATACATAACGTAAACATAAACATACATAACGTAAACATAAACATACGTAACGTAAACATACGCAACGTAAACATAAACATACGCAACATAAACATACATAACGTAAACATAAACATACGTAACGTAAACATACATAACGTAAACATAAACATATATAACGTAAACATACATAATGTAAACATAAACATATATAACGTAAACATACATAACGTAAACATAAACATACATAACGTAAACATAAACATACATAATGTAAACATAAACATATATAACGTAAACATAAACATATATAACGTAAACATAAACATACATAACAAACATATATAACGTAAACATAAACATACATAACGTAAACATAAACATATATAACGTAAACATAAACATACATAACGTAAACATAAACATACATAACGTAAACATAAACATATATAACATAAACATACATAACGTAAACATAAACATACATAACGTAAACATAAACATACATAACGTAAACATAAACATACATAACGTAAACATAAACATATATAACGTAAACATACATAACGTAAACATAAACATACATAACGTAAACATAAACATATATAACGTAAACATAAACATATATAACGTAAACATACATAACGTAAACATAAACATACATAACGTAAACATAAACATATATAACGTAAACATAAACATACATAACGTAAACATAAACATACATAACGTAAACATAAACATACGTAACGTAAACATACGCAACGTAAACATAAACATACGCAACATAAACATACATAACGTAAACATAAACATACATAACGTAAACATACATAACGTAAACATAAACATATATAACGTAAACATACATAATGTAAACATAAACATATATAACGTAAACATACATAACGTAAACATAAACATACATAACGTAAACATAAACATACATAACGTAAACATAAACATACATAATGTAAACATAAACATATATAACGTAAACATAAACATACATAACAAACATATATAACGTAAACATAAACATATATAACATAAACATAAACATACATAACGTAAACATAAACATACGTAACGTAAACATACACATACATAACGTGAACATAAACATACATAACGTAACATAAACATACATAACATAAACATAAACATACATAACGTAAACATAAACATACATAACATAAACATACATACCATAAACATACATACCATAAACATAAACATACATACCATAAACATACATACCATAAACATAAACATACATAACATAAACATACATAACATAAACATACATACCATAAACATAAACATACATAACATAAACATACATAACATAAATATAAACATACATAACATAAACATACATAACATAAAAGGGCCGCTTGTGTTTTTTAGGCCTTCGCAAGCTATCGGAAGTGTGTGCGCGGCAGGAGAGACAAATCCATGTTTTCGCGCCTTTTTTGCCATTTCCAGGTCGAAAAACACAAAGGCCCCAAAATGAAAGAAACGGCTGCCGCGCCAAAACTATGGCTTCAAACTTGATGAAAACTGTCTCTCCCACAATAACTCAAGGGCTGCTTGTGTTTTTTAGGCCTTCGCAAGATATCGGAAGTGTGTGCACGGCAGGAGAGACAAATCCATGTTTTCGCGCCTTTTTTGCCATTTCCAGGTCGAAAAACACAAAGGCCCTAAAATGAAAGAAACGGCTGCCGCGCCAAAACTATGGCTTCAAACTTGATGAAAACTGTCTCTCCCACAATAACTCAAGGGCTGCTTGTGTTTTTTAGGCCTTCGCAAGATATCGGAAGTGTGTGCGCGGCAGGAGAGACAAATCCATGTTTTCGCGCCTTTTTTGCGATTTCAAGGTCGAAAAACACATAGGCCCCAAAATGAAAGAAACGGCTGGCGCGCCAAAACTATGGCTTCAAACTTGATGAAAACAGTCTCTCCCATAATAACTCACGGGCTGCTTGTGTTTTTTAGGCCTTTGCACGCTATCGGAAGTGTGTGCGCGGCAGGAGAGACAAATCCATGTTTTCGCGCCTTTTTTGCTATTTCCAGGTCGAAAAACACAAAGGCCCCAAAAATAAAGAAACGGCTGTCCAGCTAAAACTGAGGCTTCAAACTTGATGAAAACAGTCTCTTAGACAATAACTCAAGGGCCGCTTGTGTTTTTTAGGCCTTTGCACGCTATCGGAAGTGTGTGCGCGGCAGGAGAGACAAATCCATGTTTTCGCGCCTTTTTTACCATTTCCAGGTCGAAAAACACAAAGGCCTCAAAAATAAAGAAACGGCTGTCCAGCCAAAACTGAGGCTTCAAACTTGATGAAAACAGTCTCTCAGACAATAACTCAAGGGCCGCTTGTGTTTTTTAGGCCTTCGCAAGCTATCGGAAGTGTGTGCGCGGCAGGAGAGACAAATCCATGTTTTCGCGCCTTTTTTGCCATTTCCAGGTCGAAAAACACAAAGGCCCCAAAATGAAAGAAACGGCTGCCGCGCCAAAACTATGACTTCAAACTTGATGAAAACAGTCTCTCCCACAATAACTCAAGGGCTGCTTGTGTTTTTTAGGCCTTCGCAAGATATCGGAAGTGTGTGCGCGGCAGGAGAGACAAATCAATGTTTTCGCGACTTTTTTGCGATTTCAAGGTCGAAAAACACATAGGCCCCAAAATGAAAGAAACGGCTGGCGCGCCAAAACTATGGCTTCAAACTTGATGAAAACAGTCTCTCCCATAATAACTCACAGGCTGCTTGTGTTTTTTAGGCCTTTGCACGCTATCGGAAGTGTGTGCGCGGCAGGAGAGACAAATCCATGTTTTCGCGCCTTTTTTGCCATTTCCAGGTCGAAAAACACAAAGGCCCCAAAATGAAAGAAACGGCTGGCGCGCCAAAACTATGGCTTCAAACTTGATGAAAACAGTCTCTCCCATAATAACTCACGGGCTGCTTGTGTTTTTTAGGCCTTTGCACGCTATCGGAAGTGTGTGCGCGGCAGGAGAGACAAATCCATGTTTTCGCGCCTTTTTTACCATTTCCAGGTCGAAAAACACAAAGGCCTCAAAAATAAAGAAAAGGCTGTCCAGCCAAAACTGAGGCTTCAAACTTGATGAAAACAGTCGCTCAGACAATAACTCAAGGGCCGCTTGTGTTTTTTAGGCCTTCGCAAGCTATCGGAAGTGTGTGCGCGGCAGGAGAGACAAATCCATGTTTTCGCGCCTTTTTTGCCATTTCCAGGTCGAAAAACACAAAGGCCCCAAAATGAAAGAAACGGCTGCCGCGCCAAAACTATGACTTCAAACTTGATGAAAACAGTCTCTCCCACAATAACTCAAGGGCTGCTTGTGTTTTTTAGGCCTTCGCAAGATATCGGAAGTGTGTGCGCGGCAGGAGAGACAAATCAATGTTTTCGCGACTTTTTTGCGATTTCAAGGTCGAAAAACACATAGGCCCCAAAATGAAAGAAACGGCTGGCGCGCCAAAACTATGGCTTCAAACTTGATGAAAACAGTCTCTCCCATAATAACTCACAGGCTGCTTGTGTTTTTTAGGCCTTTGCACGCTATCGGAAGTGTGTGCGCGGCAGGAGAGACAAATCCATGTTTTCGCGCCTTTTTTGCCATTTCCAGGTCGAAAAACACAAAGGCCCCAAAATGAAAGAAACGGCTGGCGCGCCAAAACTATGGCTTCAAACTTGATGAAAACAGTCTCTCCCATAATAACTCACGGGCTGCTTGTGTTTTTTAGGCCTTTGCACGCTATCGGAATTGTGTGCGCGGCAGGAGAGACAAATCCATGTTTTCGCGCCTTTTTTACCATTTCCAGGTCGAAAAACACAAAGGCCTCAAAAATAAAGAAACGGCTGTCCAGCCAAAACTGAGGCTTCAAACTTGATGAAAACAGTCTCTCAGACAATAACTCAAGGGCCGTTTGTGTTTTTTAGGCCTTCGCAAGATATCGGAAGTGTGTGCGCGGCAGGAGAGACAAATCAATGTTTTCGCGACTTTTTTGCGATTTCAAGGTCGAAAAACACATAGGCCCCAAAATGAAAGAAACGGCTGGCGCGCCAAAACTATGGCTTCAAACTTGATGAAAACAGTCTCTCCCACAATAACTCAAGGGCTGCTTGTGTTTTTTAGGCCTTCGCAAGATATCGGAAGTGTGTGCGCGGCAGGAGAGACAAATCAATGTTTTCGCGAATTTTTTGCGATTTCAAGGTCGAAAAACACATAGGCCCCAAAATGAAAGAAACGGCTGGCGCGCCAAAACTATGGCTTCAAACTTGATGAAAACAGTCTCTCCCATAATAACTCACGGGCTGCTTGTGTTTTTTAGGCCTTTGCACGCTATCGGAAGTGTGTGCGCGGCAGGAGAGACAAATCCATGTTTTCGCGCCTTTTTTGCCATTTCCAGGTCGAAAAACACAAAGGCCCCAAAATGAAAGAAACGGCTGCCGCGCCAAAACTATGACTTCAAACTTGATGAAAACAGTCTCTCGCACAATAACTCAAGGGCTGCTTGTGTTTTTTAGGCCTTCGCAAGATATCGGAAGTGTGTGCGCGGCAGGAGAGACAAATCAATGTTTTCGCGACTTTTTTGCGATTTCAAGGTCGAAAAACACATAGGCCCCAAAATGAAAGAAACGGCTGGCGCGCCAAAACTATGGCTTCAAACTTGATGAAAACAGTCTCTCCCACAATAACTCAAGGGCTGCTTGTGTTTTTTAGGCCTTCGCAAGATATCGGAAGTGTGTGCGCGGCAGGAGAGACAAATCCATGTTTTCGCGCCTTTTTTGCCATTTCCAGGTCGAAAAACACAAAGGCCCCAAAATGAAAGAAACGGCTGCCGCGCCAAAACTATGACTTCAAACTTGATGAAAACAGTCTCTCCCACAATAACTCAAGGGCTGCTTGTGTTTTTTAGGCCTTCGCAAGATATCGGAAGTGTGTGCGCGGCAGGAGAGACAAATCAATGTTTTCGCGACTTTTTTGCGATTTCAAGGTCGAAAAACACATAGGCCCCAAAATGAAAGAAACGGCTGGCGCGCCAAAACTATGGCTTCAAACTTGATGAAAACAGTCTCTCCCATAATAACTCACGGGCTGCTTGTGTTTTTTAGGCCTTTGCACGCTATCGGAAGTGTGTGCGCGGCAGGAGAGACAAATCCATGTTTTCGCGCCTTTTTTGCGATTTCAAGGTCGAAAAACACACAGGCCCCATAATGAAAGCCCTCCTGCTGTGCCTCCTGAAAGCCCACCTGCTGTGGCAAGCCCCTCTGAATTACATTACATACCCATAATGCCTGTTACAGCCACATGAAGAAAGAGGTGAGGAAAAATAAGGTAGGAGCACATAAACATACATAACGTAAACATAAACATATATAACGTAAACATAAACATACATAACGTAAACATAAACATACATAACGTAAACATAAACATATATAACATAAACATAAACATACATAACGTAAACATAAACATACATAACGTAAACATAAACATATATAACGTAAACATACATAACGTAAACATAAACATACATAACGTAAACATAAACATACATAACGTAAACATAAACATATATAACGTAAACATAAACATATATAACGTAAACATACATAACGTAAACATAAACATACATAACGTAAACATAAACATACATAACGTAAACATACATAATGTAAACATAAACATATATAACGTAAACATACATAACGTAAACATAAACATACATAACGTAAACATAAACATACGTAACATAAACATATATAACGTAAACATAAACATATATAACGTAAACATACATAACGTAAACATAAACATACGCAACGTAAACATAAACATACGCAACGTAAACATAATCATACATAACGTAAACATAAACATACATAACGTAAACATAAACATATATAACGTAAACATAAACATACATAACGTAAACATACATAACGTAAACATAAACATACATAACGTAAACATAAACATATATAACGTAAACATAAACATACATAACGTAAACATAAACATATATAACGTAAACATACGCAACGTAAACATAAACATACGCAACATAAACATACATAACGTAAACATAAACATACATAACGTAAACATACATAACGTAAACATAAACATACATAACGTAAACATAAACATATATAACGTAAACATAAACATACATAACGTAAACATAAACATATATAACGTAAACATACATAACGTAAACATAAACATACATAACGTAAACATAAACATATATAACGTAAACATAAACATATATAACGTAAACATACATAACGTAAACATAAACATACGTAACGTAAACATAAACATACATAACGTAAACATAAACATACATAACGTAAACATAAACATATATAACGTAAACATAAACATATATAACGTAAACATACATAACGTAAACATAAACATACATAACGTAAACATACGTAACGTAAACGTAAACATACGTAACGTAAACGTAAACATATATAACGTAAACGTAAACATACATAACGTAAACGTAAACATACATAACGTAAACATAAACATACATAACGTAAACATAAACATACATAACGTAAACATAAACATACATAACGTAAACATAAACATATATAACGTAAACATAAACATATATAACGTAAACATACATAACGTAAACATAAACATACATAACGTAAACATACGTAACGTAAACGTAAACATACATAACGTAAACGTAAACATACATAACGTAAACATAAACATATATAACGTAAACATAAACATATATAACGTAAACATACATAACGTAAACATAAACATACGCAACGTAAACATAAACATACGCAACGTAAACATAATCATACATAACGTAAACATAAACATACATAACGTAAACATAAACATATATAACGTAAACATAAACATACATAACGTAAACATACATAACGTAAACATAAACATACATAACGTAAACATAAACATATATAACGTAAACATAAACATACATAACGTAAACATAAACATATATAACGTAAACATACGCAACGTAAACATAAACATACGCAACATAAACATACATAACGTAAACATAAACATACATAACGTAAACATACATAACGTAAACATAAACATACATAACGTAAACATAAACATATATAACGTAAACATAAACATACATAACGTAAACATAAACATATATAACGTAAACATACATAACGTAAACATAAACATACATAACGTAAACATAAACATATATAACGTAAACATAAACATATATAACGTAAACATACATAACGTAAACATAAACATACGTAACGTAAACATAAACATACATAACGTAAACATAAACATATATAACGTAAACATACATAACGTAAACATAAACATACATAACGTAAACATACGTAACGTAAACGTAAACATACGTAACGTAAACGTTAACATATATAACGTAAACGTAAACATACATAACGTAAACGTAAACATACATAACGTAAACATAAACATACATAACGTAAACATAAACATACATAACGTAAACATAAACATATATAACGTAAACATAAACATATATAACGTAAACATACATAACGTAAACATAAACATACATAACGTAAACATACGTAACGTAAACGTAAACATACATAACGTAAACGTAAACATACATAACGTAAACATAAACATACATAACGTAAACATAAACATATATAACGTAAACATACATAACGTAAACATAAACATACATAACGTAAACATAAACATATATAACGTAAACATAAACATTTTTAACGTAAACATAAACATATATAACGTAAACATAAACATATATAACGTAAACATAAACATATATAACGTAAACATACATAACGTAAACATAAACATATATAACGTAAACATACATAAGGTAAACATAAACATACATAACGTAAACATAAACATATATAACGTAAACATAAACATACATAACGTAAACATAAACATATATAACGTAAACATACATAACGTAAACATAAACATACATAACGTAAACATAAACATATATAACGTAAACATAAACATATATAACGTAAACATACATAACGTAAACATAAACATACATAACGTAAACATAAACATACATAACGTAAACATAAACATATATAACGTAAACATAAACATATATAACGTAAACATAAACATACATAACGTAAACATAAACATACATAACGTAAACATAAACATACATAACGTAAACATAAACATATATAACGTAAACATAAACATATATAACGTAAACATACATAACGTAAACATAAACATACATAACGTAAACATACGTAACGTAAACGTAAACATACGTAACGTAAACGTAAACATATATAACGTAAACGTAAACATACATAACGTAAACGTAAACATACATAACGTAAACATAAACATACATAACGTAAACATAAACATATATAACGTAAACATACATAACGTAAACATAAACATATATAACGTAAACATACATAACGTAAACATAAACATATATAACGTAAACATACATAACGTAAACATAAACATACATAACGTAAACATAAACATATATAACGTAAACATAAACATACATAACGTAAACATACATAACGTAAACATAAACATACATAACGTAAACATAAACATATATAACGTAAACATAAACATATATAATGTAAACATAAACATACATAACGTAAACATAAACATATATAACGTAAACATAAACATACATAACGTAAACATACATAACGTAAACATAAACATACATAACGTAAACATAAACATACATAACGTAAACATAAACATATATAACGTAAACATAAACATATATAACGTAAACATACATAACGTAAACATAAACATACATAACGTAAACATAAACATACATAACGTAAACATAAACATACATAACGTAAACATAAACATACGTAACATAAACATATATAACGTAAACATAAACATATATAACGTAAACATACATAACGTAAACATAAACATACGCAACGTAAACATAAACATACGCAACGTAAACATAATCATACATAACGTAAACATAAACATACATAACGTAAACATAAACATATATAACGTAAACATAAACATACATAACGTAAACATACATAACGTAAACATAAACATACATAACGTAAACATAAACATATATAACGTAAACATAAACATACATAACGTAAACATAAACATATATAACGTAAACATACGCAACGTAAACATAAACATACGCAACATAAACATACATAACGTAAACATAAACATACATAACGTAAACATACATAACGTAAACATAAACATACATAACGTAAACATAAACATATATAACGTAAACATAAACATACATAACGTAAACATAAACATATATAACGTAAACATACATAACGTAAACATAAACATACATAACGTAAACATAAACATATATAACGTAAACATAAACATATATAACGTAAACATACATAACGTAAACATAAACATACATAACGTAAACATAAACATACATAACGTAAACATAAACATATATAACGTAAACATAAACATATATAACGTAAACATAAACATACATAACGTAAACATAAACATACATAACGTAAACATAAACATACATAACGTAAACATAAACATATATAACGTAAACATAAACATATATAACGTAAACATACATAACGTAAACATAAACATACATAACGTAAACATACGTAACGTAAACGTAAACATACGTAACGTAAACGTAAACATATATAACGTAAACGTAAACATACATAACGTAAACGTAAACATACATAACGTAAACATAAACATACATAACGTAAACATAAACATATATAACGTAAACATACATAACGTAAACATAAACATATATAACGTAAACATACATAACGTAAACATAAACATATATAACGTAAACATACATAACGTAAACATAAACATACATAACGTAAACATAAACATATATAACGTAAACATAAACATACATAACGTAAACATACATAACGTAAACATAAACATATATAACGTAAACATACATAACGTAAACATAAACATATATAACGTAAACATACATAACGTAAACATAAACATACATAACGTAAACATAAACATATATAACGTAAACATAAACATACATAACGTAAACATACATAACGTAAACATAAACATACATAACGTAAACATAAACATATATAACGTAAACATAAACATATATAATGTAAACATAAACATACATAACGTAAACATAAACATATATAACGTAAACATAAACATACATAACGTAAACATACATAACGTAAACATAAACATACATAACGTAAACATAAACATATATAACGTAAACATAAACATATATAATGTAAACATAAACATACATAACGTAAACATACATAACGTAAACATAAACATACATAACGTAAACATAAACATACATAACGTAAACATAAACATACGTAACGTAAACATACGCAACGTAAACATAAACATACGCAACATAAACATAAACATACATAACGTAAACATAAACATACATAACGTAAACATAAACATACATAACGTAAACATAAACATACATAACGTAAACATACATAACGTAAACATAAACATATATAACGTAAACATACATAACGTAAACATAAACATATATAACGTAAACATACATAACGTAAACATAAACATACATAACGTAAACATAAACATACATAACGTAAACATAAACATATATAACGTAAACATAAACATATATAATGTAAACATAAACATACATAACGTAAACATAAACATACATAACGTAAACATACATAACGTAAACATAAACATACATAACGTAAACATAAACATACATAACGTAAACATAAACATACGTAACGTAAACATACGCAACGTAAACATAAACATACGCAACATAAACATAAACATACATAACGTAAACATAAACATACATAACGTAAACATAAACATACATAACGTAAACATAAACATACATAACGTAAACATACATAACGTAAACATAAACATATATAACGTAAACATACATAACGTAAACATAAACATATATAACGTAAACATACATAACGTAAACAGAAACATACATAACGTAAACATAAACATATATAACGTAAACATAAACATATATAACGTAAACATACATAACGTAAACATAAACATACATAACGTAAACATACGTAACGTAAACGTAAACATACGTAACGTAAACGTAAACATATATAACGTAAACGTAAACATACATAACGTAAACGTAAACATACATAACGTAAACATAAACATACATAACGTAAACATAAACATATATAACGTAAACATACATAACGTAAACATAAACATACATAACGTAAACATAAACATATATAACGTAAACATAAACATATATAACGTAAACATACATAACGTAAACATAAACATATATAACGTAAACATACATAACGTAAACATAAACATATATAACGTAAACATACATAACGTAAACATAAACATACATAACGTAAACATAAACATATATAACGTAAACATAAACATACATAACGTAAACATACATAACGTAAACATAAACATACATAACGTAAACATAAACATATATAACGTAAACATAAACATATATAATGTAAACATAAACATACATAACGTAAACATAAACATACATAACGTAAACATACATAACGTAAACATAAACATACATAACGTAAACATAAACATACATAACGTAAACATAAACATACATAACGTAAACATAAACATACGTAACGTAAACATACGCAACGTAAACATAAACATACGCAACATAAACATACATAACGTAAACATAAACATACATAACATAAACATACATAACGTAAACATAAACATATATAACGTAAACATACATAATGTAAACATAAACATATATAACGTAAACATACATAACGTAAACATAAACATACATAACGTAAACATAAACATACATAATGTAAACATAAACATATATAACGTAAACATAAACATATATAACGTAAACATAAACATACATAACAAACATATATAACGTAAACATAAACATATATAACATAAACATAAACATACATAACGTAAACATAAACATACGTAACGTAAACATACACATACATAACGTGAACATAAACATACATAACGTAACATAAACATACATAACATAAACATAAACATACATAACGTAAACATAAACATACATAACATAAACATACATACCATAAACATACATACCATAAACATAAACATACATACCATAAACATAAACATACATAACATAAACATACATAACATAAACATACATACCATAAACATAAACATACATAACATAAACATACATAACATAAATATAAACATACATAACATAAACATACATAACATAAAAGGGCCGCTTGTGTTTTTTAGGCCTTCGCAAGCTATCGGAAGTGTGTGCGCGGCAGGAGAGACAAATCCATGTTTTCGCGCCTTTTTTGCCATTTCCAGGTCGAAAAACACAAAGGCCCCAAAATGAAAGAAACGGCTGCCGCGCCAAAACTATGGCTTCAAACTTGATGAAAACTGTCTCTCCCACAATAACTCAAGGGCTGCTTGTGTTTTTTAGGCCTTCGCAAGATATCGGAAGTGTGTGCACGGCAGGAGAGACAAATCCATGTTTTCGCGCCTTTTTTGCCATTTCCAGGTCGAAAAACACAAAGGCCCTAAAATGAAAGAAACGGCTGCCGCGCCAAAACTATGGCTTCAAACTTGATGAAAACTGCCTCTCCCACAATAACTCAAGGGCTGCTTGTGTTTTTTAGGCCTTCGCAAGATATCGGAAGTGTGTGCGCGGCAGGAGAGACAAATCCATGTTTTCGCGCCTTTTTTGCGATTTCAAGGTCGAAAAACACATAGGCCCCAAAATGAAAGAAACGGCTGCCGCGCCAAAACTATGGCTTCAAACTTGATGAAAACAGTCTCTCCCATAATAACTCACGGGCTGCTTGTGTTTTTTAGGCCTTTGCACGCTATCGGAAGTGTGTGCGCGGCAGGAGAGACAAATCCATGTTTTCGCGCCTTTTTTGCCATTTCCAGGTCGAAAAACACAAAGGCCCCAAAAATAAAGAAACGGCTGTCCAACCAAAACTGAGGTTTCAAACTTGATGAAAACAGTCTCTCAGACAATAACTCAAGGGCTGCTTGTGTTTTTTAGGCCTTCGCAAGATATCGGAAGTGTGTGCGCGGCAGGAGAGACAAATCAATGTTTTCGCGACTTTTTTGCGATTTCAAGGTCGAAAAACACATAGGCCCCAAAATGAAAGAAACGGCTGGCGCGCCAAAACTATGACTTCAAACTTGATGAAAACAGTCTCTCCCATAATAACTCACGGGCTGCTTGTGTTTTTTAGGCCTTTGCACGCTATCGGAAGTGTGTGCGCGGCAGGAGAGACAAATCCATGTTTTCGCGCCTTTTTTGCCATTTCCAGGTCGAAAAACACAAAGGCCCCAAAAATAAAGAAACGGCTGTCCAGCTAAAACTGAGGCTTCAAACTTGATGAAAACAGTCTCTTAGACAATAACTCAAGGGCCGCTTGTGTTTTTTAGGCCTTCGCAAGCTATCGGAAGTGTGTGCGCGGCAGGAGAGACAAATCCATGTTTTCGTGCCTTTTTTGCCATTTCCAGGTCGAAAAACACAAAGTCCCCAAAATGAAAGAAACGGCTGCCGCGCCAAAACTATGGCTTCAAACTTGATGAAAACTGTCTCTCCCACAATAACTCAAGGGCTGCTTGTGTTTTTTAGGCCTTCGCAAGATATCGGAAGTGTGTGCGCGGCAGGAGAGACAAATCCATGTTTTCGCGCCTTTTTTGCGATTTCAAGGTCGAAAAACACATAGGCCCCAAAATGAAAGAAACGGCTGCCGCGCCAAAACTATGGATTCAAACTTGATGAAAACAGTCTCTCCCATAATAACTCACGGGCTGCTTGTGTTTTTTAGGCCTTTGCACGCTATCGGAAGTGTGTGCGCGGCAGGAGAGACAAATCCATGTTTTCGCGCCTTTTTTGCCATTTCCAGGTCGAAAAACACAAAGGCCCCAAAAATAAAGAAACGGCTGTCCAGCCAAAACTGAGGCTTCAAACTTGATGAAAACAGTCTCTTAGACAATAACTCAAGGGCCGCTTGTGTTTTTTAGGCCTTCGCAAGCTATCGGAAGTGTGTGCGCGGCAGGAGAGACAAATCCATGTTTTCGCGCCTTTTTTGCCATTTCCAGGTCGAAAAACACAAAGGCCCCAAAATGAAAGAAACGGCTGCCGCGCCAAAACTATGGCTTCAAACTTGATGAAAACTGTCTCTCCCACAATAACTCAAGGGCTGCTTGTGTTTTTTAGGCCTTCGCAAGATATCGGAAGTGTGTGCACGGCAGGAGAGACAAATCCATGTTTTCGCGCCTTTTTTGCCATTTCCAGGTCGAAAAACACAAAGGCCCCAAAAATAAAGAAACGGCTGTCCAACCAAAACTGAGGCTTCAAACTTGATGAAAACATTCTCTCCCACAATAACTCAAGGGCTGCTTGTGTTTTTTAGGCCTTCGCAAGCTATCGGAAGTGTGTGCGCGGCAGGAGAGACAAATCCATGTTTTCGCGCCTTTTTTGCGATTTCAAGGTCGAAAAACACATAGGCCCCAAAATGAAAGAAACGGCTGCCGCGCCAAAACTATGGCTTCAAACTTGATGAAAACAGTCTCTCCCATAATAACTCACGGGCTGCTTGTGTTTTTTAGGCCTTTGCACGCTATCGGAAGTGTGTGCGCGGCAGGAGAGACAAATCCATGTTTTCGCGCCTTTTTTGCCATTTCCAGGTCGAAAAACACAAAGGCCCCAAAAATAAAGAAACGGCTGTCCAACCAAAACTGAGGCTTCAAACTTGATGAAAACATTCTCTCCCACAATAACTCAAGGGCTGCTTGTGTTTTTTAGGCCTTCGCAAGCTATCGGAAGTGTGTGCGCGGCAGGAGAGACAAATCCATGTTTTCGCGCCTTTTTTGCGATTTCAAGGTCGAAAAACACATAGGCCCCAAAATGAAAGAAACGGCTGCCGCGCCAAAACTATGGCTTCAAACTTGATGAAAACAGTCTCTCCCATAATAACTCACGGGCTGCTTGTGTTTTTTAGGCCTTTGCACGCTATCGGAAGTGTGTGCGCGGCAGGAGAGACAAATCCATGTTTTCGCGCCTTTTTTGCCATTTCCAGGTCGAAAAACACAAAGGCCCCAAAAATAAAGAAACGGCTGTCCAACCAAAACTGAGGCTTCAAACTTGATGAAAACAGTCTCTCAGACAATAACTCAAGGGCTGCTTGTGTTTTTTAGGCCTTCGCAAGATATCGGAAGTGTGTGCGCGGCAGGAGAGACAAATCAATGTTTTCGCGACTTTTTTGCGATTTCAAGGTCGAAAAACACATAGGCCCCAAAATGAAAGAAACGGCTGGCGCGCCAAAACTATGGCTTCAAACTTGATGAAAACAGTCTCTCCCATAATAACTCACGGGCTGCTTGTGTTTTTTAGGCCTTTGCACGCTATCGGAAGTGTGTGCGCGGCAGGAGAGACAAATCCATGTTTTCGCGCCTTTTTTGCCATTTCCAGGTCGAAAAACACAAAGGCCCCAAAAATAAAGAAACGGCTGTCCAGCCAAAACTGAGGCTTCAAACTTGATGAAAACAGTCTCTCAGACAATAACTCAAGGGCTGCTTGTGTTTTTTAGGCCTTCGCAAGATATCGGAAGTGTGTGCGCGGCAGGAGAGACAAATCAATGTTTTCGCGACTTTTTTGCGATTTCAAGGTTGAAAAACACATAGGCCCCAAAATGAAAGAAACGGCTGGCGCGCCAAAACTATGGCTTCAAACTTGATGAAAACAGTCTCTCCCATAATAACTCACGGGCTGCTTGTGTTTTTTAGGCCTTTGCACGCTATCGGAAGTGTGTGCGCGGCAGGAGAGACAAATCCATGTTTTCGCGCCTTTTTTGCCATTTCCAGGTCGAAAAAACACAAAGGCCCCAAAAATAAAGAAACGGCTGTCCAGCCAAAACTGAGGCTTCAAACTTGATGAAAACAGTCTCTCAGACAATAACTCAAGGGCTGCTTGTGTTTTTTAGGCCTTCGCAAGATATCGGAAGTGTGTGCGCGGCAGGAGAGACAAATCAATGTTTTCGCGACTTTTTTGCGATTTCAAGGTCGAAAAACACATAGGCCCCAAAATGAAAGAAACGGCTGGCGCGCCAAAACTATGGCTTCAAACTTGATGAAAACAGTCTCTCCCATAATAACTCACGGGCTGCTTGTGTTTTTTAGGCCTTTGCACGCTATCGGAAGTGTGTGCGCGGCAGGAGAGACAAATCCATGTTTTCGCGCCTTTTTTGCCATTTCCAGGTCGAAAAACACAAAGGCCCCAAAAATAAAGAAACGGCTGTCCAGCCAAAACTGAGGCTTCAAACTTGATGAAAACAGTCTCTCAGACAATAACTCAAGGGCTGCTTGTGTTTTTTAGGCCTTCGCAAGATATCGGAAGTGTGTGCGCGGCAGGAGAGACAAATCAATGTTTTCGCGACTTTTTTGCGATTTCAAGGTTGAAAAACACATAGGCCCCAAAATGAAAGAAACGGCTGGCGCGCCAAAACTATGGCTTCAAACTTGATGAAAACAGTCTCTCCCATAATAACTCACGGGCTGCTTGTGTTTTTTAGGCCTTTGCACGCTATCGGAAGTGTGTGCGCGGCAGGAGAGACAAATCCATGTTTTCGCGCCTTTTTTGCCATTTCCAGGTCGAAAAAACACAAAGGCCCCAAAAATAAAGAAACGGCTGTCCAGCCAAAACTGAGGCTTCAAACTTGATGAAAACAGTCTCTCAGACAATAACTCAAGGGCTGCTTGTGTTTTTTAGGCCTTCGCAAGATATCGGAAGTGTGTGCGCGGCAGGAGAGACAAATCAATGTTTTCGCGACTTTTTTGCGATTTCAAGGTCGAAAAACACATAGGCCCCAAAATGAAAGAAACGGCTGGCGCGCCAAAACTATGGCTTCAAACTTGATGAAAACAGTCTCTCCCATAATAACTCACGGGCTGCTTGTGTTTTTTAGGCCTTTGCACGCTATCGGAAGTGTGTGCGCGGCAGGAGAGACAAATCCATGTTTTCGCGCCTTTTTTGCCATTTCCAGGTCGAAAAACACAAAGGCCCCAAAAATAAAGAAACGGCTGTCCAGCTAAAACTGAGGCTTCAAACTTGATGAAAACAGTCTCTTAGACAATAACTCAAGGGCCGCTTGTGTTTTTTAGGCCTTCTCTCCCATAATAACTCACGGGCTGCTTGTGTTTTTTAGGCCTTTGCACGCTATCGGAAGTGTGTGCGCGGCAGGAGAGACAAATCCATGTTTTCGCGCCTTTTTTGCGATTTCAAGGTCGAAAAACACACAGGCCCCATAATGAAAGCCCTCCTGCTGTGCCTCCTGAAAGCCCTCCTGCTGTGGCAAGCCCCTCTGAATTACATTACATACCCATAATGCCTGTTACAGCCACATGAAGAAAGAGGTGAGGAAAAATAAGGTAGGAGCACATAAACATACATAACGTAAACATAAACATACATAACGTAAACATAAACATACATAACGTAAACATACATAACGTAAACATAAACATACATAACGTAAACATAAACATATATAACGTAAACATAAACATACATAACGTAAACATAAACATACATAACGTAAACATAAACATATATAACGTAAACATACATAACGTAAACATAAACATACATAACGTAAACATAAACATATATAACGTAAACATAAACATACATAACGTAAACATAAACATACATAACGTAAACATAAACATACATAACGTAAACATACATAACGTAAACATAAACATACATAACGTAAACATAAACATATATAACGTAAACATAAACATACATAACGTAAACATAAACATACATAACGTAAACATAAACATATATAACGTAAACATACATAACGTAAACATAAACATACATAACGTAAACATAAACATATATAACGTAAACATAAACATATATAACGTAAACATACATAACGTAAACATAAACATACATAACGTAAACATAAACATACATAACGTAAACATACATAATGTAAACATAAACATATATAACGTAAACATACATAACGTAAACATAAACATACATAACGTAAACATAAACATACGTAACATAAACATATATAACGTAAACATAAACATATATAACGTAAACATACATAACGTAAACATAAACATACGCAACATAAACATACATAACGTAAACATAAACATACATAACGTAAACATACATAACGTAAACATAAACATACATAACGTAAACATAAACATATATAACGTAAACATAAACATACATAACGTAAACATAAACATATATAACGTAAACATACGCAACGTAAACATAAACATACGCAACATAAACATACATAACGTAAACATAAACATACATAACGTAAACATACATAACGTAAACATAAACATACATAACGTAAACATAAACATATATAACGTAAACATAAACATACATAACGTAAACATAAACATATATAACGTAAACATACATAACGTAAACATAAACATACATAACGTAAACATAAACATATATAACGTAAACATAAACATATATAACGTAAACATACATAACGTAAACATAAACATACATAACGTAAACATAAACATACATAACGTAAACATAAACATACATAACGTAAACATAAACATACATAACGTAAACATACGTAACGTAAACGTAAACATACGTAACGTAAACGTAAACATATATAACGTAAACGTAAACATACATAACGTAAACGTAAACATACATAACGTAAACATAAACATACATAACGTAAACATAAACATATATAACGTAAACATACATAACGTAAACATAAACATACATAACGTAAACATAAACATATATAACGTAAACATAAACATATATAACGTAAACATACATAACGTAAACATAAACATATATAACGTAAACATACATAACGTAAACATAAACATACATAACGTAAACATAAACATATATAACGTAAACATAAACATACATAACGTAAACATACATAACGTAAACATAAACATACATAACGTAAACATAAACATATATAACGTAAACATAAACATATATAATGTAAACATAAACATACATAACGTAAACATAAACATACATAACGTAAACATACATAACGTAAACATAAACATACATAACGTAAACATAAACATACATAACGTAAACATAAACATACGTAACGTAAACATACGCAACGTAAACATAAACATACGCAACATAAACATACATAACGTAAACATAAACATACATAACGTAAACATACATAACGTAAACATAAACATATATAACGTAAACATACATAATGTAAACATAAACATATATAACGTAAACATACATAACGTAAACATAAACATACATAACGTAAACATAAACATACATAATGTAAACATAAACATATATAACGTAAACATAAACATATATAACGTAAACATAAACATACATAACAAACATATATAACGTAAACATAAACATATATAACATAAACATAAACATACATAACGTAAACATAAACATACGTAACGTAAACATACACATACATAACGTGAACATAAACATACATAACGTAACATAAACATACATAACATAAACATAAACATACATAACGTAAACATAAACATACATAACATAAACATACATACCATAAACATACATACCATAAACATAAACATACATACCATAAACATACATACCATAAACATAAACATACATAACATAAACATACATAACATAAACATACATACCATAAACATAAACATACATAACATAAACATACATAACATAAATATAAACATACATAACATAAACATACATAACATAAAAGGGCCGCTTGTGTTTTTTAGGCCTTCGCAAGCTATCGGAAGTGTGTGCGCGGCAGGAGAGACAAATCCATGTTTTCGCGCCTTTTTTGCCATTTCCAGGTCGAAAAACACAAAGGCCCCAAAATGAAAGAAACGGCTGCCGCGCCAAAACTATGGCTTCAAACTTGATGAAAACTGTCTCTCCCACAATAACTCAAGGGCTGCTTGTGTTTTTTAGGCCTTCGCAAGATATCGGAAGTGTGTGCACGGCAGGAGAGACAAATCCATGTTTTCGCGCCTTTTTTGCCATTTCCAGGTCGAAAAACACAAAGGCCCTAAAATGAAAGAAACGGCTGCCGCGCCAAAACTATGGCTTCAAACTTGATGAAAACTGTCTCTCCCACAATAACTCAAGGGCTGCTTGTGTTTTTTAGGCCTTCGCAAGATATCGGAAGTGTGTGCGCGGCAGGAGAGACAAATCCATGTTTTCGCGCCTTTTTTGCGATTTCAAGGTCGAAAAACACATAGGCCCCAAAATGAAAGAAACGGCTGCCGCGCCAAAACTATGGCTTCAAACTTGATGAAAACAGTCTCTCCCATAATAACTCACGGGCTGCTTGTGTTTTTTAGGCCTTTGCACGCTATCGGAAGTGTGTGCGCGGCAGGAGAGACAAATCCATGTTTTCGCGCCTTTTTTGCCATTTCCAGGTCGAAAAACACAAAGGCCCCAAAAATAAAGAAACGGCTGTCCAGCCAAAACTGAGGCTTCAAACTTGATGAAAACAGTCTCTCAGACAATAACTCAAGGGCTGCTTGTGTTTTTTAGGCCTTCGCAAGATATCGGAAGTGTGTGCGCGGCAGGAGAGACAAATCAATGTTTTCGCGACATTTTTGCGATTTCAAGGTTGAAAAACACATAGGCCCCAAAATGAAAGAAACGGCTGGCGCGCCAAAACTATGGCTTCAAACTTGATGAAAACAGTCTCTCCCATAATAACTCACGGGCTGCTTGTGTTTTTTAGGCCTTTGCACGCTATCGGAAGTGTGTGCGCGGCAGGAGAGACAAATCCATGTTTTCGCGCCTTTTTTGCCATTTCCAGGTCGAAAAACACAAAGGCCCCAAAAATAATGAAACGGCTGTCCAGCTAAAACTGAGGCTTCAAACTTGATGAAAACAGTCTCTTAGACAATAACTCAAGGGCCGCTTGTGTTTTTTAGGCCTTCGCAAGCTATCGGAAGTGTGTGCGCGGCAGGAGAGACAAATCCATGTTTTTGCGCCTTTTTTGCCATTTCCAGGTCGAAAAACACAAAGTCCCCAAAATGAAAGAAACGGCTGCCGCGCCAAAACTATGGCTTCAAACTTGATGAAAACTGTCTCTCCCACAATAACTCAAGGGCTGCTTGTGTTTTTTAGGCCTTCGCAAGATATCGGAAGTGTGTGCGCGGCAGGAGAGACAAATCCATGTTTTCGCGCCTTTTTTGCGATTTCAAGGTCGAAAAACACATAGGCCCCAAAATGAAAGAAACGGCTGGCGCGCCAAAACTATGGCTTCAAACTTGATGAAAACAGTCTCTCCCATAATAACTCACGGGCTGCTTGTGTTTTTTAGGCCTTTGCACGCTATCGGAAGTGTGTGCGCGGCAGGAGAGACAAATCCATGTTTTCGCGCCTTTTTTGCCATTTCCAGGTCGAAAAACACATAGGCCCCAAAATGAAAGAAACGGCTGCCGCGCCAAAACTATGGCTTCAAACTTGATGAAAACAGTCTCTCCCACAACAACGCAAGGGCTGCTTGTTTTTTTTAGGCCTTCGCAAGATATCGGAAGTGTGTGCGCGGCAGGAGAGACAAATCAATGTTTTCGCGCCTTTTTTGCCATTTCCAGGTCGAAAAACACAAAGGCCCCAAAAATAAAGAAACGGCTGTCCAGCCAAAACTGAGGCTTAAAACTTGATGAAAACAGTCTCTCAGACAATAACTCAAGGGCCGCTTGTGTTTTTTAGGCCTTCGCAAGCTATCGGAAGTGTGTGCGCGGCAGGAGAGACAAATCCATGTTTTCGCGCCTTTTTTGCCATTTCCAGGTCGAAAAACACAAAGGCCCCAAAATGAAAGAAACGGCTGCCGCGCCAAAACTATGACTTCAAACTTGATGAAAACAGTCTCTCCCACAATAACTCAAGGGCTGCTTGTGTTTTTTAGGCCTTTGCAAGATATCGGAAGTGTGTGCGCGGCAGGAGAGACAAATCAATGTTTTCGCGACTTTTTTGCGATTTCAAGGTCGAAAAACACATAGGCCCCAAAATGAAAGAAACGGCTGGCGCGCCAAAACTATGGCTTCAAACTTGATGAAAACAGTCTCTCCCATAATAACTCACGGGCTGCTTGTGTTTTTTAGGCCTTTGCACGCTATCGGAAGTGTGTGCGCGGCAGGAGAGACAAATCCATGTTTTCGCGCCTTTTTTGCCATTTCCAGGTCGAAAAACACAAAGGCCCCAAAAATAAAGAAACGGCTGTCCAGCCAAAACTGAGGCTTCAAACTTGATGAAAACAGTCTCTCAGACAATAACTCAAGGGCTGCTTGTGTTTTTTAGGCCTTCGCAAGATATCGGAAGTGTGTGCTCGGCAGGAGAGACAAATCAATGTTTTCGCGACTTTTTTGCGATTTCAAGGTCGAAAAACACATAGGCCCCAAAATGAAAGAAACGGCTGGCGCGCCAAAACTATGGCTTCAAACTTGATGAAAACAGTCTCTCCCATAATAAATCACGGGCTGCTTGTGTTTTTTAGACCTTTGCACGCTATCGGAAGTGTGTGCGCGGCAGGAGAGACAAATCCATGTTTTCGCGCCTTTTTTGCCATTTCCAGGTCGAAAAACACAAAGGCCCCAAAAATAAAGAAACGGCTGTCCAGCCAAAACTGAGGCTTCAAACTTGATGAAAACAGTCTCTCCCACAATAACTCACGGCCCGCATGTGTTTTTTAGGCCTTCGCAAGCTATCGGAAGTGTGTGCGCGGCAGGAGAGACAAATCAATGTTGTCGCGCCTTTTTTGCCATTTCCAGGTCGAAAAACACACAGGCCCCAAAAATAAAGAAATGGCTGTCCAGCCAAAACTGAGGCTTCAAACTTGATGAAAACAGTGTCTCCCATATTGGAGTAGGGGCTGCTTGTGGTTATTAGGCCTTTGCAAGCTCTCCGAAGTGTGTGCGCAGCAGGAGAGACAAATCCATGTTTTTATGCCTTCTTTGGCATTTTCAGGTGGAGAAAAACACAATCCCGAAAGAGAAAGAAATGGCTGCCGCGCCAACACTGAGGCTTCAAACTTGATGAAAACAGTGTCTCCCATAATGGAGTAGGGGCTGCTTGTGGTTATTAGGCATTTGCAAGCTCTCCGAAGTGTGTGCGCAGCAGGAGAGACAAATCCATGTTTTTATGCCTTCTTTGGCATTTTCAGGTGGAGAAAAACACAATCCCGAAAGAGAAAGAAATGGCTGCCGCGCCAACACTGAGGCTTCAAACTTGATGAAAACAGTGTCTCCCATAATGGAGTAGGGGCTGCTTGTGGTTATTAGGCATTTGCAAGCTCTCCGAAGTGTGTGCGCAGCAGGAGAGACAAATCCATGTTTTTATGCCTTCTTTGGCATTTTCAGGTGGAGAAAAACACAATCCCGAAAGAGAAAGAAAAGGCTGCCGCGCCAACACTGAAGCTTCAAACTTGATGAAAACAGTGTCTCCCATAATGGAGTAGGGGCTGCTTGTGGTTATTAGGCATTTGCAAGCTCTCCGAAGTGTGTGCGCAGCAGGAGAGACAAATCCATGTTTTTATGCCTTCTTTGGCATTTTCAGGTGGAGAAAAACACAATCCCGAAAGAGAAAGAAATGGCTGCCGCGCCAACACTGAGGCTTCAAACTTGATGAAAACAGTGTCTCCCATAATGGAGTAGGGGCTGCTTGTGGTTATTAGGCATTTGCAAGCTCTCCGAAGTGTGTGCGCAGCAGGAGAGACAAATCCATGTTTTTATGCCTTCTTTGGCATTTTCAGGTGGAGAAAAACACAATCCCGAAAGAGAAAGAAATGGCTGCCGCGCCAACACTGAGGCTTCAAACTTGATGAAAACAGTGTCTCCCATAATGGAGTAGGGGCTGCTTGTGGTTATTAGGCATTTGCAAGCTCTCCGAAGTGTGTGCGCAGCAGGAGAGACAAATCCATGTTTTTATGCCTTCTTTGGCATTTTCAGGTGGAGAAAAACACAATCCCGAAAGAGAAAGAAAAGGCTGCCGCGCCAACACTGAGGCTTCAAACTTGATGAAAACAGTGTCTCCCATAATGGAGTAGGGGCTGCTTGTGGTTATTAGGCATTTGCAAGCTCTCCGAAGTGTGTGCGCAGCAGGAGAGACAAATCCATGTTTTTATGCCTTCTTTGGCCTTTTCAGGTGGAGAAAAACACAATCCCGATAGAGAAAGAAATGGCTGCCGCGCCAACACTGAGGCTTCAAACTTGATGAAAACAGTGTCTCCCATAATGGAGTAGGGGCTGCTTGTGGTTATTAGGCCTTTGCAAGCTCTCCTTAGTGTGTGCGCAGCAGGAGAGACAAATCCATGTTTTCGCGCCTTTTTTGCCATTTCCAGGTCGAAAAACACAAAGGCCCCAAAATGAAAGAAACGGCTGCCGCGCCAAAACTATGGCTTCAAACTTGATGAAAACTGTCTCTCCCACAATAACTCAAGGGCTGCTTGTGTTTTTTAGGCCTTCGCAAGATATCGGAAGTGTGTGCGCGGCAGGAGAGACAAATCAATGTTTTCGCGACTTTTTTGCGATTTCAAGGTCGAAAAACACATAGGCCCCAAAATGAAAGAAACGGCTGGCGCGCCAAAACTATGGCTTCAAACTTGATGAAAACAGTCTCTCAGACAATAACTCAAGGGCTGCTTGTGTTTTTTAGGCCTTCGCAAGATATCGGAAGTGTGTGCTCGGCAGGAGAGACAAATCCATGTTTTCGCGCCTTTTTTGCGATTTCAAGGTCGAAAAACACATAGACCCCAAAATGAAAGAAACGGCTGCCGCGCCAAAACTATGGCTTCAAACTTGATGAAAACAGTCTCTCCCATAATAACTCACGGGCTGCTTGTGTTTTTTAGGCCTTTGCACGCTATCGGAAGTGTGTGCGCGGCAGGAGAGACAAATCCATGTTTTCGCGCCTTTTTTGCCATTTCCAGGTCGAAAAACACAAAGGCCCCAAAATGAAAGAAACGGCTGCCGCGCCAAAACTATGACTTCAAACTTGATGATAACAGTCTCTCCCACAATAACTCAAGGGCTGCTTGTGTTTTTTAGGCCTTCGCAAGATATCGGAAGTGTGTGCTCGGCAGGAGAGACAAATCCATGTTTTCGCGCCTTTTTTGCGATTTCAAGGTCGAAAAACACATAGGCCCCAAAATAAAAGAAACGGCTGCCGCGCCAAAACTATGGCTTCAAACTTGATGAAAACAGTCTCTCCCATAATAACTCACGGGCTGCTTGTGTTTTTTAGGCCTTTGCACGCTATCGGAAGTGTGTGCGCGGCAGGAGAGACAAATCCATGTTTTGGCGCCTTTTTTGCCATTTCCAGGTCGAAAAACACAAAGGCCCCAAAATGAAAGAAACGGCTGCCGCGCCAAAACTATGACTTCAAACTTGATGATAACAGTCTCTCCCACAATAACTCAAGGGCTGCTTGTGTTTTTTAGGCCTTCGCAAGATATCGGAAGTGTGTGCGCGGCAGGAGAGACAAATCAATGTTTTCGCGACTTTTTTGCGATTTCAAGGTCGAAAAACACATAGGCCCCAAAATGAAAGAAACGGCTGGCGCGCCAAAACTATGGCTTCAAACTTGATGAAAACAGTCTCTCCCATAATAACTCACGGGCTGCTTGTGTTTTTTAGGCCTTTGCACGCTATCGGAAGTGTGTGCGCGGCAGGAGAGACAAATCCATGTTTTCGCGCCTTTTTTGCCATTTCCAGGTCGAAAAACACACAGGCCCCAAAAATAAAGAAATGGCTGCCGCGCCAACACTGAGGCTTCAAACTTGATGAAAACAGTGTCTCCCATAATGGTGTAGGGGCTGCTTGTGGTTATTAGGCATTTGCAAGCTCTCCGAAGTGTGTGCGCAGCAGGAGAGACAAATCCATGTTTTTATGCCTTCTTTGGCATTTTCAGGTGGAGAAAAACACAATCCCGAAAGAGAAAGAAATGGCTGCCGCGCCAACACTGAGGCTTCAAACTTGATGAAAACAGTGTCTCCCATAATGGAGTAGGGGCTGCTTGTGGTTATTAGGCATTTGCAAGCTCTCCGAAGTGTGTGCGCAGCAGGAGAGACAAATCCATGTTTTTATGCCTTCTTTGGCATTTTCAGGTGGAGAAAAACACAATCCCGAAAGAGAAAGAAATGGCTGCCGCGCCAACACTGAGGCTTCAAACTTGATGAAAACAGTGTCTCCCATAATGGAGTAGGGGCTGCTTGTGGTTATTAGGCCTTTGCAAGCTCTCCGAAGTGTGTGCGCAGCAGGAGAGACAAATCCATGTTTTTATGCCTTCTTTGGCATTTTCAGGTGGAGAAAAACACAATCCCGAAAGAGAAAGAAATGGCTGCCGCGCCAACACTGAGGCTTCAAACTTGATGAAAACAGTGTCTCCCATAATGGAGTAGGGGCTGCTTGTGGTTATTAGGCATTTGCAAGCTCTCCGAAGTGTGTGCGCAGCAGGAGAGACAAATCCATGTTTTTATGCCTTCTTTGGCATTTTCAGGTGGAGAAAAACACAATCCCGAAAGAGAAAGAAATGGCTGCCGCGCCAACACTGAGGCTTCAAACTTGATGAAAACAGTGTCTCCCATAATGGAGTAGGGGCTGCTTGTGGTTATTAGGCATTTGCAAGCTCTCCGAAGTGTGTGCGCAGCAGGAGAGACAAATCCATGTTTTTATGCCTTCTTTGGCATTTTCAGGTGGAGAAAAACACAATCCCGAAAGAGAAAGAAATGGCTGCCGCGCCAACACTGAGGCTTCAAACTTGATGAAAACAGTGTCTCCCATAATGGAGTAGGGGCTGCTTGTGGTTATTAGGCCTTTGCAAGCTCTCCGAAGTGTGTGCGCAGCAGGAGAGACAAATCCATGTTTTTATGCCTTCTTTGGCATTTTCAGGTGGAGAAAAACACAATCCCGAAAGAGAAAGAAAAGGCTGCCGCGCCAACACTGAGGCTTCAAACTTGATGAAAACAGTGTCTCCCATAATGGAGTAGGGGCTGCTTGTGGTTATTAGGCATTTGCAAGCTCTCCGAAGTGTGTGCGCAGCAGGAGAGACAAATCCATGTTTTTATGCCTTCTTTGGCATTTTCAGGTGGAGAAAAACACAATCCCGAAAGCGAAAGAAAAGGCTGCCGCGCCAACACTGAGGCTTCAAACTAGATGAAAACAGTGTCTCCCATAATGGTGTAGGGGCTGCTTGTGGTTATTAGGCCTTTGCAAGCTCTCCTTAGTGTGTGCGCAGCAGGAGAGACAAATCCATGTTTTTATGCCTTCTTTGGCATTTTCAGGTGGAGAAAAACACAATCCCGAAAAAGAAAGAAAAGGCTGCCGCGCCAACACTGAGGCTTCAAACTTGATGAAAACAGTGTCTCCCATAATGGTGAAGGGGCTGCTTGTGGTTATTAGGCCTTTGCAAGCTCTCCGAAGTGTGTGCGCAGCAGGAGAGACAAATCCATGTTTTTATGCCTTCTTTGGCATTTTCAGGTGGAGAAAAACACAATCCCGAAAGAGAAAGAAATGGCTGCCGCGACAACACTGAGGCTTCAAACTTGATGAAAACAGTGTCTCCCATAATGGAGTAGGGGCTGCTTGTGGTTATTAGGCCTTTGCAAGCTCTCCGAAGTGTGTGCGCAGCAGGAGAGACAAATCCATGTTTTTATGCCTTCTTTGGCATTTTCAGGTGGAGAAAAACACAATCCCGAAAGAGAAAGAAAAGGCTGCCGCGCCAACACTGAGGCTTCAAACTTGATGAAAACAGTGTCTCCCATAATGGAGTAGGGGCTGCTTGTGGTTATTAGGCATTTGCAAGCTCTCCGAAGTGTGTGCGCAGCAGGAGAGACAAATCCATGTTTTTATGCCTTCTTTGGCATTTTCAGGTGGAGAAAAACACAATCCCGAAAGAGAAAGAAATGGCTGCCGCGCCAACACTGAGGCTTCAAACTTGATGAAAACAGTGTCTCCCATAATGGAGTAGGGGCTGCTTGTGGTTATTAGGCATTTGCAAGCTCTCCGAAGTGTGTGCGCAGCAGGAGAGACAAATCCATGTTTTTATGCCTTCTTTGGCATTTTCAGGTGGAGAAAAACACAATCCCGAAAGAGAAAGAAATGGCTGCCGCGCCAACACTGAGGCTTCAAACTTGATGAAAACAGTGTCTCCCATAATGGAGTAGGGGCTGCTTGTGGTTATTAGGCATTTGCAAGCTCTCCGAAGTGTGTGCGCAGCAGGAGAGACAAATCCATGTTTTTATGCCTTCTTTGGCATTTTCAGGTGGAGAAAAACACAATCCCGAAAAAGAAAGAAAAGGCTGCCGCGCCAACACTGAGGCTTCAAACTTGATGAAAACAGTGTCTCCCATAATGGTGAAGGGGCTGCTTGTGGTTATTAGGCCTTTGCAAGCTCTCCGAAGTGTGTGCGCAGCAGGAGAGACAAATCCATGTTTTTATGCCTTCTTTGGCATTTTCAGGTGGAGAAAAACACAATCCCGAAAGAGAAAGAAAAGGCTGCCGCGCCAACACTGAGGCTTCAAACTTGATGAAAACAGTCTCTCCCATAATAACTCACGGGCTGCTTGTGTTTTTTAGGCCTTTGCACGCTATCGGAAGTGTGTGCGCGGCAGGAGAGACAAATCCATGTTTTCGCGCCTTTTTTGCGATTTCAAGGTCGAAAAACACACAGGCCCCAAAATGAAAGAAACGGCTGCCGCGCCAAAACTATGGCTTCAAACTTGATGAAAACAGTCTCTCCCATAATAACTCACGGGCTGCTTGTGTTTTTTAGGCCTTTGCACGCTATCGGAAGTGTGTGCGCGGCAGGAGAGACAAATCCATGTTTTCGCGCCTTTTTTGCCATTTCCAGGTCGAAAAACACAAAGGCCCCAAAAATAAGGAAACGGCTGTCCAGCTAAAACTGAGGCTTCAAACTTGATGAAAACAGTCTCTTAGACAATAACTCAAGGGCCGCTTGTGTTTTTTAGGCCTTCGCAAGCTATCGGAAGTGTGTGCGCGGCAGGAGAGACAAATCCATGTTTTCGCGCCTTTTTTGCCATTTCCAGGTCGAAAAACACAAAGGCCCCAAAATGAAAGAAACGGCTGCCGCGCCAAAACTATGGCTTCAAACTTGATGAAAACTGTCTCTCCCACAATAACTCAAGGGCTGCTTGTGTTTTTTAGGCCTTCGCAAGATATCGGAAGTGTGTGCGCGGCAGGAGAGACAAATCCATGTTTTCGCGCCTTTTTTGCGATTTCAAGGTCGAAAAACACATAGGCCCCAAAATGAAAGAAACGGCTGCCGCGCCAAAACTATGGCTTCAAACTTGATGAAAACAGTCTCTCCCATAATAACTCACGGGCTGCTTGTGTTTTTTAGGCCTTTGCACGCTATCGGAAGTGTGTGCGCGGCAGGAGAGACAAATCCATGTTTTCGCGCCTTTTTTGCCATTTCCAGGTCGAAAAACACAAAGGCCCCAAAAATAAAGAAACGGCTGTCCAGCCAAAACTGAGGCTTCAAACTTGATGAAAACAGTCTCTCAGACAATAACTCAAGGGCTGCTTGTGTTTTTTAGGCCTTCGCAAGATATCGGAAGTGTGTGCGCGGCAGGAGAGACAAATCCATGTTTTCGCGCCTTTTTTGCCATTTCCAGGTCGAAAAACACATAGGCCGCAAAATGAAAGAAACGGCTGCCGCGCCAAAACTATGGCTTCAAACTTGATGAAAACAGTCTCTCCCACAACAACTCAAGGGCTGCTTGTGTTTTTTAGGCCTTCGCAAGATATCGGAAGTGTGTGCGCGGCAGGAGAGACAAATCAATGTTTTCGCGCCTTTTTTGCCATTTCCAGGTCGAAAAACACAAAGGCCCCAAAAATAAAGAAACGGCTGTCCAGCCAAAACTGAGGCTTAAAACTTGATGAAAACAGTCTCTCCCACAATAACTCAAGGGCTGCTTGTGTTTTTTAGGCCTTCGCAAGATATCGGAAGTGTGTGCGCGGCAGGAGAGACAAATCAATGTTTTCGCGACTTTTTTGCGATTTCAAGGTCGAAAAACACATAGGCCCCAAAATGAAAGAAACGGCTGGCGCGCCAAAACTATGGCTTCAAACTTGATGAAAACAGTCTCTCCCATAATAACTCACGGGCTGCTTGTGTTTTTTAGGCCTTTGCACGCTATCGGAAGTGTGTGCTCGGCAGGAGAGACAAATCCATGTTTTCGCGCCTTTTTTGCGATTTCAAGGTCGAAAAACACATAGGCCCCAAAATGAAAGAAACGGCTGCCGCGCCAAAACTATGGCTTCAAACTTGATGAAAACAGTC
Organism: Argentina silus; assembly: GCF_951799395.1. NCBI lineage: Eukaryota > Metazoa > Chordata > Actinopteri > Argentiniformes > Argentinidae > Argentina > Argentina silus. The sequence goes on along the minus strand of NW_028152582.1, from coordinate 349,686 downwards.
TCTCCCACAATAACTCAAGGGCTGCTTGTGTTTTTTAGGCCTTCGCAAGATATCGGAAGTGTGTGCGCGGCAGGAGAGACAAATCAATGTTTTCGCTACTTTTTTGCGATTTCAAGGTCGAAAAACACATAGGCCCCAAAATGAAAGAAACGGCTGGCGCGCCAAAACTATGGCTTCAAAATTGATGAAAACAGTCTCTCCCATAATAACTCACGGGCTGCTTGTGTTTTTTAGACCTTTGCACGCTATCGGAAGTGTGTGCGCGGCAGGAGAGACAAATCCATGTTTTCGCGCCTTTTTTGCGATTTCAAGGTCGAAAAACATATAGGCCCCAAAATGAAAGAAACGGCTGCCGCGCCAAAACTATGGCTTCAAACTTGATGAAAACAGTCTCTCCCACAATAACTCAAGGGCTGCTTGTGTTTTTTAGGCCTTCGCAAGATATCGGAAGTGTGTGCGCGGCAGGAGAGACAAATCAATGTTTTCGCGACTTTTTTGCGATTTCAAGGTCGAAAAACACATAGGCCCCAAAATGAAAGAAACGGCTGGCGCGCCAAAACTATGGCTTCAAACTTGTTGAAAACAGTCTCTCCCATAATAACTCTCGGGCTGCTTGTGTTTTTTAGACCTTTGCACGCTATCGGAAGTGTGTGCGCGGCAGGAGAGACAAATCCATGTTTTCGCGCCTTTTTTGCGATTTCAAGGTCGAAAAACACATAGGCCCCAAAATGAAAGAAACGGCTGCCGCGCCAAAACTATGGCTTCAAACTTGATGAAAACATTCTCTCCCACAATAACTCAAGGGCTGCTTGTGTTTTTTAGGCCTTCGCAAGCTATCGGAAGTGTGTGCGCGGCAGGAGAGACAAATCCATGTTTTCGCGCCTTTTTTGCCATTTCCAGGTCGAAAAACACAAAGGCCCCAAAAATAAAGAAACGGCTGTCCAGCCAAAACTGAGGCTTCAAACTTGATGAAAACAGTCTCTCCCACAATAACTCACGGCCCGCTTGTGTTTTTTAGGCCTTCGCAAGCTATCGGAAGTTTGTGCGCGGCAGGAGAGACAAATCAATGTTTTCGCGCCTTTTTTGCCATTTCCAGGTCGAAAAACACACAGGCCCCAAAAATAAAGAAATGGCTGTCCAGCCAACACTGAGGCTTCAAACTTGATGAAAACAGTGTCTCCCATAATGGAGTAGGGGCTGCTTGTGGTTATTAGGCATTTGCAAGCTCTCCGAAGTGTGTGCGCAGCAGGAGAGACAAATCCATGTTTTTATGCCTTCTTTGGCATTTTCAGGTGGAGAAAAACACAATCCCGAAAGAGAAAGAAATGGCTGCCGCGACAACACTGAGGCTTCAAACTTGATGAAAACAGTGTCTCCCATAATGGAGTAGGGGCTGCTTGTGGTTATTAGGCCTTTGCAAGCTCTCCGAAGTGTGTGCGCAGCAGGAGAGACAAATCCATGTTTTTATGCCTTCTTTGGCATTTTCAGGTGGAGAAAAACACAATCCCGAAAGAGAAAGAAAAGGCTGCCGCGCCAACACTGAGGCTTCAAACTTGATGAAAACAGTGTCTCCCATAATGGAGTAGGGGCTGCTTGTGGTTATTAGGCATTTGCAAGCTCTCCGAAGTGTGTGCGCAGTAGGAGAGACAAATCCATGTTTTTATGCCTTCTTTGGCATTTTCAGGTGGAGAAAAACACAATCCCGAAAGAGAAAGAAATGGCTGCCGCGCCAACACTGAGGCTTCAAACTTGATGAAAACAGTGTCTCCCATAATGGAGTAGGGGCTGCTTGTGGTTATTAGGCATTTGCAAGCTCTCCGAAGTGTGTGCGCAGCAGGAGAGACAAATCCATGTTTTTATGCCTTCTTTGGCATTTTCAGGTGGAGAAAAACACAATCCCGAAAGAGAAAGAAATGGCTGCCGCGCCAACACTGAGGCTTCAAACTTGATGAAAACAGTGTCTCCCATAATGGAGTAGGGGCTGCTTGTGGTTATTAGGCATTTGCAAGCTCTCCGAAGTGTGTGCGCAGCAGGAGAGACAAATCCATGTTTTTATGCCTTCTTTGGCATTTTCAGGTGGAGAAAAACACAATCCCGAAAAAGAAAGAAAAGGCTGCCGCGCCAACACTGAGGCTTCAAACTTGATGAAAACAGTGTCTCCCATAATGGTGAAGGGGCTGCTTGTGGTTATTAGGCCTTTGCAAGCTCTCCGAAGTGTGTGCGCAGCAGGAGAGACAAATCCATGTTTTTATGCCTTCTTTGGCATTTTCAGGTGGAGAAAAACACAATCCCGAAAGAGAAAGAAAAGGCTGCCGCGCCAACACTGAGGCTTCAAACTTGATGAAAACAGTCTCTCCCATAATAACTCACGGGCTGCTTGTGTTTTTTAGGCCTTTGCACGCTATCGGAAGTGTGTGCGCGGCAGGAGAGACAAATCCATGTTTTCGCGCCTTTTTTGCGATTTCAAGGTCGAAAAACACACAGGCCCCAAAATGAAAGAAACGGCTGCCGCGCCAAAACTATGGCTTCAAACTTGATGAAAACAGTCTCTCCCATAATAACTCACGGGCTGCTTGTGTTTTTTAGGCCTTTGCACGCTATCGGAAGTGTGTGCGCGGCAGGAGAGACAAATCCATGTTTTCGCGCCTTTTTTGCCATTTCCAGGTCGAAAAACACAAAGGCCCCAAAAATAAGGAAACGGCTGTCCAGCTAAAACTGAGGCTTCAAACTTGATGAAAACAGTCTCTTAGACAATAACTCAAGGGCCGCTTGTGTTTTTTAGGCCTTCGCAAGCTATCGGAAGTGTGTGCGCGGCAGGAGAGACAAATCCATGTTTTCGCGCCTTTTTTGCCATTTCCAGGTCGAAAAACACAAAGGCCCCAAAATGAAAGAAACGGCTGCCGCGCCAAAACTATGGCTTCAAACTTGATGAAAACTGTCTCTCCCACAATAACTCAAGGGCTGCTTGTGTTTTTTAGGCCTTCGCAAGATATCGGAAGTGTGTGCGCGGCAGGAGAGACAAATCCATGTTTTCGCGCCTTTTTTGCGATTTCAAGGTCGAAAAACACATAGGCCCCAAAATGAAAGAAACGGCTGCCGCGCCAAAACTATGGCTTCAAACTTGATGAAAACAGTCTCTCCCATAATAACTCACGGGCTGCTTGTGTTTTTTAGGCCTTTGCACGCTATCGGAAGTGTGTGCGCGGCAGGAGAGACAAATCCATGTTTTCGCGCCTTTTTTGCCATTTCCAGGTCGAAAAACACAAAGGCCCCAAAAATAAAGAAACGGCTGTCCAGCCAAAACTGAGGCTTCAAACTTGATGAAAACAGTCTCTCAGACAATAACTCAAGGGCTGCTTGTGTTTTTTAGGCCTTCGCAAGATATCGGAAGTGTATGCGCGGCAGGAGAGACAAATCAATGTTTTCGCGCCTTTTTTGCCATTTCCAGGTCGAAAAACACAAAGGCCCCAAAAATAAAGAAACGGCTGTCCAGCCAAAACTGAGGCTTAAAACTTGATGAAAACAGTCTCTCCCACAATAACTCAAGGGCTGCTTGTGTTTTTTAGGCCTTCGCAAGATATCGGAAGTGTGTGCGCGGCAGGAGAGACAAATCAATGTTTTCGCGACTTTTTTGCGATTTCAAGGTCGAAAAACACATAGGCCCCAAAATGAAAGAAACGGCTGGCGCGCCAAAACTATGGCTTCAAACTTGATGAAAACAGTCTCTCCCATAATAACTCACGGGCTGCTTGTGTTTTTTAGGCCTTTGCACGCTATCGGAAGTGTGTGCTCGGCAGGAGAGACAAATCCATGTTTTCGCGCCTTTTTTGCGATTTCAAGGTCGAAAAACACATAGGCCCCAAAATGAAAGAAACGGCTGCCGCGCCAAAACTATGGCTTCAAACTTGATGAAAACAGTCTCTCCCATAATAACTCACGGGCTGCTTGTGTTTTTTAGGCCTTTGCACGCTATCGGAAGTGTGTGCGCGGCAGGAGAGACAAATCCATGTTTTCGCGCCTTTTTTGCCATTTCCAGGTCGAAAAACACAAAGGCCCCAAAATGAAAGAAACGGCTGCCGCGCCAAAACTATGACTTCAAACTTGATGAAAACAGTCTCTCCCACAATAACTCAAGGGCTGCTTGTGTTTTTTAGGCCTTCGCAAGATATCGGAAGTGTGTGCGCGGCAGGAGAGACAAATCAATGTTTTCGCTACTTTTTTGCGATTTCAAGGTCGAAAAACACATAGGCCCCAAAATGAAAGAAACGGCTGGCGCGCCAAAACTATGGCTTCAAAATTGATGAAAACAGTCTCTCCCATAATAACTCACGGGCTGCTTGTGTTTTTTAGACCTTTGCACGCTATCGGAAGTGTGTGCGCGGCAGGAGAGACAAATCCATGTTTTCGCGCCTTTTTTGCGATTTCAAGGTCGAAAAACATATAGGCCCCAAAATGAAAGAAACGGCTGCCGCGCCAAAACTATGGCTTCAAACTTGATGAAAACAGTCTCTCCCACAATAACTCAAGGGCTGCTTGTGTTTTTTAGGCCTTCGCAAGATATCGGAAGTGTGTGCGCGGCAGGAGAGACAAATCAATGTTTTCGCGACTTTTTTGCGATTTCAAGGTCGAAAAACACATAGGCCCCAAAATGAAAGAAACGGCTGGCGCGCCAAAACTATGGCTTCAAACTTGTTGAAAACAGTCTCTCCCATAATAACTCTCGGGCTGCTTGTGTTTTTTAGACCTTTGCACGCTATCGGAAGTGTGTGCGCGGCAGGAGAGACAAATCCATGTTTTCGCGCCTTTTTTGCGATTTCAAGGTCGAAAAACACATAGGCCCCAAAATGAAAGAAACGGCTGCCGCGCCAAAACTATGGCTTCAAACTTGATGAAAACATTCTCTCCCACAATAACTCAAGGGCTGCTTGTGTTTTTTAGGCCTTCGCAAGCTATCGGAAGTGTGTGCGCGGCAGGAGAGACAAATCCATGTTTTCGCGCCTTTTTTGCCATTTCCAGGTCGAAAAACACAAAGGCCCCAAAAATAAAGAAACGGCTGTCCAGCCAAAACTGAGGCTTCAAACTTGATGAAAACAGTCTCTCCCACAATAACTCACGGCCCGCTTGTGTTTTTTAGGCCTTCGCAAGCTATCGGAAGTTTGTGCGCGGCAGGAGAGACAAATCAATGTTTTCGCGCCTTTTTTGCCATTTCCAGGTCGAAAAACACACAGGCCCCAAAAATAAAGAAATGGCTGTCCAGCCAACACTGAGGCTTCAAACTTGATGAAAACAGTGTCTCCCATAATGGAGTAGGGGCTGCTTGTGGTTATTAGGCATTTGCAAGCTCTCCGAAGTGTGTGCGCAGCAGGAGAGACAAATCCATGTTTTTATGCCTTCTTTGGCATTTTCAGGTGGAGAAAAACACAATCCCGAAAGAGAAAGAAATGGCTGCCGCGACAACACTGAGGCTTCAAACTTGATGAAAACAGTGTCTCCCATAATGGAGTAGGGGCTGCTTGTGGTTATTAGGCCTTTGCAAGCTCTCCGAAGTGTGTGCGCAGCAGGAGAGACAAATCCATGTTTTTATGCCTTCTTTGGCATTTTCAGGTGGAGAAAAACACAATCCCGAAAGAGAAAGAAAAGGCTGCCGCGCCAACACTGAGGCTTCAAACTTGATGAAAACAGTGTCTCCCATAATGGAGTAGGGGCTGCTTGTGGTTATTAGGCATTTGCAAGCTCTCCGAAGTGTGTGCGCAGCAGGAGAGACAAATCCATGTTTTTATGCCTTCTTTGGCATTTTCAGGTGGAGAAAAACACAATCCCGAAAGAGAAAGAAATGGCTGCCGCGCCAACACTGAGGCTTCAAACTTGATGAAAACAGTGTCTCCCATAATGGAGTAGGGGCTGCTTGTGGTTATTAGGCATTTGCAAGCTCTCCGAAGTGTGTGCGCAGCAGGAGAGACAAATCCATGTTTTTATGCCTTCTTTGGCATTTTCAGGTGGAGAAAAACACAATCCCGAAAGAGAAAGAAATGGCTGCCGCGCCAACACTGAGGCTTCAAACTTGATGAAAACAGTGTCTCCCATAATGGAGTAGGGGCTGCTTGTGGTTATTAGGCATTTGCAAGCTCTCCGAAGTGTGTGCGCAGCAGGAGAGACAAATCCATGTTTTTATGCCTTCTTTGGCATTTTCAGGTGGAGAAAAACACAATCCCGAAAGAGAAAGAAAAGGCTGCCGCGCCAACACTGAGGCTTCAAACTTGATGAAAACAGTGTCTCCCATAATGGAGTAGGGGCTGCTTGTGGTTATTAGGCATTTGCAAGCTCTCCGAAGTGTGTGCGCAGCAGGAGAGACAAATCCATGTTTTTATGCCTTCTTTGGCATTTTCAGGTGGAGAAAAACACAATCCCGAAAGAGAAAGAAAAGGCTGCCGCGCCAACACTGAGGCTTCAAACTTGATGAAAACAGTGTCTCCCATAATGGTGTAGGGGCTGCTTGTGGTTATTAGGCCTTTGCAAGCTCTCCTTAGTGTGTGCGCAGCAGGAGGGACAAATCCATGTTTTCGCGCCTTTTTTGCCATTTCCAGGTCGAAAAACACAAAGGCCCCAAAAATAAAGAAACGGCTGTCCAGCTAAAACTGAGGCTTCAAACTTGATGAAAACAGTCTCTTAGACAATAACTCAAGGGCCGCTTGTGTTTTTTAGGCCTTCGCAAGCTATCGGAAGTGTGTGCGCGGCAGGAGAGACAAATCCATGTTTTCGCGCCTTTTTTGCCATTTCCAGGTCGAAAAACACAAAGGCCCCAAAATGAAAGAAACGGCTGCCGCGCCAAAACTATGGCTTCAAACTTGATGAAAACTGTCTCTCCCACAATAACTCAAGGGCTGCTTGTGTTTTTTAGGCCTTCGCAAGATATCGGAAGTGTGTGCGCGGCAGGAGAGACAAATCCATGTTTTCGTGCCTTTTTTGCCATTTCCAAGTTGAAAAACACAAAGGCCCCAAAAATAAAGAAACGGCTGTCCAGCCAATACTGAGGCTTCAAACTTGATGAAAACAGTCTCTCAGACAATAACTCAAGGGCTGCTTGTGTTTTTTAGGCCTTCGCAAGATATCGGAAGTGTGTGCGCGGCAGGAGAGACAAATAAATGTTTTCGCGACTTTTTTGCGATTTCAAGGTCGAAAAACATATAGGCCCCAAAATGAAAGAAACGGCTGGCGCGCCAAAACTATGGCTTCAAACTTGATGAAAACAGTCTCTCCCATAATAACTCACGGGCTGCTTGTGTTTTTTAGGCCTTTGCACGCTATCGGAAGTGTGTGCGCGGCAGGAGAGACAAATCCATGTTTTCGCGCCTTTTTTGCCATTTCCAGGTCGAAAAACACAAAGGCCCCAAAATGAAAGAAACGGCTGCCGCGCCAAAACTATGACTTCAAACTTGATGAAAACAGTCTCTCCCACAATAACTCAAGGGCTGCTTGTGTTTTTTAGGCCTTCGCAAGATATCGGAAGTGTGTGCGCGGCAGGAGAGACAAATCAATGTTTTCGCGACTTTTTTGCGATTTCAAGGTCGAAAAACACATAGGCCCCAAAATGAAAGAAACGGCTGGCGCGCCAAAACTATGGCTTCAAACTTGATGAAAACAGTCTCTCCCACAATAACTCAAGGGCTGCTTGTGTTTTTTAGGCCTTCGCAAGATATCGGAAGTGTGTGCGCGGCAGGAGAGACAAATCAATGTTTTCGCGAATTTTTTGCGATTTCAAGGTCGAAAAACACATAGGCCCCAAAATGAAAGAAACGGCTGGCGCGCCAAAACTATGGCTTCAAACTTGATGAAAACAGTCTCTCCCATAATAACTCACGGGCTGCTTGTGTTTTTTAGGCCTTTGCACGCTATCGGAAGTGTGTGCGCGGCAGGAGAGACAAATCCATGTTTTCGCGCCTTTTTTGCCATTTCCAGGTCGAAAAACACAAAGGCCCCAAAAATAAAGAAACGGCTGTCCAGCCAAAACTGAGGCTTCAAACTTGATGAAAACAGTCTCTCAGACAATAACTCAAGGGCTGCTTGTGTTTTTTAGGCCTTCGCAAGATATCGGAAGTGTGTGCGCGGCAGGAGAGACAAATCAATGTTTTCGCGACTTTTTTGCGATTTCAAGGTCGAAAAACACATAGGCCCCAAAATGAAAGAAACGGCTGCCGCGCCAAAACTATGGCTTCAAACTTGATGAAAACAGTCTCTCCCATAATAACTCACGGGCTGCTTGTGTTTTTTAGGCCTTTGCACGCTATCGGAAGTGTGTGCGCGGCAGGAGAGACAAATCCATGTTTTCGCGCCTTTTTTGCCATTTCCAGGTCGAAAAACACAAAGGCCCCAAAATGAAAGAAACGGCTGCCGCGCCAAAACTATGACTTCAAACTTGATGAAAACAGTCTCTCCCATAATAACTCACAGGCTGCTTGTGTTTTTTAGGCCTTTGCACGCTATCGGAAGTGTGTGCGCGGCAGGAGAGACAAATCCATGTTTTCGCGCCTTTTTTGCCATTTCCAGGTCGAAGAAAACAAAGGCCCCAAAAATAAAGAAACGGCTGTCCAGCCAAAACTGAGGCTTCAAACTTGATGAAAACAGTCTCTCAGACAATAACTCAAGGGCCGCTTGTGTTTTTTAGGCCTTCGCAAGCTATCGGAAGTGTGTGCGCGGCAGGAGAGACAAATCCATGTTTTCGCGCCTTTTTTACGATTTCAAGGTCGAAAAACACATAGGCCCCAAAATGAAAGAAACGGCTGCCGCGCCAAAACTATGGCTTTAAACTTGATGAAAACATTCTCTCCCACAATAACTCAAGGGCTGCTTGCGTTTTTTAGGCCTTCGCAAGCTATCGGAAGTGTGTGCGCGGCAGGAGAGACAAATCCATGTTTTCGCGCCTTTTTTGCCATTTCCAGGTCGAAAAACACAAAGGCCCCAAAAATAAAGAAACGGCTGTCCAGCCAAAACTGAGGCTTCAAACTTGATGAAAACAGTCTCTCCCACAATAACTCACGGCCCGCTTGTGTTTTTTAGGCCTTCGCAAGCTCTCCGAAGTGTGTGCGCAGCAGGAGAGACAAATCCATGTTTTTATGCCTTCTTTGGCATTTTCAGGTGGAGAAAAACACAATCCCGAAAGAGAAAGAAATGGCTGCCGCGCCAACACTGAGGCTTCAAACTTGATGAAAACAGTGTCTCCCATAATGGAGTAGGGGCTGCTTGTGGTTATTAGGCATTTGCAAGCTCTCCGAAGTGTGTGCGCAGCAGGAGAGACAAATCCATTTTTTTATGCCTTCTTTGGCATTTTCAGGTGGAGAAAAACACAATCCCGAAAGAGAAAGAAAAGGCTGCCGCGCCAACACTGAGGCTTCAAACTTGATGTAAACAGTGTCTCCCATAATGGAGTAGGGGCTGCTTGTGGTTATTAGGCATTTGCAAGCTCTCCGAAGTGTGTGCGCAGCAGGAGAGACAAATCCATTTTTTTATGCCTTCTTTGGCATTTTCAGGTGGAGTAAAACACAATCCCGAAAGAGAAAGAAAAGGCTGCCGCGCCAACACTGAGGCTTCAAACTTGATGAAAACAGTGTCTCCCATAATGGAGTAGGGGCTGCTTGTGGTTATTAGGCATTTGCAAGCTCTCCGAAGTGTGTGCGCAGCAGGAGAGACAAATCCATGTTTTTATGCCTTCTTTGGCATTTTCAGGTGGAGAAAAACACAATCCCGAAAGAGAAAGAAAAGGCTGCCGCGCCAACACTGAGGCTTCAAACTTGATGAAAACAGTATCTCCCATAATGGAGTAGGGGCTGGTTGTGGTTATTAGGCATTTGCAAGCTCTCCGAAGTGTGTGCGCAGCAGGAGAGACAAATCCATGTTTTTATGCCTTCTTTGGCATTTTCAGGTGGAGAAAAACACAATCCCGAAAGAGAAAGAAATGGCTGCCGCGCCAACACTGAGGCTTCAAACTTGATGAAAACAGTGTCTCCCATAATGGAGTAGGGGCTGCTTGTGGTTATTAGGCATTTGCAAGCTCTCCGAAGTGTGTGCGCAGCAGGAGAGACAAATCCATGTTTTTATGCCTTCTTTGGCATTTTCAGGTGGAGAAAAACACAATCCCGAAAGAGAAAGAAATGGCTGCCGCGCCAACACTGAGGCTTCAAACTTGATGAAAACAGTGTCTCCCATAATGGAGTAGGGGCTGCTTGTGGTTATTAGGCATTTGCAAGCTCTCCGAAGTGTGTGCGCAGCAGGAGAGACAAATCCATGTTTTTATGCCTTCTTTGGCATTTTCAGGTGGAGAAAAACACAATCCCGAAAGAGAAAGAAAAGGCTGCCGCGCCAACACTGAGGCTTCAAACTTGATGAAAACAGTGTCTCCCATAATGGAGTAGGGGCTGCTTGTGGTTATTAGGCATTTGCAAGCTCTCCGAAGTGTGTGCGCAGCAGGAGAGACAAATCCATGTTTTTATGCCTTCTTTGGCATTTTCAGGTGGAGAAAAACACAATCCCGAAAGAGAAAGAAAAGGCTGCCGCGCCAACACTGAGGCTTCAAACTTGATGAAAACAGTGTCTCCCATAATGGTGTAGGGGCTGCTTGTGGTTATTAGGCCTTTGCAAGCTCTCCTTAGTGTGTGCGCAGCAGGAGGGACAAATCCATGTTTTCGCGCCTTTTTTGCCATTTCCAGGTCGAAAAACACAAAGGCCCCAAAAATAAAGAAACGGCTGTCCAGCTAAAACTGAGGCTTCAAACTTGATGAAAACAGTCTCTTAGACAATAACTCAAGGGCCGCTTGTGTTTTTTAGGCCTTCGCAAGCTATCGGAAGTGTGTGCGCGGCAGGAGAGACAAATCCATGTTTTCGCGCCTTTTTTGCCATTTCCAGGTCGAAACACACAAAGGCCCCAAAATGAAAGTAACGGCTGCCGCGCCAAAACTATGGCTTCAAACTTGATGAAAACTGTCTCTCCCACAATAACTCAAGGGCTGCTTGTGTTTTTTAGGCCTTCGCGAGATATCGGAAGTGTGTGCGCGGCAGGAGAGACAAATCCATGTTTTCGCGCCTTTTTTGCGATTTCAAGGTCGAAAAACACAAAGGCCCCAAAAATAAAGAAACGGCTGTCCAGCCAAAACTGAGGCTTCAAACTTGATGAAAACAGTCTCTCAGACAATAACTCAAGGGCTGCTTGTGTTTTTTAGGCCTTCGCAAGATATCGGAAGTGTGTGCGCGGCAGGAGAGACAAATCAATGTTTTCGCGACTTTTTTGCGATTTCAAGGTCGAAAAACACATAGGCCCCAAAATGAAAGAAATGGCTGCCGCGCCAAAACTATGGCTTCAAACTTGATGAAAACAGTCTCTCCCATAATAACTCACGGGCTGCTTGTGTTTTTTAGGCCTTTGCACGCTATCGGAAGTGTGTGCGCGGCAGGAGAGACAAATCCATGTTTTCGCGCCTTTTTTGCCATTTCCAGGTCGAAAAACACAAAGGCCCCAAAATGAAAGAAACGGCTGTCCAGCTAAAACTGAGGCTTCAAACTTGATGAAAACAGTCTCTTAGACAATAACTCAAGGGCCGCTTGTGTTTTTTAGGCCTTCGCAAGCTATCGGAAGTGTGTGTGCGGCAGGAGAGACAAATCCATGTTTTCGCGCCTTTTTTGCGATTTCAAGGTCGAAAAACACATAGGCCCCAAAATGAAAGAAACGGCTGCCGCGCCAAAACTATGGCTTCAAACTTGATGAAAACAGTCTCTCCCATAATAACTCACGGGCTGCTTGTGTTTTTTAGGCCTTTGCACGCTATCGGAAGTGTGTGCGCGGCAGGCGAGACAAATCCATGTTTTCGCGCCTTTTTTGCCATTTCCAGGTCGAAAAACACAAAGGCCCCAAAAATAAAGAAACGGCTGTCCAGCCAAAACTGAGGCTTCAAACTTGATGAAAACAGTCTCTCAGACAATAACTCAAGGGCTGCTTGTGTTTTTTAGGCCTTCGCAAGATATCGGAAGTGTGTGCGCGGCAGGAGAGACAAATAAATGTTTTCGCGACTTTTTTGCGATTTCAAGGTCGAAAAACACATAGGCCCCAAAATGAAAGAAACGGCTGGCGCGCCAAAACTATGGCTTCAAACTTGATGAAAACAGTCTCTCCCATAATAACTCACGGGCTGCTTGTGTTTTTTAGGCCTTTGCACGCTATCGGAAGTGTGTGCGCGGCAGGAGAGACAAATCCATGTTTTCGCGCCTTTTTTACCATTTCCAGGTCGAAAAACACAAAGGCCTCAAAAATAAAGAAACGGCTGTCCAGCCAAAACTGAGGCTTCAAACTTGATGAAAACAGTCTCTCAGACAATAACTCAAGGGCCGCTTGTGTTTTTTAGGCCTTCGCAAGCTATCGGAAGTGTGTGCGCGGCAGGAGAGACAAATCCATGTTTTCGCGCCTTTTTTGCCATTTCCAGGTCGAAAAACACAAAGGCCCCAAAATGAAAGAAACGGCTGCCGCGCCAAAACTATGACTTCAAACTTGATGAAAACAGTCTCTCCCACAATAACTCAAGGGCTGCTTGTGTTTTTTAGGCCTTCGCAAGATATCGGAAGTGTGTGCGCGGCAGGAGACACAAATCAATGTTTTCGCGACTTTTTTGCGATTTCAAGGTCGAAAAACACATAGGCCCCAAAATGAAAGAAACGGCTGGCGCGCCAAAACTATGGCTTCAAACTTGATGAAAACAGTCTCTCCCATAATAACTCACAGGCTGCTTGTGTTTTTTAGGCCTTTGCACGCTATCGGAAGTGTGTGCGCGGCAGGAGAGACAAATCCATGTTTTCGCGCCTTTTTTGCCATTTCCAGGTCGAAAAACACAAAGGCCCCAAAATGAAAGAAACGGCTGGCGCGCCAAAACTATGGCTTCAAACTTGATGAAAACAGTCTCTCCCATAATAACTCAAGGGCTGCTTGTGTTTTTTAGGCCTTTGCACGCTATCGGAAGTGTGTGCGCGGCAGGAGAGACAAATCCATGTTTTCGCGCCTTTTTTACCATTTCCAGGTCGAAAAACACAAAGGCCTCAAAAATAAAGAAAAGGCTGTCCAGCCAAAACTGAGGCTTCAAACTTGATGAAAACAGTCGCTCAGACAATAACTCAAGGGCCGCTTGTGTTTTTTAGGCCTTCGCAAGCTATCGGAAGTGTGTGCGCGGCAGGAGAGACAAATCCATGTTTTCGCGCCTTTTTTGCCATTTCCAGGTCGAAAAACACAAAGGCCCCAAAATGAAAGAAACGGCTGCCGCGCCAAAACTATGACTTCAAACTTGATGAAAACAGTCTCTCCCACAATAACTCAAGGGCTGCTTGTGTTTTTTAGGCCTTCGCAAGATATCGGAAGTGTGTGCGCGGCAGGAGAGACAAATCAATGTTTTCGCGACTTTTTTGCGATTTCAAGGTCGAAAAACACATAGGCCCCAAAATGAAAGAAACGGCTGGCGCGCCAAAACTATGGCTTCAAACTTGATGAAAACAGTCTCTCCCATAATAACTCACAGGCTGCTTGTGTTTTTTAGGCCTTTGCACGCTATCGGAAGTGTGTGCGCGGCAGGAGAGACAAATCCATGTTTTCGCGCCTTTTTTGCCATTTCCAGGTCGAAAAACACAAAGGCCCCAAAATGAAAGAAACGGCTGGCGCGCCAAAACTATGGCTTCAAACTTGATGAAAACAGTCTCTCCCATAATAACTCACGGGCTGCTTGTGTTTTTTAGGCCTTTGCACGCTATCGGAAGTGTGTGCGCGGCAGGAGAGACAAATCCATGTTTTCGCGCCTTTTTTACCATTTCCAGGTCGAAAAACACAAAGGCCTCAAAAATAAAGAAACGGCTGTCCAGCCAAAACTGAGGCTTCAAACTTGATGAAAACAGTCTCTCCCACAATAACTCAAGGGCTGCTTGTGTTTTTTAGGCCTTCGCAAGATATCGGAAGTGTGTGCGCGGCAGGAGAGACAAATCCATGTTTTCGCGCCTTTTTTGCCATTTCCAGGTCGAAAAACACAAAGGCCCCAAAATGAAAGAAACGGCTGCCGCGCCAAAACTATGACTTCAAACTTGATGAAAACAGTCTCTCCCACAATAACTCAAGGGCTGCTTGTGTTTTTTAGGCCTTTGCAAGATATCGGAAGTGTGTGCGCGGCAGGAGAGACAAATCAATGTTTTCGCGACTTTTTTGCGATTTCAAGGTCGAAAAACACATAGGCCCCAAAATGAAAGAAACGGCTGCCGCGCCAAAACTATGGCTTCAAACTTGATGAAAACAGTCTCTCCCATAATAACTCACGGGCTGCTTGTGTTTTTTAGGCCTTTGCACGCTATCGGAAGTGTGTGCGCGGCAGGAGAGACAAATCCATGTTTTCGCGCCTTTTTTGCCATTTCCAGGTCGAAAAACACAAAGGCCCCAAAAATAAAGAAACGGCTGTCCAGCTAAAACTGAGGCTTCAAACTTGATGAAAACAGTCTCTTAGACAATAACTCAAGGGCCGCTTGTGTTTTTTAGGCCTTCGCAAGCTATCGGAAGTGTGTGCGCGGCAGGAGAGACAAATCCATGTTTTCGCGCCTTTTTTGCCATTTCCAGGTCGAAAAACACAAAGGCCCCAAAATGAAAGAAACGGCTGCCGCGCCAAAACTATGACTTCAAACTTGATGAAAACAGTCTCTCCCACAATAACTCAAGGGCTGCTTGTGTTTTTTAGGCCTTTGCAAGATATCGGAAGTGTGTGCGCGGCAGGAGAGACAAATCCATGTTTTCGCGCCTTTTTTGCCATTTCCAGGTCGAAAAACACAAAGGCCCCAAAAATAAAGAAACGGCTGTCCAGCCAAAACTGAGGCTTCAAACTTGATGAAAACAGTCTCTCAGACAATAACTCAAGGGCTGCTTGTGTTTTTTAGGCCTTCGCAAGATATCGGAAGTGTGTGCTCGGCAGGAGAGACAAATCAATGTTTTCGCGACTTTTTTGCGATTTCAAGGTCGAAAAACACATAGGCCCCAAAATGAAAGAAACGGCTGGCGCGCCAAAACTATGGCTTCAAACTTGATGAAAACAGTCTCTCCCATAATAAATCACGGGCTGCTTGTGTTTTTTAGACCTTTGCACGCTATCGGAAGTGTGTGCGCGGCAGGAGAGACAAATCCATGTTTTCGCGCCTTTTTTGCGATTTCAAGGTCGAAAAACACATAGGCCCCAAAATGAAAGAAACGGCTGCCGCGCCAAAACTATGGCTTCAAACTTGATGAAAACAGTCTCTCCCATAATAACTCACGGGCTGCTTGTGTTTTTTAGGCCTTTGCACGCTATCGGAAGTGTGTGCTCGGCAGGAGAGACAAATCCATGTTTTCGCGCCTTTTTTGCCATTTCCAGGTCGAAGAAAACAAAGGCCCCAAAAATAAAGAAACGGCTGTCCAGCCAAAACTGAGGCTTCAAACTTGATGAAAACAGTCTCTCAGACAATAACTCAAGGGCCGCTTGTGTTTTTTAGGCCTTCGCAAGCTATCGGAAGTGTGTGCGCGGCAGGAGAGACAAATCCATGTTTTCGCGCCTTTTTTACGATTTCAAGGTCGAAAAACACATAGGCCCCAAAATGAAAGAAACGGCTGCCGCGCCAAAACTATGGCTTCAAACTTGATGAAAACATTCTCTCCCACAATAACTCAAGGGCTGCTTGTGTTTTTTAGGCCTTCGCAAGCTATCGGAAGTGTGTGCGCGGCAGGAGAGACAAATCCATGTTTTCGCGCCTTTTTTGCCATTTCCAGGTCGAAAAACACAAAGGCCCCAAAAATAAAGAAACGGCTGTCCAGCCAAAACTGAGGCTTCAAACTTGATGAAAACAGTCTCTCCCAAAATAACTCACGGCCCGCATGTGTTTTTTAGGCCTTCGCAAGCTATCGGAAGTGTGTGCGCGGCAGGAGAGACAAATCAATGTTGTCGCGCCTTTTTTGCCATTTCCAGGTCGAAAAACACACAGGCCCCAAAAATAAAGAAATGGCTGTCCAGCCAAAACTGAGGCTTCAAACTTGATGAAAACAGTGTCTCCCATAATGGAGTAGGGGCTGCTTGTGGTTATTAGGCCTTTGCAAGCTCTCCGAAGTGTGTGCGCAGCAGGAGAGACAAATCCATGTTTTTATGCCTTCTTTGGCATTTTCAGGTGGAGAAAAACACAATCCCGAAAGAGAAAGAAATGGCTGCCGCGCCAACACTGAGGCTTCAAACTTGATGAAAACAGTGTCTCCCATAATGGAGTAGGGGCTGCTTGTGGTTATTAGGCATTTGCAAGCTCTCCGAAGTGTGTGCGCAGCAGGAGAGACAAATCCATGTTTTTATGCCTTCTTTGGCATTTTCAGGTGGAGAAAAACACAATCCCGAAAGAGAAAGAAATGGCTGCCGCGCCAACACTGAGGCTTCAAACTTGATGAAAACAGTGTCTCCCATAATGGAGTAGGGGCTGCTTGTGGTTATTAGGCATTTGCAAGCTCTCCGAAGTGTGTGCGCAGCAGGAGAGACAAATCCATGTTTTTATGCCTTCTTTGGCATTTTCAGGTGGAGAAAAACACAATCCCGAAAGAGAAAGAAAAGGCTGCCGCGCCAACACTGAAGCTTCAAACTTGATGAAAACAGTGTCTCCCATAATGGAGTAGGGGCTGCTTGTGGTTATTAGGCATTTGCAAGCTCTCCGAAGTGTGTGCGCAGCAGGAGAGACAAATCCATGTTTTTATGCCTTCTTTGGCATTTTCAGGTGGAGAAAAACACAATCCCGAAAGAGAAAGAAATGGCTGCCGCGCCAACACTGAGGCTTCAAACTTGATGAAAACAGTGTCTCCCATAATGGAGTAGGGGCTGCTTGTGGTTATTAGGCATTTGCAAGCTCTCCGAAGTGTGTGCGCAGCAGGAGAGACAAATCCATGTTTTTATGCCTTCTTTGGCATTTTCAGGTGGAGAAAAACACAATCCCGAAAGAGAAAGAAATGGCTGCCGCGCCAACACTGAGGCTTCAAACTTGATGAAAACAGTGTCTCCCATAATGGAGTAGGGGCTGCTTGTGGTTATTAGGCATTTGCAAGCTCTCCGAAGTGTGTGCGCAGCAGGAGAGACAAATCCATGTTTTTATGCCTTCTTTGGCATTTTCAGGTGGAGAAAAACACAATCCCGAAAGAGAAAGAAATGGCTGCCGCGCCAACACTGAGGCTTCAAACTTGATGAAAACAGTGTCTCCCATAATGGAGTAGGGGCTGCTTGTGGTTATTAGGCATTTGCAAGCTCTCCGAAGTGTGTGCGCAGCAGGAGAGACAAATCCATGTTTTTATGCCTTCTTTGGCATTTTCAGGTGGAGAAAAACACAATCCCGAAAGAGAAAGAAATGGCTGCCGCGCCAACACTGAGGCTTCAAACTTGATGAAAACAGTGTCTCCCATAATGGAGTAGGGGCTGCTTGTGGTTATTAGGCATTTGCAAGCTCTCCGAAGTGTGTGCGCAGCAGGAGAGACAAATCCATGTTTTTATGCCTTCTTTGGCATTTTCAGGTGGAGAAAAACACAATCCCGAAAGAGAAAGAAATGGCTGCCGCGCCAACACTGAGGCTTCAAACTTGATGAAAACAGTGTCTCCCATAATGGAGTAGGGGCTGCTTGTGGTTATTAGGCATTTGCAAGCTCTCCGAAGTGTGTGCGCAGCAGGAGAGACAAATCCATGTTTTTATGCCTTCTTTGGCATTTTCAGGTGGAGAAAAACACAATCCCGAAAGAGAAAGAAAAGGCTGCCGCGCCAACACTGAAGCTTCAAACTTGATGAAAACAGTGTCTCCCATAATGGAGTAGGGGCTGCTTGTGGTTATTAGGCATTTGCAAGCTCTCCGAAGTGTGTGCGCAGCAGGAGAGACAAATCCATGTTTTTATGCCTTCTTTGGCATTTTCAGGTGGAGAAAAACACAATCCCGAAAGAGAAAGAAATGGCTGCCGCGCCAACACTGAGGCTTCAAACTTGATGAAAACAGTGTCTCCCATAATGGAGTAGGGGCTGCTTGTGGTTATTAGGCATTTGCAAGCTCTCCGAAGTGTGTGCGCAGCAGGAGAGACAAATCCATGTTTTTATGCCTTCTTTGGCATTTTCAGGTGGAGAAAAACACAATCCCGAAAGAGAAAGAAATGGCTGCCGCGCCAACACTGAGGCTTCAAACTTGATGAAAACAGTGTCTCCCATAATGGAGTAGGGGCTGCTTGTGGTTATTAGGCATTTGCAAGCTCTCCGAAGTGTGTGCGCAGCAGGAGAGACAAATCCATGTTTTTATGCCTTCTTTGGCATTTTCAGGTGGAGAAAAACACAATCCCGAAAGAGAAAGAAATGGCTGCCGCGCCAACACTGAGGCTTCAAACTTGATGAAAACAGTGTCTCCCATAATGGAGTAGGGGCTGCTTGTGGTTATTAGGCATTTGCAAGCTCTCCGAAGTGTGTGCGCAGCAGGAGAGACAAATCCATGTTTTTATGCCTTCTTTGGCATTTTCAGGTGGAGAAAAACACAATCCCGAAAGAGAAAGAAAAGGCTGCCGCGCCAACACTGAGGCTTCAAACTTGATGAAAACAGTGTCTCCCATAATGGAGTAGGGGCTGCTTGTTGTTATTAGGCCTTTGCAAGCTCTCCTTAGTGTGTGCGCAGCAGGAGAGACAAATCCATGTTTTAGCGCCTTTTTTGCCATTTCCAGGTCGAAAAACACAAAGGCCCCAAAAATAAAGAAACGGCTGTCCAGCTAAAACTGAGGCTTCAAACTTGATGAAAACAGTCTCTTAGACAATAACTCAAGGGCCGCTTGTGTTTTTTAGGCCTTCGCAAGCTATCGGAAGTGTGTGCGCGGCAGGAGAGACAAATCCATGTTTTCGCGCCTTTTTTGCCATTTCCAGGTCGAAAAACACAAAGGCCCCAAAATGAAAGAAACGGCTGCCGCGCCAAAACTATGGCTTCAAACTTGATGAAAACTGTCTCTCCCACAATAACTCAAGGGCTGCTTGTGTTTTTTAGGCCTTCGCAAGATATCGGAAGTGTGTGCGCGGCAGGAGAGACAAATCAATGTTTTCGCGACTTTTTTGCGATTTCAAGGTCGAAAAACACATAGGCCCCAAAATGAAAGAAACGGCTGGCGCGCCAAAACTATGGCTTCAAACTTGATGAAAACAGTCTCTCAGACAATAACTCAAGGGCTGCTTGTGTTTTTTAGGCCTTCGCAAGATATCGGAAGTGTGTGCTCGGCAGGAGAGACAAATCCATGTTTTCACTCCTTTTTTGCGATTTCAAGGTCGAAAAACACATAGGCCCCAAAATGAAAGAAACGGCTGCCGCGCCAAAACTATGGCTTCAAACTTGATGAAAACAGTCTCTCCCATAATAACTCACGGGCTGCTTGTGTTTTTTAGGCCTTTGCACGCTATCGGAAGTGTGTGCGCGGCAGGAGAGACAAATCCATGTTTTCGCGCCTTTTTTGCCATTTCCAGGTCGAAAAACACAAAGGCCCCAAAATGAAAGAAACGGCTGCCGCGCCAAAACTATGACTTCAAACTTGATGAAAACAGTCTCTCCCACAATAACTCAAGGGCTGCTTGTGTTTTTTAGGCCTTCGCAAGATATCGGAAGTGTGTGCGCGGCAGGAGAGACAAATCAATGTTTTCGCGACTTTTTTGCGATTTCAAGGTCGAAAAACACATAGGCCCCAAAATTAAAGAAACGGCTGGCGCGCCAAAACTATGGCTTCAAACTTGATGAAAACAGTCTCTCCCATAATAACTCACGGGCTGCTTGTGTTTTTTTAGACCTTTGCACGCTATCGGAAGTGTGTGCGCGGCAGGAGAGACAAATCCATGTTTTCGCGCCTTTTTTGCGATTTCAAGGTCGAAAAACACATAGGCCCCAAAATGAAAGAAACGGCTGGCGCGCCAAAACTATGGCTTCAAACTTGATGAAAACAGTCTCTCCCATAATAACTCACGGGCTGCTTGTGTTTTTTAGGCCTTTGCACGCTATCGGAAGTGTGTGCGCGGCAGGAGAGACAAATCCATGTTTTCGCGCCTTTTTTGCCATTTCCAGGTCGAAAAAAACAAAGGCCCCAAAATGAAAGAAACGGCTGCCGCGCCAAAACTATGACTTCAAACTTGATGAAAACAGTCTCTCCCACAATAACTCAAGGGCTGCTTGTGTTTTTTAGGCCTTCGCAAGATATCGGAAGTGTGTGCGCGGCAGGAGAGACAAATCAATGTTTTCGCGACTTTTTTGCGATTTCAAGGTCGAAAAACACATAGGCCCCAAAATGAAAGAAACGGCTGCCGCGCCAAAACTATGGCTTCAAACTTGATGAAAACAGTCTCTCCCACAATAACTCACGGCCCGCTTGTGTTTTTTAGGCCTTCGCAAGCTATCGGAAGTGTGTGCGCGGCAGGAGAGACAAATCAATGTTTTCGCGCCTTTTTTGCCATTTCCAGGTCGAAAAACACACAGGCCCCAAAAATAAAGAAATGGCTGTCCAGCCAAAACTGAGGCTTCAAACTTGATGAAAACAGTGTATCCCATAATGGAGTAGGGGCTGCTTGTGGTTATTAGGCCTTTGCAAGCTGTCCGAAGTGTGTGCGCAGCAGGAGAGACAAATCCATGTTTTTATGCCTTCTTTGGCATTTTCAGGTGGAGAAAAACACAATCCCGAAAGAGAAAGAAAAGTCTGCCGCGCCAACACTGAGGCTTCAAACTTGATGAAAACAGTGTCTCCCATAATGGAGTAGGGGCTGCTTGTGGTTATTAGGCATTTGCAAGCTCTCCGAAGTGTGTGCGCAGCAGGAGAGACAAATCCATGTTTTTATGCCTTCTTTGGCATTTTCAGGTGGAGAAAAACACAATCCCGAAAGAGAAAGAAATGGCTGCCGCGCCAACACTGAGGCTTCAAACTTGATGAAAACAGTGTCTCCCATAATGGAGTAGGGGCTGCTTGTGGTTATTAGGCATTTGCAAGCTCTCCGAAGTGTGTGCGCAGCAGGAGAGACAAATCCATGTTTTTATGCCTTCTTTGGCATTTTCAGGTGGAGAAAAACACAATCCCGAAAGAGAAAGAAAAGGCTGCCGCGCCAACACTGAGGCTTCAAACTTGATGAAAACAGTGTCTCCCATAATGGAGTAGGGGCTGCTTGTGGTTATTAGGCCTTTGCAAGCTCTCCGAAGTGTGTGCGCAGCAGGAGAGACAAATCCATGTTTTTATGCCTTCTTTGGCATTTTCAGGTGGAGAAAAACACAATCCCGAAAGAGAAAGAAATGGCTGCCGCGCCAACACTGAGGCTTCAAACTTGATGAAAACAGTGTCTCCCATAATGGAGTAGGGGCTGCTTGTGGTTATTAGGCATTTGCAAGCTCTCCGAAGTGTGTGCGCAGCAGGAGAGACAAATCCATGTTTTTATGCCTTCTTTGGCATTTTCAGGTGGAGAAAAACACAATCCCGAAAGAGTAAGAAATGGCTGCCGCGCCAACACTGAGGCTTCAAACTTGATGAAAACAGTCTCTCCCATAATAACTCACGGGCTGCTTGTGTTTTTTAGGCCTTTGCACGCTATCGGAAGTGTGTGTGCGGCAGGAGAGACAAATCCATGTTTTCGCGCCTTTTTTGCCATTTCCAGGTCGAAAAACACAAAGGCCCCAAAAATAAAGAAACGGCTGTCCAGCTAAAACTGAGGCTTCAAACTTGATGAAAACAGTCTCTTAGACAATAACTCAAGGGCCGCTTGTGTTTTTTAGGCCTTCGCAAGATAACGGAAGTGTGTGCGCGGCAGGAGAGACAAATCCATGTTTTCGCGCCTTTTTTGCGATTTCAAGGTCGAAAAACACATAGGCCCCAAAATGAAAGAAACGGCTGGCGCGCCAAAACTATGGCTTCAAACTTGATGAAAACAGTCTCTCCCATAATAACTCACGGGCTGCTTGTGTTTTTTAGGCCTTTGCACGCTATCGGAAGTGTGTGCGCGGCAGGAGAGACAAATCCATGTTTTCGCGCCTTTTTTGCCATTTCCAGGTCGAAAAACACAAAGGCCCCAAAATGAAAGAAACGGCTGCCGCGCCAAAACTATGACTTCAAACTTGATGAAAACAGTCTCTCCCACAATAACTCAAGGGCTGCTTGTGTTTTTTAGGCCTTCGCAAGATATCGGAAGTGTGTGCGCGGCAGGAGAGACAAATCAATGTTTTCGCGATTTTTTTGCGATTTCAAGGTCGAAAAACACATAGGCCCCAAAATGAAAGAAACGGCTGCCGCGCCAAAACTATGACTTCAAACTTGATGAAAACAGTCTCTCCCACAATAACTCACGGTCTGCTTGTGTTTTTTAGGCCTTTGAACGCTATCGGAAGTGTGTGCGCGGCAGGAGAGACAAATCCATGTTTTCGTGCCTTTTTTGCCATTTCCAGGTCGAAAAACACAAAGGCCCCAAAAATAAAGAAACGGCTGTCCAGCTAAAACTGAGGCTTCAAACTTGATGAAAACAGTCTCTTAGACAATAACTCAAGGGCCGCTTGTGTTTTTTAGGCCTTCGCAAGATAACGGAAGTGTGTGCGCGGCAGGAGAGACAAATCCATGTTTTCGCGCCTTTTTTGCGATTTCAAGGTCGAAAAACACATAGGCCCCAAAATGAAAGAAACGGCTGCCGCGCCAAAACTATGGCTTCAAACTTGATGAAAACAGTCTCTCCCATAATAACTCACGGGCTGCTTGTGTTTTTTAGGCCTTTACACGCTATCGGAAGTGTGTGCGCGGCAGGAGAGACAAATCCATGTTTTCGCGCCTTTTTTGCCATTTCCAGGTCGAAAAACACAAAGGCCCCAAAAATAAAGAAACGGCTGTCCAGCCAAAACTGAGGCTTCAAACTTGATGAAAACAGTCTCTCAGACAATAACTCAAGGGCTGCTTGTGTTTTTTAGGCCTTCGCAAGATATCGGAAGTGTGTGCGCGGCAGGAGAGACAAATCAATGTTTTCGCGACTTTTTTGCGATTTCAAGGTCGAAAAACACATAGGCCCCAAAATGAAAGAAACGGCTGGCGCGCCAAAACTATGGCTTCAAACTTGATGAAAACAGTCTCTCCCATAATAACTCACGGGCTGCTTGTGTTTTTTAGGCCTTTGTACGCTATCGGAAGTGTGTGCGCGGCAGGAGAGACAAATCCATGTTTTCGCGCCTTTTTTGCCATTTCCAGGTCGAAAAACACATAGGCCCCAAAATGAAAGAAACGGCTGCCGCGCCAAAACTATGGCTTCAAACTTGATGAAAACAGTCTCTCCCACAACAACTCAAGAACTGCTTGTGTTTTTTAGGCCTTCGCAAGATATCGGAAGTGTGTGCGCGGCAGGAGAGACAAATCAATGTTTTTGCGATTTTTTTGCGATTTCAAGGTCGAAAAACACATAGGCCCCAAAATGAAAGAAACGGCTGCCGCGCCAAAACTATGACTTCAAACTTGATGAAAACAGTCTCTCCCACAATAACTCACGGTCTGCTTGTGTTTTTTAGGCCTTTGAACGCTATCGGAAGTGTGTGCGCGGCAGGAGAGACAAATCCATGTTTTCGTGCCTTTTTTGCCATTTCCAGGTCGAAAAACACAAAGGCCCCAAAAATAAAGAAACGGCTGTCCAGCCAAAACTGAGGCTTCAAACTTGATGAAAACAGTCTCTCAGACAATAACTCAAGGGCTGCTTGTGTTTTTTAGGCCTTCGCAAGATATCGGAAGTGTGTGCTCGGCAGGAGAGACAAATCCATGTTTTCACTCCTTTTTTGCGATTTCAAGGTCGAAAAACACATAGGCCCCAAAATGAAAGAAACGGCTGCCGTGCCAAAACTATGGCTTCAAACTTGATGAAAACAGTCTCTCCCATAATAACTCACGGGCTGCTTGTGTTTTTTAGGCCTTTGCACGCTATCGGAAGTGTGTGCGCGGCAGGAGAGACAAATCCATGTTTTCGCGCCTTTTTTGCGATTTCAAGGTCGAAAAACACATAGGCCCCAAAATGAAAGAAACGGCTGGCGCGCCAAAACTATGGCTTCAAACTTGATGAAAACAGTCTCTCCCATAATAACTCACGGGCTGCTTGTGTTTTTTAGGCCTTTGCACGCTATCGGAAGTGTGTGCGCGGCAGGAGAGACAAATCCATGTTTTCGCGCCTTTTTTGCCATTTCCAGGTCGAAAAACACAAAGGCCCCAAAATGAAAGAAACGGCTGCCGCGCCAAAACTATGACTTCAAACTTGATGAAAACAGTCTCTCCCACAATAACTCAAGGGCTGCTTGTGTTTTTTAGGCCTTCGCAAGATATCGGAAGTGTGTGCGCGGCAGGAGAGACAAATCAATGTTTTCGCGACTTTTTTGCGATTTCAAGGTCGAAAAACACATAGGCCCCAAAATGAAAGAAACGGCTACCGCGCCAAAACTATGGCTTCAAACTTGATGAAAACAGTCTCTCCCACAATAACTCACGGCCCGCTTGTGTTTTTTAGGCCTTTGTACGCTATCGGAAGTGTGTGCGCGGCAGGAGAGACAAATCCATGTTTTCGCGCCTTTTTTGCCATTTCCAGGTCGAAAAACACATAGGCCCCAAAATGAAAGAAACGGCTGCCGCGCCAAAACTATGGCTTCAAACTTGATGAAAACAGTCTCTCCCACAACAACTCAAGAACTGCTTGTGTTTTTTAGGCCTTCGCAAGATATCGGAAGTGTGTGCGCGGCAGGAGAGACAAATCAATGTTTTCGCGCCTTTTTTGCCATTTCCAGGTCGAAAAACACAAAGGCCCCAAAAATAAAGAAACGGCTGTCCAGCCAAAACTGAGGCTTCAAACTTGATGAAAACAGTCTCTCAGACAATAACTCAAGGGCCGCTTGTGTTTTTTAGGCCTTCGCAAGCTATCGGAAGTGTGTGCGCGGCAGGAGAGACAAATCAATGTTTTCGCGATTTTTTTGCGATTTCAAGGTCGAAAAACACATAGGCCCCAAAATGAAAGAAACGGCTGGCGCGCCAAAACTATGGCTTCAAACTTGATGAAAACAGTCTCTCCCATAATAACTCACGGGCTGCTTGTGTTTTTTAGGCCTTTGCACGCTATCGGAAGTGTGTGCGCGGCAGGAGAGACAAATCCATGTTTTCGCGCCTTTTTTGCCATTTCCAGGTCGAAAAACACAAAGGCCCCAAAATGAAAGAAACGGCTGCCGCGCCAAAACTATGACTTCAAACTTGATGAAAACAGTCTCTCCCACAATAACTCAAGGGCTGCTTGTGTTTTTTAGGCCTTCGCAAGATATCGGAAGTGTGTGCGCGGCAGGAGAGACAAATCAATGTTTTCGCGATTTTTTTGCGATTTCAAGGTCGAAAAACACATAGGCCCCAAAATGAAAGAAACGGCTGCCGCGCCAAAACTATGACTTCAAACTTGATGAAAACAGTCTCTCCCACAATAACTCACGGTCTGCTTGTGTTTTTTAGGCCTTTGAACGCTATCGGAAGTGTGTGCGCGGCAGGAGAGACAAATCCATGTTTTCGTGCCTTTTTTGCCATTTCCAGGTCGAAAAACACAAAGGCCCCAAAAATAAAGAAACGGCTGTCCAGCTAAAACTGAGGCTTCAAACTTGATGAAAACAGTCTCTTAGACAATAACTCAAGGGCCGCTTGTGTTTTTTAGGCCTTCGCAAGATAACGGAAGTGTGTGCGCGGCAGGAGAGACAAATCCATGTTTTCGCGCCTTTTTTGCGATTTCAAGGTCGAAAAACACATAGGCCCCAAAATGAAAGAAACGGCTGCCGCGCCAAAACTATGGCTTCAAACTTGATGAAAACAGTCTCTCCCATAATAACTCACGGGCTGCTTGTGTTTTTTAGGCCTTTACACGCTATCGGAAGTGTGTGCGCGGCAGGAGAGACAAATCCATGTTTTCGCGCCTTTTTTGCCATTTCCAGGTCGAAAAACACAAAGGCCCCAAAAATAAAGAAACGGCTGTCCAGCCAAAACTGAGGCTTCAAACTTGATGAAAACAGTCTCTCAGACAATAACTCAAGGGCTGCTTGTGTTTTTTAGGCCTTCGCAAGATATCGGAAGTGTGTGCGCGGCAGGAGAGACAAATCAATGTTTTCGCGACTTTTTTGCGATTTCAAGGTCGAAAAACACATAGGCCCCAAAATGAAAGAAACGGCTGGCGCGCCAAAACTATGGCTTCAAACTTGATGAAAACTGTCTCTCCCATAATAACTCACGGGCTGCTTGTGTTTTTTAGGCCTTTGTACGCTATCGGAAGTGTGTGCGCGGCAGGAGAGACAAATCCATGTTTTCGCGCCTTTTTTGCCATTTCCAGGTCGAAAAACACATAGGCCCCAAAATGAAAGAAACGGCTGCCGCGCCAAAACTATGGCTTCAAACTTGATGAAAACAGTCTCTCCCACAACAACTCAAGAACTGCTTGTGTTTTTTAGGCCTTCGCAAGATATCGGAAGTGTGTTCGCGGCAGGAGAGACAAATCAATGTTTTTGCGATTTTTTTGCGATTTCAAGGTCGAAAAACACATAGGCCCCAAAATGAAAGAAACGGCTGCCGCGCCAAAACTATGACTTCAAACTTGATGAAAACAGTCTCTCCCACAATAACTCACGGTCTGCTTGTGTTTTTTAGGCCTTTGAACGCTATCGGAAGTGTGTGCGCGGCAGGAGAGACAAATCCATGTTTTCGTGCCTTTTTTGCCATTTCCAGGTCGAAAAACACAAAGGCCCCAAAAATAAAGAAACGGCTGTCCAGCCAAAACTGAGGCTTCAAACTTGATGAAAACAGTCTCTCAGACAATAACTCAAGGGCTGCTTGTGTTTTTTAGGCCTTCGCAAGATATCGGAAGTGTGTGCTCGGCAGGAGAGACAAATCCATGTTTTCACTCCTTTTTTGCGATTTCAAGGTCGAAAAACACATAGGCCCCAAAATGAAAGAAACGGCTGCCGTGCCAAAACTATGGCTTCAAACTTGATGAAAACAGTCTCTCCCATAATAACTCACGGGCTGCTTGTGTTTTTTAGGCCTTTGCACGCTATCGGAAGTGTGTGCGCGGCAGGAGAGACAAATCCATGTTTTCGCGCCTTTTTTGCGATTTCAAGGTCGAAAAACACATAGGCCCCAAAATGAAAGAAACGGCTGGCGCGCCAAAACTATGGCTTCAAACTTGATGAAAACAGTCTCTCCCATAATAACTCACGGGCTGCTTGTGTTTTTTAGGCCTTTGCACGCTATCGGAAGTGTGTGCGCGGCAGGAGAGACAAATCCATGTTTTCGCGCCTTTTTTGCCATTTCCAGGTCGAAAAACACAAAGGCCCCAAAATGAAAGAAACGGCTGCCGCGCCAAAACTATGACTTCAAACTTGATGAAAACAGTCTCTCCCACAATAACTCAAGGGCTGCTTGTGTTTTTTAGGCCTTCGCAAGATATCGGAAGTGTGTGCGCGGCAGGAGAGACAAATCAATGTTTTCGCGACTTTTTTGCGATTTCAAGGTCGAAAAACACATAGGCCCCAAAATGAAAGAAACGGCTACCGCGCCAAAACTATGGCTTCAAACTTGATGAAAACAGTCTCTCCCACAATAACTCACGGCCCGCTTGTGTTTTTTAGGCCTTCGCAAGCTATCGGAAGTGTGTGCGCGGCAGGAGAGACAAATCAATGTTTTCGCGCCTTTTTTGCCATTTCCAGGTCGAAAAACACACAGGCCCCAAAAATAAAGAAATGGCTGTCCAGCCAAAACTGAGGCTTCAAACTTGATGAAAACAGTGTCTCCCATAATGGAGTAGGGGCTGCTTGTGGTTATTAGGCCTTTGCAAGCTGTCCGAAGTGTGTGCGCAGCAGGAGAGACAAATCCATGTTTTTATGCCTTCTTTGGCATTTTCAGGTGGAGAAAAACACAATCCCGAAAGAGAAAGAAAAGTCTGCCGCGCCAACACTGAGGCTTCAAACTTGATGAAAACAGTGTCTCCCATAATGGAGTAGGGGCTGCTTGTGGTTATTAGGCATTTGCAAGCTCTCCGAAGTGTGTGCGCAGCAGGAGAGACAAATCCATGTTTTTTTGCCTTCTTTGGCATTTTCAGGTGTAGAAAAACACAATCCCGAAAGAGAAAGAAAAGGCTGCCGCGCCAACACTGAGGCTTCAAACTTGATGAAAACAGTGTCTCCCATAATGGAGTAGGGGCTGCTTGTGGTTATTAGGCCTTTGCAAGCTCTCCGAAGTGTGTGCGCAGCAGGAGAGACAAATCCATGTTTTTATGCCTTCTTTGGCATTTTCAGGTGGAGAAAAACACAATCCCGAAAGAGAAAGAAATGGCTTACGCGCCAACACTGAGGCTTCAAACTTGATGAAAACAGTGTCTCCCATAATGGAGTAGGGGCTGCTTGTGGTTATTAGGCATTTGCAAGCTCTCCGAAGTGTGTGCGCAGCAGGAGAGACAAATCCATGTTTTTATGCCTTCTTTGGCATTTTCAGGTGGAGAAAAACACAATCCCGAAAGAGAAAGAAATGGCTGCCGCGCCAACACTGAGGCTTCAAACTTGATGAAAACAGTGTCTCCCATAATGGAGTAGGGGCTGCTTGTGGTTATTAGGCATTTGCAAGCTCTCTGAAGTGTGTGCGCAGCAGGAGAGACAAATCCATGTTTTTATGCCTTCTTTGGCATTTTCAGGTGGAGAAAAACACAATCCCGAAAGAGAAAGAAATGGCTGCCGCGCCAACACTGAGGCTTCAAACTTGATGAAAACAGTGTCTCCCATAATGGAGTAGGGGCTGCTTGTGGTTATTAGGCATTTGCAAGCTCTCCGAAGTGTGTGCGCAGCAGGAGAGACAAATCCATGTTTTTATGCCTTCTTTGGCATTTTCAGGTGGAGAAAAACACAATCCCGAAAGAGAAAGAAAAGGCTGCCGCGCCAACACTGAGGCTTCAAACTTGATGAAAACAGTGTCTCCCATAATGGAGTAGGGGCTGCTTGTGGTTATTAGGCCTTTGCAAGCTCTCCGAAGTGTGTGCGCAGCAGGAGAGACAAATCCATGTTTTTATGCCTTCTTTGGCATTTTCAGGTGGAGAAAAACACAATCCCGAAAGAGAAAGAAATGGCTGCCGCGCCAACACTGAGGCTTCAAACTTGATGAAAACAGTGTCTCCCATAATGGAGTAGGGGCTGCTTGTGGTTATTAGGCATTTGCAAGCTCTCCGAAGTGTGTGCGCAGTAGGAGAGACAAATCCATGTTTTTATGCCTTCTTTGGCATTTTCAGATGGAGAAAAACACAATCCCGAAAGAGAAAGAAATGGCTGCCGCGCCAACACTGAGGCTTCAAACTTGATGAAAACAGTCTCTCCCATAATAACTCACGGGCTGCTTGTGTTTTTTAGGCCTTTGCACGCTATCGGAAGTGTGTGTGCGGCAGGAGAGACAAATCCATGTTTTCGCCCCTTTTTTGCCATTTCCAGGTCGAAAAACACAAAGGCCCCAAAAATAAAGAAACGGCTGTCCAGCTAAAACTGAGGCTTCAAACTTGATTAAAACAGTCTCTTAGACAATAACTCAAGGGCCGCTTGTGTTTTTTAGGCCTTCGCAAGATAACGGAAGTGTGTGCGCGGCAGGAGAGACAAATCCATGTTTTCGCGCCTTTTTTGCGATTTCAAGGTCGAAAAACACATAGGCTCCAAAATGAAAGAAACGGCTGCCGCGCCAAAACTATGGCTTCAAACTTGATGAAAACAGTCTCTCCCATAATAACTCACGGGCTGCTTGTGTTTTTTAGGCCTTTACACGCTATCGGAAGTGTGTGCGCGGCAGGAGAGACAAATCCATGTTTTCGCGCCTTTTTTGCCATTTCCAGGTCGAAAAACACATAGGCCCCAAAATGAAAGAAACGGCTGCCGCGCCAAAACTATGGCTTCAAACTTGATGAAAACAGTCTCTCCCACAACAACTCAAGAACTGCTTGTGTTTTTTAGGCCTTCGCAAGATATCGGAAGTGTGTGCGCGGCAGGAGAGACAAATCAATGTTTTCGCGATTTTTTTGCGATTTCAAGGTCGAAAAACACATAGGCCCCAAAATGAAAGAAACGGCTGCCGCGCCAAAACTATGACTTCAAACTTGATGAAAACAGTCTCTCCCACAATAACTCAAGGGCTGCTTGTGTTTTTTAGGCCTTCGCAAGATATCGGAAGTGTGTGCGCGGCAGGAGAGACAAATCAATGTTTTCGCGACTTTTTTGCGATTTCAAGGTCGAAAAACACATAGGCCCCAAAATCAAAGAAACGGCTGGCGCGCCAAAACTATGGCTTCAAACTTGATGAAAACAGTCTCTCCCATAATAACTCACGGGCTGCTTGTGTTTTTTTAGACCTTTGCACGCTATCGGAAGTGTGTGCGCGGCAGGAGAGACAAATCCATGTTTTCGCGCCTTTTTTGCGATTTCAAGGTCGAAAAACACATAGGCCCCAAAATGAAAGAAACGGCTGGCGCGCCAAAACTATGGCTTCAAACTTGATGAAAACAGTCTCTCCCATAATAACTCACGGGCTGCTTGTGTTTTTTAGGCCTTTGCACGCTATCGGAAGTGTGTGCGCGGCAGGAGAGACAAATCCATGTTTTCGCGCCTTTTTTGCCATTTCCAGGTCGAAAAACACAAAGGCCCCAAAATGAAAGAAACGGCTGCCGCGCCAAAACTATGACTTCAAACTTGATGAAAACAGTCTCTCCCACAATAACTCAAGGGCTGCTTGTGTTTTTTAGGCCTTCGCAAGATATCGGAAGTGTGTGCGCGGCAGGAGAGACAAATCAATGTTTTCGCGACTTTTTTGCGATTTCACGGTCGAAAAACACATAGGCCCCAAAATGAAAGAAACTGCTGCCGCGCCAAAACTATGGCTTCAAACTTGATGAAAACAGTCTCTCCCACAATAACTCACGGCCCGCTTGTGTTTTTTAGGCCTTCGCAAGCTATCGGAAGTGTGTGCGCGGCAGGAGAGACAAATCCATGTTTTCGCGCCTTTTTTACGATTTCAAGGTCGAAAAACACACAGGCCCCAAAAATAAAGAAATGGCTGTCCAGCCAAAACTGAGGCTTCAAACTTGATGAAAACAGTGTCTCCCATAATGGAGTAGGGGCTGCTTGTGGTTATTAGGCCTTTGCAAGCTGTCCGAAGTGTGTGCGCAGCAGGAGAGACAAATCCATGTTTTTATGCCTTCTTTGGCATTTTCAGGTGGAGAAAAACACAATCCCGAAAGAGAAAGAAAAGTCTGCCGCGCCAACACTGAGGCTTCAAACTTGATGAAAACAGTGTCTCCCATAATGGAGTAGGGGCTGCTTGTGGTTATTAGGCATTTGCAAGCTCTCCGAAGTGTGTGCGCAGCAGGAGAGACAAATCCATGTTTTTATGCCTTCTTTGGCATTTTCAGGTGGAGAAAAACACAATCCCGAAAGAGAAAGAAAAGGCTGCCGCGCCAACACTGAGGCTTCAAACTTGATGAAAACAGTGTCTCCCATAATGGAGTAGGGGCTGCTTGTGGTTATTAGGCCTTTGCAAGCTCTCCGAAGTGTGTGCGCAGCAGGAGAGACAAATCCATGTTTTTATGCCTTCTTTGGCATTTTCAGGTGGAGAAAAACACAATCCCGAAAGAGAAAGAAATGGCTGCCGCGCCAACACTGAGGCTTCAAACTTGATGAAAACAGTGTCTCCCATAATGGAGTAGGGGCTGCTTGTGGTTATTAGGCATTTGCAAGCTCTCCGAAGTGTGTGCGCAGCAGGAGAGACAAATCCATGTTTTTATGCCTTCTTTGGCATTTTCAGGTGGAGAAAAACACAATCCCGAAAGAGAAAGAAATGGCTGCCGCGCCAACACTGAGGCTTCAAACTTGATGAAAACAGTGTCTCCCATAATGGAGTAGGGGCTGCTTGTGGTTATTAGGCATTTGCAAGCTCTCCGAAGTGTGTGCGCAGCAGGAGAGACAAATCCATGTTTTTATGCCTTCTTTGGCATTTTCAGGTGGAGAAAAACACAATCCCGAAAGAGAAAGAAATGGCTGCCGCGCCAACACTGAGGCTTCAAACTTTATGAAAACAGTGTCTCCCATAATGGAGTAGGGGCTGCTTGTGGTTATTAGGCATTTGCAAGCTCTCCGAAGTGTGTGCGCAGCAGGAGAGACAAATCCATGTTTTTATGCCTTCTTTGGCATTTTCAGGTGGAGAAAAACACAATCCCGAAAGAGAAAGAAAAGGCTGCCGCGCCAACACTGAGGCTTCAAACTTGATGAAAACAGTGTCTCCCATAATGGAGTAGGGGCTGCTTGTGGTTATTAGGCCTTTGCAAGCTCTCCGAAGTGTGTGCGCAGCAGGAGAGACAAATCCATGTTTTTATGCCTTCTTTGGCATTTTCAGGTGGAGAAAAACACAATCCCGAAAGAGAAAGAAATGGCTGCCGCGCCAACACTGAGGCTTCAAACTTGATGAAAACAGTCTCTCCCATAATAACTCACGGGCTGCTTGTGTTTTTTAGGCCTTTGCACGCTATCGGAAGTGTGTGTGCGGCAGGAGAGACAAATCCATGTTTTCGCGCCTTTTTTGCCATTTCCAGGTCGAAAAACACATAGGCCCCAAAATGAAAGAAACGGCTGCCGCGCCAAAACTATGGCTTCAAACTTGATGAAAACAGTCTCTCCCACAACAACTCAAGAACTGCTTGTGTTTTTTAGGCCTTCGCAAGATATCGGAAGTGTGTGCGCGGCAGGAGAGACAAATCAATGTTTTCGCGCCTTTTTTGCCATTTCCAGGTCGAAAAACACAAAGGCCCCAAAAATAAAGAAACGGCTGTCCAGCCAAAACTGAGGCTTCAAACTTGATGAAAACAGTCTCTCAGACAATAACTCAAGGGCCGCTTGTGTTTTTTAGGCGTTCGCAAGCTATCGGAAGTGTGTGCGCGGCAGGAGAGACAAATCAATGTTTTCGCGACTTTTTTGCGATTTCAAGGTCGAAAAACACATAGGCCCCAAAATTAAAGAAACGGCTGGCGCGCCAAAACTATGGCTTCAAACTTGATGAAAACAGTCTCTCCCATAATAACTCACGGGCTGCTTGTGTTTTTTTAGACCTTTGCACGCTATCGGAAGTGTGTGCGCGGCAGGAGAGACAAATCCATGTTTTCGCGCCTTTTTTGCGATTTCAAGGTCGAAAAACACATAGGCCCCAAAATGAAAGAAACGGCTGGCGCGCCAAAACTATGGCTTCAAACTTGATGAAAACAGTCTCTCCCATAATAACTCACGGGCTGCTTGTGTTTTTTAGGCCTTTGCACGCTATCGGAAGTGTGTGCGCGGCAGGAGAGACAAATCCATGTTTTCGCGCCTTTTTTGCCATTTCCAGGTCGAAAAACACAAAGGCCCCAAAATGAAAGAAACGGCTGGCGCGCCAAAACTATGGCTTCAAACTTGATGAAAACTGTCTCTCCCACAATAACTCAAGGGCTGCTTGTGTTTTTTAGGCCTTCGCAAGATATCGGAAGTGTGTGCGCGGCAGGAGAGACAAATCAATGTTTTCGCGACTTTTTTGCGATTTCAAGGTCGAAAAACACATAGGCCCCAAAATGAAAGAAACGGCTGCCGCGCCAAAACTATGGCTTCAAACTTGATGAAAACAGTCTCTCCCACAATAACTCACGGCCCGCTTGTGTTTTTTAGGCCTTCGCAAGCTATCGGAAGTGTGTGCGCGACAGGAGAGACAAATCAATGTTTTCGCTCCTTTTTTGCCATTTCCAGGTCGAAAAACACACAGGCCCCAAAAATAAAGAAATGGCTGTCCAGCCAAAACTGAGGCTTCAAACTTGATGAAAACAGTGTCTCCCATAATGGAGTAGGGGCTGCTTGTGGTTATTAGGCCTTTGCAAGCTGTCCGAAGTGTGTGCGCAGCAGGAGAGACAAATCCATGTTTTTATGCCTTCTTTGGCATTTTCAGGTGGAGAAAAACACAATCCCGAAAGAGAAAGAAAAGTCTGCCGCGCCAACACTGAGGCTTCAAACTTGATGAAAACAGTGTCTCCCATAATGGAGTAGGGGCTGCTTGTGGTTATTAGGCATTTGCAAGCTCTCCGAAGTGTGTGCACAGTAGGAGAGACAAATCCATGTTTTTATGCCTTCTTTGGCATTTTCAGGTGTAGAAAAACACAATCCCGAAAGAGAAAGAAAAGGCTGCCGCGCCAACACTGAGGCTTCAAACTTGATGAAAACAGTGTCTCCCATAATGGAGTAGGGGCTGCTTGTGGTTATTAGGCCTTTGCAAGCTCTCCGAAGTGTGTGCGCAGCAGGAGAGACAAATCCATGTTTTTATGCCTTCTTTGGCATTTTCAGGTGGAGAAAAACACAATCCCGAAAGAGAAAGAAATGGCTGCCGCGCCAACACTGAGGCTTCAAACTTGATGAAAACAGTGTCTCCCATAATGGAGTAGGGGCTGCTTGTGGTTATTAGGCATTTGCAAGCTCTCCGAAGTGTGTGCGCAGCAGGAGAGACAAATCCATGTTTTTATGCCTTCTTTGGCATTTTCAGGTGGAGAAAAACACAATCCCGAAAGAGAAAGAAATGGCTGCCGCGCCAACACTGAGGCTTCAAACTTGATGAAAACAGTGTCTCCCATAATGGAGTAGGGGCTGCTTGTGGTTATTAGGCATTTGCAAGCTCTCCGAAGTGTGTGCGCAGCAGGAGAGACAAATCCATGTTTTTATGCCTTCTTTGGCATTTTCAGGTGGAGAAAAACACAATCCCGAAAGAGAAAGAAAAGGCTGCCGCGCCAACACTGAGGCTTCAAACTTGATGAAAACAGTGTCTCCCATAATGGAGTAGGGGCTGCTTGTGGTTATTAGGCCTTTGCAAGCTCTCCGAAGTGTGTGCACAGCAGGAGAGACAAATCCATGTTTTTATGCCTTCTTTGGCATTTTCAGGTGGAGAAAAACACAATCCCGAAAGAGAAAGAAATGGCTGCCGCGCCAACACTGAGGCTTCAAACTTGATGAAAACAGTGTCTCCCATAATGGAGTAGGGGCTGCTTGTGGTTATTAGGCATTTGCAAGCTCTCCGAAGTGTGTGCGCAGCAGGAGAGACAAATCCATGTTTTTATGCCTTCTTTGGCATTTTCAGGTGGAGAAAAACACAATCCCGAAAGAGAAAGAAATGGCTGCCGCGCCAACACTGAGGCTTCAAACTTGATGAAAACAGTGTCTCCCATAATGGAGTAGGGGCTGCTTGTGGTTATTAGGCATTTGCAAGCTCTCCGAAGTGTGTGCGCAGCAGGAGAGACAAATCCATGTTTTTATGCCTTCTTTGGCATTTTCAGGTGGAGAAAAACACAATCCCGAAAGAGAAAGAAAAGGCTGCCGCGCCAACACTGAGGCTTCAAACTTGATGAAAACAGTGTCTCCCATAGTGGAGTAGGGGCTGCTTGTGGTTATTAGGCCTTTGCAAGCTCTCCGAAGTGTGTGCGCAGCAGGAGAGACAAATCCATGTTTTTATGCCTTCTTTGGCATTTTCAGGTGGAGAAAAACACAATCCCGAAAGAGAAAGAAAAGGCTGCCGCGCCAACACTGAGGCTTCAAACTTGATGAAAACAGTGTCTCCCATAGTGGAGTAGGGGCTGCTTGTGGTTATTAGGCCTTTGCAAGCTCTCCGAAGTGTGTGCGCAGCAGGAGAGACAAATCCATGTTTTTATGCCTTCTTTGGCATTTTCAGGTGGAGAAAAACACAATCCCGAAAGAGAAAGAAAAGGCTTCCGCGCCAACACTGAGGCTTCAAACTTGATGAAAACAGTGTCTCCCATAATGGAGTAGGGGCTGCTTGTGGTTATTAGGCCTTTGCAAGCTCTCCGAAGTGTGTGCGCAGCAGGAGAGACAAATCCATGTTTTTATGCCTTCTTTGGCATTTTCAGGTGGAGAAAAACACAATCCCGAAAGAGAAAGAAATGGCTGCCGCGCCAACACTGAGGCTTCAAACTTGATGAAAACAGTGTCTCCCATAATGGAGTAGGGGCTGCTTGTGGTTATTAGGCATTTGCAAGCTCTCCGAAGTGTGTGCGCAGCAGGAGAGACAAATCCATGTTTTTATGCCTTCTTTGGCATTTTCAGGTGGAGAAAAACACAATCCCGAAAGAGAAAGAAATGGCTGCCGCGCCAACACTGAGGCTTCAAACTTGATGAAAACAGTCTCTCCCATAATAACTCACGGGCTGCTTGTGTTTTTTAGGCCTTTGCACGCTATCGGAAGTGTGTGTGCGGCAGGAGAGACAAATCCATGTTTTCGCGCCTTTTTTGCCATTTCCAGGTCGAAAAACACAAAGGCCCCAAAAATAAAGAAACGGCTGTCCAGCTAAAACTGAGGCTTCAAACTTGATGAAAACAGTCTCTTAGACAATAACTCAAGGGCCGCTTGTGTTTTTTAGGCCTTCGCAAGATAACGGAAGTGTGTGCGCGGCAGGAGAGACAAATCCATGTTTTCGCGCCTTTTTTGCGATTTCAAGGTCGAAAAACACATAGGCCCCAAAATGAAAGAAACGGCTGCCGCGCCAAAACTATGGCTTCAAACTTGATGAAAACAGTCTCTCCCATAATAACTCACGGGCTGCTTGTGTTTTTTAGGCCTTTACACGCTATCGGAAGTGTGTGCGCGGCAGGAGAGACAAATCCATGTTTTCGCGCCTTTTTTGCCATTTCCAGGTCGAAAAACACATAGGCCCCAAAATGAAAGAAACGGCTGCCGCGCCAAAACTATGGCTTCAAACTTGATGAAAACAGTCTCTCCCACAACAACTCAAGAACTGCTTGTGTTTTTTAGGCCTTCGCAAGATATCGGAAGTGTGTGCGCGGCAGGAGAGACAAATCAATGTTTTCGCGCCTTTTTTGCCATTTCCAGGTCGAAAAACACAAAGGCCCCAAAAATAAAGAAACGGCTGTCCAGCCAAAACTGAGGCTTCAAACTTGATGAAAACAGTCTCTCAGACAATAACTCAAGGGCCGCTTGTGTTTTTTAGGCCTTCGCAAGCTATCGGAAGTGTGTGCGCGGCAGGAGAGACAAATCAATGTTTTCGCGATTTTTTTGCGATTTCAAGGTCGAAAAACACATAGGCCCCAAAATGAAAGAAACGGCTGGCGCGCCAAAACTATGGCTTCAAACTTGATGAAAACAGTCTCTCCCATAATAACTCACGGGCTGCTTGTGTTTTTTAGGCCTTTGCACGCTATCGGAAGTGTGTGCGCGGCAGGAGAGACAAATCCATGTTTTCGCGCCTTTTTTGCCATTTCCAGGTCGAAAAACACAAAGGCCCCAAAATGAAAGAAACGGCTGCCGCGCCAAAACTATGACTTCAAACTTGATGAAAACAGTCTCTCCCACAATAACTCAAGGGCTGCTTGTGTTTTTTAGGCCTTCGCAAGATATCGGAAGTGTGTGCGCGGCAGGAGAGACAAATCCATGTTTTCGCGCCTTTTTTGCGATTTCAAGGTCGAAAAACACATAGGCCCCAAAATGAAAGAAACGGCTGGCGCGCCAAAACTATGGCTTCAAACTTGATGAAAACAGTCTCTCCCATAATAACTCACGGGCTGCTTGTGTTTTTTAGGCCTTTGCACGCTATCGGAAGTGTGTGCGCGGCAGGAGAGACAAATCCATGTTTTCGCGCCTTTTTTGCCATTTCCAGGTCGAAAAACACAAAGGCCCCAAAATGAAAGAAACGGCTGGCGCGCCAAAACTATGGCTTCAAACTTGATGAAAACTGTCTCTCCCACAATAACTCAAGGGCTGCTTGTGTTTTTTAGGCCTTCGCAAGATAATGGAAGTGTGTGCGCGGCAGGAGAGACAAATCAATGTTTTCGCGACTTTTTTGCGATTTCAAGGTCGAAAAACACATAGGCCCCAAAATGAAAGAAACGGCTGCCGCGCCAAAACTATGGCTTCAAACTTGATGAAAACAGTCTCTCCCATAATAACTCACGGGCTGCTTGTGTTTTTTAGGCCTTTGCACGCTATCGGAAGTGTGTGCGCGGCAGGAGAGACAAATCCATGTTTTCGCGCCTTTTTTGCCATTTCCAGGTCGAAAAACACAAAGGCCCCAAAAATAAAGAAACGGCTGTCCAGCCAAAACTGAGGCTTCAAACTTGATGAAAACAGTCTCTCAGACAATAACTCAAGGGCTGCTTGTGTTTTTTAGGCCTTCGCAAGATATCGGAAGTGTGTGCGCGGCAGGAGAGACAAATCCATGTTTTCGCGCCTTTTTTGCCATTTCCAGGTCGAAAAACACAAAGGCCCCAAAATGAAAGAAACGGCTGCCGCGCCAAAACTAT
Organism: Argentina silus; assembly: GCF_951799395.1. Lineage (NCBI taxonomy): Eukaryota > Metazoa > Chordata > Actinopteri > Argentiniformes > Argentinidae > Argentina > Argentina silus. The sequence goes on along the minus strand of NW_028152582.1, from coordinate 311,292 downwards.
GGCTTCAAACTTGATGAAAACTGTCTCTCCCACAATAACTCAAGGGCTGCTTGTATTTTTTAGGCCTTCGCAAGATATCGGAAGTGTGTGCGCGGCAGGAGAGACAAATCCATGTTTTCGCGCCTTTTTTGCGATTTCAAGGTCGAAAAACACATAGGCCCCAAAATGAAAGAAACGGCTGCCGCGCCAAAACTATGGCTTCAAACTTGATGAAAACAGTCTCTCCCACAACAACTCAAGGGCTGCTTGTGTTTTTTAGGCCTTCGCAAGATATCGGAAGTGTGTGCGCGGCAGGAGAGACAAATCAATGTTTTCGCGCCTTTTTTGCCATTTCCAGGTCGAAAAACACAAAGGCCCCAAAAATAAAGAAACGGCTGTCCAGCCAAAACTGAGGCTTCAAACTTGATGAAAACAGTCTCTCCCACAATAACTCAAGGGCCGCTTGTGTTTTTTAGGCCTTCGCAAGCTATCGGAAGTGTGTGCGCGGCAGGAGAGACAAATCCATGTTTTCGCGCATTTTTTGCCATTTCCAGGTCGAAAAACACAAAGGCCCCAAAATGAAAGAAACGGCTACCGCGCCAAAACTATGACTTCAAACTTGATGAAAACAGTCTCTCCCACAATAACTCAAGGGCTGCTTGTGTTTTTTAGGCCTTCGCAAGATATCGGAAGTGTGTGCGCGGCAGGAGAGACAAATCAATGTTTTCGCGACTTTTTTGCGATTTCAAGGTCGAAAAACACATAGGCCCCAAAATGAAAGAAACGGCTGGCGCGCCAAAACTATGGCTTCAAACTTGATGAAAACAGTCTCTCCCATAATAAGTCACGGGCTGCTTGTGTTTTTTAGGCCTTTGCACGCTATCGGAAGTGTGTGCGCGGCAGGAGAGACAAATCCATGTTTTCGCGCCTTTTTTGCCATTTCCAGGTCGAAAAACACAAAGGCCCCAAAATGAAAGAAACGGCTGGCGCGCCAAAACTATGGCTTCAAACTTGATGAAAACTGTCTCTCCCACAATAACTCAAGGGCCGCTTGTGTTTTTTAGGCCTTCGCAAGATATCGGAAGTGTGTGGGCGGCAGGAGAGACAAATCCATGTTTTCGCGCCTTTTTTGCGATTTCAAGGTCGAAAAACACATAGGCCCCAAAATGAAAGAAACGGCTGCCGCGCCAAAACTATGGCTTCAAACTTGATGAAAACAGTCTCTCCCATAATAAGTCACGGGCTGCTTGTGTTTTTTAGGCCTTTGCACGCTATCGGAAGTGTGTGCGCGGCAGGAGAGACAAATCCATGTTTTCGCGCCTTTTTTGCCATTTCCAGGTCGAAAAACACAAAGGCCCCAAAATGAAAGAAACGGCTGGCGCGCCAAAACTATGGCTTCAAACTTGATGAAAACTGTCTCTCCCACAATAACTCAAGGGCTGCTTGTGTTTTTTAGGCCTTCGCAAGATATCGGAAGTGTGTGGGCGGCAGGAGAGACAAATCCATGTTTTCGCGCCTTTTTTGCGATTTCAAGGTCGAAAAACACATAGGCCCCAAAATGAAAGAAACGGCTGCCGCGCCAAAACTATGGCTTCAAACTTGATGAAAACAGTCTCTCCCATAATAACTCACGGGCTGCTTGTGTTTTTTAGGCCTTTGCACGCTATCGGAAGTGTGTGCGCGGCAGGAGAGACAAATCCATGTTTTCGCGCCTTTTTTGCCATTTCCAGGTCGAAAAACACAAAGGCCCCAAAAATAAAGAAACGGCTGTCCAGCCAAAACTGAGGCTTCAAATTTGATGAAAACAGTCTCTCAGACAATAACTCAAGGGCTGCTTGTGTTTTTTAAGCCTTCGCAAGATATCGGAAGTGTGTGCGCGGCAGGAGAGACAAATCAATGTTTTCGCGACTTTTTTGCGATTTCAAGGTCGAAAAACACATAGGCCCCAAAATGAAAGAAACGGCTGGCGCGCCAAAACTATGGCTTCAAACTTGATGAAAACAGTCTCTCCCATAATAACTCACGGGCTGCTTGTGTTTTTTAGGCCTTTGCACGCTATCGGAAGTGTGTGCGCGGCAGGAGAGACAAATCCATGTTTTCGCGCCTTTTTTGCCATTTCCAGGTCGAAAAACACATAGGCCCCAAAATGAAAGAAACGGCTGCCGCGCCAAAACTATGGCTTCAAACTTGATGAAAACAGTCTCTCCCACAACAACTCAAGGGCTGCTTGTGTTTTTTAGGCCTTCGCAAGATATCGGAAGTGTGTGCGCGGCAGGAGAGACAAATCAATGTTTTCGCGCCTTTTTTGCCATTTCCAGGTCGAAAAACACAAAGGCCCCAAAAATAAAGAAACGGCTGTCCAGCCAAAACTGAGGCTTCAAACTTGATGAAAACAGTCTCTCAGACAATAACTCAAGGGCCGCTTGTGTTTTTTAGGCCTTCGCAAGCTATCGGAAGTGTGTGCGCGGCAGGAGAGACAAATCCATGTTTTCGCGCCTTTTTTGCCATTTCCAGGTCGAAAAACACAAAGGCCCCAAAATGAAAGAAACGGCTACCGCGCCAAAACTATGACTTCAAACTTGATGAAAACAGTCTCTCCCACAATAACTCAAGGGCTGCTTGTGTTTTTTAGGCCTTCGCAAGATATCGGAAGTGTCTGCGCGGCAGGAGAGACAAATCAATGTTTTCGCGACTTTTTTGCGATTTCAAGGTCGAAAAACACATAGGCCCCAAAATGAAAGAAACGGCTGGCGCGCCAAAACTATGGCTTCAAACTTGATGAAAACAGTCTCTCCCATAATAACTCACGGGCTGCTTGTGTTTTTTAGGCCTTTGCACGCTATCGGAAGTGTGTGCGCGGCAGGAGAGACAAATCCATGTTTTCGCGCCTTTTTTGCCATTTCCAGGTCGAAAAACACAAAGGCCCCAAAATGAAAGAAACGGCTGGCGCGCCAAAACTATGGCTTCAAACTTGATGAAAACTGTCTCTCCCACAATAACTCAAGGGCTGCTTGTGTTTTTTAGGCCTTCGCAAGATATCGGAAGTGTGTGCGCGGCAGGAGAGACAAATCCATGTTTTCGCGCCTTTTTTGCGATTTCAAGGTCGAAAAACACATAGGCCCCAAAATGAAAGAAACGGCTGCCGCGCCAAAACTATGGCTTCAAACTTGATGAAAACAGTCTCTCCCATAATAACTCACGGGCTGCTTGTGTTTTTTAGGCCTTTGCACGCTATCGGAAGTGTGTGCGCGGCAGGAGAGACAAATCCATGTTTTCGCGCCTTTTTTGCCATTTCCAGGTCGAAAAACACAAAGGCCCCAAAAATAAAGAAACGGCTGTCCAGCCAAAACTGAGGCTTCAAATTTGATGAAAACAGTCTCTCAGACAATAACTCAAGGGCTGCTTGTGTTTTTTAAGCCTTCGCAAGATATCGGAAGTGTGTGCGCGGCAGGAGAGACAAATCAATGTTTTCGCGACTTTTTTGCGATTTCAAGGTCGAAAAACACATAGGCCCCAAAATGAAAGAAACGGCTGGCGCGCCAAAACTATGGCTTCAAACTTGATGAAAACAGTCTCTCCCATAATAACTCACGGGCTGCTTGTGTTTTTTAGGCCTTTGCACGCTATCGGAAGTGTGTGCGCGGCAGGAGAGACAAATCCATGTTTTCGCGCCTTTTTTGCCATTTCCAGGTCGAAAAACACATAGGCCCCAAAATGAAAGAAACGGCTGCCGCGCCAAAACTATGGCTTCAAACTTGATGAAAACAGTCTCTCCCACAACAACTCAAGTGCTGCTTGTGTTTTTTAGGCCTTCGCAAGATATCGGAAGTGTGTGCGCGGCAGGAGAGACAAATCAATGTTTTCGCGCCTTTTTTGCCATTTCCAGGTCGAAAAACACAAAGGCCCCAAAAATAAAGAAACGGCTGTCCAGCCAAAACTGAGGCTTCAAACTTGATGAAAACAGTCTCTCAGACAATAACTCAAGGGCCGCTTGTGTTTTTTAGGCCTTCGCAAGATAACGGAAGTGTGTGCGCGGCAGGAGAGACAAATCCATGTTTTCGCGCCTTTTTTGCGATTTCAAGGTCGAAAAACACATAGGCCCCAAAATGAAAGAAACGGCTGCCGCGCCAAAACTATGGCTTCAAACTTGATGAAAACAGTCTCTCCCATAATAACTCACGGGCTGCTTGTGTTTTTTAGGCCTTTACACGCTATCGGAAGTGTGTGCGCGGCAGGAGAGACAAATCCATGTTTTCGCGCCTTTTTTGCCATTTCCAGGTCGAAAAACACATAGGCCCCAAAATGAAAGAAACGGCTGCCGCGCCAAAACTATGGCTTCAAACTTGATGAAAACAGTCTCTCCCACAACAACTCAAGAACTGCTTGTGTTTTTTAGGCCTTCGCAAGATATCGGAAGTGTGTGCGCGGCAGGAGAGACAAATCAATGTTTTCGCGCCTTTTTTGCCATTTCCAGGTCGAAAAACACAAAGGCCCCAAAAATAAAGAAACGGCTGTCCAGCCAAAACTGAGGCTTCAAACTTGATGAAAACAGTCTCTCAGACAATAACTCAAGGGCCGCTTGTGTTTTTTAGGCCTTCGCAAGCTATCGGAAGTGTGTGCGCGGCAGGAGAGACAAATCAATGTTTTCGCGATTTTTTTGCGATTTCAAGGTCGAAAAACACATAGGCCCCAAAATGAAAGAAACGGCTGGCGCGCCAAAACTATGGCTTCAAACTTGATGAAAACAGTCTCTCCCATAATAACTCACGGGCTGCTTGTGTTTTTTAGGCCTTTGCACGCTATCGGAAGTGTGTGCGCGGCAGGAGAGACAAATCCATGTTTTCGCGCCTTTTTTGCCATTTCCAGGTCGAAAAACACAAAGGCCCCAAAATGAAAGAAACGGCTGCCGCGCCAAAACTATGACTTCAAACTTGATGAAAACAGTCTCTCCCACAATAACTCAAGGGCTGCTTGTGTTTTTTAGGCCTTCGCAAGATATCGGAAGTGTGTGCGCGGCAGGAGAGACAAATCCATGTTTTCGCGCCTTTTTTGCGATTTCAAGGTCGAAAAACACATAGGCCCCAAAATGAAAGAAACGGCTGGCGCGCCAAAACTATGGCTTCAAACTTGATGAAAACAGTCTCTCCCATAATAACTCACGGGCTGCTTGTGTTTTTTAGGCCTTTGCACGCTATCGGAAGTGTGTGCGCGGCAGGAGAGACAAATCCATGTTTTCGCGCCTTTTTTGCCATTTCCAGGTCGAAAAACACAAAGGCCCCAAAATGAAAGAAACGGCTGGCGCGCCAAAACTATGGCTTCAAACTTGATGAAAACTGTCTCTCCCACAATAACTCAAGGGCTGCTTGTGTTTTTTAGGCCTTCGCAAGATAATGGAAGTGTGTGCGCGGCAGGAGAGACAAATCAATGTTTTCGCGACTTTTTTGCGATTTCAAGGTCGAAAAACACATAGGCCCCAAAATGAAAGAAACGGCTGCCGCGCCAAAACTATGGCTTCAAACTTGATGAAAACAGTCTCTCCCATAATAACTCACGGGCTGCTTGTGTTTTTTAGGCCTTTGCACGCTATCGGAAGTGTGTGCGCGGCAGGAGAGACAAATCCATGTTTTCGCGCCTTTTTTGCCATTTCCAGGTCGAAAAACACAAAGGCCCCAAAAATAAAGAAACGGCTGTCCAGCCAAAACTGAGGCTTCAAACTTGATGAAAACAGTCTCTCAGACAATAACTCAAGGGCTGCTTGTGTTTTTTAGGCCTTCGCAAGATATCGGAAGTGTGTGCGCGGCAGGAGAGACAAATCCATGTTTTCGCGCCTTTTTTGCCATTTCCAGGTCGAAAAACACAAAGGCCCCAAAATGAAAGAAACGGCTGCCGCGCCAAAACTATGGCTTCAAACTTGATGAAAACTGTCTCTCCCACAATAACTCAAGGGCTGCTTGTATTTTTTAGGCCTTCGCAAGATATCGGAAGTGTGTGCGCGGCAGGAGAGACAAATCCATGTTTTCGCGCCTTTTTTGCGATTTCAAGGTCGAAAAACACATAGGCCCCAAAATGAAAGAAACGGCTGCCGCGCCAAAACTATGGCTTCAAACTTGATGAAAACAGTCTCTCCCACAACAACTCAAGGGCTGCTTGTGTTTTTTAGGCCTTCGCAAGATATCGGAAGTGTGTGCGCGGCAGGAGAGACAAATCAATGTTTTCGCGCCTTTTTTGCCATTTCCAGGTCGAAAAACACAAAGGCCCCAAAAATAAAGAAACGGCTGTCCAGCCAAAACTGAGGCTTCAAACTTGATGAAAACAGTCTCTCCCACAATAACTCAAGGGCCGCTTGTGTTTTTTAGGCCTTCGCAAGCTATCGGAAGTGTGTGCGCGGCAGGAGAGACAAATCCATGTTTTCGCGCATTTTTTGCCATTTCCAGGTCGAAAAACACAAAGGCCCCAAAATGAAAGAAACGGCTACCGCGCCAAAACTATGACTTCAAACTTGATGAAAACAGTCTCTCCCACAATAACTCAAGGGCTGCTTGTGTTTTTTAGGCCTTCGCAAGATATCGGAAGTGTGTGCGCGGCAGGAGAGACAAATCAATGTTTTCGCGACTTTTTTGCGATTTCAAGGTCGAAAAACACATAGGCCCCAAAATGAAAGAAACGGCTGGCGCGCCAAAACTATGGCTTCAAACTTGATGAAAACAGTCTCTCCCATAATAAGTCACGGGCTGCTTGTGTTTTTTAGGCCTTTGCACGCTATCGGAAGTGTGTGCGCGGCAGGAGAGACAAATCCATGTTTTCGCGCCTTTTTTGCCATTTCCAGGTCGAAAAACACAAAGGCCCCAAAATGAAAGAAACAGCTGGCGCGCCAAAACTATGGCTTCAAACTTGATGAAAACTGTCTCTCCCACAATAACTCAAGGGCCGCTTGTGTTTTTTAGGCCTTCGCAAGATATCGGAAGTGTGTGGGCGGCAGGAGAGACAAATCCATGTTTTCGCGCCTTTTTTGCGATTTCAAGGTCGAAAAACACATAGGCCCCAAAATGAAAGAAACGGCTGCCGCGCCAAAACTATGGCTTCAAACTTGATGAAAACAGTCTCTCCCATAATAAGTCACGGGCTGCTTGTGTTTTTTAGGCCTTTGCACGCTATCGGAAGTGTGTGCGCGGCAGGAGAGACAAATCCATGTTTTCGCGCCTTTTTTGCCATTTCCAGGTCGAAAAACACAAAGGCCCCAAAATGAAAGAAACGGCTGGCGCGCCAAAACTATGGCTTCAAACTTGATGAAAACTGTCTCTCCCACAATAACTCAAGGGCTGCTTGTGTTTTTTAGGCCTTCGCAAGATATCGGAAGTGTGTGGGCGGCAGGAGAGACAAATCCATGTTTTCGCGCCTTTTTTGCGATTTCAAGGTCGAAAAACACATAGGCCCCAAAATGAAAGAAACGGCTGCCGCGCCAAAACTATGGCTTCAAACTTGATGAAAACAGTCTCTCCCATAATAACTCACGGGCTGCTTGTGTTTTTTAGGCCTTTGCACGCTATCGGAAGTGTGTGCGCGGCAGGAGAGACAAATCCATGTTTTCGCGCCTTTTTTGCCATTTCCAGGTCGAAAAACACAAAGGCCCCAAAAATAAAGAAACGGCTGTCCAGCCAAAACTGAGGCTTCAAATTTGATGAAAACAGTCTCTCAGACAATAACTCAAGGGCTGCTTGTGTTTTTTAAGCCTTCGCAAGATATCGGAAGTGTGTGCGCGGCAGGAGAGACAAATCAATGTTTTCGCGACTTTTTTGCGATTTCAAGGTCGAAAAACACATAGGCCCCAAAATGAAAGAAACGGCTGGCGCGCCAAAACTATGGCTTCAAACTTGATGAAAACAGTCTCTCCCATAATAACTCACGGGCTGCTTGTGTTTTTTAGGCCTTTGCACGCTATCGGAAGTGTGTGCGCGGCAGGAGAGACAAATCCATGTTTTCGCGCCTTTTTTGCCATTTCCAGGTCGAAAAACACATAGGCCCCAAAATGAAAGAAACGGCTGCCGCGCCAAAACTATGGCTTCAAACTTGATGAAAACAGTCTCTCCCACAACAACTCAAGGGCTGCTTGTGTTTTTTAGGCCTTCGCAAGATATCGGAAGTGTGTGCGCGGCAGGAGAGACAAATCAATGTTTTCGCGCCTTTTTTGCCATTTCCAGGTCGAAAAACACAAAGGCCCCAAAAATAAAGAAACGGCTGTCCAGCCAAAACTGAGGCTTCAAACTTGATGAAAACAGTCTCTCAGACAATAACTCAAGGGCCGCTTGTGTTTTTTAGGCCTTCGCAAGCTATCGGAAGTGTGTGCGCGGCAGGAGAGACAAATCCATGTTTTCGCGCCTTTTTTGCCATTTCCAGGTCGAAAAACACAAAGGCCCCAAAATGAAAGAAACGGCTACCGCGCCAAAACTATGACTTCAAACTTGATGAAAACAGTCTCTCCCACAATAACTCAAGGGCTGCTTGTGTTTTTTAGGCCTTCGCAAGATATCGGAAGTGTCTGCGCGGCAGGAGAGACAAATCAATGTTTTCGCGACTTTTTTGCGATTTCAAGGTCGAAAAACACATAGGCCCCAAAATGAAAGAAACGGCTGGCGCGCCAAAACTATGGCTTCAAACTTGATGAAAACAGTCTCTCCCATAATAACTCACGGGCTGCTTGTGTTTTTTAGGCCTTTGCACGCTATCGGAAGTGTGTGCGCGGCAGGAGAGACAAATCCATGTTTTCGCGCCTTTTTTGCCATTTCCAGGTCGAAAAACACAAAGGCCCCAAAATGAAAGAAACGGCTGGCGCGCCAAAACTATGGCTTCAAACTTGATGAAAACTGTCTCTCCCACAATAACTCAAGGGCTGCTTGTGTTTTTTAGGCCTTCGCAAGATATCGGAAGTGTGTGCGCGGCAGGAGAGACAAATCCATGTTTTCGCGCCTTTTTTGCGATTTCAAGGTCGAAAAACACATAGGCCCCAAAATGAAAGAAACGGCTGCCGCGCCAAAACTATGGCTTCAAACTTGATGAAAACAGTCTCTCCCATAATAACTCACGGGCTGCTTGTGTTTTTTAGGCCTTTGCACGCTATCGGAAGTGTGTGCGCGGCAGGAGAGACAAATCCATGTTTTCGCGCCTTTTTTGCCATTTCCAGGTCGAAAAACACAAAGGCCCCAAAAATAAAGAAACGGCTGTCCAGCCAAAACTGAGGCTTCAAATTTGATGAAAACAGTCTCTCAGACAATAACTCAAGGGCTGCTTGTGTTTTTTAAGCCTTCGCAAGATATCGGAAGTGTGTGCGCGGCAGGAGAGACAAATCAATGTTTTCGCGACTTTTTTGCGATTTCAAGGTCGAAAAACACATAGGCCCCAAAATGAAAGAAACGGCTGGCGCGCCAAAACTATGGCTTCAAACTTGATGAAAACAGTCTCTCCCATAATAACTCACGGGCTGCTTGTGTTTTTTAGGCCTTTGCACGCTATCGGAAGTGTGTGCGCGGCAGGAGAGACAAATCCATGTTTTCGCGCCTTTTTTGCCATTTCCAGGTCGAAAAACACATAGGCCCCAAAATGAAAGAAACGGCTGCCGCGCCAAAACTATGGCTTCAAACTTGATGAAAACAGTCTCTCCCACAACAACTCAAGTGCTGCTTGTGTTTTTTAGGCCTTCGCAAGATATCGGAAGTGTGTGCGCGGCAGGAGAGACAAATCAATGTTTTCGCGCCTTTTTTGCCATTTCCAGGTCGAAAAACACAAAGGCCCCAAAAATAAAGAAACGGCTGTCCAGCCAAAACTGAGGCTTCAAACTTGATGAAAACAGTCTCTCAGACAATAACTCAAGGGCCGCTTGTGTTTTTTAGGCCTTCGCAAGCTATCGGAAGTGTGTGCGCGGCAGGAGAGACAAATCCATGTTTTCGCGCCTTTTTCGCCATTTCCAGGTCGAAAAACACAAAGGCCCCAAAATGAAAGAAACGGCTGCCGCGCCAAAACTATGACTTCAAACTTGATGAAAACAGTGTCTCCCATAATGGTGTAGGGGCTGCTTGTGGTTATTAGGCATTTGCAAGCTCTCCGAAGTGTGTGCGCAGCAGGAGAGACAAATCCATGTTTTTATGCCTTCTTTGGCATTTTCAGTTGGAGAAAAACACAATCCCGAAAGAGAAAGAAAAGGCTGCCGCGCCATCACTGAGGCTTCAAACTTGATGAAAACAGTGTCTCCCATAATGGAGTAGGGGCTGCTTGTGGTTATTAGGCATTTGCAAGCTCTCCGAAGTGTGTGCGCAGCAGTAGAGACAAATCCATGTTTTTATGCCTTCTTTGGCATTTTCAGGTGGAGAAAAACACAATCCCGAAAGAGAAAGAAATGGCTGCCGCGCCAACACTGAGGCTTCAAACTTGATGAAAACAGTGTCTCCCATAATGGAGTAGGGGCTGCTTGTGGTTATTAGGCATTTGCAAGCTCTCCGAAGTGTGTGCGCAGCAGGAGAGACAAATCCATGTTTTTATGCCTTCTTTGGCATTTTCAGGTGGAGAAAAACACAATCCCGAAAGAGAAAGAAATGGCTGCCGCGCCAACACTGAGGCTTCAAACTTGATGAAAACAGTGTCTCCCATAATGGAGTAGGGGCTGCTTGTGGTTATTAGGCATTTGCAAGCTCTCCGAAGTGTGTGCGCAGCAGGAGAGACAAATCCATGTTTTTATGCCTTCTTTGGCATTTTCAGGTGGAGAAAAACACAATCCCGAAAGAGAAAGAAAAGGCTGCCGCACCAACACTGAGGCTTCAAACTTGATGAAAACAGTGTCTCCCATAATGGAGTAGGGGCTGCTTGTGGTTATTAGGCATTTGCAAGCTCTCCGAAGTGTGTGCGCAGCAGGAGAGACAAATCCATGTTTTTATGCCTTCTTTGGCATTTTCAAGTGGAGAAAAACACAATCCCGAAAGAGAAAGAAATGGCTGCCGCGCCAACACTGAGGCTTCAAACTTGATGAAAACAGTGTGTCCCATAATGGAGTAGGGGCTGCTTGTGGTTATTAGGCATTTGCAAGCTCTCCGAAGTGTGTGCGCAGCAGGAGAGACAAATCCATGTTTTTATGCCTTCTTTGGCATTTTCAGGTGGAGAAAAACACAGTCCCGAAAGAGAAAGAAATGGCTGCCGCGCCAACACTGAGGCTTCAAACTTGATGAAAACAGTGTCTCCCATAATGGAGTAGGGGCTGCTTGTGGTTATTAGGCATTTGCAAGCTCTCCGAAGTGTGTGCGCAGCAGGAGAGACAAATCCATGTTTTTATGCCTTCTTTGGCATTTTCAGGTGGAGAAAAACACAATCCCGAAAGAGAAAGAAATGGCTGCCGCGCCAACACTGAGGCTTCAAACTTGATGAAAACAGTGTCTCCCATAATGGAGTAGGGGCTGCTTGTGGTTATTAGGCATTTGCAAGCTCTCCGAAGTGTGTGCGCAGCAGGAGAGACAAATCCATGTTTTTATGCCTTCTTTGGCATTTTCAGGTGGAGAAAAACACAATCCCGAAAGAGAAAGAAAAGGCTGCCGCGCCAACACTGAGGCTTCAAACTTGATGAAAACAGTGTCTCCCATAATGGAGTAGGGGCTGCTTGTGGTTATTAGGCCTTTGCAAGCTCTCTGAAGTGTGTGCGCAGCAGGAGAGACAAATCCATGTTTTTATGCCTTCTTTGGCATTTTCAGGTGGAGAAAAACACAATCCCGAAAGAGAAAGAAAAGGCTGCCGCGCCAACACTGAGGCTTCAAACTTGATGAAAACAGTGTCTCCCATAATGGTGTAGTGGCTGCTTGTGGTTATTAGGCCTTTGCAAGCTCTCCTTAGTGTGTGCGCAGCAGGAGAGACAAATCCATGTTTTTATGCCTTCTTTGGCATTTTCAGGTGGAGAAAAACACAATCCCGAAAGAGAAAGAAAAGGCTGCCGCGCCAACACTGAGGCTTCAAACTTGATGAAAACAGTGTCTCCCATAATGGTGTAGGGGCTGCTTGTGGTTATTAGGCCTTTGCAAGCTCTCCTTAGTGTGTGCGCAGCAGGAGAGACAAATCCATGTTTTTATGCCTTCTTTGGCATTTTCAGGTGGAGAAAAACACAATCCCGAAAGAGAAAGAAAAGGCTGCCGCGCCAACACTGAGGCTTCAAACTTGATGAAAACAGTCTCTCCCATAATAACTCACGGGCTGCTTGTGTTTTTTAGGCCTTTGCACGCTATCGGAAGTGTGTGTGCGGCAGGAGAGACAAATCCATGTTTTCGCGCCTTTTTTGCCATTTCCAGGTCGAAAAACACAAAGGCCCCAAAAATAAAGAAACGGCTGTCCAGCTAAAACTGAGTTTTCAAACTTGATGAAAACAGTCTCTTAGACAATAACTCAAGGGCCGCTAGTGTTTTTTAGGCCTTCGCAAGCTATCGGAAGTGTGTGCGCGGCAGGAGAGACAAATCCATGTTTTCGCGCCTTTTTTGCCATTTCCAGGTCGAAAAACACAAAGGCCCCAAAATGAAAGAAACGGCTGCCGCGCCAAAACTATGACTTCAAACTTGATGAAAACAGTCTCTCCCACAATAACTCAAGGGCTGCTTGTGTTTTTTAGGCCTTCGCAAGATATCGGAAGTGTGTGCGCGGCAGGAGAGACAAATCAATGTTTTCGTGACTTTTTTGCGATTTCAAGGTCGAAAAACACATAGGCCCCAAAATGAAAGAAACGGCTGGCGCGCCAAAACTATGGCTTCAAACTTGATGAAAACAGTCTCTCCCATAATAACTCACGGGCTGCTTGTGTTTTTTAGGCCTTTGCACGCTATCGGAAGTGTGTGCGCGGCAGGAGAGACAAATCCATGTTTTCGCGCCTTTTTTGCCATTTCCAGGTCGAAAAACACAAAGGCCCCAAAATGAAAGAAACGGCTGCCGCGCCAAAACTATGACTTCAAACTTGATGAAAACAGTCTCTCCCACAATAACTCAAGGGCTGCTTGTGTTTTTTAGGCCTTCGCAAGATATCGGAAGTGTGTGCGCGGCAGGAGAGACAAATCAATGTTTTCGCGGTTTTTTTGCGATTTCAAGGTCGAAAAACACATAGGCCCCAAAATGAAAGAAACGGCTGGCGCGCCAAAACTATGGCTTCAAACTTGATGAAAACAGTCTCTCCCATAATAACTCACGGGCTGCTTGTGTTTTTTAGGCCTTTGCACGCTATCGGAAGTGTGTGCGCGGCAGGAGAGACAAATCCATGTTTTCGCGCCTTTTTTGCCATTTCCAGGTCGAAAAACACAAAGGCCCCAAAATGAAAGAAACGGCTGCCGCGCCAAAACTATGACTTCAAACTTGATGAAAACAGTCTCTCCCACAATAACTCAAGGGCTGCTTGTGTTTTTTAGGCCTTCGCAAGATATCGGAAGTGTGTGCGCGGCAGGAGAGACAAATCAATGTTTTTGCGACTTTTTTGCGATTTCAAGGTCGAAAAACACATAGGCCCCAAAATGAAAGAAACGGCTGCCGCGCCAAAACTATGGCTTCAAACTTGATGAAAACAGTCTCTCCCATAATAACTCACGGGCTGCTTGTGTTTTTTAGGCCTTTGCACGCTATCGGAAGTGTGTGCGCGGCAGGAGAGACAAATCCATGTTTTCGCGCCTTTTTTGCCATTTCCAGGTCGAAAAACACAAAGGCCCCAAAAATAAAGAAACGGCTGTCCAGCCAAAACTGAGGCTTCAAACTTGATGAAAACAGTCTCTCAGACAATAACTCAAGGGCTGCTTGTGTTTTTTAGGCCTTCGCAAGATATCGGAAGTGTGTGCGCGGCAGGAGAGACAAATCAATGTTTTCGCGACTTTTTTGCGATTTCAAGGTCGAAAAACACATAGGCCCCAAAATGAAAGAAACGGCTGGCGCGCCAAAACTATGGCTTCAAACTTGATGAAAACAGTCTCTCCCATAATAACTCACGGGCTGCTTGTGTTTTTTAGGCCTTTGCACGCTATCGGAAGTGTGTGCGCGGCAGGAGAGTCAAATCCATGTTTTCGCGCCTTTTTTGCCATTTCCAGGTCGAAAAACACATAGGCCCCAAAATGAAAGAAACGGCTGCCGCGCCAAAACTATGGCTTCAAACTTGATGAAAACAGTCTCTCCCACAACAACTCAAGGGCTGCTTGTGTTTTTTAGGCCTTCGCAAGATATCGGAAGTGTGTGCGCGGCAGGAGAGACAAATCAATGTTTTCGCGCCTTTTTTGCCATTTCCAGGTCGAAAAACACAAAGGCCCCAAAAATAAAGAAACGGCTGTCCAGCCAAAACTGAGGCTTCAAACTTGATGAAAACAGTCTCTCAGACAATAACTCAAGGGCCGCTTGTGTTTTTTAGGCCTTCGCAAGCTATCGGAAGTGTGTGCGCGGCAGGAGAGACAAATCCATGTTTTCGCGCCTTTTTTGCCATTTCCAGGTCGAAAAACACAAAGGCCCCAAAATGAAAGAAACGGCTGCCGCGCCAAAACTATGACTTCAAACTTGATGAAAACAGTCTCTCCCACAATAACTCAAGGGCTGCTTGTGTTTTTTAGGCCTTCACAAGATATCGGAAGTGTGTGCGCGGCAGGAGAGACAAATCCATGTTTTCGCGCCTTTTTTGCCATTTCCAGGTCGAAAAACACAAAGGCCCCAAAAATAAAGAAACGGCTGTCCAGCTAAAACTGAGTTTTCAAACTTGATGAAAACAGTCTCTTAGACAATAACTCAAGGGCCGCTAGTGTTTTTTAGGCCTTCGCAAGCTATCGGAAGTGTGTGCGCGGCAGGAGAGACAAATCCATGTTTTCGCGCCTTTTTTGCCATTTCCAGGTCGAAAAACACAAAGGCCCCAAAATGAAAGAAACGGCTGCCGCGCCAAAACTATGACTTCAAACTTGATGAAAACAGTCTCTCCCACAATAACTCAAGGGCTGCTTGTGTTTTTTAGGCCTTCGCAAGATATCGGAAGTGTGTGCGCGGCAGGAGAGACAAATCAATGTTTTCGTGACTTTTTTGCGATTTCAAGGTCGAAAAACACATAGGCCCCAAAATGAAAGAAACGGCTGGCGCGCCAAAACTATGGCTTCAAACTTGATGAAAACAGTCTCTCCCATAATAACTCTCGGGCTGCTTGTGTTTTTTAGGCCTTTGCACGCTATCGGAAGTGTGTGCGCGGCAGGAGAGACAAATCCATGTTTTCGCGCCTTTTTTGCCATTTCCAGGTCGAAAAACACAAAGGCCCCAAAATGAAAGAAACGGCTGCCGCGCCAAAACTATGACTTCAAACTTGATGAAAACAGTCTCTCCCACAATAACTCAAGGGCTGCTTGTGTTTTTTAGGCCTTCGCAAGATATCGGAAGTGTGTGCGCGGCAGGAGAGACAAATCAATGTTTTCGCGGTTTTTTTGCGATTTCAAGGTCGAAAAACACATAGGCCCCAAAATGAAAGAAACGGCTGGCGCGCCAAAACTATGGCTTCAAACTTGATGAAAACAGTCTCTCCCATAATAACTCACGGGCTGCTTGTGTTTTTTAGGCCTTTGCACGCTATCGGAAGTGTGTGCGCGGCAGGAGAGACAAATCCATGTTTTCGCGCCTTTTTTGCCATTTCCAGGTCGAAAAACACAAAGGCCCCAAAATGAAAGAAACGGCTGCCGCGCCAAAACTATGACTTCAAACTTGATGAAAACAGTCTCTCCCACAATAACTCAAGGGCTGCTTGTGTTTTTTAGGCCTTCGCAAGATATCGGAAGTGTGTGCGCGGCAGGAGAGACAAATCAATGTTTTTGCGACTTTTTTGCGATTTCAAGGTCGAAAAACACATAGGCCCCAAAATGAAAGAAACGGCTGCCGCGCCAAAACTATGGCTTCAAACTTGATGAAAACAGTCTCTCCCATAATAACTCACGGGCTGCTTGTGTTTTTTAGGCCTTTGCACGCTATCGGAAGTGTGTGCGCGGCAGGAGAGACAAATCCATGTTTTCGCGCCTTTTTTGCCATTTCCAGGTCGAAAAACACAAAGGCCCCAAAAATAAAGAAACGGCTGTCCAGCCAAAACTGAGGCTTCAAACTTGATGAAAACAGTCTCTCAGACAATAACTCAAGGGCTGCTTGTGTTTTTTAGGCCTTCGCAAGATATCGGAAGTGTGTGCGCGGCAGGAGAGACAAATCAATGTTTTCGCGACTTTTTTGCGATTTCAAGGTCGAAAAACACATAGGCCCCAAAATGAAAGAAACGGCTGGCGCGCCAAAACTATGGCTTCAAACTTGATGAAAACAGTCTCTCCCATAATAACTCACGGGCTGCTTGTGTTTTTTAGGCCTTTGCACGCTATCGGAAGTGTGTGCGCGGCAGGAGAGTCAAATCCATGTTTTCGCGCCTTTTTTGCCATTTCCAGGTCGAAAAACACATAGGCCCCAAAATGAAAGAAACGGCTGCCGCGCCAAAACTATGGCTTCAAACTTGATGAAAACAGTCTCTCCCACAACAACTCAAGGGCTGCTTGTGTTTTTTAGGCCTTCGCAAGATATCGGAAGTGTGTGCGCGGCAGGAGAGACAAATCAATGTTTTCGCGCCTTTTTTGCCATTTCCAGGTCGAAAAACACAAAGGCCCCAAAAATAAAGAAACGGCTGTCCAGCCAAAACTGAGGCTTCAAACTTGATGAAAACAGTCTCTCAGACAATAACTCAAGGGCCGCTTGTGTTTTTTAGGCCTTCGCAAGCTATCGGAAGTGTGTGCGCGGCAGGAGAGACAAATCCATGTTTTCGCGCCTTTTTTGCCATTTCCAGGTCGAAAAACACAAAGGCCCCAAAATGAAAGAAACGGCTGCCGCGCCAAAACTATGACTTCAAACTTGATGAAAACAGTCTCTCCCACAATAACTCAAGGGCTGCTTGTGTTTTTTAGGCCTTCACAAGATATCGGAAGTGTGTGCGCGGCAGGAGAGACAAATCCATGTTTTCGCGCCTTTTTTGCCATTTCCAGGTCGAAAAACACAAAGGCCCCAAAAATAAAGAAACGGCTGTCCAGCTAAAACTGAGGCTTCAAACTTGATGAAAACAGTCTCTTAGACAATAACTCAAGGGCCGCTAGTGTTTTTTAGGCCTTCGCAAGCTATCGGAAGTGTGTGCGCGGCAGGAGAGA
This sequence comes from Argentina silus, assembly GCF_951799395.1. NCBI lineage: Eukaryota > Metazoa > Chordata > Actinopteri > Argentiniformes > Argentinidae > Argentina > Argentina silus. The sequence continues at coordinate 294,136 of NW_028152582.1, read as the reverse complement.
CAAATCCATGTTTTCGCGCCTTTTTTGCCATTTCCAGGTCGAAAAACACAAAGGCCCCAAAAATAAAGAAACGGCTGTCCAGCCAAAACTGAGGCTTCAAACTTGATGAAAACAGTCTCTCAGACAATAACTCACGGGCTGCTTGTGTTTTTTAGGCCTTCGCAAGATATCGGAAGTGTGTGCGCGGCAGGAGAGACAAATCAATGTTTTCGCGACTTTTTTGCGATTTCAAGGTCGAAAAACACATAGGCCCCAAAATGAAAGAAACGGCTGCCGCGCCAAAACTATGGCTTCAAACTTGATGAAAACAGTCTCTCCCACAATAACTCACGGGCTGCTTGTGTTTTTTAGGCCTTTGCACGCTATCGGAAGTGTGTGCGCGGCAGGAGAGACAAATCCATGTTTTCGCGCCTTTTTTGCCATTTCCAGGTCGAAAAACACAAAGGCCCCAAAATGAAAGAAACGGCTGCCGCGCCAAAACTATGACTTCAAACTTGATGAAAACAGTCTCTCCCACAATAACTCAAGGGCTGCTTGTGTTTTTTAGGCCTTCGCAAGATATCGGAAGTGTGTGCGCGGCAGGAGAGACAAATCAATGTTTTCGCGACTTTTTTGCGATTTCAAGGTCGAAAAACACATAGGCCCCAAAATTAAAGAAACGGCTGGCGCGCCAAAACTATGGCTTCAAACTTGATGAAAACAGTCTCTCCCATAATAACTCACGGGCTGCTTGTGTTTTTTTAGACCTTTGCACGCTATCGGAAGTGTGTGCGCGGCAGGAGAGACAAATCCATGTTTTCGCGCCTTTTTTGCGATTTCAAGGTCGAAAAACACATAGGCCCCAAAAATAAAGAAACGGCTGTCCAGCCAAAACTGAGGCTTCAAACTTGATTAAAACAGTCTCTCAGACAATAACTCAAGGGCCGCTTGTGTTTTTTAGGCCTTCGCAAGCTATCGGAAGTGTGTGCGCGGCAGGAGAGACAAATCCATGTTTTCGCGCCTTTTTTACGATTTCAAGGTCGAAAAACACACAGGCCCCAAAAATAAAGAAATGGCTGTCCAGCCAAAACTGAGGCTTCAAACTTGATGAAAACAGTGTCTCCCATAATGGTGTAGGGGCTGCTTGTGGTTATTAGGCATTTGCAAGCTCTCCGAAGTGTGTGCGCAGCAGGAGAGTCAAATCCATGTTTTTATGCCTTCTTTGGCATTTTCAGGTGGAGAAAAACACAATCCCGAAAGAGAAAGAAAAGGCTGCCGCGCCAACACTGAGGCTTCAAACTTGATGAAAACAGTGTCTCCCATAATGGAGTAGGGGCTGCTTGTGGTTATTAGGCATTTGCAAGCTCTCCGAAGTGTGTGCGCAGCAGGAGAGACAAATCCATGTTTTTATGCCTTCTTTGGCATTTTCAGGTGGAGAAAAACACAATCCCGAAAGAGAAAGAAAAGGCTGCCGCGCCAACACTGAGGCTTCAAACTTGATGAAAACAGTGTCTCCCATAATGGAGTAGGGGCTGCTTGTGGTTATTAGGCATTTGCAAGCTCTCCGAAGTGTGTGCGCAGCAGGAGAGACAAATCCATGTTTTTATGCCTTCTTTGGCATTTTCAGGTGGAGAAAAACACAATCCCGAAAGAGAAAGAAATGGCTGCCGCGCCAACACTGAGGCTTCAAACTTGATGAAAACAGTGTCTCCCATAATGGAGTAGGGGCTGCTTGTGGTTATTAGGCATTTGCAAGCTCTCCGAAGTGTGTGCGCAGCAGGAGAGACAAATCCATGTTTTTATGCCTTCTTTGGCATTTTCAGGTGGAGAAAAACACAATCCCGAAAGAGAAAGAAATGGCTGCCGCGCCAACACTGAGGCTTCAAACTTGATGAAAACAGTGTCTCCCATAATGGAGTAGGGGCTGCTTGTGGTTATTAGGCATTTGCAAGCTCTCCGAAGTGTGTGCGCAGCAGGAGAGACAAATCCATGTTTTTATGCCTTCTTTGGCATTTTCAGGTGGAGAAAAACACAATCCCGAAAGAGAAAGAAAAGGCTGCCGCGCCAACACTGAGGCTTCAAACTTGATGAAAACAGTGTCTCCCATAATGGAGTAGGGGCTGCTTGTGGTTATTAGGCATTTGCAAGCTCTCCGAAGTGTGTGCGCAGCAGGAGAGACAAATCCATGTTTTTATGCCTTCTTTGGCATTTTCAGGTGGAGAAAAACACAATCCCGAAAGAGAAAGAAATGGCTGCCGCGCCAACACTGAGGCTTCAAACTTGATGAAAACAGTGTCTCCCATAATGGAGTAGGGGCTGCTTGTGGTTATTAGGCATTTGCAAGCTCTCCGAAGTGTGTGCGCAGCAGGAGAGACAAATCCATGTTTTTATGCCTTCTTTGGCATTTTCAGGTGGAGAAAAACACAATCCCGAAAGAGAAAGAAAAGGCTGCCGCGCCAACACTGAAGCTTCAAACTTGATGAAAACAGTCTCTCCCATAATAACTGTGCATTTGGCTGCTTGTGTTTTTTAGGCCTTCGCAAGATATCGGAAGTGTGTCCGCGGCAGGAGAGACAAATCAATGTTTTCGCGACTTTTTTGCGATTTCAAGGTCGAAAAACACATAGGCCCCAAAATGAAAGAAACGGCTGGCGCGCCAAAACTATGGCTTCAAACTTGATGAAAACAGTCTCTCCCATAATAACTCACGGGCTGCTTGTGTTTTTTAGGCCTTTGCACGCTATCGGAAGTGTGTGCGCGGCAGGAGAGACAAATCCATGTTTTCGCGCCTTTTTTGCCATTTCCAGGTCGAAAAACACAAAGGCCCCAAAATGAAAGAAACGGCTGCCGCGCCAAAACTATGACTTCAAACTTGATGAAAACAGTCTCTCCCACAATAACTCAAGGGCTGCTTGTGTTTTTTAGGCCTTCGCAAGATATCGGAAGTGTGTGCGCGGCAGGAGAGACAAATCAATGTTTTCGCGACTTTTTTGCGATTTCAAGGTCGAAAAACACATAGGCCCCAAAATTAAAGAAACGGCTGGCGCGCCAAAACTATGGCTTCAAACTTGATGAAAACAGTCTCTCCCATAATAACTCACGGGCTGCTTGTGTTTTTTAGACCTTTGCACGCTATCGGAAGTGTGTGCGCGGCAGGAGAGACAAATCCATGTTTTCGCGCCTTTTTTGCGATTTCAAGGTCGAAAAACACATAGGCCCCAAAATGAAAGAAACGGCTGCCGCGCCAAAACTATGGCTTCAAACTTGATGAAAACAGTCTCTCCCATAATAACTCACGGGCTGCTTGTGTTTTTTAGGCCTTTGCACGCTATCGGAAGTGTGTGCGCGGCAGGAGAGACAAATCCATGTTTTCGCGCCTTTTTTGCCATTTCCAGGTCGAAGAAAACAAAGGCCCCAAAAATAAAGAAACGGCTGTCCAGCCAAAACTGAGGCTTCAAACTTGATTAAAACAGTCTCTCAGACAATAACTCAAGGGCCGCTTGTGTTTTTTAGGCCTTCGCAAGCTATCGGAAGTGTGTGCGCGGCAGGAGAGACAAATCCATGTTTTCGCGCCTTTTTTACGATTTCAAGGTCGAAAAACACATAGGCCCCAAAATGAAAGAAATGGCTGTCCAGCCAAAACTGAGGCTTCAAACTTGATGAAAACAGTGTCTCCCATAATGGAGTAGGGGCTGCTTGTGGTTATTAGGCATTTGCAAGCTCTCCGAAGTGTGTGCGCAGCAGGAGAGACAAATCCATGTTTTTATGCCTTCTTTGGCATTTTCAGGTGGAGAAAAACACAATCCCGAAAGAGAAAGAAAAGGCTGCCGCGCCAACACTGAGGCTTCAAACTTGATGAAAACAGTGTCTCCCATAATGGAGTAGGGGCTGCTTGTGGTTATTAGGCATTTGCAAGCTCTCCGAAGTGTGTGCGCAGCAGGAGAGACAAATCCATGTTTTTATGCCTTCTTTGGCATTTTCAGGTGGAGAAAAACACAATCCCGAAAGAGAAAGAAATGGCTGCCGCGCCAACACTGAGGCTTCAAACTTGATGAAAACAGTGTCTCCCATAATGGAGTAGGGGCTGCTTGTGGTTATTAGGCATTTGCAAGCTCTCCGAAGTGTGTGCGCAGCAGGAGAGACAAATCCATGTTTTTATGCCTTCTTTGGCATTTTCAGGTGGAGAAAAACACAATCCCGAAAGAGAAAGAAATGGCTGCCGCGCCAACACTGAGGCTTCAAACTTGATGAAAACAGTGTCTCCCATAATGGAGTAGGGGCTGCTTGTGGTTATTAGGCATTTGCAAGCTCTCCGAAGTGTGTGCGCAGCAGGAGAGACAAATCCATGTTTTTATGCCTTCTTTGGCATTTTCAGGTGGAGAAAAACACAATCCCGAAAGAGAAAGAAATGGCTGCCGCGCCAACACTGAGGCTTCAAACTTGATGAAAACAGTGTCTCCCATAATGGAGTAGGGGCTGCTTGTGGTTATTAGGCATTTGCAAGCTCTCCGAAGTGTGTGCGCAGCAGGAGAGACAAATCCATGTTTTTATGCCTTCTTTGGCATTTTCAGGTGGAGAAAAACACAATCCCGAAAGAGAAAGAAATGGCTGCCGCGCCAACACTGAGGCTTCAAACTTGATGAAAACAGTGTCTCCCATAATGGAGTAGGGGCTGCTTGTGGTTATTAGGCATTTGCAAGCTCTCCGAAGTGTGTGCGCAGCAGGAGAGACAAATCCATGTTTTTATGCCTTCTTTGGCATTTTCAGGTGGAGAAAAACACAATCCCGAAAGAGAAAGAAAAGGCTGCCGCGCCAACACTGAGGCTTCAAACTTGATGAAAACAGTGTCTCCCATAGTGGAGTAGGGGCTGCTTGTGGTTATTAGGCCTTTGCAAGCTCTCCGAAGTGTGTGCGCAGCAGGAGAGACAAATCCATGTTTTTATGCCTTCTTTGGCATTTTCAGGTGGAGAAAAACACAATCCCGAAAGAGAAAGAAATGGCTGCCGCGCCAACACTGAGGCTTCAAACTTGATGAAAACAGTGTCTCCCATAATGGAGTAGGGGCTGCTTGTGGTTATTAGGCATTTGCAAGCTCTCCGAAGTGTGTGCGCAGCAGGAGAGACAAATCCATGTTTTTATGCCTTCTTTGGCATTTTCAGGTGGAGAAAAACACAATCCCGAAAGAGAAAGAAATGGCTGCCGCGCCAACACTGAGGCTTCAAACTTGATGAAAACAGTGTCTCCCATAATGGAGTAGGGGCTGCTTGTGGTTATTAGGCATTTGCAAGCTCTCCGAAGTGTGTGCGCAGCAGGAGAGACAAATCCATGTTTTTATGCCTTCTTTGGCATTTTCAGGTGGAGAAAAACACAATCCCGAAACAGAAAGAAAAGGCTGCCGCGCCAACACTGAAGCTTCAAACTTGATGAAAACAGTCTCTCCCATAATAACTCACGGGCTGCTTGTGTTTTTTAGGCCTTCGCAAGATATCGGAAGTGTGTGCGCGGCAGGAGAGACAAATCAATGTTTTCGCGACTTTTTTGCGATTTCAAGGTCGAAAAACACATAGGCCCCAAAATGAAAGAAACGGCTGGCGCGCCAAAACTATGGCTTCAAACTTGATGAAAACAGTCTCTCCCATAATAACTCACGGGCTGCTTGTGTTTTTTAGGCCTTTGCACGCTATCGGAAGTGTGTGCGCGGCAGGAGAGACAAATCCATGTTTTCGCGCCTTTTTTGCCATTTCCAGGTCGAAAAACACAAAGGCCCCAAAATGAAAGAAACGGCTGCCGCGCCAAAACTATGACTTCAAACTTGATGAAAACAGTCTCTCCCACAATAACTCAAGGGCTGCTTGTGTTTTTTAGGCCTTCGCAAGATATCGGAAGTGTGTGCGCGGCAGGAGAGACAAATCAATGTTTTCGCGACTTTTTTGCGATTTCAAGGTCGAAAAACACATAGGCCCCAAAATGAATGAAACGGCTGGCGCGCCAAAACTATGGCTTCAAACTTGATAAAAACAGTCTCTCCCATAATAACTCACGGTCTGCTTGTGTTTTTTAGGCCTTCGCACGCTATCGGAAGTGTGTGCGCAGCAGGAGAGACAAATCCATGTTTTCGCGCCTTTTTTGCCATTTCCAGGTCGAAAAACACAAAGGCCCCAAAAATAAAGAAACGGCTGTCCAGCTAAAACTGAGGCTTCAAACATGATGAAAACAGTCTCTCAGACAATAACTCAAGGGCTGCTTGTGTTTTTTAGGCCTTCGCAAGATATCGGAAGTGTGTGCGCGGCAGGAGAGACAAATCAATGTTTTCGCGACTTTTTTGCGATTTCAAGGTCGAAAAACACATAGGCCCCAAAATGAAAGAAACGGCTGCCGCGCCAAAACTATGGCTTCAAACTTGATGAAAACAGTCTCTCCCACAACAACTCAAGGGCTGCTTGTGTTTTTTAGGCCTTCGCAAGATATCGGAAGTGTGTGCGCGGCAGGAGAGACAAATCAATGTTTTCGCGCCTTTTTTGCCATTTCCAGGTCGAAAAACACAAAGGCCCCAAAAATAAAGAAACGGCTGTCCAGCCAAAACTGAGGCTTCAAACTTGATGAAAACAGTCTCTCAGACAATAACTCAAGGGCCGCTTGTGTTTTTTAGGCCTTCGCAAGCTATCGGAAGTGTGTGCGCGGCAGGAGAGACAAATCAATGTTTTCGCGACTTTTTTGCGATTTCAAGGTCGAAAAACACATAGGCCCCAAAATGAAAGAAACGGCTGGCGCGCCAAAACTATGGCTTCAAACTTGATGAAAACAGTCTCTCCCATAATAACTCACGGGCTGCTTGTGTTTTTTAGGCCTTTGCACGCTATCCGAAGTGTGTGCGCGGCAGGAGAGACAAATCCATGTTTTCGCGCCTTTTTTGCCATTTCCAGGTCGAAAAACACAAAGGCCCCAAAATGAAAGAAACGGCTGGCGCGCCAAAACTATGGCTTCAAACTTGATGAAAACAGTCTCTCCCATAATAACTCACGGGCTGCTTGTGTTTTTTAGGCCTTTGCACGCTATCGGAAGTGTGTGCGCGGCAGGAGAGACAAATCCATGTTTTCGCGCCTTTTTTGCCATTTCCAGGTCGAAAAACACATAGGCCCCAAAATGAAAGAAACGGCTGCCGCGCCAAAACTATGGCTTCAAACTTGATGAAAACAGTCTCTCCCACAACAACTCAAGGGCTGCTTGTGTTTTTTAGGCCTTCGCAAGATATCGGAAGTGTGTGCGCGGCAGGAGAGACAAATCCATGTTTTTGCGCCTTTTTTGCCATTTCCAGGTCGAAAAACACAAAGGCCCCAAAAATAAAGAAACGGCTGTCCAGCCAAAACTGAGACTTCAAACTTGATGAAAACAGTCTCTCAGACAATAACTCAAGGGCTGCTTGTGTTTTTTAGGCCTTCGCAAGTTATCGGAAGTGTGTGCTCGGCAGGAGAGACAAATCCATGTTTTTGCGCCTTTTTTGCGATTTCAAGGTCGAAAAACACATAGGCCCCAAAATGAAAGAAACGGCTGACGCGCCAAAACTATGGCTTCAAACTTGATGAAAACAGTCTCTCCCATAATAACTCACGGGCTGCTTGTGTTTTTTAGGCCTTTGCACGCTATCGGAAGTGTGTGCGCGGCAGGAGAGACAAATCCATGTTTTCGCGCCTTTTTTGCCATTTCCAGGTCGAAAAACACAAAGGCCCCAAAATGAAAGAAACGGCTGCCGCTCCAAAACTATGACTTCAAACTTGATGAAAACAGTCTCTCCCACAATAACTCAAGGGCTGCTTGTGTTTTTTAGGCCTTCGCAAGATATCGGAAGTGTGTGCGCGGCAGGAGAGACAAATCAATGTTTTCGCGACTTTTTTGCGATTTCAAGGTCGAAAAACACATAGGCCCCAAAATTAAAGAAGCGGCTGGCGCGCCAAAACTATGGCTTCAAACTTGATGAAAACAGTCTCTCCCATAATAACTCACGGGCTGCTTGTGTTTTTTAGACCTTTGCACGCTATCGGAAGTGTGTGCGCGGCAGGAGAGACAAATCCATGTTTTCGCGCCTTTTTTGCGATTTCAAGGTCGAAAAACACATAGGCCCCAAAATGAAAGAAACGGCTGCCGCGCCAAAACTATGGCTTCAAACTTGATGAAAACATTCTCTCCCACAATAACTCAAGGGCTGCTTGTGTTTTTTAGGCCTTCGCAAGCTATCGGAAGTGTGTGCGCGGCAGGAGAGACAAATCCATGTTTTCGCGCCATTTTTGCCATTTCCAGGTCGAAAAACACAAAGGCCCCAAAAATAAAGAAACGGCTGTCCAGCCAAAACTGAGGCTTCAAACTTGATGAAAACAGTCTCTCCCACAATAACTCACGGCCCGCTTGTGTTTTTTAGGCCTTCGCAAGCTATCGGAAGTGTGTGCGCGGCAGGAGAGACAAATCAATGTTTTCGCGCCTTTTTTGCCATTTCCAGGTCGAAAAACACACAGGCCCCAAAAATAAAGAAATGGCTGTCCAGCCAAAACTGAGGCTTCAAACTTGATGAAAACAGTGTCTCCCATAATGGAGTAGGGGCTGCTTGTGGTTATTAGGCATTTGCAAGCTCTCCGAAGTGTGTGCGCAGCAGGAGAGACAAATCCATGTTTTTATGCCTTCTTTGGCATTTTCAGGTGGAGAAAAACACAATCCCGAAAGAGAAAGAAAAGGCTGCCGCGCCAACACTGAGGCTTCAAACTTGATGAAAACAGTGTCTCCCATAATGGAGTAGGGGCTGCTTGTGGTTATTAGGCATTTGCAAGCTCTCCGAAGTGTGTGCGCAGCAGGAGAGACAAATCCATGTTTTTATGCCTTCTTTGGCATTTTCAGGTGGAGAAAAACACAATCCCGAAAGAGAAAGAAATGTCTGCCGCGCCAACACTGAGGCTTCAAACTTGATGAAAACAGTGTCTCCCATAATGGAGTAGGGGCTGCTTGTGGTTATTAGGCATTTGCAAGCTCTCCGAAGTGTGTTCGCAGCAGGAGAGACAAATCCATGTTTTTATGCCTTCTTTGGCATTTTCAGGTGGAGAAAAACACAATCCCGAAAGAGAAAGAAATGGCTGCCGCGCCAACACTGAGGCTTCAAACTTGATGAAAACAGTGTCTCCCATAATGGAGTAGGGGCTGCTTGTGGTTATTAGGCATTTGCAAGCTCTCCGAAGTGTGTGCGCAGCAGGAGAGACAAATCCATGTTTTTATGCCTTCTTTGGCATTTTCAATTGGAGAAAAACACAATCCCGAAAGAGAAAGAAAAGGCTGCCGCGCCAACACTGAGGCTTCAAACTTGATGAAAACAGTGTCTCCCATAGTGGAGTAGGGGCTGCTTGTGGTTATTAGGCCTTTGCAAGCTCTCCGAAGTGTGTGCGCAGCAGGAGAGACAAATCCATGTTTTTATGCCTTCTTTGGCATTTTCAGGTGGAGAAAAACACAATCCCGAAAGAGAAAGAAATGGCTGCCGCGCCAACACTGAGGCTTCAAACTTGATGAAAACAGTGTCTCCCATAATGGAGTAGGGGCTGCTTGTGGTTATTAGGCATTTGCACGCTATCGGAAGTGTGTGCGCGGCAGGAGAGACAAATCCATGTTTTCGCGCCTTTTTTGCGATTTCAAGGTCGAAAAACACATAGGCCCCAAAATGAAAGAAACGGCTGTCCAGCCAAAACTGAGGCTTCAAACTTGATTAAAACAGTCTCTCAGACAATAACTCAAGGGCCGCTTGTGTTTTTTAGGCCTTCGCAAGCTATCGGAAGTGTGTGCGCGGCAGGAGAGACAAATCCATGTTTTCGCGCCTTTTTTACGATTTCAAGGTCGAAAAACACATAGGCCCCAAAATGAAAGAAACGGCTGCCGCGCCAAAACTATGGCTTCAAACTTGATGAAAACATTCTCTCCCACAATAACTCAAGGGCTGCTTGTGTTTTTTAGGCCTTCGCAAGCTATCGGAAGTGTGTGCGCGGCAGGAGAGACAAATCCATGTTTTCGCGCCATTTTTGCCATTTCCAGGTCGAAAAACACAAAGGCCCCAAAAATAAAGAAACGGCTGTCCAGCCAAAACTGAGGCTTCAAACTTGATGAAAACAGTGTCTCCCATAATGGAGTAGGGGCTGCTTGTGGTTATTAGGCATTTGCAAGCTCTCCGAAGTGTGTGCGCAGCAGGAGAGACAAATCCATGTTTTTATGCCTTCTTTGGCATTTTCAGGTGGAGAAAAACACAATCCCGAAAGAGAAAGAAAAGGCTGCCGCGCCAACACTGAGGCTTCAAACTTGATGAAAACAGTGTCTCCCATAATGGAGTAGGGGCTGCTTGTGGTTATTAGGCATTTGCAAGCTCTCCGAAGTGTGTGCGCAGCAGGAGAGACAAATCCATGTTTTTATGCCTTCTTTGGCATTTTCAGGTGGAGAAAAACACAATCCCGAAAGAGAAAGAAATGGCTGCCGCGCCAACACTGAGGCTTCAAACTTGATGAAAACAGTGTCTCCCATAATGGAGTAGGGGCTGCTTGTGGTTATTAGGCATTTGCAAGCTCTCCGAAGTGTGTGCACAGCAGGAGAGACAAATCCATGTTTTTATGCCTTCTTTGGCATTTTCAGGTGGAGAAAAACACAATCCCGAAAGAGAAAGAAATGGCTGCCGCGCCAACACTGAGGCTTCAAACTTGATGAAAACAGTGTCTCCCATAATGGAGTAGGGGCTGCTTGTGGTTATTAGGCATTTGCAAGCTCTCCGAAGTGTGTGCGCAGCAGGAGAGACAAATCCATGTTTTTATGCCTTCTTTGGCATTTTCAATTGGAGAAAAACACAATCCCGAAAGAGAAAGAAAAGGCTGCCGCGCCAACACTGAGGCTTCAAACTTGATGAAAACAGTGTCTCCCATAGTGGAGTAGGGGCTGCTTGTGGTTATTAGGCCTTTGCAAGCTCTCCGAAGTGTGTGCGCAGCAGGAGAGACAAATCCATGTTTTTATGCCTTCTTTGGCATTTTCAGGTGGAGAAAAACACAATCCCGAAAGAGAAAGAAATGGCTGCCGCGCCAACACTGAGGCTTCAAACTTGATGAAAACAGTGTCTCCCATAATGGAGTAGGGGCTGCTTGTGGTTATTAGGCATTTGCAAGCTCTCCGAAGTGTGTGCGCAGCAGGAGAGACAAATCCATGTTTTTATGCCTTCTTTGGCATTTTCAGGTGGAGAAAAACACAATCCCGAAAGAGAAAGAAATGGCTGCCGCGCCAACACTGAGGCTTCAAACTTGATGAAAACAGTGTCTCCCATAATGGAGTAGGGGCTGCTTGTGGTTATTAGGCATTTGCAAGCTCTCCGAAGTGTGTGCGCAGCAGGAGAGACAAATCCATGTTTTTATGCCTTCTTTGGCATTTTCAGGTGGAGAAAAACACAATCCCGAAAGAGAAAGAAAAGGCTGCCGCGCCAACACTGAGGCTTCAAACTTGATGAAAACAGTGTCTCCCATAATGGAGTAGGGGCTGCTTGTGGTTATTAGGCATTTGCAAGCTCTCCGAAGTGTGTGCGCAGCAGGAGAGACAAATCCATGTTTTTATGCCTTCTTTGGCATTTTCAGGTGGAGAAAAACACAATCCCGAAAGAGAAAGAAATGGCTGCCGCGCCAACACTGAGGCTTCAAACTTGATGAAAACAGTGTCTCCCATAATGGAGTAGGGGCTGCTTGTGGTTATTAGGCATTTGCAAGCTCTCCGAAGTGTGTGCACAGCAGGAGAGACAAATCCATGTTTTTATGCCTTCTTTGGCATTTTCAGGTGGAGAAAAACACAATCCCGAAAGAGAAAGAAATGGCTGCCGCGCCAACACTGAGGCTTCAAACTTGATGAAAACAGTGTCTCCCATAATGGAGTAGGGGCTGCTTGTGGTTATTAGGCATTTGCAAGCTCTCCGAAGTGTGTGCGCAGCAGGAGAGACAAATCCATGTTTTTATGCCTTCTTTGGCATTTTCAATTGGAGAAAAACACAATCCCGAAAGAGAAAGAAAAGGCTGCCGCGCCAACACTGAGGCTTCAAACTTGATGAAAACAGTGTCTCCCATAGTGGAGTAGGGGCTGCTTGTGGTTATTAGGCCTTTGCAAGCTCTCCGAAGTGTGTGCGCAGCAGGAGAGACAAATCCATGTTTTTATGCCTTCTTTGGCATTTTCAGGTGGAGAAAAACACAATCCCGAAAGAGAAAGAAATGGCTGCCGCGCCAACACTGAGGCTTCAAACTTGATGAAAACAGTGTCTCCCATAATGGAGTAGGGGCTGCTTGTGGTTATTAGGCATTTGCAAGCTCTCCGAAGTGTGTGCGCAGCAGGAGAGACAAATCCATGTTTTTATGCCTTCTTTGGCATTTTCAGGTGGAGAAAAACACAATCCCGAAAGAGAAAGAAATGGCTGCCGCGCCAACACTGAGGCTTCAAACTTGATGAAAACAGTGTCTCCCATAATGGAGTAGGGGCTGCTTGTGGTTATTAGGCATTTGCAAGCTCTCCGAAGTGTGTGCGCAGCAGGAGAGACAAATCCATGTTTTTATGCCTTCTTTGGCATTTTCAGGTGGAGAAAAACACAATCCCGAAAGAGAAAGAAATGGCTGCCGCGCCAACACTGAGGCTTCAAACTTGATGAAAACAGTGTCTCCCATAATGGAGTAGGGGCTGCTTGTGGTTATTAGGCATTTGCAAGCTCTCCGAAGTGTGTGCGCAGCAGGAGAGACAAATCCATGTTTTTATGCCTTCTTTGGCATTTTCAGGTGGAGAAAAACACAATCCCGAAAGAGAAAGAAATGGCTGCCGCGCCAACACTGAGGCTTCAAACTTGATGAAAACAGTGTCTCCCATAATGGAGTAGGGGCTGCTTGTGGTTATTAGGCATTTGCAAGCTCTCCGAAGTGTGTGCGCAGCAGGAGAGACAAATCCATGTTTTTATGCCTTCTTTGGCATTTTCAGGTGGAGAAAAACACAATCCCGAAAGAGAAAGAAATGGCTGCCGCGCCAACACTGAGGCTTCAAACTTGATGAAAACAGTGTCTCCCATAATGGAGTAGGGGCTGCTTGTGGTTATTAGGCCTTCGCAAGCTATCGGAAGTGTGTGCGCGGCAGGAGAGACAAATCCATGTTTTCGCGCCTTTTTTACGATTTCAAGGTCGAAAAACACATAGGCCCCAAAATGAAAGAAACGGCTGCCGCGCCAAAACTATGGCTTCAAACTTGATGAAAACATTCTCTCCCACAATAACTCAAGGGCTGCTTGTGTTTTTTAGGCCTTCGCAAGCTATCGGAAGTGTGTGCGCGGCAGGAGAGACAAATCCATGTTTTCGCGCCATTTTTGCCATTTCCAGGTCGAAAAACACAAAGGCCCCAAAAATAAAGAAACGGCTGTCCAGCCAAAACTGAGGCTTCAAACTTGATGAAAACAGTGTCTCCCATAATGGAGTAGGGGCTGCTTGTGGTTATTAGGCATTTGCAAGCTCTCCGAAGTGTGTGCGCAGCAGGAGAGACAAATCCATGTTTTTATGCCTTCTTTGGCATTTTCAGGTGGAGAAAAACACAATCCCGAAAGAGAAAGAAATGGCTGCCGCGCCAACACTGAGGCTTCAAACTTGATGAAAACAGTGTCTCCCATAATGGAGTAGGGGCTGCTTGTGGTTATTAGGCATTTGCAAGCTCTCCGAAGTGTGTGCACAGCAGGAGAGACAAATCCATGTTTTTATGCCTTCTTTGGCATTTTCAGGTGGAGAAAAACACAATCCCGAAAGAGAAAGAAATGGCTGCCGCGCCAACACTGAGGCTTCAAACTTGATGAAAACAGTGTCTCCCATAATGGAGTAGGGGCTGCTTGTGGTTATTAGGCATTTGCAAGCTCTCCGAAGTGTGTGCGCAGCAGGAGAGACAAATCCATGTTTTTATGCCTTCTTTGGCATTTTCAATTGGAGAAAAACACAATCCCGAAAGAGAAAGAAAAGGCTGCCGCGCCAACACTGAGGCTTCAAACTTGATGAAAACAGTGTCTCCCATAGTGGAGTAGGGGCTGCTTGTGGTTATTAGGCCTTTGCAAGCTCTCCGAAGTGTGTGCGCAGCAGGAGAGACAAATCCATGTTTTTATGCCTTCTTTGGCATTTTCAGGTGGAGAAAAACACAATCCCGAAAGAGAAAGAAATGGCTGCCGCGCCAACACTGAGGCTTCAAACTTGATGAAAACAGTGTCTCCCATAATGGAGTAGGGGCTGCTTGTGGTTATTAGGCATTTGCAAGCTCTCCGAAGTGTGTGCGCAGCAGGAGAGACAAATCCATGTTTTTATGCCTTCTTTGGCATTTTCAGGTGGAGAAAAACACAATCCCGAAAGAGAAAGAAATGGCTGCCGCGCCAACACTGAGGCTTCAAACTTGATGAAAACAGTGTCTCCCATAATGGAGTAGGGGCTGCTTGTGGTTATTAGGCATTTGCAAGCTCTCCGAAGTGTGTGCGCAGCAGGAGAGACAAATCCATGTTTTTATGCCTTCTTTGGCATTTTCAGGTGGAGAAAAACACAATCCCGAAAGAGAAAGAAATGGCTGCCGCGCCAACACTGAGGCTTCAAACTTGATGAAAACAGTGTCTCCCATAATGGAGTAGGGGCTGCTTGTGGTTATTAGGCATTTGCAAGCTCTCCGAAGTGTGTGCGCAGCAGGAGAGACAAATCCATGTTTTTATGCCTTCTTTGGCATTTTCAGGTGGAGAAAAACACAATCCCGAAAGAGAAAGAAATGGCTGCCGCGCCAACACTGAGGCTTCAAACTTGATGAAAACAGTGTCTCCCATAATGGAGTAGGGGCTGCTTGTGGTTATTAGGCATTTGCAAGCTCTCCGAAGTGTGTGCGCAGCAGGAGAGACAAATCCATGTTTTTATGCCTTCTTTGGCATTTTCAGGTGGAGAAAAACACAATCCCGAAAGAGAAAGAAATGGCTGCCGCGCCAACACTGAGGCTTCAAACTTGATGAAAACAGTGTCTCCCATAATGGAGTAGGGGCTGCTTGTGGTTATTAGGCATTTGCAAGCTCTCCGAAGTGTGTGCGCAGCAGGAGAGACAAATCCATGTTTTTATGCCTTCTTTGGCATTTTCAGGTGGAGAAAAACACAATCCCGAAAGAGAAAGAAATGGCTGCCGCGCCAACACTGAGGCTTCAAACTTGATGAAAACAGTGTCTCCCATAATGGAGTAGGGGCTGCTTGTGGTTATTAGGCATTTGCAAGCTCTCCGAAGTGTGTGCGCAGCAGGAGAGACAAATCCATGTTTTTATGCCTTCTTTGGCATTTTCAATTGGAGAAAAACACAATCCCGAAAGAGAAAGAAAAGGCTGCCGCGCCAACACTGAGGCTTCAAACTTGATGAAAACAGTGTCTCCCATAGTGGAGTAGGTGCTGCTTGTGGTTATTAGGCCTTTGCAAGCTCTCCGAAGTGTGTGCGCAGCAGGAGAGACAAATCCATGTTTTTATGCCTTCTTTGGCATTTTCAGGTGGAGAAAAACACAATCCCGAAAGAGAAAGATATGGCTGCCGCGCCAACACTGAGGCTTCAAACTTGATGAAAACAGTGTCTCCCATAATGGAGTAGGGGCTGCTTGTGGTTATTAGGCATTTGCAAGCTCTCCGAAGTGTGTGCGCAGCAGGAGAGACAAATCCATGTTTTTATGCCTTCTTTGGCATTTTCAGGTGGAGAAAAACACAATCCCGAAAGAGAAAGAAATGGCTGCCGCGCCAACACTGAGGCTTCAAACTTGATGAAAACAGTGTCTCCCATAATGGAGTAGGGGCTGCTTGTGGTTATTAGGCATTTGCAAGCTCTCCGAAGTGTGTGCGCAGCAGGAGAGACAAATCCATGTTTTTATGCCTTCTTTGGCATTTTCAGGTGGAGAAAAACACAATCCCGAAAGAGAAAGAAAAGGCTGCCGCGCCAACACTGAGGCTTCAAACTTGATGAAAACAGTCTCTCCCATAATAACTCAAGGGCCGCTTGTGTTTTTTAGGCCTTCGCAAGCTATCGGAAGTGTGTGCGCGGCAGGAGAGACAAATCCATGTTTTCGCGCCTTTTTTGCCATTTCCAGGTCGAAAAACACAAAGGCCCCAAAATGAAAGAAACGGCTGCCGCGCCAAAACTATGGCTTCAAACTTGATGAAAACTGTCTCTCCCACAATAACTCAAGGGCTGCTTGTGTTTTTTAGGCCTTCGCAAGATATCGGAAGTGTGTGCGCGGCAGGAGAGACAAATCCATGTTTTCGCGCCTTTTTTGCAATTTCAAGGTCGAAAAACACATAGGCCCCAAAATGAAAGAAACGGCTGCCGCGCCAAAACTATGGCTTCAAACTTGATGAAAACAGTCTCTCCCATAATAACTCACGGGCTGCTTGTGTTTTTTAGGCCTTTGCACGCTATCGGAAGTGTGTGCGCGGCAGGAGAGACAAATCCATGTTTTCGCGCCTTTTTTGCCATTTCCAGGTCGAAAAACACAAAGGCCCCAAAAATAAAGAAACGGCTGTCCAGCCAAAACTGAGGCTTCAAACTTGATCAAAACAGTCTCTCAGACAATAACTCAAGGGCCGCTTGTGTTTTTTAGGCCTTCGCAAGCTATCGGAAGTGTGTGCGCGGCAGGAGAGACAAATCCATGTTTTCGCGCCTTTTTTGCCATTTCCAGGTCGAAAAACACAAAGGCCCCAAAATGAAAGAAACGGCTGCCGCGCCAAAACTATGACTTCAAACTTGATGAAAACAGTCTCTCCCACAATAACTCAAGGGCTGCTTGTGTTTTTTAGGCCTTCGCAAGATATCGGAAGTGTGTGCGCGGCAGGAGAGACAAATCAATGTTTTCGCGACTTTTTTGCGATTTCAAGGTCGAAAAACACATAGGCCCCAAAATGAAAGAAACGGCTGGCGCGCCAAAACTATGGCTTCAAACTTGATGAAAACATTCTCTCCCATAATAACTCACGGGCTGCTTGTGTTTTTTAGGCCTTTGCACGCTATCGGAAGTGTGTGCGCGGCAGGAGAGACAAATCCATGTTTTCGCGCCTTTTTTGCCATTTCCAGGTCGAAAAACACAAAGGCCCCAAAATGAAAGAAACGGCTGGCGCGCCAAAACTATGGCTTCAAACTTGATGAAAACTGTCTCTCCCACAATAACTCAAGGGCTGCTTGTGTTTTTTAGGCCTTCGCAAGATATCGGAAGTGTGTGCGCGGCAGGAGAGACAAATCCATGTTTTCGCGCCTTTTTTGCGATTTCAAGGTCGAAAAACACATAGGCCCCAAAATGAAAGAAACGGCTGGCGCGCCAAAACTATGGCTTCAAACTTGATGAAAACAGTCTCTCCCATAATAACTCACGGGCTGCTTGTGTTTTTTAGGCCTTTGCACGCTATCGGAAGTGTGTGCACGGCAGGAGAGACAAATCCATGTTTTCGCGCCTTTTTTGCCATTTCCAGGTCGAAAAACACAAAGGCCCCAAAATGAAAGAAACGGCTGGCGCGCCAAAACTATGGCTTCAAACTTGATGAAAACTGTCTCTCCCACAATAACTCAAGGGCTGCTTGTGTTTTTTAGGCCTTCGCAAGATATCGGAAGTGTGTGCGCGGCAGGAGAGACAAATCAATGTTTTCGCGACTTTTTTGCGATTTCAAGGTCGAAAAACTCATAGGCCCCAAAATGAAAGAAACGGCTGGCGTGCCAAAACTATGGCTTCAAAATTGATGAAAACAGTCTCTCCCATAATAACTCACGGGCTGCTTGTGTTTTTTAGGCCTTTGCACGCTATCGGAAGTGTGTGCGCGGCAGGAGAGACAAATCCATGTTTTCGCGCCTTTTTTGCCATTTCCAGGTCGAAAAACACAAAGGCCCCAAAATGAAAGAAACGGCTGGCGCGCCAAAACTATGGCTTCAAACTTGATGAAAACTGTCTCTCCCACAATAACTCAAGGGCTGCTTGTGTTTTTTAGGCCTTCGCAAGATATCGGAAGTGTGTGCGCGGCAGGAGAGACAAATCCATGTTTTCGCGCCTTTTTTGCGATTTCAAGGTCGAAAAACACATAGGCCCCAAAATGAAAGAAACGGCTGCCGCGCCAAAACTATGGCTTCAAACTTGATGAAAACAGTCTCTCCCATAATAACTCACGGGCTGCTAGTGTTTTTTAGGCCTTTGCACGCTATCGGAAGTGTGTGCGCGGCAGGAGAGACAAATCCATGTTTTCGCGCCTTTTTTGCCATTTCCAGGTCGAAAAACACAAAGGCCCCAAAATGAAAGAAACGTCTGCCGCGCCAAAACTATGGCTTCAAACTTGATGAAAACAGTCTCTCCCACAACAACTCAAGGGCTGCTTGTGTTTTTTAGGCCTTCGCAAGATATCGGAAGTGTGTGCGCGGCAGGAGAGACAAATCAATGTTTTCGCGCCTTTTTTGCCATTTCCAGGTCGAAAAACACAAAGGCCCCAAAAATAAAGAAACGGCTGTCCAGCCAAAACTGAGGCTTCAAACTTGATGAAAACAGTCTCTCAGACAATAACTCAAGGGCCGCTTGTGTTTTTTAGGCCTTCGCAAGCTATCGGAAGTGTGTGCGCGGCAGGAGAGACAAATCAATGTTTTCGCGACTTTTTTGCGATTTCAAGGTCGAAAAACACATAGGCCCCAAAATGAAAGAAACGGCTGGCGCGCCAAAACTATGGCTTCAAACTTGATGAAAACAGTCTCTCCCATAATAACTCACGGGCTGCTTGTGTTTTTTAGGCCTTTGCACGCTATCGGAAGTGTGTGCGCGGCAGGAGAGACAAATCAATGTTTTCGCGCCTTTTTTGCCATTTCCAGGTCGAAAAACACACAGGCCCCAAAAATAAAGAAATGGCTGTCCAGCCAAAACTGAGGCTTCAAACTTGATGAAAACAGTGTCTCCCATAATGGAGTAGGGGCTGCTTGTGGTTATTAGGCATTTGCAAGCTCTCCGAAGTGTGTGCGCAGCAGGAGAGACAAATCCATGTTTTTATGCCTTCTTTGGCATTTTCAGGTGGAGAAAAACACAATCCCGAAAGAGAAAGAAAAGGCTGCCGCGCCAACACTGAGGCTTCAAACTTGATGAAAACAGTGTCTCCCATAATGGAGTAGGGGCTGCTTGTGGATATTAGGCCTTTGCAAGCTCTCCGAAGTGTGTGCGCAGCAGGAGAGACAAATCCATGTTTTTATGCCTTCTTTGGCATTTTCAGGTGGAGAAAAACACAATCCCGAAAGAGAAAGAAAAGGCTGCCGCGCCAACACTGAGGCTTCAAACTTGATGAAAACAGTGTCTCCCATAATGGAGTAGGGGCTGCTTGTGGTTATTAGGCCTTTGCAAGCTGTCCGAAGTGTGTGCGCAGCAGGAGAGACAAATCCATGTTTTTATGCCTTCTTTGGCATTTTCAGGTGGAGAAAAACACAATCCCGAAAGAGAAAGAAATGGCTGCCGCGCCAACACTGAGGCTTCAAACTTGATGAAAACAGTGTCTCCCATAATGGAGTAGGGGCTGCTTGTGGTTATTAGGCATTTGCAAGCTCTCCGAAGTGTGTGCGCAGCAGGAGAGACAAATCCATGTTTTTATGCCTTCTTTGGCATTTTCAGGTGGAGAAAAACACAATCCCGAAAGAGAAAGAAAAGGCTGCCGCGCCAACACTGAGGCTTCAAACTTGATGAAAACAGTGTCTCCCATAATGGAGTAGGGGCTGCTTGTGGATATTAGGCCTTTGCAAGCTCTCCGAAGTGTGTGCGCAGCAGGAGAGACAAATCCATGTTTTTATGCCTTCTTTGGCATTTTCAGGTGGAGAAAAACACAATCCCGAAAGAGAAAGAAAAGGCTGCCGCGCCAACACTGAGGCTTCAAACTTGATGAAAACAGTGTCTCCCATAATGGAGTAGGGGCTGCTTGTGGTTATTAGGCCTTTGCAAGCTGTCCGAAGTGTGTGCGCAGCAGGAGAGACAAATCCATGTTTTTATGCCTTCTTTGGCATTTTCAGGTGGAGAAAAACACAATCCCGAAAGAGAAAGAAATGGCTGCCGCGCCAACACTGAGGCTTCAAACTTGATGAAAACAGTGTCTCCCATAATGGAGTAGGGGCTGCTTGTGGTTATTAGGCATTTGCAAGCTCTCCGAAGTGTGTGCGCAGCAGGAGAGACAAATCCATGTTTTTATGCCTTCTTTGGCATTTTCAGGTGGAGAAAAACACAATCCCGAAAGAGAAAGAAAAGGCTGCCGCGCCAACACTGAGGCTTCAAACTTGATGAAAACAGTGTCTCCCATAGTGGAGTAGGGGCTGCTTGTGGTTATTAGGCCTTTGCAAGCTCTCCGAAGTGTGTGCGCAGCAGGAGAGACAAATCCATGTTTTTATGCCTTCTTTGGCATTTTCAGGTGGAGAAAAACACAATCCCGAAAGAGAAAGAAATGTCTGCCGCGCCAACACTGAGGCTTCAAACTTGATGAAAACAGTCTCTCAGACAATAACTCAAGGGCCGCTTGTGTTTTTTAGGCCTTCGCAAGCTATCGGAAGTGTGTGCGCGGCAGGAGAGACAAATCCATGTTTTCACGCCTTTTTTGCCATTTCCAGGTCGAAAAACACAAAGGCCCCAAAAATAAAGAAACGGCTGCCGCGCCAAAACTATGGCTTCAAACTTGATGAAAACTGTCTCTCCCACAATAACTCAAGGGCTGCTTGTGTTTTTTAGGCCTTCGCAAGATATCGGAAGTGTGTGCGCGGCAGGAGAGACAAATCCATGTTTTCGCGCCTTTTTTGCGATTTCAAGGTCGAAAAACACATAGGCCCCAAAATGAAAGAAACGGCTGCCGCGCCAAAACTATGGCTTCAAACTTGATGAAAACAGTCTCTCCCATAATAACTCACGGGCTGCTTGTGTTTTTTAGGCCTTTGCACGCTATCGGAAGTGTGTGCGCGGCAGGAGAGACAAATCCATGTTTTCGCGCCTTTTTTGCCATTTCCAGGTCGAAAAACACAAAGGCCCCAAAAATAAAGAAACGGCTGTCCAGCCAAAACTGAGGCTTCAAACTTGATGAAAACAGTCTCTCAGAAAATAACTCAAGGGCTGCTTGTGTTTTTTAGGCCTTCGCAAGATATCGGAAGTGTGTGCGCGGCAGGAGAGACAAATCAATGTTTTCGCGACTTTTTTGCGATTTCAAGGTCGAAAAACACATAGGCCCCAAAATGAAAGAAACGGCTGGCGCGCCAAAACTATGGCTTCAAACTTGATGAAAACAGTCTCTCCCATAATAACTCACGGGCTGCTTGTGTTTTTTAGGCCTTTGCACGCTATCGGAAGTGTGTGCGCGGCAGGAGAGACAAATCCATGTTTTCGCGCCTTTTTTGCCATTTCCAGGTCGAAAAACACATAGGCCCCAAAATGAAAGAAACGGCTGCCGCGCCAAAACTATGGCTTCAAACTTGATGAAAACAGTCTCTCCCACAACAACTCAAGGGCTGCTTGTGTTTTTTAGGCCTTCGCAAGATATCGGAAGTGTGTGCGCGGCAGGAGAGACAAATCAATGTTTTCGCGCCTTTTTTGCCATTTCCAGGTCGAAAAACACAAAGGCCCCAAAAATAAAGAAACGGCTGTCCAGCCAAAACTGAGGCTTCAAACTTGATGAAAACAGTCTCTCAGACAATAACTCAAGGGCCGCTTGTGTTTTTTAGGCCTTCGCAAGCTATCGGAAGTGTGTGCGCGGCAGGAGAGACAAATCCATGTTTTCGCGCCTTTTTTGCCATTTCCAGGTCGAAAAACACAAAGGCCCCAAAATGAAAGAAACGGCTGGCGCGCCAAAACTATGGCTTCAAACTTGATGAAAACTGTCTCTCCCACAATAACTCAAGGGCTGCTTGTGTTTTTTAGGCCTTCGCAAGCTATCGGAAGTGTGTGCGCGGCAGGAGAGACAAATCCATGTTTTCGCGCCTTTTTTGCGATTTCAAGGTCGAAAAACACATAGGCCCCAAAATGAAAGAAACGGCTGCCGCGCCAAAACTATGGCTTCAAACTTGATAAAAACAGTCTCTCCCATAATAACTCACGGGCTGCTTGTGTTTTTTAGGCCTTTGCACGCTATCGGAAGTGTGTGCGCAGCAGGAGAGACAAATCCATGTTTTTATGCCTTCTTTGGCATTTTCAGGTGGAGAAAAACACAATCCCGAAAGAGAAAGAAAAGGCTGCCGCGCCAACACTGAGGCTTCAAACTTGATGAAAACAGTGTCTCCCATAATGGAGTAGGGGCTGCTTGTGGTTATTAGGCCTTTGCAAGCTCTCCGAAGTGTGTGCGCAGCAGGAGAGACAAATCCATGTTTTTATGCCTTCTTTGGCATTTTCAGGTGGAGAAAAACACAATCCCGAAAGAGAAAGAAATGGCTGCCGCGCCAACACTGAGGCTTCAAACTTGATGAAAACAGTGTCTCCCATAATGGAGTAGGGGCTGCTTGTGGTTATTAGGCATTTGCAAGCTCTCCGAAGTGTGTGCGCAGCAGGAGAGACAAATCCATGTTTTTATGCCTTCTTTGGCATTTTCAGGTGGAGAAAAACACAATCCCGAAAGAGAAAGAAAAGGCTGCCGCGCCAACACTGAGGCTTCAAACTTGATGAAAACAGTGTCTCCCATAATGGTGTAGGGGCTGCTTGTGGTTATTAGGCATTTGCAAGCTCTCCGAAGTGTGTGCGCAGCAGGAGAGACAAATCCATGTTTTTATGCCTTCTTTGGCATTTTCAGGTGGAGAAAAACACAATCCCGAAAGAGAAAGAAAAGGCTGCCGCGCCAACACTGAGGCTTCAAACTTGATGAAAACAGTGTCTCCCATAGTGGAGTAGGGGCTGCTTGTGGTTATTAGGCATTTGCAAGCTCTCCGAAGTGTGTGCGCAGCAGGAGAGACAAATCCATGTTTTTATGCCTTCTTTGGCATTTTCAGGTGGAGAAAAACACAATCCCGAAAGAGAAAGAAATGTCTGCCGCGCCAACACTGAGGCTTCAAACTTGATGAAAACAGTGTCTCCCATAATGGAGTAGGGGCTGCTTGTGGTTATTAGGAATTTGCAAGCTCTCCGAAGTGTGTGCGCAGCAGGAGAGACAAATCCATGTTTTTATGCCTTCTTTGGCATTTTCAGGTGGAGAAAAACACAATCCCGAAAGAGAAAGAAATGGCTGCCGCGCCAACACTGAGGCTTCAAACTTGATGAAAACAGTGTCTCCCATAATGGAGTAGGGGCTGCTTGTGGTTATTAGGCATTTGCAAGCTCTCCGAAGTGTGTGCGCAGCAGGAGAGACAAATCCATGTTTTTATGCCTTCTTTGGCATTTTCAGGTGGAGAAAAACACAATCCCGAAAGAGAAAGAAAAGGCTGCCGCGCCAACACTGAGGCTTCAAACTTGATGAAAACAGTGTCTCCCATAGTGGAGTAGGGGCTGCTTGTGGTTATTAGGCCTTTGCAAGCTCTCCGAAGTGTGTGCGCAGCAGGAGAGACAAATCCATGTTTTTATGCCTTCTTTGGCATTTTCAGGTGGAGAAAAACACAATCCCGAAAGAGAAAGAAATGGCTGCCGCGCCAACACTGAGGCTTCAAACTTGATGAAAACAGTGTCTCCCATAATGGAGTAGGGGCTGCTTGTGGTTATTAGGCATTTGCAAGCTCTCCGAAGTGTGTGCGCAGCAGGAGAGACAAATCCATGTTTTTATGCCTTCTTTGGCATTTTCAGGTGGAGAAAAACACAATCCCGAAAGAGAAAGAAATGGCTGCCGCGCCAACACTGAGGCTTCAAACTTGATGAAAACAGTGTCTCCCATAATGGAGTAGGGGCTGCTTGTGGTTATTAGGCATTTGCAAGCTCTCCGAAGTGTGTGCGCAGCAGGAGAGACAAATCCATGTTTTTATGCCTTCTTTGGCATTTTCAGGTGGAGAAAAACACAATCCCGAAAGAGAAAGAAAAGGCTGCCGCGCCAACACTGAGGCTACAAACTTGATGAAAACAGTCTCTCAGACAATAACCCAAGGGCCGCTTGTGTTTTTTAGGCCTTCGCAAGCTATCGGAAGTGTGTGCGCGGCAGGAGAGACAAATCCATGTTTTTGCGCCTTTTTTGCCATTTCCAGGTCGAAAAACACAAAGGCCCCAAAAATAAAGAAACGGCTGTCCAGCCAAAACTGAGGCTTCAAACTTGATGAAAACAGTCTCTCAGACAATAACTCACGGGCTGCTTGTGTTTTTTAGGCCTTCGCAAGATATCGGAAGTGTGTGCGCGGCAGGAGAGACAAATCAATGTTTTCGCGACTTTTTTGCGATTTCAAGGTCGAAAAACACATAGGCCCCAAAATGAAAGAAACGGCTGGCGCGCCAAAACTATGGCTTCAAACTTGATAAAAACAGTCTCTCCCATAATAACTCACGGTCTGCTTGTGTTTTTTAGGCCTTTGCACGCTATCGGAAGTGTGTGCGCGGCAGGAGAGACAAATCCATGTTTTCGCGCCTTTTTTGCCATTTCCAGGTCGAAAAAGACATAGGCCCCAAAATGAAAGAAACGGCTGCCGCGCCAAAACTATGGCTTCAAACTTGATGAAAACAGTCTCTCCCACAACAACTCAAGGGCTGCTTGTGTTTTTTAGGCCTTCGCAAGATATCGGAAGTGTGTGCGCGGCAGGAGAGACAAATCCATGTTTTCGCGCCTTTTTTGCCATTTCCAGGTCGAAAAACACAAAGGCCCCAAAAATAAAGAAACGGCTGTCCAGCCAAAACTGAGGCTTCAAACTTGATGAAAACAGTCTCTCAGACAATAACTCAAGGGCCGCTTGTGTTTTTTAGGCCTTCGCAAGCTATCGGAAGTGTGTGCGCGGCAGGAGAGACAAATCCATGTTTTCGCGCCTTTTTTGCCATTTCCAGGTCGAAAAACACAAAGGCCCCAAAATGAAAGAAACGGCTGCCGCGCCAAAACTATGACTTCAAACTTGATGAAAACAGTCTCTCCCATAATAACTCACGGGCTGCTTGTGTTTTTTAGGCCTTTGCACGCTATCGGAAGTGTGTGCGCGGCAGGAGAGACAAATCCATGTTTTCGCGCCTTTTTTGCCATTTCCAGGTCGAAAAACACAAAGGCCCCAAAATGAAAGAAACGGCTGCCGCGCCAAAACTATGACTTCAAACTTGATGAAAACAGTCTCTCCCACAATAACTCAAGGGCTGCTTGTGTTTTTTAGGCCTTCGCAAGATATCGGAAGTGTGTGAGCGGCAGGAGAGACAAATCAATGTTTTCGCGACTTTTTTGCGATTTCAAGGTCGAAAAACACATAGGCCCCAAAATGAAAGAAACGGCTGGCGCGCCAAAACTATGGCTTCAAACTTGATAAAAACAGTCTCTCCCATAATAACTCACGGGCTGCTTGTGTTTTTTAGGCCTTTGCACGCTATCGGAAGTGTGTGCGCGGCAGGAGAGACAAATCCATGTTTTCGCGCCTTTTTTGCCATTTCCAGGTCGAAAAAGACATAGGCCCCAAAATGAAAGAAACGGCTGCCGCGCCAAAACTATGGCTTCAAACTTGATGAAAACAGTCTCTCCCACAACAACTCAAGGGCTGCTTGTGTTTTTTAGGCCTTCGCAAGATATCGGAAGTGTGTGCGCGGCAGGAGAGACAAATCAATGTTTTCGCGCCTTTTTTGCCATTTCCAGGTCGAAAAACACAAAGGCCCCAAAAATAAAGAAACGGCTGTCCAGCCAAAACTGAGGCTTCAAACTTGATGAAAACAGTCTCTCAGACAATAACTCAAGGGCCGCTTGTGTTTTTTAGGCCTTCGCAAACTATCGGAAGTGTGTGCGCGGCAGGAGAGACAAATCCATGTTTTCGCGCCTTTTTTGCCATTTCCAGGTCGAAAAACACAAAGGCCCCAAAATGAAAGAAACGGCTGCCGCGCCAAAACTATGACTTCAAACTTGATGAAAACAGTCTCTCCCATAATAACTCACGGGCTGCTTGTGTTTTTTAGGCCTTTGCACGCTATCGGAAGTGTGTGCGCGGCAGGAGAGACAAATCCATGTTTTCGCGCCTTTTTTGCCATTTCCAGGTCGAAAAACACAAAGGCCCCAAAATGAAAGAAACGGCTGCCGCGCCAAAACTATGACTTCAAACTTGATGAAAACAGTCTTTCCCACAATAACTCAAGGGCTGCTTGTGTTTTTTAGGCCTTCGCAAGATATCGGAAGTGTGTGCGCGGCAGGAGAGACAAATCAATGTTTTCGCGACTTTTTTGCGATTTCAAGGTCGAAAAACACATAGGCCCCAAAATGAAAGAAACGGCTGGCGCGCCAAAACTATGGCTTCAAACTTGATAAAAACAGTCTCTCCCATAATAACTCACGGTCTGCTTGTGTTTTTTAGGCCTTTGCACGCTATCGGAAGTGTGTGCGCGGCAGGAGAGACAAATCCATGTTTTCGCGCCTTTTTTGCCATTTCCAGGTCGAAAAACACAAAGGCCCCAAAAATAAAGAAACGGCTGTCCAGCCAAAACTGAGGCTTCAAACTTTATGAAAACAGTCTCTCAGACAATAACTCAAGGGCTGCTTGTGTTTTTTAGGCCTTCGCAAGATATCGGAAGTGTGTGCTCGGCAGGAGAGACAAATCCATGTTTTCGCGCCTTTTTTGCCATTTCCAGGTCGAAAAACACAAAGGCCCCAAAATGAAAGAAACGGCTGCCGCGCCAAAACTATGACTTCAAACTTGGTGAAAACAGTCTCTCCCACAATAACTCAAGGGCTGCTTGTGTTTTTTAGGCCTTCGCAAGATATCGGAAGTGTGTGCGCGGCAGGAGAGACAAATCAATGTTTTCGCGACTTTTTTGCGATTTCAAGGTCGAAAAACACATAGGCCCCAAAATTAAAGAAACGGCTGGCGCGCCAAAACTATGGCTTCAAACTTGATGAAAACAGTCTCTCCCATAATAACTCACGGGCTGCTTGTGTTTTTTAGACCTTTGCACGCTATCGGAAGTGTGTGCGCGGCAGGAGAGACAAATCCATGTTTTCGCGCCTTTTTTGCGATTTCAAGGTCGAAAAACACATAGGCCCCAAAATGAAAGAAACGGCTGCCGCGCCAAAACTATGGCTTCAAACTTGATGAAAACAGTCTCTCCCATAATAACTCACGGGCTGCTTGTGTTTTTTAGGCCTTTGCACGCTATCGGAAGTGTGTGCGCGGCAGGAGAGACAAATCCATGTTTTCGCGCCTTTTTTGCCATTTCCAGGTCGAAGAAAACAAAGGCCCCAAAAATAAAGAAACGGCTGTCCAGCCAAAACTGAGGCTTCAAACTTGATTAAAACAGTCTCTCAGACAATAACTCAAGGGCCGCTTGTGTTTTTTAGGCCTTCGCAAGCTATCGGAAGTGTGTGCGCGGCAGGAGAGACAAATCCATGTTTTCGCGCCTTTTTTACGATTTCAAGATCGAAAAACACATAGGCCCCAAAATGAAAGAAACGGCTGCCGCGCCAAAACTATGGCTTCAAACTTGATGAAAACATTCTCTCCCACAATAACTCAAGGGCTGCTTGTGTTTTTTAGGCCTTCGCAAGCTATCGGAAGTGTGTGCGCGGCAGGAGAGACAAATCAATGTTTTCGCGCCTTTTTTGCCATTTCCAGGTCGAAAAACACACAGGCCCCAAAAATAAAGAAATGGCTGTCCAGCCAAAACTGAGGCTTCAAACTTGATGAAAACAGTGTCTCCCATAATGGAGTAGGGGCTGCTTGTGGTTATTAGGCATTTGCAAGCTCTCCGAAGTGTGTGCGCAGCAGGAGAGACAAATCCATGTTTTTATGCCTTCTTTGGCATTTTCAGGTGGAGAAAAACACAATCCCGAAAGAGAAAGAAAAGGCTGCCGCGCCAACACTGAGGCTTCAAACTTGATGAAAACAGTGTCTCCCATAATGGAGTAGGGGCTGCTTGTGGTTATTAGGCATTTGCAAGCTCTCCGAAGTGTGTGCGCAGCAGGAGAGACAAATCCATGTTTTTATGCCTTCTTTGGCATTTTCAGGTGGAGAAAAACACAATCCCGAAAGAGAAAGAAATGGCTGCCGCGCCAACACTGAGGCTTCAAACTTGATGAAAACAGTGTCTCCCATAATGGAGTAGGGGCTGCTTGTGGTTATTAGGCATTTGCAAGCTCTCCGAAGTGTGTGCGCAGCAGGAGAGACAAATCCATGTTTTTATGCCTTCTTTGGCATTTTCAGGTGGAGAAAAACACAATCCCGAAAGAGAAAGAAAAGGCTGCCGCGCCAACACTGAGGCTTCAAACTTGATGAAAACAGTGTCTCCCATAGTGGAGTAGGGGCTGCTTGTGGTTATTAGGCCTTTGCAAGCTCTCCGAAGTGTGTGCGCAGCAGGAGAGACAAATCCATGTTTTTATGCCTTCTTTGGCATTTTCAGGTGGAGAAAAACACAATCCCGAAAGAGAAAGAAAAGGCTGCCGCGCCAACACTGAGGCTTCAAACTTGATGAAAACAGTGTCTCCCATAGTGGAGTAGGGGCTGCTTGTGGTTATTAGGCCTTTGCAAGCTCTCCGAAGTGTGTGCGCAGCAGGAGAGACAAATCCATGTTTTTATGCCTTCTTTTGCATTTTCAGGTGGAGAAAAACACAATCCCGAAAGAGAAAGAAATGGCTGCCGCGCCAACACTGAGGCTTCAAACTTGATGAAAACAGTGTCTCCCATAATGGAGTAGGGGCTACTTGTGGTTATTAGGTATTTGCAAGCTCTCCGAAGTGTGTGCGCAGCAGGAGAGACAAATCCATGTTTTTATGCCTTCTTTGGCATTTTCAGGTGGAGAAAAACACAATCCCGAAAGAGAAAGAAATGGCTGCCGCGCCAACACTGAGGCTTCAAACTTGATGAAAACAGTGTCTCCCATAATGGAGTAGGGGCTGCTTGTGGTTATTAGGCATTTGCAAGCTCTCCGAAGTGTGTGCGCAGCAGGAGAGACAAATCCATGTTTTTATGCCTTCTTTGGCATTTTCAGGTGGAGAAAAACACAATCCCGAAAGAGAAAGAAAAGGCTGCCGCGCCAACACTGAGGCTTCAAACTTGATGAAAACAGTCTCTCAGACAATAACTCAAGGGCCGCTTGTGTTTTTTAGGCCTTCGCAAGCTATCGGAAGTGTGTGCGCGGCAGGAGAGACAAATCCATGTTTTCACGCCTTTTTTGCCATTTCCAGGTCGAAAAACACAAAGGCCCCAAAATGAAAGAAACGGCTGCCGCGCCAAAACTATGGCTTCAAACTTGATGAAAACTGTCTCTCCCACAATAACTCAAGGGCTGCTTGTGTTTTTTAGGCCTTCGCAAGATATCGGAAGTGTGTGCGCGGCAGGAGAGACAAATCCATGTTTTCGCGCCTTTTTTGCGATTTCAAGGTCGAAAAACACATAGGCCCCAAAATGAAGGAAACGGCTGCCGCGCCAAAACTATGGCTTCAAACTTGATGAAAACAGTCTCTCCCATAATAACTCACGGGCTGCTTGTGTTTTTTAGGCCTTTGCACGCTATCGGAAGTGTGTGCGCGGCAGGAGAGACAAATCCATGTTTTCGCGCCTTTTTTGCCATTTCCAGGTCGAAAAACACAAAGGCCCCAAAAATAAAGAAACGGCTGTCCAGCCAAAACTGAGGCTTCAAACTTGATGAAAACAGTCTCTCAGACAATAACTCAAGGGCTGCTTGTGTTTTTTAGGCCTTCGCAAGATATCGGAAGTGTGTGCGCGGCAGGAGAGACAAATCAATGTTTTCGCGACTTTTTTGCGATTTCAAGGTCGAAAAACACATAGGCCCCAAAATGAAAGAAACGGCTGGCGCGCCAAAACTATGGCTTCAAACTTGATGAAAACAGTCTCTCCCATAATAACTCACGGGCTGCTTGTGTTTTTTAGGCCTTTGCACGCTATCGGAAATGTGTGCGCGGCAGGAGAGACAAATCCATGTTTTCGCGCCTTTTTTGCCATTTCCAGGTCGAAAAACACATAGGCCCCAAAATGAAAGAAACGGCTGCCGCGCCAAAACTATGGCTTCAAACTTGATGAAAACAGTCTCTCCCACAACAACTCAAGGGCTGCTTGTGTTTTTTAGGCCTTCGCAAGATATCGGAAGTGTGTGCGCGGCAGGAGAGACAAATCAATGTTTTCGCGCCTTTTTTGCCATTTCCAGGTCGAAGAAAACAAAGGCCCCAAAAATAAAGAAACGGCTGTCCAGCCAAAACTGAGGCTTCAAACTTGATTAAAACAGTCTCTCAGACAATAACTCAAGGGCCGCTTGTGTTTTTTAGGCCTTCGCAAGCTATCGGAAGTGTGTGCGCGGCAGGAGAGACAAATCCATGTTTTCGCGCCTTTTTTACGATTTCAAGGTCGAAAAACACATAGGCCCCAAAATGAAAGAAACGGCTGCCGCGCCAAAACTATGGCTTCAAACTTGATGAAAACATTCTCTCCCACAATAACTCAAGGGCTGCTTGTGTTTTTTAGGCCTTCGCAAGCTATCGGAAGTGTGTGCGCGGCAGGAGAGACAAATCAATGTTTTCGCGCCTTTTTTGCCATTTCCAGGTCGAAAAACACACAGGCCCCAAAAATAAAGAAATGGCTGTCCAGCCAAAACTGAGGCTTCAAACTTGATGAAAACAGTGTCTCCCATAATGGAGTAGGGGCTGCTTGTGGTTATTAGGCATTTGCAAGCTCTCCGAAGTGTGTGCGCAGCAGGAGAGACAAATCCATGTTTTTATGCCTTCTTTGGCATTTTCAGGTGGAGAAAAACACAATCCCGAAAAAGAAAGAAAAGGCTGCCGCGCCAACACTGAGGCTTCAAACTTGATGAAAACAGTGTCTCCCATAATGGAGTAGGGGCTGCTTGTGGTTATTAGGCATTTGCAAGCTCTCCGAAGTGTGTGCGCAGCAGGAGAGACAAATCCATGTTTTTATGCCTTCTTTGGCATTTTCAGGTGGAGAAAAACACAATCCCGAAAGAGAAAGAAATGGCTGCCGCGCCAATACTGAGGCTTCAAACTTGATGAAAACAGTTTCTCCCATAATGGAGTAGGGGCTGCTTGTGGTTATTAGGCATTTGCAAGCTCTCCGAAGTGTGTGCGCAGCAGGAGAGACAAATCCATGTTTTTATGCCTTCTTTGGCATTTTCAGGTGGAGAAAAACACAATCCCGAAAGAGAAAGAAATGGCTGCCGCGCCAACACTGAGGCTTCAAACTTGATGAAAACAGTGTCTCCCATAATGGAGTAGGGGCTGCTTGTGGTTATTAGGCATTTGCAAGCTCTCCGAAGTGTGTGCGCAGCAGGAGAGACAAATCCATGTTTTTATGCCTTCTTTGGCATTTTCAGGTGGAGAAAAACACAATCCCGAAAGAGAAAGAAAAGGCTGCCGCGCCAACACTGAGGCTTCAAACTTGATGAAAACAGTGTCTCCCATAGTGGAGTAGGGGCTGCTTGTGGTTATTAGGCCTTTGCAAGCTCTCCGAAGTGTGTGCGCAGCAGGAGAGACAAATCCATGTTTTTATGCCTTCTTTGGCATTTTCAGGTGGAGAAAAACACAATCCCGAAAGAGAAAGAAAAGGCTGCCGCGCCAACACTGAGGCTTCAAACTTGATGAAAACAGTGTCTCCCATAGTGGAGTAGGGGCTGCTTGTGGTTATTAGGCCTTTGCAAGCTCTCCGAAGTGTGTGCGCAGCAGGAGAGACAAATCCATGTTTTTATGCCTTCTTTTGCATTTTCAGGTGGAGAAAAACACAATCCCGAAAGAGAAAGAAATGGCTGCCGCGCCAACACTGAGGCTTCAAACTTGATGAAAACAGTGTCTCCCATAATGGAGTAGGGGCTGCTTGTGGTTATTAGGTATTTGCAAGCTCTCCGAAGTGTGTGCGCAGCAGGAGAGACAAATCCATGTTTTTATGCCTTCTTTGGCATTTTCAGGTGGAGAAAAACACAATCCCGAAAGAGAAAGAAATGGCTGCCGCGCCAACACTGAGGCTTCAAACTTGATGAAAACAGTGTCTCCCATAATGGAGTAGGGGCTGCTTGTGGTTATTAGGCATTTGCAAGCTCTCCGAAGTGTGTGCGCAGCAGGAGAGACAAATCCATGTTTTTATGCCTTCTTTGGCATTTTCAGGTGGAGAAAAACACAATCCCGAAAGAGAAAGAAAAGGCTGCCGCGCCAACACTGAGGCTTCAAACTTGATGAAAACAGTCTCTCAGACAATAACTCAAGGGCCGCTTGTGTTTTTTAGGCCTTCGCAAGCTATCGGAAGTGTGTGCGCGGCAGGAGAGACAAATCCATGTTTTCACGCCTTTTTTGCCATTTCCAGGTCGAAAAACACAAAGGCCCCAAAATGAAAGAAACGGCTGCCGCGCCAAAACTATGGCTTCAAACTTGATGAAAACTGTCTCTCCCACAATAACTCAAGGGCTGCTTGTGTTTTTTAGGCCTTCGCAAGATATCGGAAGTGTGTGCGCGGCAGGAGAGACAAATCCATGTTTTCGCGCCTTTTTTGCGATTTCAAGGTCGAAAAACACATAGGCCCCAAAATGAAGGAAACGGCTGCCGCGCCAAAACTATGGCTTCAAACTTGATGAAAACAGTCTCTCCCATAATAACTCACGGGCTGCTTGTGTTTTTTAGGCCTTTGCACGCTATCGGAAGTGTGTGCGCGGCAGGAGAGACAAATCCATGTTTTCGCGCCTTTTTTGCCATTTCCAGGTCGAAAAACACAAAGGCCCCAAAAATAAAGAAACGGCTGTCCAGCCAAAACTGAGGCTTCAAACTTGATGAAAACAGTCTCTCAGACAATAACTCAAGGGCTGCTTGTGTTTTTTAGGCCTTCGCAAGATATCGGAAGTGTGTGCGCGGCAGGAGAGACAAATCAATGTTTTCGCGACTTTTTTGCGATTTCAAGGTCGAAAAACACATAGGCCCCAAAATGAAAGAAACGGCTGGCGCGCCAAAACTATGGCTTCAAACTTGATGAAAACAGTCTCTCCCATAATAACTCACGGGCTGCTTGTGTTTTTTAGGCCTTTGCACGCTATCGGAAATGTGTGCGCGGCAGGAGAGACAAATCCATGTTTTCGCGCCTTTTTTGCCATTTCCAGGTCGAAAAACACATAGGCCCCAAAATGAAAGAAACGGCTGCCGCGCCAAAACTATGGCTTCAAACTTGATGAAAACAGTCTCTCCCACAACAACTCAAGGGCTGCTTGTGTTTTTTAGGCCTTCGCAAGATATCGGAAGTGTGTGCGCGGCAGGAGAGACAAATCAATGTTTTCGCGCCTTTTTTGCCATTTCCAGGTCGAAGAAAACAAAGGCCCCAAAAATAAAGAAACGGCTGTCCAGCCAAAACTGAGGCTTCAAACTTGATTAAAACAGTCTCTCAGACAATAACTCAAGGGCCGCTTGTGTTTTTTAGGCCTTCGCAAGCTATCGGAAGTGTGTGCGCGGCAGGAGAGACAAATCCATGTTTTCGCGCCTTTTTTACGATTTCAAGGTCGAAAAACACATAGGCCCCAAAATGAAAGAAACGGCTGCCGCGCCAAAACTATGGCTTCAAACTTGATGAAAACATTCTCTCCCACAATAACTCAAGGGCTGCTTGTGTTTTTTAGGCCTTCGCAAGCTATCGGAAGTGTGTGCGCGGCAGGAGAGACAAATCAATGTTTTCGCGCCTTTTTTGCCATTTCCAGGTCGAAAAACACACAGGCCCCAAAAATAAAGAAATGGCTGTCCAGCCAAAACTGAGGCTTCAAACTTGATGAAAACAGTGTCTCCCATAATGGAGTAGGGGCTGCTTGTGGTTATTAGGCATTTGCAAGCTCTCCGAAGTGTGTGCGCAGCAGGAGAGACAAATCCATGTTTTTATGCCTTCTTTGGCATTTTCAGGTGGAGAAAAACACAATCCCGAAAGAGAAAGAAAAGGCTGCCGCGCCAACACTGAGGCTTCAAACTTGATGAAAACAGTGTCTCCCATAATGGAGTAGGGGCTGCTTGTGGTTATTAGGCATTTGCAAGCTCTCCGAAGTGTGTGCGCAGCAGGAGAGACAAATCCATGTTTTTATGCCTTCTTTGGCATTTTCAGGTGGAGAAAAACACAATCCCGAAAGAGAAAGAAATGGCTGCCGCGCCAATACTGAGGCTTCAAACTTGATGAAAACAGTTTCTCCCATAATGGAGTAGGGGCTGCTTGTGGTTATTAGGCATTTGCAAGCTCTCCGAAGTGTGTGCGCAGCAGGAGAGACAAATCCATGTTTTTATGCCTTCTTTGGCATTTTCAGGTGGAGAAAAACACAATCCCGAAAGAGAAAGAAATGGCTGCCGCGCCAACACTGAGGCTTCAAACTTGATGAAAACAGTGTCTCCCATAATGGAGTAGGGGCTGCTTGTGGTTATTAGGCATTTGCAAGCTCTCCGAAGTGTGTGCGCAGCAGGAGAGACAAATCCATGTTTTTATGCCTTCTTTGGCATTTTCAGGTGGAGAAAAACACAATCCCGAAAGAGAAAGAAAAGGCTGCCGCGCCAACACTGAGGCTTCAAACTTGATGAAAACAGTGTCTCCCATAGTGGAGTAGGGGCTGCTTGTGGTTATTAGGCCTTTGCAAGCTCTCCGAAGTGTGTGCGCAGCAGGAGAGACAAATCCATGTTTTTATGCCTTCTTTGGCATTTTCAGGTGGAGAAAAACACAATCCCGAAAGAGAAAGAAAAGGCTGCCGCGCCAACACTGAGGCTTCAAACTTGATGAAAACAGTGTCTCCCATAGTGGAGTAGGGGCTGCTTGTGGTTATTAGGCCTTTGCAAGCTCTCCGAAGTGTGTGCGCAGCAGGAGAGACAAATCCATGTTTTTATGCCTTCTTTTGCATTTTCAGGTGGAGAAAAACACAATCCCGAAAGAGAAAGAAATGGCTGCCGCGCCAACACTGAGGCTTCAAACTTGATGAAAACAGTGTCTCCCATAATGGAGTAGGGGCTGCTTGTGGTTATTAGGTATTTGCAAGCTCTCCGAAGTGTGTGCGCAGCAGGAGAGACAAATCCATGTTTTTATGCCTTCTTTGGCATTTTCAGGTGGAGAAAAACACAATCCCGAAAGAGAAAGAAATGGCTGCCGCGCCAACACTGAGGCTTCAAACTTGATGAAAACAGTGTCTCCCATAATGGAGTAGGGGCTGCTTGTGGTTATTAGGCATTTGCAAGCTCTCCGAAGTGTGTGCGCAGCAGGAGAGACAAATCCATGTTTTTATGCCTTCTTTGGCATTTTCAGGTGGAGAAAAACACAATCCCGAAAGAGAAAGAAAAGGCTGCCGCGCCAACACTGAGGCTTCAAACTTGATGAAAACAGTCTCTCAGACAATAACTCAAGGGCCGCTTGTGTTTTTTAGGCCTTCGCAAGCTATCGGAAGTGTGTGCGCGGCAGGAGAGACAAATCCATGTTTTCACGCCTTTTTTGCCATTTCCAGGTCGAAAAACACAAAGGCCCCAAAATGAAAGAAACGGCTGCCGCGCCAAAACTATGGCTTAAAACTTGATGAAAACTGTCTCTCCCACAATAACTCAAGGGCTGCTTGTGTTTTTTAGGCCTTCGCAAGATATCGGAAGTGTGTGCGCGGCAGGAGAGACAAATCCATGTTTTCGCGCCTTTTTTGCGATTTCAAGGTCGAAAAACACATAGGCCCCAAAATGAAAGAAACGGCTGCCGCGCCAAAACTATGGCTTCAAACTTGATGAAAACAGTCTCTCCCATAATAACTCACGGGCTGCTTGTGTTTTTTAGGCCTTTGCACGCTATCGGAAGTGTGTGCGCGGCAGGAGAGACAAATCCATGTTTTCGCGCCTTTTTTGCCATTTCCAGGTCGAAAAACACAAAGGCCCCAAAAATAAAGAAACGGCTGTCCAGCCAAAACTGAGGCTTCAAACTTGATGAAAACAGTCTCTCAGACAATAACTCAAGGGCTGCTTGTGTTTTTTAGGCCTTCGCAAGATATCGGAAGTGTGTGCGCGGCAGGAGAGACAAATCAATGTTTTCGCGACTTTTTTGCGATTTCAAGGTCGAAAAACACATAGGCCCCAAAATGAAAGAAACGGCTGGCGCGCCAAAACTATGGCTTCAAACTTGATGAAAACAGTCTCTCCCATAATAACTCACGGGCTGCTTGTGTTTTTTAGGCCTTTGCACGCTATCGGAAATGTGTGCGCGGCAGGAGAGACAAATCCATGTTTTCGCGCCTTTTTTGCCATTTCCAGGTCGAAAAACACATAGGCCCCAAAATGAAAGAAACGGCTGCCGCGCCAAAACTATGGCTTCAAACTTGATGAAAACAGTCTCTCCCACAACAACTCAAGGGCTGCTTGTGTTTTTTAGGCCTTCGCAAGATATCGGAAGTGTGTGCGCGGCAGGAGAGACAAATCAATGTTTTCGCGCCTTTTTTGCCATTTCCAGGTCGAAAAACACAAAGGCCCCAAAAATAAAGAAACGGCTGTCCAGCCAAAACTGAGGCTTCAAACTTGATGAAAACAGTCTCTCAGACAATAACTCAAGGGCTGCTTGTGTTTTTTAGGCCTTCGCAAGATATCGGAAGTGTGTGCGCGGCAGGAGAGACAAATCCATGTTTTCGCGCCTTTTTTGCGATTTCAAGGTCGAAAAACACATAGGCCCCAAAATGAAAGAAACGGCTGCCGCGCCAAAACTATGGCTTCAAACTTGATGAAAACAGTCTCTCCCATAATAACTCACGGGCTGCTTGTGTTTTTTAGGCCTTTGCACGCTATCGGAAGTGTGTGCGCGGCAGGAGAGACAAATCCATGTTTTCGCGCCTTTTTTGCCATTTCCAGGTCGAAAAACACAAAGGCCCCAAAAATAAAGAAACGGCTGTCCAGCCAAAACTGAGGCTTCAAACTTGATGAAAACAGTCTCTCAGACAATAACTCAAGGGCTGCTTGTGTTTTTTAGGCCTTCGCAAGATATCGGAAGTGTGTGCGCGGCAGGAGAGACAAATCAATGTTTTCGCGACTTTTTTGCGATTTCAAGGTCGAAAAACACATAGGCCCCAAAATGAAAGAAACGGCTGGCGCGCCAAAACTATGGCTTCAAACTTGATGAAAACAGTCTCTCCCATAATAACTCACGGGCTGCTTGTGTTTTTTAGGCCTTTGCACGCTATCGGAAATGTGTGCGCGGCAGGAGAGACAAATCCATGTTTTCGCGCCTTTTTTGCCATTTCCAGGTCGAAAAACACATAGGCCCCAAAATGAAAGAAACGGCTGCCGCGCCAAAACTATGGCTTCAAACTTGATGAAAACAGTCTCTCCCACAACAACTCAAGGGCTGCTTGTGTTTTTTAGGCCTTCGCAAGATATCGGAAGTGTGTGCGCGGCAGGAGAGACAAATCAATGTTTTCGCGCCTTTTTTGCCATTTCCAGGTCGAAAAACACAAAGGCCCCAAAAATAAAGAAACGGCTGTCCAGCCAAAACTGAGGCTTCAAACTTGATGAAAACAGTCTCTCAGACAATAACTCAAGGGCCGCTTGTGTTTTTTAGGCCTTCGCAAGCTATCGGAAGTGTGTGCGCGGCAGGAGAGACAAATCCATGTTTTCGCGCCTTTTTTGCCATTTCCAGGTCGAAAAACACAAAGGCCCCAAAATGAAAGAAACGGCTGGCGCGCCAAAACTATGGCTTCAAACTTGATGAAAACAGTCTCTCCCATAATAACTCACGGGCTGCTTGTGTTTTTTAGGCCTTTGCACGCTATCGGAAGTGTGTGCGCGGCATGAGAGACAAATCCATGTTTTCGCGCCTTTTTTGCCATTTCCAGGTCGAAAAACACAAAGGCCCCAAAATGAAAGAAACGGCTGGCGCGCCAAAACTATGGCTTCAAACTTGATGAAAACTGTCTCTCCCACAATAACTCAAGGGCTGCTTGTGTTTTTTAGGCCTTCGCAAGCTATCGGAAGTGTGTGCGCGGCAGGAGAGACAAATCAATGTTTTCGCGCCTTTTTTGCCATTTCCAGGTCGAAAAACACACAGGCCCCAAAAATAAAGAAATGGCTGTCCAGCCAAAACTGAGGCTTCAAACTTGATAAAAACAGTGTCTCCCATAATGGAGTAGGGGCTGCTTGTGGTTATTAGGCATTTGCAAGCTCTCCGAAGTGTGTGCGCAGCAGGAGAGACAAATCCATGTTTTTATGCCTTCTTTGGCATTTTCAGGTGGAGAAAAACACAATCCCGAAAGAGAAAGAAAAGGCTGCCGCGCCAACACTGAGGCTTCAAACTTGATGAAAACAGTGTCTCCCATAATGGAGTAGGGGCTGCTTGTGGTTATTAGGCATTTGCAAGCTCTCCGAAGTGTGTGCGCAGCAGGAGAGACAAATCCATGTTTTTATGCCTTCTTTGGCATTTTCAGGTGGAGAAAAACACAATCCCGAAAGAGAAAGAAATGGCTGCCGCGCCAATACTGAGGCTTCAAACTTGATGAAAACAGTGTCTCCCATAATGGAGTAGGGGCTGCTTGTGGTTATTAGGCATTTGCAAGCTCTCCGAAGTGTGTGCGCAGCAGGAGAGACAAATCCATGTTTTTATGCCTTCTTTGGCATTTTCAGGTGGAGAAAAACACAATCCCGAAAGAGAAAGAAATGGCTGCCGCGCCAACACTGAGGCTTCAAACTTGATGAAAACAGTGTCTCCCATAATGGAGTAGGGGCTGCTTGTGGTTATTAGGCATTTGCAAGCTCTCCGAAGTGTGTGCGCAGCAGGAGAGACAAATCCATGTTTTTATGCCTTCTTTGGCATTTTCAGGTGGAGAAAAACACAATCCCGAAAGAGAAAGAAAAGGCTGCCGCGCCAAAACTGAGGCTTCAAACTTGATGAAAACAGTGTCTCCCATAGTGGAGTAGGGGCTGCTTGTGGTTATTAGGCCTTTGCAAGCTCTCCGAAGTGTGTGCGCAGCAGGAGAGACAAATCCATGTTTTTATGCCTTCTTTGGCATTTTCAGGTGGAGAAAAACACAATCCCGAAAGAGAAAGAAAAGGCTGCCGCGCCAACACTGAGGCTTCAAACTTGATGAAAACAGTGTCTCCCATAGTGGAGTAGGGGCTGCTTGTGGTTATTAGGCCTTTGCAAGCTCTCCGAAGTGTGTGCGCAGCAGGAGAGACAAATCCATGTTTTTATGCCTTCTTTTGCATTTTCAGGTGGAGAAAAACACAATCCCGAAAGAGAAAGAAATGGCTGCCGCGCCAACACTGAGGCTTCAAACTTGATGAAAACAGTGTCTCCCATAATGGAGTAGGGGCTGCTTGTGGTTATTAGGTATTTGCAAGCTCTCCGAAGTGTGTGCGCAGCAGGAGAGACAAATCCATGTTTTTATGCCTTCTTTGGCATTTTCAGGTGGAGAAAAACACAATCCCGAAAGAGAAATAAATGGCTGCCGCGCCAACACTGAGGCTTCAAACTTGATAAAAAAAGTGTCTCCCATAATGGAGTAGGGGCTGCTTGTGGTTATTAGGCATTTGCAAGCTCTCCGAAGTGT
Organism: Argentina silus; assembly: GCF_951799395.1. Taxonomy (NCBI): domain Eukaryota; kingdom Metazoa; phylum Chordata; class Actinopteri; order Argentiniformes; family Argentinidae; genus Argentina; species Argentina silus. The sequence goes on along the minus strand of NW_028152582.1, from coordinate 254,556 downwards.
GTGCGCAGCAGGAGAGACAAATCCATGTTTTTATGCCTTCTTTGGCATTTTCAGGTGGAGAAAAACACAATCCCGAAAGAGAAAGAAAAGGCTGCCGCGCCAACACTGAGGCTTCAAACTTGATGAAAACAGTCTCTCAGACAATAACTCAAGGGCCGCTTGTGTTTTTTAGGCCTTCGCAAGCTATCGGAAGTGTGTGCGCGGCAGGAGAGACAAATCCATGTTTTCACGCCTTTTTTGCCATTTCCAGGTCGAAAAACACAAAGGCCCCAAAATGAAAGAAACGGCTGCCGCGCCAAAACTATGGCTTAAAACTTGATGAAAACTGTCTCTCCCACAATAACTCAAGGGCTGCTTGTGTTTTTTAGGCCTTCGCAAGATATCGGAAGTGTGTGCGCGGCAGGAGAGACAAATCCATGTTTTCGCGCCTTTTTTGCGATTTCAAGGTCGAAAAACACATAGGCCCCAAAATGAAAGAAACGGCTGCCGCGCCAAAACTATGGCTTCAAACTTGATGAAAACAGTCTCTCCCATAATAACTCACGGGCTGCTTGTGTTTTTTAGGCCTTTGCACGCTATCGGAAGTGTGTGCGCGGCAGGAGAGACAAATCCATGTTTTCGCGCCTTTTTTGCCATTTCCAGGTCGAAAAACACAAAGGCCCCAAAAATAAAGAAACGGCTGTCCAGCCAAAACTGAGGCTTCAAACTTGATGAAAACAGTCTCTCAGACAATAACTCAAGGGCTGCTTGTGTTTTTTAGGCCTTCGCAAGATATCGGAAGTGTGTGCGCGGCAGGAGAGACAAATCAATGTTTTCGCGACTTTTTTGCGATTTCAAGGTCGAAAAACACATAGGCCCCAAAATGAAAGAAACGGCTGGCGCGCCAAAACTATGGCTTCAAACTTGATGAAAACAGTCTCTCCCATAATAACTCACGGGCTGCTTGTGTTTTTTAGGCCTTTGCACGCTATCGGAAGTGTGTGCGCGGCAGGAGAGACAAATCCATGTTTTCGCGCCTTTTTTGCCATTTCCAGGTCGAAAAACACAAAGGCCCCAAAATGAAAGAAACGGCTGGCGCGCCAAAACTATGGCTTCAAACTTGATGAAAACAGTCTCTCCCATAATAACTCACGGGCTGCTTGTGTTTTTTAGGCCTTTGCACGCTATCGGAAGTGTGTGCGCGGCATGAGAGACAAATCCATGTTTTCGCGCCTTTTTTGCCATTTCCAGGTCGAAAAACACAAAGGCCCCAAAATGAAAGAAACGGCTGGCGCGCCAAAACTATGGCTTCAAACTTGATGAAAACTGTCTCTCCCACAATAACTCAAGGGCTGCTTGTGTTTTTTAGGCCTTCGCAAGATATCGGAAGTGTGTGCGCGGCAGGAGAGACAAATCCATGTTTTCGCGCCTTTTTTGCGATTTCAAAGTCGAAAAACACATAGGCCCCAAAATGAAAGAAACGGCTGCCGCGCCAAAACTATGGCTTCAAACTTGATGAAAACAGTCTCTCCCATAATAACTCACGGGCTGCTTGTGTTTTTTAGGCCTTTGCACGCTATCGGAAGTGTGTGCGCGGCAGGAGAGACAAATCCATGTTTTCGCGCCTTTTTTGCCATTTCCAGGTCGAAAAACACAAAGGCCCCAAAAATAAAGAAACGGCTGTCCAGCCAAAACTGAGGCTTCAAACTTGATGAAAACAGTCTCTCAGACAATAACTCAAGGGCTGCTTGTGTTTTTTAGGCCTTCGCAAGATATCGGAAGTGTGTGCGCGGCAGGAGAGACAAATCCATGTTTTCGCGCCTTTTTTGCCATTTCCAGGTCGAAAAACACATAGGCCCCAAAATGAAAGAAACGGCTGCCGCGCCAAAACTATGGCTTCAAACTTGATGAAAACAGTCTCTCCAACAACAACTCAAGGGCTGCTTGTGTTTTTTAGGCCTTCGCAAGATATCGGAAGTGTGTGCGCGGCAGGAGAGACAAATCAATGTTTTCGCGCCTTTTTTGCCATTTCCAGGTCGAAAAACACAAAGGCCCCAAAAATAAAGAAACGGCTGTCCAGCCAAAACTGAGTCTTCAAACTTGATGAAAACAGTCTCTCAGACAATAACTCAAGGGCCGCTTGTGTTTTTTAGGCCTTCGCAAGCTATCGGAAGTGTGTGCGCGGCAGGAGAGACAAATCCATGTTTTCGCGCCTTTTTTGCCATTTCCAGGTCGAAAAACACAAAGGCCCCAAAATGAAAGAAACGGCTGCCGCGCCAAAACTATGACTTCAAACGTGATGAAAACAGTGTCTCCCATAATGGTGTAGGGGCTGCTTGTGGTTATTAGGCATTTGCAAACTCTCCGAAGTGTGTGCGCAGCAGGAGAGACAAATCCATGTTTTTATGCCTTCTTTGGCATTTTCAGGTGGAGAAAAACACAATCCCGAAAGAGAAAGAAAAGGCTGCCGCGCCAACACTGAGGCTTCAAACTTGATGAAAACAGTGTCTCCCATAATGGAGTAGGGGCTGCTTGTGGTTATTAGGCATTTGCAAGCTCTCCGAAGTGTGTGCGCAGCAGGAGAGACAAATCCATGTTTTTATGCCTTCTTTGGCATTTTCAGGTGGAGAAAAACACAATCCCGAAAGAGAAAGAAATGGCTGCCGCGCCAACACTGAGGCTTCAAACTTGATGAAAACAGTGTCTCCCATAATGGAGTAGGGGCTGCTTGTGGTTATTAGGCATTTGCAAGCTCTCCGAAGTGTGTGCGCAGCAGGAGAGACAAATCCATGTTTTTATGCCTTCTTTGGCATTTTCAGGTGGAGAAAAACACAATCCCGAAAGAGAAAGAAATGGCTGCCGCGCCAACACTGAGGCTTCAAACTTGATGAAAACAGTGTCTCCCATAATGGAGTAGGGGCTGCTTGTGGTTATTAGGCATTTGCAAGCTCTCCGAAGTGTGTGCGCAGCAGGAGAGACAAATCCATGTTTTTATGCCTTCTTTGGCATTTTCAGGTGGAGAAAAACACAATCCCGAAAGAGAAAGAAAAGGCTGCCGCGCCAACACTGAGGCTTCAAACTTGATGAAAACAGTGTCTCCCATAATGGAGTAGGGGCTGCTTGTGGTTATTAGGCCTTTGCAAGCTCTCCGAAGTGTGTGCGCAGCAGGAGAGACAAATCCATGTTTTTATGCCTTCTTTGGCATTTTCAGGTGGAGAAAAACACAATCCCGAAAGAGAAAGAAATGGCTGCCGCGCCAACACTGAGGCTTCAAACTTGATGAAAACAGTGTCTCCCATAATGGAGTAGGGGCTGCTTGTGGTTATTAGGCATTTGCAAGCTCTCCGAAGTGTGTGCGCAGCAGGAGAGACAAATCCATGTTTTTATGCCTTCTTTGGCATTTTCAGGTGGAGAAAAACACAATCCCGAAAGAGAAAGAAAAGGCTGCCGCACCAACACTGAGGCTTCAAACTTGATGAAAACAGTGTCTCCCATAATGGAGTAGGGGCTGCTTGTGGTTATTAGGCATTTGCAAGCTCTCCGAAGTGTGTGCGCAGCAGGAGAGACAAATCCATGTTTTTATGCCTTCTTTGGCATTTTCAGGTGGAGAAAAACACAATCCCGAAAGAGAAAGAAATGGCTGCCGCGCCAACACTGAGGCTTCAAACTTGATGAAAACAGTGTCTCCCATAATGGAGTAGGGGCTGCTTGTGGTTATTAGGCATTTGCAAGCTCTCCGAAGTGTGTGCGCAGCAGGAGAGACAAATCCATGTTTTTATGCCTTCTTTGGCATTTTCAGGTGGAGAAAAACACAATCCCGAAAGAGAAAGAAATGGCTGCCGCGCCAACACTGAGGCTTCAAACTTGATGAAAACAGTGTCTCCCATAATGGAGTAGGGGCTGCTTGTGGTTATTAGGCATTTGCAAGCTCTCCGAAGTGTGTGCGCAGCAGGAGAGACAAATCCATGTTTTTATGCCTTCTTTGGCATTTTCAGGTGGAGAAAAACACAATCCCGAAAGAGAAAGAAATGGCTGCCGCGCCAACACTGAGGCTTCAAACTTGATGAAAACAGTGTCTCCCATAATGGAGTAGGGGCTGCTTGTGGTTATTAGGCATTTGCAAGCTCTCCGAAGTGTGTGCGCAGCAGGAGAGACAAATCCATGTTTTTATGCCTTCTTTGGCATTTTCAGGTGGAGAAAAACACATTCCCGAAAGAGAAAGAAAAGGCTGCCGCGCCAACACTGAGGCTTCAAACTTGATGAAAACAGTGTCTCCCATAATGGAGTAGGGGCTGCTTGTGGTTATTAGGCCTTTGCAAGCTCTCCGAAGTGTGTGCGCAGCAGGAGAGACAAATCCATGTTTTTATGCCTTCTTTGGCATTTTCAGGTGGAGAAAAACACAATCCCGAAAGAGAAAGAAAAGGCTGCCGCGCCAACACTGAGGCTTCAAACTTGATGAAAACAGTGTCTCCCATGATGGTGTAGGGGCTGCTTGTGGTTATTGGGCCTTTGCAAGCTCTCCTTAGTGTGTGCGCAGCAGGAGAGACAAATCCATGTTTTTATGCCTTCTTTGGCATTTTCAGGTGGAGAAAAACACAATCCCGAAAGAGAAAGAAAAGGCTGCCGCGCCAACACTGAGGCTTCAAACTTGATGAAAACAGTGTCTCCCATAATGGTGTAGGGTCTGCTTGTGGTTATTAGGCCTTTGCAAGCTCTCCGAAGTGTGTGCGCAGCAGGAGAGACAAATCCATGTTTTTATGCCTTCTTTGGCATTTTCAGGTGGAGAAAAACACAATCCCGAAAGAGAAAGAAAAGGCTGCCGCGCCAACACTGAGGCTTCAAACTTGATGAAAACAGTCTCTCCCATAATAACTCACGGGCTGCTTGTGTTTTTTAGGCCTTTGCACGCTATCGGAAGTGTGTGTGCGGCAGGAGAGACAAATCCATGTTTTCGCGCCTTTTTTGCCATTTCCAGGTCGAAAAACACAAAGGCCCCAAAAATAAAGAAACGGCTGTCCAGCTAAAACTGAGGCTTCAAACTTGATGAAAACAGTCTCTTAGACAATAACTCAAGGGCCGCTTGTGTTTTTTAGGCCTTCGCAAGATATCGGAAGTGTGTGCGCGGCAGGAGAGACAAATCCATGTTTTCGCGCCTTTTTTGCGATTTCAAGGTCGAAAAACACATAGGCCCCAAAATGAAAGAAACGGCTGCCGCGCCAAAACTATGGCTTCAAACTTGATGAAAACAGTCTCTCCCATAATAACTCACGGGCTGCTTGTGTTTTTTAGGCCTTTGCACGCTATCGGAAGTGTGTGCGCGGCAGGAGAGACAAATCCATGTTTTCGCGCCTTTTTTGCCATTTCCAGGTCGAAAAACACAAAGGCCACAAAAATAAAGAAACGGCTGTCCAGCCAAAACTGAGGCTTCAAACTTGATGAAAACAGTCTCTCAGACAATAACTCAAGGGCTGCTTGTGTTTTTTAGGCCTTCGCAAGATATCGGAAGTGTGTGCGCGGCAGGAGAGACAAATCAATGTTTTCGCGACTTTTTTGCGATTTCAAGGTCGAAAAACACATAGGCCCCAAAATGAAAGAAACGGCTGGCGCGCCAAAACTATGGCTTCAAACTTGATGAAAACAGTCTCTCCCATAATAACTCACGGGCTGCTTGTGTTTTTTAGGCCTTTGCACGCTATCGGAAGTGTGTGCGCGGCAGGAGAGACAAATCCATGTTTTCGCGCCTTTTTTGCCATTTCCAGGTCGAAAAACACATAGGCCCCAAAATGAAAGAAACGGCTGCCGCGCCAAAACTATGGCTTCAAACTTGATGAAAACAGTCTCTCCCACAACAACTCAAGAACTGCTTGTGTTTTTTAGGCCTTCGCAAGATATCGGAAGTGTGTGCGCGGCAGGAGAGACAAATCAATGTTTTCGCGCCTTTTTTGCCATTTCCAGGTCGAAAAACACAAAGGCCCCAAAAATAAAGAAACGGCTGTCCAGCCAAAACTATGGCTTCAAACTTGATGAAAACATTCTCTCCCACAATAACTCAAGGGCTGCTTGTGTTTTTTAGGCCTTCGCAAGCTATCGGAAGTGTGTGCGCGGCAGGAGAGACAAATCCATGTTTTCGCGCCTTTTTTGCCATTTCCAGGTCGAAAAACACAAAGGCCCCAAAAATAAAGAAACGGCTGTCCAGCCAAAACTGAGGCTTCAAACTTGATTAAAACAGTCTCTCAGACAATAACTCAAGGGCCGCTTGTGTTTTTTAGGCCTTCGCAAGCTATCGGAAGTGTGTGCGCGGCAGGAGAGACAAATCCATGTTTTCGCGCCTTTTTTACGATTTCAAGGTCGAAAAACACATAGGCCCCAAAATGAAAGAAACGGCTGCCGCGCCAAAACTATGGCTTCAAACTTGATGAAAACATTCTCTCCCACAATAACTCAAGGGCTGCTTGTGTTTTTTAGGCCTTCGCAAGCTATCGGAAGTGTGTGCGCGGCAGGAGAGACAAATCCATGTTTTCACGCCTTTTTTGCCATTTCCAGGTCGAAAAACACAAAGGCCCCAAAAATAAAGAAACGGCTGTCCAGCCAAAACTGAGGCTTCAAACTTGATGAAAACAGTCTCTCCCACAATAACTCACGGCCCGCTTGTGTTTTTTAGGCCTTCGCAAGCTATCGGAAGTGTGTGCGCGGCAGGAGAGACAAATCAATGTTTTCGCGCCTTTTTTGCCATTTCCAGATCGAAAAACACACAGGCCCCAAAAATAAAGAAATGGCTGTCCAGCCAAAACTGAGGCTTCAAACTTGATGAAAACAGTGTCTCCCATAATGGAGTAGGGGCTGCTTGTGGTTATTAGGCCTTTGCAAGCTCTCCGAAGTGTGTGCGCAGCAGGAGAGACAAATCCATGTTTTTATGCCTTCTTTGGCATTTTCAGGTGGAGAAAAACACAATCCCGAAAGAGAAAGAAAAGGCTGCCGCGCCAACACTGAGGCTTCAAACTTGATGAAAACAGTGTCTCCCATAATGGTGTAGGGTCTGCTTGTGGTTATTAGGCCTTTGCAAGCTCTCCGAAGTGTGTGCGCAGCAGGAGAGACAAATCCATGTTTTTATGCCTTCTTTGGCATTTTCAGGTGGAGAAAAACACAATCCCGAAAGAGAAAGAAAAGGCTGCCGCGCCAACACTGAGGCTTCAAACTTGATGAAAACAGTCTCTCCCATAATAACTCACGGGCTGCTTGTGTTTTTTAGGCCTTTGCACGCTATCGGAAGTGTGTGTGCGGCAGGAGAGACAAATCCATGTTTTCGCGCCTTTTTTGCCATTTCCAGGTCGAAAAACACAAAGGCCCCAAAAATAAAGAAACGGCTGTCCAGCTAAAACTGAGGCTTCAAACTTGATGAAAACAGTCTCTTAGACAATAACTCAAGGGCCGCTTGTGTTTTTTAGGCCTTCGCAAGATATCGGAAGTGTGTGCGCGGCAGGAGAGACAAATCCATGTTTTCGCGCCTTTTTTGCGATTTCAAGGTCGAAAAACACATAGGCCCCAAAATGAAAGAAACGGCTGCCGCGCCAAAACTATGGCTTCAAACTTGATGAAAACAGTCTCTCCCATAATAACTCACGGGCTGCTTGTGTTTTTTAGGCCTTTGCACGCTATCGGAAGTGTGTGCGCGGCAGGAGAGACAAATCCATGTTTTCGCGCCTTTTTTGCCATTTCCAGGTCGAAAAACACAAAGGCCCCAAAAATAAAGAAACGGCTGTCCAGCCAAAACTGAGGCTTCAAACTTGATGAAAACAGTCTCTCAGACAATAACTCAAGGGCTGCTTGTGTTTTTTAGGCCTTCGCAAGATATCGGAAGTGTGTGCGCGGCAGGAGAGACAAATCCATGTTTTCGCGCCTTTTTTGCCATTTCCAGGTCGAAAACACATAGGCCCCAAAATGAAAGAAACGGCTGCCGCGCCAAAACTATGGCTTCAAACTTGATGAAAACATTCTCTCCCACAATAACTCAAGGGCTGCTTGTGTTTTTTAGGCCTTCGCAAGCTATCGGAAGTGTGTGCGCGGCAGGAGAGACAAATCCATGTTTTCGCGCCTTTTTTGCCATTTCCAGGTCGAAAAACACAAAGGCCCCAAAAATAAAGAAACGGCTGTCCAGCCAAAACTGAGGCTTCAAACTTGATGAAAACAGTCTCTCCCACAATAACTCACGGCCCGCTTGTGTTTTTTAGGCCTTCGCAAGCTATCGGAAGTGTGTGCGCGGCAGGAGAGACAAATCAATGTTTTCGCGCCTTTTTTGCCATTTCCAGGTCGAAAAACACACAGGCCCCAAAAATAAAGAAATGGCTGTCCAGCCAAAACTGAGGCTTCAAACTTGATGAAAACAGTGTCTCCCATAATGGAGTAGGGGCTGCTTGTGGTTATTAGGCCTTTGCACGCTATCGGAAGTGTGTGCGCGGCAGGAGAGACAAATCCATGTTTTCGCGCCTTTTTTGCCATTTCCAGGTCGAAAAACACACAGACCCCAAAAATAAACAAACGGCTGTCCAGCCAAAACTGAGGCTTCAAACTTGATGAAAACAGTCTCTCCCACAATAACTCAAGGGCCGCTTGTGTTTTTTAGGCCTTTGCAAGCTATCGGAAGTGTGTGCGCGGCAGGAGAGACAAATCCATGTTTTCGCGCCTTTTTTGCGATTTCAAGGTCGAAAAACACATAGGCCCCAAAATGAAAGAAACGGCTGCCGCGCCAAAACTATGGCTTCAAACTTGATGAAAACAGTCTCTCCCATATTAACTCACGGGCTGATTGTGTTTTTTAGGCCTTCGCAAGCTATCGGAAGTGTGTGCGCAGCAGGAGAGACAAATCTATGTTTTCGCGCCTGTTTTGCCATTTCCAGGTCGAAAAACACACAGACCCCAAAAATAAAGAAACGGCTGGCGCGCCAAAACTATGGCTTCAGACTTGATGAAAACAGTCTCTCCCATATTAACTCACGGGCTGATTGTGTTTTTTAGGCCTTCGCAAGCTATCGGAAGTGTGTGCGCAGCAGGAGAGACAAATCTATGTTTTCGCGCCTGTTTTGCCATTTCCAGGTCGAAAAACACACAGACCCCAAAAATAAAGAAACGGCTGTCCAGCCAAAACTGAGGCTTCAAACTTAATGAAAACAGTCTCTCCCACAATAACTCAAGGGCTGCTTGTGTTTTTTAGGCCTTCGCAAGATATCGGAAGTGTGTGCGCGGCAGGAGAGACAAATCAATGTTTTCGCGACTTTTTTGCGATTTCAAGGTCGAAAAACACATAGGCCCCAAAATGAAAGAAACGGCTGGCGCGCCAAAACTATGGCTTCAAACTTGATGAAAACAGTCTCTCCCATAATAACTCACGGGCTGCTTGTGTTTTTTAGGCCTTTGCACGCTATCGGAAGTGTGTGCGCGGCAGGAGAGACAAATCCATGTTTTCGCGCCTTTTTTGCCATTTCCAGGTCGAAAAACACATAGGCCCCAAAATGAAAGAAACGGCTGCCGCGCCAAAACTATGGCTTCAAACTTGATGAAAACAGTCTCTCCCACAACAACTCAAGAACTGCTTGTGTTTTTTAGGCCTTCGCAAGATATCGGAAGTGTGTGCGCGGCAGGAGAGACAAATCAATGTTTTCGCGCCTTTTTTGCCATTTCCAGGTCGAAAAACACAAAGGCCCCAAAAATAAAGAAACGGCTGTCCAGCCAAAACTATGGCTTCAAACTTGATGAAAACATTCTCTCCCACAATAACTCAAGGGCTGCTTGTGTTTTTTAGGCCTTCGCAAGCTATCGGAAGTGTGTGCGCGGCAGGAGAGACAAATCCATGTTTTCGCGCCTTTTTTGCCATTTCCAGGTCGAAAAACACAAAGGCCCCAAAAATAAAGAAACGGCTGTCCAGCCAAAACTGAGGCTTCAAACTTGATTAAAACAGTCTCTCAGACAATAACTCAAGGGCCGCTTGTGTTTTTTAGGCCTTCGCAAGCTATCGGAAGTGTGTGCGCGGCAGGAGAGACAAATCCATGTTTTCGCGCCTTTTTTACGATTTCAAGGTCGAAAAACACATAGGCCCCAAAATGAAAGAAACGGCTGCCGCGCCAAAACTATGGCTTCAAACTTGATGAAAACATTCTCTCCCACAATAACTCAAGGGCTGCTTGTGTTTTTTAGGCCTTCGCAAGCTATCGGAAGTGTGTGCGCGGCAGGAGAGACAAATCCATGTTTTCACGCCTTTTTTGCCATTTCCAGGTCGAAAAACACAAAGGCCCCAAAAATAAAGAAACGGCTGTCCAGCCAAAACTGAGGCTTCAAACTTGATGAAAACAGTCTCTCCCACAATAACTCACGGCCCGCTTGTGTTTTTTAGGCCTTCGCAAGCTATCGGAAGTGTGTGCGCGGCAGGAGAGACAAATCAATGTTTTCGCGCCTTTTTTGCCATTTCCAGATCGAAAAACACACAGGCCCCAAAAATAAAGAAATGGCTGTCCAGCCAAAACTGAGGCTTCAAACTTGATGAAAACAGTGTCTCCCATAATGGAGTAGGGGCTGCTTGTGGTTATTAGGCCTTTGCAAGCTCTCCGAAGTGTGTGCGCAGCAGGAGAGACAAATCCATGTTTTTATGCCTTCTTTGGCATTTTCAGGTGGAGAAAAACACAATCCCGAAAGAGAAAGAAAAGGCTGCCGCGCCAACACTGAGGCTTCAAACTTGATGAAAACAGTGTCTCCCATAATGGTGTAGGGTCTGCTTGTGGTTATTAGGCCTTTGCAAGCTCTCCGAAGTGTGTGCGCAGCAGGAGAGACAAATCCATGTTTTTATGCCTTCTTTGGCATTTTCAGGTGGAGAAAAACACAATCCCGAAAGAGAAAGAAAAGGCTGCCGCGCCAACACTGAGGCTTCAAACTTGATGAAAACAGTCTCTCCCATAATAACTCACGGGCTGCTTGTGTTTTTTAGGCCTTTGCACGCTATCGGAAGTGTGTGTGCGGCAGGAGAGACAAATCCATGTTTTCGCGCCTTTTTTGCCATTTCCAGGTCGAAAAACACAAAGGCCCCAAAAATAAAGAAACGGCTGTCCAGCTAAAACTGAGGCTTCAAACTTGATGAAAACAGTCTCTTAGACAATAACTCAAGGGCCGCTTGTGTTTTTTAGGCCTTCGCAAGATATCGGAAGTGTGTGCGCGGCAGGAGAGACAAATCCATGTTTTCGCGCCTTTTTTGCGATTTCAAGGTCGAAAAACACATAGGCCCCAAAATGAAAGAAACGGCTGCCGCGCCAAAACTATGGCTTCAAACTTGATGAAAACAGTCTCTCCCATAATAACTCACGGGCTGCTTGTGTTTTTTAGGCCTTTGCACGCTATCGGAAGTGTGTGCGCGGCAGGAGAGACAAATCCATGTTTTCGCGCCTTTTTTGCCATTTCCAGGTCGAAAAACACAAAGGCCCCAAAAATAAAGAAACGGCTGTCCAGCCAAAACTGAGGCTTCAAACTTGATGAAAACAGTCTCTCAGACAATAACTCAAGGGCTGCTTGTGTTTTTTAGGCCTTCGCAAGATATCGGAAGTGTGTGCGCGGCAGGAGAGACAAATCCATGTTTTCGCGCCTTTTTTGCCATTTCCAGGTCGAAAACACATAGGCCCCAAAATGAAAGAAACGGCTGCCGCGCCAAAACTATGGCTTCAAACTTGATGAAAACATTCTCTCCCACAATAACTCAAGGGCTGCTTGTGTTTTTTAGGCCTTCGCAAGCTATCGGAAGTGTGTGCGCGGCAGGAGAGACAAATCCATGTTTTCGCGCCTTTTTTGCCATTTCCAGGTCGAAAAACACAAAGGCCCCAAAAATAAAGAAACGGCTGTCCAGCCAAAACTGAGGCTTCAAACTTGATGAAAACAGTCTCTCCCACAATAACTCACGGCCCGCTTGTGTTTTTTAGGCCTTCGCAAGCTATCGGAAGTGTGTGCGCGGCAGGAGAGACAAATCAATGTTTTCGCGCCTTTTTTGCCATTTCCAGGTCGAAAAACACACAGGCCCCAAAAATAAAGAAATGGCTGTCCAGCCAAAACTGAGGCTTCAAACTTGATGAAAACAGTGTCTCCCATAATGGAGTAGGGGCTGCTTGTGGTTATTAGGCCTTTGCACGCTATCGGAAGTGTGTGCGCGGCAGGAGAGACAAATCCATGTTTTCGCGCCTTTTTTGCCATTTCCAGGTCGAAAAACACACAGACCCCAAAAATAAACAAACGGCTGTCCAGCCAAAACTGAGGCTTCAAACTTGATGAAAACAGTCTCTCCCACAATAACTCAAGGGCCGCTTGTGTTTTTTAGGCCTTTGCAAGCTATCGGAAGTGTGTGCGCGGCAGGAGAGACAAATCCATGTTTTCGCGCCTTTTTTGCGATTTCAAGGTCGAAAAACACATAGGCCCCAAAATGAAAGAAACGGCTGCCGCGCCAAAACTATGGCTTCAAACTTGATGAAAACAGTCTCTCCCATATTAACTCACGGGCTGATTGTGTTTTTTAGGCCTTCGCAAGCTATCGGAAGTGTGTGCGCAGCAGGAGAGACAAATCTATGTTTTCGCGCCTGTTTTGCCATTTCCAGGTCGAAAAACACACAGACCCCAAAAATAAAGAAACGGCTGGCGCGCCAAAACTATGGCTTCAGACTTGATGAAAACAGTCTCTCCCATATTAACTCACGGGCTGATTGTGTTTTTTAGGCCTTCGCAAGCTATCGGAAGTGTGTGCGCAGCAGGAGAGACAAATCTATGTTTTCGCGCCTGTTTTGCCATTTCCAGGTCGAAAAACACACAGACCCCAAAAATAAAGAAACGGCTGTCCAGCCAAAACTGAGGCTTCAAACTTAATGAAAACAGTCTCTCCCACAATAACTCAATGGCCGCTTGTGTTTTTTAGGCCTTCGCAAGCTATCGGAAGTGTGTGCGCGGCAGGAGAGACAAATCCATGTTTTCGCGCATTTTTTGCGATTTCAAGGTCGAAAAACACATAGGCCCCAAAATGAAAGAAACGGCTGCCGCGCCAAAACTATGGCTTCAAACTTGATGAAAACAGTCTCTCCCATATTAACTCACGGGCTGATTGTGGTTTTTAGGCCTTCGCAAGCTATCGGAAGTGTGTGCGCAGCAGGAGAGACAAATCTATGTTTTCGCGCTTTTTTTGCCATTTCCAGGTCGAAAAACACACAGACCCCAAAAATAAACAAACGGCTGTCCAGCCAAAACTGAGGCTTCAAACTTGATGAAAACAGTCTCTCCCACAATAACTCAAGGGCCGCTTGTGTTTTTTAGGCCTTTGCAAGCTATCGGAAGTGTGTGCGCGGCAGGAGAGACAAATCCATGTTTTCGCGCCTTTTTTGCGATTTCAAGGTCGAAAAACACATAGGCCCCAAAATGAAAGAAACGGCTGGCGCGCCAAAACTATGGCTTCAAACTTGATGAAAACAGTCTCTCCCATAATAACTCACGGGCAGCTTGTGTTTTTTAGGCCTTCGCAAGCTATCGGAAGTGTGTGCGCGGCAGGAGAGACAAATCCATGTTTTCGCGCATTTTTTGCGATTTCAAGGTCGAAAAAACACATAGGCCCCAAAATGAAAGAAACGGCTGCCGCGCCAAAACTATGGCTTCAAACTTGATGAAAACAGTCTCTCCCATAATAACTCACGGGCTGCTTGTGTTTTTTAGGCCTTTGCAAGCTATCGGAAGTGTGTGCGCGGCAGGAGAGACAAATCCATGTTTTCGCGCCTTTTTTGCGATTTCCAGGTCGAAAAACACACAGACCCCAAAAATAAAGAAACGGCTGTCCAGCCAAAACTGAGGCTTCAAACTTGATGAAAACAGTCTCTCCCACAATAACTCAAGGGCCGCTTGTGTTTTTTAGGCCTTCGCAAGCTATCGGAAGTGTGTGCGCGGCAGGAGAGACAAATCCATGTTTTCGCGCATTTTTTGCGATTTCAAGGTCGAAAAACACATAGGCCCCAAAATGAAAGAAACGGCTGCCGCGCCAAAACTATGGCTTCAAACTTGATGAAAACAGTCTCTCCCATATTAACTCACGGGCTGATTGTGTTTTTTAGGCCTTCGCAAGCTATCGGAAGTGTGTGCGCAGCAGGAGAGACAAATCTATGTTTTCGTGCCTGTTTTGCCATTTCCAGGTCGAAAAACACACAGACCCCAAAAATAAAGAAACGGCTGGCGCGCCAAAACTATGGCTTCAGACTTGATGAAAACAGTCTCTCCCATATTAACTCACGGGCTGATTGTGTTTTTTAGGCCTTCGCAAGCTATCGGAAGTGTGTGCGCAGCAGGAGAGACAAATCTATGTTTTCGCGCTTTTTTTGCCATTTCCAGGTCGAAAAACACACAGACCCCAAAAATAAACAAACGGCTGTCCAGCCAAAACTGAGGCTTCAAACTTGATGAAAACAGTCTCTCCCACAATAACTCAAGGGCCGCTTGTGTTTTTTAGGCCTTTGCAAGCTATCGGAAGTGTGTGCGCGGCAGGAGAGACAAATCCATGTTTTCGCGCCTTTTTTGCGATTTCAAGGTCGAAAAACACATAGGCCCCAAAATGAAAGAAACGGCTGGCGCGCCAAAACTATGGCTTCAAACTTGATGAAAACAGTCTCTCCCATAATAACTCACGGGCAGCTTGTGTTTTTTAGGCCTTCGCAAGCTATCGGAAGTGTGTGCGCGGCAGGAGAGACAAATCCATGTTTTCGCGCATTTTTTGCGATTTCAAGGTCGAAAAAACACATAGGCCCCAAAATGAAAGAAACGGCTGCCGCGCCAAAACTATGGCTTCAAACTTGATGAAAACAGTCTCTCCCATAATAACTCACGGGCTGCTTGTGTTTTTTAGGCCTTTGCAAGCTATCGGAAGTGTGTGCGCGGCAGGAGAGACAAATCCATGTTTTCGCGCCTTTTTTGCGATTTCCAGGTCGAAAAACACACAGACCCCAAAAATAAAGAAACGGCTGTCCAGCCAAAACTGAGGCTTCAAACTTGATGAAAACAGTCTCTCCCACAATAACTCAAGGGCCGCTTGTGTTTTTTAGGCCTTCGCAAGCTATCGGAAGTGTGTGCGCGGCAGGAGAGACAAATCCATGTTTTCGCGCATTTTTTGCGATTTCAAGGTCGAAAAACACATAGGCCCCAAAATGAAAGAAACGGCTGCCGCGCCAAAACTATGGCTTCAAACTTGATGAAAACAGTCTCTCCCATAATAACTCACAGGCTGCTTGTGTTTTTTAGGCCTTTGCAAGCTATCGGAAGTGTGTGCGCGGCAGGAGAGACAAATCCATGTTTTCGCGCCTTTTTTGCGATTTCCAGGTCGAAAAACACACAGACCCCAAAAATAAAGAAACGGCTGTCCAGCCAAAACTGAGGCTTCAAACTTGATGAAAACAGTCTCTCCCACAATAACTCACGGCCCGCTTGTGTTTTTTAGGCCTTCGCAAGCTATCGGAAGTGTGTGCGCGGCAGGAGAGACAAATCAATGTTTTCGCGCCTTTTTTGCCATTTCCAGGTCGAAAAACATCACAGGCCCCAAAAATAAAGAAATGGCTGTCCAGCCAAAACTGAGGCTTCAAACTTGATGAAAACAGTGTCTCCCATAATGGAGTAGGGGCTGCTTGTGGTTATTAGGCCTTTGCAAGCTCTCCGAAGTGTGTGCGCAGCAGGAGAGACAAATCCATGTTTTTATGCCTTCTTTGGCATTTTCAGGTGGAGAAAAACACAATCCCGAAAGAGAAAGAAATGGCTGCCGCGCCAACACTGAGGCTTCAAACTTGATGAAAACAGTGTCTCCCATAATGGAGTAGGGGCTGCTTGTGGTTATTAGGCATTTGCAAGCTCTCCGAAGTGTGTGCGCAGCAGGAGAGACAAATCCATGTTTTTATGCCTTCTTTGGCATTTTCAGGTGGAGAAAAACACAATCCCGAAAGAGAAAGAAAAGGCTGCCGCACCAACACTGAGGCTTCAAACTTGATGAAAACAGTGTCTCCCATAATGGAGTAGGGGCTGCTTGTGGTTATTAGGCATTTGCAAGCTCTCCGAAGTGTGTGCGCAGCAGGAGAGACAAATCCATGTTTTTATGCCTTCTTTGGCATTTTCAGGTGGAGAAAAACACAATCCCGAAAGAGAAAGAAATGGCTGCCGCGCCAACACTGAGGCTTCAAACTTGATGAAAACAGTGTCTCCCATAATGGAGTAGGGGCTGCTTGTGGTTATTAGGCATTTGCAAGCTCTCCGAAGTGTGTGCGCAGCAGGAGAGACAAATCCATGTTTTTATGCCTTCTTTGGCATTTTCAGGTGGAGAAAAACACAATCCCGAAAGAGAAAGAAAAGGCAGCCGCGCCAACACTGAGGCTTCAAACTTGATGAAAACAGTGTCTCCCATAATGGAGTAGGGGCTGCTTGTGGTTATTAGGCATTTGCAAGCTCTCCGAAGTGTGTGCGCAGCAGGAGAGACAAATCCATGTTTTTATGCCTTCTTTGGCATTTTCAGGTGGAGAAAAACACAATCCCGAAAGAGAAAGAAATGGCTGCCGCGCCAACACTGAGGCTTCAAACTTGATGAAAACAGTGTCTCCCATAATGGAGTAGGGGCTGCTTGTGGTTATTAGGCATTTGCAAGCTCTCCGAAGTGTGTGCGCAGCAGGAGAGACAAATCCATGTTTTTATGCCTTCTTTGGCATTTTCAGGTGGAGAAAAACACAATCCCGAAAGAGAAAGAAAAGGCTGCCGCACCAACACTGAGGCTTCAAACTTGATGAAAACAGTGTCTCCCATAATGGAGTAGGGGCTGCTTGTGGTTATTAGGCATTTGCAAGCTCTCCGAAGTGTGTGCGCAGCAGGAGAGACAAATCCATGTTTTTATGCCTTCTTTGGCATTTTCAGGTGGAGAAAAACACAATCCCGAAAGAGAAAGAAATGGCTGCCGCGCCAACACTGAGGCTTCAAACTTGATGAAAACAGTGTCTCCCATAATGGAGTAGGGGCTGCTTGTGGTTATTAGGCATTTGCAAGCTCTCAGAAGTGTGTGCGCAGCAGGAGAGACAAATCCATGTTTTTATGCCTTCTTTGGCATTTTCAGGTGGAGAAATACACAATCCCGAAATAGAAAGAAAAGGCTGCCGCGCCAACACTGAGGCTTCAAACTTGATGAAAACAGTGTCTCCCATAATGGAGTAGGGGCTGCTTGTGGTTATTAGGCATTTGCAAGCTCTCCGAAGTGTGTGCGCAGCAGGAGAGACAAATCCATGTTTTTATGCCTTCTTTGGCATTTTCAGGTGGAGAAAAACACAATCCCGAAAGAGAAAGAAATGGCTGCCGCGCCAACACTGAGGCTTCAAACTTGATGAAAACAGTGTCTCCCATAATGGAGTAGGGGCTGCTTGTGGTTATTAGGCATTTGCAAGCTCTCCGAAGTGTGTGCGCAGCAGGAGAGACAAATCCATGTTTTTATGCCTTCTTTGGCATTTTCAGGTGGAGAAAAACACAATCCCGAAAGAGAAAGAAAAGGCTGCCGCGCCAACACTGAGGCTTCAAACTTGATGAAAACAGTGTCTCCCATAATGGAGTAGGGGCTGCTTGTGGTTATTAGGCCTTTGCAAGCTCTCCGAAGTGTGTGCGCAGCAGGAGAGACAAATCCATGTTTTTATGCCTTCTTTGGCATTTTCAGGTGGAGAAAAACACAATCCCGAAAGAGAAAGAAATGGCTGCCGCGCCAACACTGAGGCTTCAAACTTGATGAAAACAGTGTCTCCCATAATGGAGTAGGGGCTGCTTGTGGTTATTAGGCCTTTGCAAGCTCTCCGAAGTGTGTGCGCAGCAGGAGAGACAAATCCATGTTTTTATGCCTTCTTTGGCATTTTCAGGTGGAGAAAAACACAATCCCGAAAGAGAAAGAAAAGGCTGCCGCGCCAACACTGAGGCTTCAAACTTGATGAAAACAGTGTCTCCCATAATGGTGTAGGGGCTGCTTGTGGTTATTAGGCCTTTGCAAGCTCTCCTTAGTGTGTGCGCAGCAGGAGAGACAAATCCATGTTTTTATGCCTTCTTTGGCATTTTCAGGTGGAGAAAAACACAATCCCGAAAGAGAAAGAAAAGGCTGCCGCGCCAACACTGAGGCTTCAAACTTGATGAAAACAGTGTCTCCCATAATGGTGTAGGGTCTGCTTGTGGTTATTAGGCCTTTGCAAGCTCTCCGAAGTGTGTGCACAGCAGGAGAGACAAATCCATGTTTTTATGCCTTCTTTGGCATTTTCAGGTGGAGAAAAACACAATCCCGAAAGAGAAAGAAAAGGCTGCCGCGCCAACACTGAGGCTTCAAACTTGATGAAAACAGTGTCTCCCATAATGGTGTAGGGTCTGCTTGTGGTTATTAGGCCTTTGCAAGCTCTCCGAAGTGTGTGCACAGCAGGAGAGACAAATCCATGTTTTTATGCCTTCTTTGGCATTTTCAGGTGGAGAAAAACACAATCCCGAAAGAGAAAGAAAAGGCTGCCGCGCCAACACTGAGGCTTCAAACTTGATGAAAACAGTCTCTCCCATAATAACTCACGGGCTGCTTGTGTTTTTTAGGCCTTTGCACGCTATCGGAAGTGTGTGTGCGGCAGGAGAGACAAATCCATGTTTTCGCGCCTTTTTTGCCATTTCCAGGTCGAAAAACACAAAGGCCCCAAAAATAAAGAAACGGCTGTCCAGCTAAAACTGAGGCTTCAAACTTGATGAAAACAGTCTCTTAGACAATAACTCAAGGGCCGCTTGTGTTTTTTAGGCCTTCGCAAGATATCGGAAGTGTGTGCGCGGCAGGAGAGACAAATCCATGTTTTCG
Organism: Argentina silus; assembly: GCF_951799395.1. NCBI lineage: Eukaryota > Metazoa > Chordata > Actinopteri > Argentiniformes > Argentinidae > Argentina > Argentina silus. Next base: position 235,706 of record NW_028152582.1, on the reverse strand, counting down.
CGCCTTTTTTGCGATTTCAAGGTCGAAAAACACATAGGCCCCAAAATGAAAGAAACGGCTGCCGCGCCAAAACTATGGCTTCAAACTTGATGAAAACAGTCTCTCCCATAATAACTCACGGGCTGCTTGTGTTTTTTAGGCCTTTGCACGCTATCGGAAGTGTGTGCGCGGCAGGAGAGACAAATCCATGTTTTCGCGCCTTTTTTGCCATTTCCAGGTCGAAAAACACAAAGGCCCCAAAAATAAAGAAACGGCTGTCCAGCCAAAACTGAGGCTTCAAACTTGATGAAAACAGTCTCTCAGACAATAACTCAAGGGCTGCTTGTGTTTTTTAGGCCTTCGCAAGATATCGGAAGTGTGTGCGCGGCAGGAGAGACAAATCAATGTTTTCGCGACTTTTTTGCGATTTCAAGGTCGAAAAACACATAGGCCCCAAAATGAAAGAAACGGCTGGCGCGCCAAAACTATGGCTTCAAACTTGATGAAAACAGTCTCTCCCATAATAACTCACGGGCTGCTTGTGTTTTTTAGGCCTTTGCACGCTATCGGAAGTGTGTGCGCGGCAGGAGAGACAAATCAATGTTTTCGCGCCTTTTTTGCCATTTCCAGGTCGAAAAACACAAAGGCCCCAAAAATAAAGAAACGGCTGTCCAGCCAAAACTGAGGCTTCAAACTTGATGAAAACAGTCTCTCAGACAATAACTCAAGGGCCGCTTGTGTTTTTTAGGCCTTCGCAAGCTATCGGAAGTGTGTGCGCGGCAGGAGAGACAAATCCATGTTTTCGCGCCTTTTTTGCCATTTCCAGGTCGAAAAACACAAAGGCCCCAAAATGAAAGAAACGGCTGCCGCGCCAAAACTATGACTTCAAACTTGATGAAAACAGTCTCTCCCATAATAACTCACGGGCTGCTTGTGTTTTTTAGGCCTTCGCAAGATATCGGAAGTGTGTGCGCGGCAGGAGAGACAAATCAATGTTTTCGCGACTTTTTTGCGATTTCAAGGTCGAAAAACACATAGGCCCCAAAATGAAAGAAACGGCTGGCGCGCCAAAACTATGGCTTCAAACTTGATGAAAACAGTCTCTCCCATAATAACTCACGGGCTGCTTGTGTTTTTTAGGCCTTTGCACGCTATCGGAAGTGTGTGCGCGGCAGGAGAGACAAATCCATGTTTTCGCGCCTTTTTTGCCATTTCCAGGTCGAAAAACACAAAGGCCCCAAAATGAAAGAAACGGCTGCCGCGCCAAAACTATGACTTCAAACTTGATGAAAACAGTCTCTCCCACAATAACTCAAGGGCTGCTTGTGTTTTTTAGGCCTTCGCAAGATATCGGAAGTGTGTGCGCGGCAGGAGAGACAAATCAATGTTTTCGCGACTTTTTTGCGATTTCAAGGTCGAAAAACACATAGGCCCCAAAATGAAAGAAACGGCTGGCGCGCCAAAACTATGGCTTCAAACTTGATAAAAACAGTCTCTCCCATAATAACTCACGGTCTGCTTGTGTTTTTTAGGCCTTTGCACGCTATCGGAAGTGTGTGCGCGGCAGGAGAGACAAATCCATGTTTTCGCGCCTTTTTTGCCATTTCCAGGTCGAAAAACACAAAGGCCCCAAAAATAAAGAAACGGCTGTCCAGCCAAAACTGAGGCTTCAAACTTGATGAAAACAGTCTCTCAGACAATAACTCAAGGGCTGCTTGTGTTTTTTAGGCCTTCGCAAGATATCGGAAGTGTGTGCTCGGCAGGAGAGACAAATCCATGTTTTCGCGCCTTTTTTGCCATTTCAAGGTCGAAAAACACATAGGCCCCAAAATGAAAGAAACGGCTGCCGCGCCAAAACTATGGCTTCAAACTTGATGAAAACAGTCTCTCCCATAATAACTCACGGGCTGCTTGTGTTTTTTAGGCCTTTGCACGCTATCGGAAGTGTGTGCGCGGCAGGAGAGACAAATCCATGTTTTCGCGCCTTTTTTGCCATTTCCAGGTCGAAAAACACAAAGGCCCCAAAATGAAAGAAACGGCTGCCGCGCCAAAACTATGACTTCAAACTTGATGAAAACAGTCTCTCCCACAATAACTCAAGGGCTGCTTGTGTTTTTTAGGCCTTCGCAAGATATCGGAAGTGTGTGCGCGGCAGGAGAGACAAATCAATGTTTTCGCGACTTTTTTGCGATTTCAAGGTCGAAAAACACATAGGCCCCAAAATTAAAGAAACGGCTGGCGCGCCAAAACTATGGCTTCAAACTTGATGAAAACAGTCTCTCCCATAATAACTCACGGGCTGCTTGTGTTTTTTAGACCTTTGCACGCTATCGGAAGTGTGTGCGCGGCAGGAGAGACAAATCCATGTTTTCGCGCCTTTTTTGCGATTTCAAGGTCGAAAAACACATAGGCCCCAAAATGAAAGAAACGGCTGAGGCGCCAAAACTATGGCTTCAAACTTGATGAAAACAGTCTCTCCCATAATAACTCACGGGCTGCTTGTGTTTTTTAGGCCTTTGCACGCTATCGGAAGTGTGTGCGCGGCAGGAGAGACAAATCCATGTTTTCGCGCCTTTTTTGCGATTTCAAGGTCGAAAAACACATAGGCCCCAAAATGAAAGAAACGGCTGCCGCGCCAAAACTATGGCTTCAAACTTGATGAAAACAGTCTCTCCCATAATAACTCACGGGCTGCTTGTGTTTTTTAGGCCTTTGCACGCTATCGGAAGTGTGTGCGCGGCAGGAGAGACAAATCCATGTTTTCGCGCCTTTTTTGCCATTTCCAGGTCGAAGAAAACAAAGGCCCCAAAAATAAAGAAACGGCTGTCGAGCCAAAACTGAGGCTTCAAACTTGATTAAAACAGTCTCTCAGACAATAACTCAAGGGCCGCTTGTGTTTTTTAGGCCTTCGCAAGCTATCGGAAGTGTGTGCGCGGCAGGAGAGACAAATCCATGTTTTCGCGCCTTTTTTACGATTTCAAGGTCGAAAAACACATAGGCCCCAAAATGAAAGAAACGGCTGCCGCGCCAAAACTATGGCTTCAAACTTGATGAAAACATTCTCTCCCACAATAACTCAAGGGCTGCTTGTGTTTTTTAGGCCTTCGCAAGCTATCGGAAGTGTGTGCGCGGCAGGAGAGACAAATCCATGTTTTCGCGCCTTTTTTGCCATTTCCAGGTCGAAAAACACAAAGGCCCCAAAAATAAAGAAACGGCTGTCCAGCCAAAACTGAGGCTTCAAACTTGATGAAAACAGTCTCTCCCACAATAACTCACGGCCCGCTTGTGTTTTTTAGGCCTTCGCAAGCTATCGGAAGTGTGTGCGCGGCAGGAGAGACAAATCAATGTTTTCGCGCCTTTTTTGCCATTTCCAGGTCGAAAAACACACAGGCCCCAAAAATAAAGAAATGGCTGTCCAGCCAAAACTGAGGCTTCAAACTTGATGAAAACAGTGTCTCCCATATTGGAGTAGGGGCTGCTTGTGGTTATTAGGCATTTGCAAGCTCTCCGAAGTGTGTGCGCAGCAGGAGAGACAAATCCATGTTTTTATGCCTTCTTTGGCATTTTCAGGTGGAGAAAAACACAATCCCGAAAGAGAAAGAAAAGGCTGCCGCGCCAACACTGAGGCTTCAAACTTGATGAAAACAGTGTCTCCCATAGTGGAGTAGGGGCTGCTTGTGGTTATTAGGCCTTTGCAAGCTCTCCGAAGTGTGTGCGCAGCAGGAGAGACAAATCCATGTTTTTATGCCTTCTTTGGCATTTTCAGGTGGAGAAAAACACAATCCCGAAAGAGAAAGAAATGGCTGCCGCGCCAACACTGAGGCTTCAAACTTGATGAAAACAGTGTCTCCCATATTGGAGTAGGGGCTGCTTGTGGTTATTAGGCATTTGCAAGCTCTCCGAAGTGTGTGCGCAGCAGGAGAGACAAATCCATGTTTTTATGCCTTCTTTGGCATTTTCAGGTGGAGAAAAACACAATCCCGAAAGAGAAAGAAAAGGCTGCCGCGCCAACACTGAGGCTTCAAACTTGATGAAAACAGTGTCTCCCATAGTGGAGTAGGGGCTGCTTGTGGTTATTAGGCCTTTGCAAGCTCTCCGAAGTGTGTGCGCGGCAGGAGAGACAAATCAATGTTTTCGCGCCTTTTTTGCCATTTCCAGGTCGAAAAACACACAGGCCCCAAAAATAAAGAAATGGCTGTCCAGCCAAAACTGAGGCTTCAAACTTGATGAAAACAGTGTCTCCCATATTGGAGTAGGGGCTGCTTGTGGTTATTAGGCATTTGCAAGCTCTCCGAAGTGTGTGCGCAGCAGGAGAGACAAATCCATGTTTTTATGCCTTCTTTGGCATTTTCAGGTGGAGAAAAACACAATCCCGAAAGAGAAAGAAAAGGCTGCCGCGCCAACACTGAGGCTTCAAACTTGATGAAAACAGTGTCTCCCATAGTGGAGTAGGGGCTGCTTGTGGTTATTAGGCCTTTGCAAGCTCTCCGAAGTGTGTGCGCAGCAGGAGAGACAAATCCATGTTTTTATGCCTTCTTTGGCATTTTCAGGTGGAGAAAAACACAATCCCGAAAGAGAAAGAAATGGCTGCCGCGCCAACACTGAGGCTTCAAACTTGATGAAAACAGTGTCTCCCATATTGGAGTAGGGGCTGCTTGTGGTTATTAGGCATTTGCAAGCTCTCCGAAGTGTGTGCGCAGCAGGAGAGACAAATCCATGTTTTTATGCCTTCTTTGGCATTTTCAGGTGGAGAAAAACACAATCCCGAAAGAGAAAGAAAAGGCTGCCGCGCCAACACTGAGGCTTCAAACTTGATGAAAACAGTGTCTCCCATAGTGGAGTAGGGGCTGCTTGTGGTTATTAGGCCTTTGCAAGCTCTCCGAAGTGTGTGCGCGGCAGGAGAGACAAATCAATGTTTTCGCGCCTTTTTTGCCATTTCCAGGTCGAAAAACACACAGGCCCCAAAAATAAAGAAATGGCTGTCCAGCCAAAACTGAGGCTTCAAACTTGATGAAAACAGTGTCTCCCATATTGGAGTAGGGGCTGCTTGTGGTTATTAGGCAAGCTCTCCGAAGTGTGTGCGCAGCAGGAGAGACAAATCCATGTTTTTATGCCTTCTTTGGCATTTTCAGGTGGAGAAAAACACAATCCCGAAAGAGAAAGAAAAGGCTGCCGCGCCAACACTGAGGCTTCAAACTTGATGAAAACAGTGTCTCCCATAGTGGAGTAGGGGCTGCTTGTGGTTATTAGGCCTTTGCAAGCTCTCCGAAGTGTGTGCGCAGCAGGAGAGACAAATCCATGTTTTTATGCCTTCTTTGGCATTTTCAGGTGGAGAAAAACACAATCCCGAAAGAGAAAGAAATGGCTGCCGCGCCAACACTGAGGCTTCAAACTTGATGAAAACAGTGTCTCCCATAATGGAGTAGGGGCTGCTTGTGGTTATTAGGCATTTGCAAGCTCTCCGAAGTGTGTGCGCAGCAGGAGAGACAAATCCATGTTTTTATGCCTTCTTTGGCATTTTCAGGTGGAGAAAAACACAATCCCGAAAGAGAAAGAAAAGGCTGCCGCGCCAACACTGAGGCTTCAAACTTGATGAAAACAGTGTCTCCCATAGTGGAGTAGGGGCTGTTTGTGGTTATTAGGCATTTGCAAGCTCTCCGAAGTGTGTGCGCAGCAGGAGAGACAAATCCATGTTTTTATGCCTTCTTTGGCATTTTCAGGTGGAGAAAAACACAATCCCGAAAGAGAAAGAAAAGGCTGCCGCGCCAACACTGAGGCTTCAAACTTGATGAAAACAGTGTCTCCCATAGTGGAGTAGGGGCTGCTTGTGGTTATTAGGCCTTTGCAAGCTCTCCGAAGTGTGTGCGCAGCAGGAGAGACAAATCCATGTTTTTATGCCTTCTTTGGCATTTTCAGGTGGAGAAAAACACAATCCCGAAAGAGAAAGAAATGGCTGCCGCGCCAACACTGAGGCTTCAAACTTGATGAAAACAGTGTCTCCCATAATGGAGTAGGGGCTGCTTGTGGTTATTAGGCATTTGCAAGCTCTCCGAAGTGTGTGCGCAGCAGGAGAGACAAATCCATGTTTTTATGCCTTCTTTGGCATTTTCAGGTGGAGAAAAACACAATCCCGAAAGAGAAAGAAATGGCTGCCGCGCCAACACTGAGGCTTCAAACTTGATGAAAACAGTGTCTCCCATAATGGAGTAGGGGCTGCTTGTGGTTATTAGGCATTTGCAAGCTCTCCGAAGTGTGTGCGCAGCAGGAGAGACAAATCCATGTTTTTATGCCTTCTTTGGCATTTTCAGGTGGAGAAAAACACAATCCCGAAAGAGAAAGAAAAGGCTGCCGCGCCAACACTGAGGCTTCAAACTTGATGAAAACAGTCTCTCCCATAATAACTCACGGGCTGCTTGTGTTTTTTAGGCCTTTGCACGCTATCGGAAGTGTGTGCGCGGCAGGAGAGACAAATCCATGTTTTCGCGCCTTTTTTGCCATTTCCAGGTCGAAAAACACAAAGGCCCCAAAAATAAAGAAACGGCTGTCCAGCCAAAACTGAGGCTTCAAACTTGATGAAAACAGTCTCTCAGACAATAACTCAAGGGCTGCTTGTGTTTTTTAGGCCTTCGCAAGATATCGGAAGTGTGTGCTCGGCAGGAGAGACAAATCCATGTTTTCGCGCCTTTTTTGCCATTTCAAGGTCGAAAAACACATAGGCCCCAAAATGAAAGAAACGGCTGCCGCGCCAAAACTATGGCTTCAAACTTGATGAAAACAGTCTCTCCCATAATAACTCACGGGCTGCTTGTGTTTTTTAGGCCTTTGCACGCTATCGGAAGTGTGTGCGCGGCAGGAGAGACAAATCCATGTTTTCGCGCCTTTTTTGCCATTTCCAGGTCGAAAAACACAAAGGCCCCAAAATGAAAGAAACGGCTGCCGCGCCAAAACTATGACTTCAAACTTGATGAAAACAGTCTCTCCCACAATAACTCAAGGGCTGCTTGTGTTTTTTAGGCCTTCGCAAGATATCGGAAGTGTGTGCGCGGCAGGAGAGACAAATCAATGTTTTCGCGACTTTTTTGCGATTTCAAGGTCGAAAAACACATAGGCCCCAAAATTAAAGAAACGGCTGGCGCGCCAAAACTATGGCTTCAAACTTGATGAAAACAGTCTCTCCCATAATAACTCACGGGCTGCTTGTGTTTTTTAGACCTTTGCACGCTATCGGAAGTGTGTGCGCGGCAGGAGAGACAAATCCATGTTTTCGCGCCTTTTTTGCGATTTCAAGGTCGAAAAACACATAGGCCCCAAAATGAAAGAAACGGCTGAGGCGCCAAAACTATGGCTTCAAACTTGATGAAAACAGTCTCTCCCATAATAACTCACGGGCTGCTTGTGTTTTTTAGGCCTTTGCACGCTATCGGAAGTGTGTGCGCGGCAGGAGAGACAAATCCATGTTTTCGCGCCTTTTTTGCGATTTCAAGGTCGAAAAACACATAGGCCCCAAAATGAAAGAAACGGCTGCCGCGCCAAAACTATGGCTTCAAACTTGATGAAAACAGTCTCTCCCATAATAACTCACGGGCTGCTTGTGTTTTTTAGGCCTTTGCACGCTATCGGAAGTGTGTGCGCGGCAGGAGAGACAAATCCATGTTTTCGCGCCTTTTTTGCCATTTCCAGGTCGAAGAAAACAAAGGCCCCAAAAATAAAGAAACGGCTGTCGAGCCAAAACTGAGGCTTCAAACTTGATTAAAACAGTCTCTCAGACAATAACTCAAGGGCCGCTTGTGTTTTTTAGGCCTTCGCAAGCTATCGGAAGTGTGTGCGCGGCAGGAGAGACAAATCCATGTTTTCGCGCCTTTTTTACGATTTCAAGGTCGAAAAACACATAGGCCCCAAAATGAAAGAAACGGCTGCCGCGCCAAAACTATGGCTTCAAACTTGATGAAAACATTCTCTCCCACAATAACTCAAGGGCTGCTTGTGTTTTTTAGGCCTTCGCAAGCTATCGGAAGTGTGTGCGCGGCAGGAGAGACAAATCCATGTTTTCGCGCCTTTTTTGCCATTTCCAGGTCGAAAAACACAAAGGCCCCAAAAATAAAGAAACGGCTGTCCAGCCAAAACTGAGGCTTCAAACTTGATGAAAACAGTCTCTCCCACAATAACTCACGGCCCGCTTGTGTTTTTTAGGCCTTCGCAAGCTATCGGAAGTGTGTGCGCGGCAGGAGAGACAAATCAATGTTTTCGCGCCTTTTTTGCCATTTCCAGGTCGAAAAACACACAGGCCCCAAAAATAAAGAAATGGCTGTCCAGCCAAAACTGAGGCTTCAAACTTGATGAAAACAGTGTCTCCCATATTGGAGTAGGGGCTGCTTGTGGTTATTAGGCATTTGCAAGCTCTCCGAAGTGTGTGCGCAGCAGGAGAGACAAATCCATGTTTTTATGCCTTCTTTGGCATTTTCAGGTGGAGAAAAACACAATCCCGAAAGAGAAAGAAAAGGCTGCCGCGCCAACACTGAGGCTTCAAACTTGATGAAAACAGTGTCTCCCATAGTGGAGTAGGGGCTGCTTGTGGTTATTAGGCCTTTGCAAGCTCTCCGAAGTGTGTGCGCGGCAGGAGAGACAAATCAATGTTTTCGCGCCTTTTTTGCCATTTCCAGGTCGAAAAACACACAGGCCCCAAAAATAAAGAAATGGCTGTCCAGCCAAAACTGAGGCTTCAAACTTGATGAAAACAGTGTCTCCCATATTGGAGTAGGGGCTGCTTGTGGTTATTAGGCATTTGCAAGCTCTCCGAAGTGTGTGCGCAGCAGGAGAGACAAATCCATGTTTTTATGCCTTCTTTGGCATTTTCAGGTGGAGAAAAACACAATCCCGAAAGAGAAAGAAAAGGCTGCCGCGCCAACACTGAGGCTTCAAACTTGATGAAAACAGTGTCTCCCATAGTGGAGTAGGGGCTGCTTGTGGTTATTAGGCCTTTGCAAGCTCTCCGAAGTGTGTGCGCAGCAGGAGAGACAAATCCATGTTTTTATGCCTTCTTTGGCATTTTCAGGTGGAGATAAACACAATCCCGAAAGAGAAAGAAATGGCTGCCGCGCCAACACTGAGGCTTCAAACTTGATGAAAACAGTGTCTCCCATAATGGAGTAGGGGCTGCTTGTGGTTATTAGGCATTTGCAAGCTCTCCGAAGTGTGTGCGCAGCAGGAGAGACAAATCCATGTTTTTATGCCTTCTTTGGCATTTTCAGGTGGAGAAAAACACAATCCCGAAAGAGAAAGAAAAGGCTGCCGCGCCAACACTGAGGCTTCAAACTTGATGAAAACAGTGTCTCCCATAGTGGAGTAGGGGCTGCTTGTGGTTATTAGGCCTTTGCAAGCTCTCCGAAGTGTGTGCGCAGCAGGAGAGACAAATCCATGTTTTTATGCCTTCTTTGGCATTTTCAGGTGGAGAAAAACACAATCCCGAAAGAGAAAGAAAAGGCTGCCGCGCCAACACTGAGGCTTCAAACTTGATGAAAACAGTGTCTCCCATATTGGAGTAGGGGCTGCTTGTGGTTATTAGGCATTTGCAAGCTCTCCGAAGTGTGTGCGCAGCAGGAGAGACAAATCCATGTTTTTATGCCTTCTTTGGCATTTTCAGGTGGAGAAAAACACAATCCCGAAAGAGAAAGAAAAGGCTGCCGCGCCAACACTGAGGCTTCAAACTTGATGAAAACAGTGTCTCCCATAGTGGAGTAGGGGCTGCTTGTGGTTATTAGGCCTTTGCAAGCTCTCCGAAGTGTGTGCGCAGCAGGAGAGACAAATCCATGTTTTTATGCCTTCTTTGGCATTTTCAGGTGGAGAAAAACACAATCCCGAAAGAGAAAGAAATGGCTGCCGCGCCAACACTGAGGCTTCAAACTTGATGAAAACAGTGTCTCCCATAATGGAGTAGGGGCTGCTTGTGGTTATTAGGCATTTGCAAGCTCTCCGAAGTGTGTGCGCAGCAGGAGAGACAAATCCATGTTTTTATGCCTTCTTTGGCATTTTCAGGTGGAGAAAAACACAATCCCGAAAGAGAAAGAAATGGCTGCCGCGCCAACACTGAGGCTTCAAACTTGATGAAAACAGTGTCTCCCATAATGGAGTAGGGGCTGCTTGTGGTTATTAGGCATTTGCAAGCTCTCCGAAGTGTGTGCGCAGCAGGAGAGACAAATCCATGTTTTTATGCCTTCTTTGGCATTTTCAGGTGGAGAAAAACACAATCCCGAAAGAGAAAGAAAAGGCTGCCGCGCCAACACTGAGGCTTCAAACTTGATGAAAACAGTGTCTCCCATAGTGGAGTAGGGGCTGCTTGTGGTTATTAGGCCTTTGCAAGCTCTCCGAAGTGTGTGCGCAGCAGGAGAGACAAATCCATGTTTTTATGCCTTCTTTGGCATTTTCAGGTGGAGAAAAACACAATCCCGAAAGAGAAAGAAATGGCTGCCGCGCCAACACTGAGGCTTCAAACTTGATGAAAACAGTGTCTCCCATAATGGAGTAGGGGCTGCTTGTGGTTATTAGGCATTTGCAAGCTCTCCGAAGTGTGTGCGCAGCAGGAGAGACAAATCCATGTTTTTATGCCTTCTTTGGCATTTTCAGGTGGAGAAAAACACAATCCCGAAAGAGAAAGAAATGGCTGCCGCGCCAACACTGAGGCTTCAAACTTGATGAAAACAGTGTCTCCCATAATGGAGTAGGGGCTGCTTGTGGTTATTAGGCCTAATAACCACAAGCAGCCCCTACTCCATTATGGGAGACACTGTTTTCAAGCTCTCCGAAGTGTGTGCGCAGCAGGAGAGACAAATCCATGTTTTTATGCCTTCTTTGGCATTTTCAGGTGGAGAAAAACACAATCCCGAAAGAGAAAGAAAAGGCTGCCGCGCCAACACTGAGGCTTCAAACTTGATGAAAACAGTCTCTCCCATAATAACTCACGGGCTGCTTGTGTTTTTTAGGCCTTTGCACGCTATCGGAAGTGTGTGCGCGGCAGGAGAGACAAATCCATGTTTTCGCGCCTTTTTTGCGATTTCAAGGTCGAAAAACACACAGGCCCCAAAATGAAAGAAACGGCTGCCGCGCCAAAACTATGGCTTCAAACTTGATGAAAACAGTCTCTCCCATAATAACTCACGGGCTGCTTGTGTTTTTTAGGCCTTTGCACGCTATCGGAAGTGTGTGCGCGGCAGGAGAGACAAATCCATGTTTTCACGCCTTTTTTGCCATTTCCAGGTCAAAAAACACAAAGGCCCCAAAAATAAAGAAACGGCTGTCCAGCTAAAACTGAGGCTTCAAACTTGATGAAAACAGTCTCTCAGACAATAACTCAAGGGCCGCTTGTGTTTTTTAGGCCTTCGCAAGCTATCGGAAGTGTGTGCGCGGCAGGAGAGACAAATCCATGTTTTCGCACCTTTTTTGCCATTTCCAGGTCGAAAAACACAAAGGCCCCAAAATGAAAGAAACGGCTGCCGCGCCAAAACTATGGCTTCAAACTTGATGAAAACTGTCTCTCCCACAATAACTCAAGGGCTGCTTGTGTTTTTTAGGCCTTCGCAAGATATCGGAAGTGTGTGCGCGGCCGGAGAGACAAATCAATGTTTTCGCGACTTTTTTGCGATTTCAAGGTCGAAAAACACATAGGCCCCAAAATGAAAGAAACGGCTGGCGCGCCAAAACTATGGCTTCAAACTTGATGAAAACAGTCTCTCCCATAATAACTCACGGGCTGCTTGTGTTTTTTAGGCCTTTGCACGCTATCGGAAGTGTGTGCGCGGCAGGAGAGACAAATCCATGTTTTCGCGCCTTTTTTGCCATTTCCAGGTCGAAAAACACAAAGGCCCCAAAATGAAAGAAACGGCTGCCGCGCCAAAACTATGACTTCAAACTTGATGAAAACAGTCTCTCCCACAATAACTCAAGGACTGCTTGTGTTTTTTAGGCCTTTGAACGCTATCGGAAGTGTGTGCGCGGCAGGAGAGACAAATCCATGTTTTCGCGCCTTTTTTGCCATTTCCAGGTCGAAAAACACAAAGGCCCCAAAAATAAAGAAACGGCTGTCCAGCCAAAACTGAGGCTTCAAACTTGATGAAAACAGTCTCTCAGACAATAACTCAAGGGCTGCTTGTGTTTTTTAGGCCTTCGCAAGATATCGGAAGTGTGTGCTCGGCAGGAGAGACAAATCCATGTTTTCACGCCTTTTTTGCGATTTCAAGGTCGAAAAACACATAGGCCCCAAAATGAAAGAAACGGCTGCCGCGCCAAAACTATGGCTTCAAACTTGATGAAAACAGTCTCTCCCATAATAACTCACGGGCTGCTTGTGTTTTTTAGGCCTTTGCACGCTATCGAAAGTGTGTGCGCGGCAGGAGAGACAAATCCATGTTTCCGCGCTTTTTTTGCCATTTCCAGGTCGAAAAACACAAAGGCCCCAAAATGAAAGAAACGGCTGCCGCGCCAAAACTATGACTTCAAACTTGATGAAAACAGTCTCTCCCACAATAACTCAAGGGCTGCTTGTGTTTTTTAGGCCTTCGCAAGATATCGGAAGTGTGTGCGCGGCAGGAGAGACAAATCAATGTTTTCGCGACTTTTTTGCGATTTCAAGGTCGAAAAACACATAGGCCCCAAAATTAAAGAAACGGCTGGCGCGCCAAAACTATGGCTTCAAACTTGATGAAAACAGTCTCTCACATAATAACTCACGGGCTGCTTGTGTTTTTTAGACCTTTGCACGCTATCGGAAGTGTGTGCGCGGCAGGAGAGACAAATCCATGTTTTCGCGCCTTTTTTGCGATTTCAAGGTCGAAAAACACATAGGCCCCAAAATGAAAGAAACGGCTGAGGCGCCAAAACTATGGCTTCAAACTTGATGAAAACAGTCTCTCCCATAATAACTCACGGGCTGCTTGTGTTTTTTAGGCCTTTGCACGCTATCGGAAGTGTGTGCGCGGCAGGAGAGACAAATCCATGTTTTCGCGCCTTTTTTGCGATTTCAAGGTCGAAAAACACATAGGCCCCAAAATGAAAGAAACGGCTGCCGCGCCAAAACTATGGCTTCAAACTTGATGAAAACAGTCTCTCCCATAATAACTCACGGGCTGCTTGTGTTTTTTAGGCCTTTGCACGCTATCGGAAGTGTGTGCGCGGCAGGAGAGACAAATCCATGTTTTCGCGCCTTTTTTGCCATTTCCAGGTCGAAGAAAACAAAGGCCCCAAAAATAAAGAAACGGCTGTCGAGCCAAAACTGAGGCTTCAAACTTGATTAAAACAGTCTCTCAGACAATAACTCAAGGGCCGCTTGTGTTTTTTAGGCCTTCGCAAGCTATCGGAAGTGTGTGCGCGGCAGGAGAGACAAATCCATGTTTTCGCGCCTTTTTTACGATTTCAAGGTCGAAAAACACATAGGCCCCAAAATGAAAGAAACGGCTGCCGCGCCAAAACTATGGCTTCAAACTTGATGAAAACATTCTCTCCCACAATAACTCAAGGGCTGCTTGTGTTTTTTAGGCCTTCGCAAGCTATCGGAAGTGTGTGCGCGGCAGGAGAGACAAATCCATGTTTTCGCGCCTTTTTTGCCATTTCCAGGTCGAAAAACACAAAGGCCCCAAAAATAAAGAAACGGCTGTCCAGCCAAAACTGAGGCTTCAAACTTGATGAAAACAGTCTCTCCCACAATAACTCACGGCCCGCTTGTGTTTTTTAGGCCTTCGCAAGCTATCGGAAGTGTGTGCGCGGCAGGAGAGACAAATCAATGTTTTCGCGCCTTTTTTGCCATTTCCAGGTCGAAAAACACACAGGCCCCAAAAATAAAGAAATGGCTGTCCAGCCAAAACTGAGGCTTCAAACTTGATGAAAACAGTGTCTCCCATATTGGAGTAGGGGCTGCTTGTGGTTATTAGGCATTTGCAAGCTCTCCGAAGTGTGTGCGCAGCAGGAGAAACAAATCCATGTTTTTATGCCTTCTTTGGCATTTTCAGGTGGAGAAAAACACAATCCCGAAAGAGAAAGAAAAGGCTGCCGCGCCAACACTGAGGCTTCAAACTTGATGAAAACAGTGTCTCCCATAGTGGAGTAGGGGCTGCTTGTGGTTATTAGGCCTTTGCAAGCTCTCCGAAGTGTGTGCGCGGCAGGAGAGACAAATCAATGTTTTCGCGCCTTTTTTGCCATTTCCAGGTCGAAAAACACACAGGCCCCAAAAATAAAGAAATGGCTGTCCAGCCAAAACTGAGGCTTCAAACTTGATGAAAACAGTGTCTCCCATATTGGAGTAGGGGCTGCTTGTGGTTATTAGGCATTTGCAAGCTCTCCGAAGTGTGTGCGCAGCAGGAGAGACAAATCCATGTTTTTATGCCTTCTTTGGCATTTTCAGGTGGAGAAAAACACAATCCCGAAAGAGAAAGAAAAGGCTGCCGCGCCAACACTGAGGCTTCAAACTTGATGAAAACAGTGTCTCCCATAGTGGAGTAGGGGCTGCTTGTGGTTATTAGGCCTTTGCAAGCTCTCCGAAGTGTGTGCGCAGCAGGAGAGACAAATCCATGTTTTTATGCCTTCTTTGGCATTTTCAGGTGGAGAAAAACACAATCCCGAAAGAGAAAGAAATGGCTGCCGCGCCAACACTGAGGCTTCAAACTTGATGAAAACAGTGTCTCCCATAATGGAGTAGGGGCTGCTTGTGGTTATTAGGCATTTGCAAGCTCTCCGAAGTGTGTGCGCAGCAGGAGAGACAAATCCATGTTTTTATGCCTTCTTTGGCATTTTCAGGTGGAGAAAAACACAATCCCGAAAGAGAAAGAAAAGGCTGCCGCGCCAACACTGAGGCTTCAAACTTGATGAAAACAGTGTCTCCCATAGTGGAGTAGGGGCTGCTTGTGGTTATTAGGCATTTGCAAGCTCTCCGAAGTGTGTGCGCAGCAGGAGAGACAAATCCATGTTTTTATGCCTTCTTTGGCATTTTCAGGTGGAGAAAAACACAATCCCGAAAGAGAAAGAAAAGGCTGCCGCGCCAACACTGAGGCTTCAAACTTGATGAAAACAGTGTCTCCCATAGTGGAGTAGGGGCTGCTTGTGGTTATTAGGCCTTTGCAAGCTCTCCGAAGTGTGTGCGCAGCAGGAGAGACAAATCCATGTTTTTATGCCTTCTTTGGCATTTTCAGGTGGAGAAAAACACAATCCCGAAAGAGAAAGAAATGGCTGCCGCGCCAACACTGAGGCTTCAAACTTGATGAAAACAGTGTCTCCCATAATGGAGTAGGGGCTGCTTGTGGTTATTAGGCATTTGCAAGCTCTCCGAAGTGTGTGCGCAGCAGGAGAGACAAATCCATGTTTTTATGCCTTCTTTGGCATTTTCAGGTGGAGAAAAACACAATCCCGAAAGAGAAAGAAATGGCTGCCGCGCCAACACTGAGGCTTCAAACTTGATGAAAACAGTGTCTCCCATAATGGAGTAGGGGCTGCTTGTGGTTATTAGGCATTTGCAAGCTCTCCGAAGTGTGTGCGCAGCAGGAGAGACAAATCCATGTTTTTATGCCTTCTTTGGCATTTTCAGGTGGAGAAAAACACAATCCCGAAAGAGAAAGAAAAGGCTGCCGCGCCAACACTGAGGCTTCAAACTTGATGAAAACAGTCTCTCCCATAATAACTCACGGGCTGCTTGTGTTTTTTAGGCCTTCGCAAGATATCGGAAGTGTGTGCGCGGCAGGAGAGACAAATCAATGTTTTCGCGACTTTTTTGCGATTTCAAGGTCGAAAAACACATAGGCCCCAAAATGAAAGAAACGGCTGGCGCGCCAAAACTATGGCTTCAAACTTGATGAAAACAGTCTCTCCCATAATAACTCACGGGCTGCTTGTGTTTTTTAGGCCTTTGCACGCTATCGGAAGTGTGTGCGCGGCAGGAGAGACAAATCCATGTTTTCGCGCCTTTTTTGCCATTTCCAGGTCGAAAAACACAAAGGCCCCAAAATGAAAGAAACGGCTGCCGCGCCAAAACTATGACTTCAAACTTGATGAAAACAGTCTCTCCCACAATAACTCAAGGGCTGCTTGTGTTTTTTAGGCCTTCGCAAGATATCGGAAGTGTGTGCGCGGCAGGAGAGACAAATCAATGTTTTCGCGACTTTTTTGCGATTTCAAGGTCGAAAAACACATAGGCCCCAAAAATAAAGAAACGGCTGTCCAGCCAAAACTGAGGCTTCAAACTTGATGAAAACAGTCTCTCAGACAATAACTCAAGGGCTGCTTGTGTTTTTTAGGCCTTCGCAAGATATCGGAAGTGTGTGCTCGGCAGGAGAGACAAATCCATGTTTTCGCGCCTTTTTTGCCATTTCAAGGTCGAAAAACACATAGGCCCCAAAATGAAAGAAACGGCTGCCGCGCCAAAACTATGGCTTCAAACTTGATGAAAACAGTCTCTCCCATAATAACTCACGGGCTGCTTGTGTTTTTTAGGCCTTTGCACGCTATCGGAAGTGTGTGCGCGGCAGGAGAGACAAATCCATGTTTTCGCGCCTTTTTTGCCATTTCCAGGTCGAAAAACACAAAGGCCCCAAAATGAAAGAAACGGCTGCCGCGCCAAAACTATGACTTCAAACTTGATGAAAACAGTCTCTCCCACAATAACTCAAGGGCTGCTTGTGTTTTTTAGGCCTTCGCAAGATATCGGAAGTGTGTGCGCGGCAGGAGAGACAAATCAATGTTTTCGCGACTTTTTTGCGATTTCAAGGTCGAAAAACACATAGGCCCCAAAATTAAAGAAACGGCTGGCGCGCCAAAACTATGGCTTCAAACTTGATGAAAACAGTCTCTCCCATAATAACTCACGGGCTGCTTGTGTTTTTTAGACCTTTGCACGCTATCGGAAGTGTGTGCGCGGCAGGAGAGACAAATCCATGTTTTCGCGCCTTTTTTGCGATTTCAAGGTCGAAAAACACATAGGCCCCAAAATGAAAGAAACGGCTGAGGCGCCAAAACTATGGCTTCAAACTTGATGAAAACAGTCTCTCCCATAATAACTCACGGGCTGCTTGTGTTTTTTAGGCCTTTGCACGCTATCGGAAGTGTGTGCGCGGCAGGAGAGACAAATCCATGTTTTCGCGCCTTTTTTGCGATTTCAAGGTCGAAAAACACATAGGCCCCAAAATGAAAGAAACGGCTGCCGCGCCAAAACTATGGCTTCAAACTTGATGAAAACAGTCTCTCCCATAATAACTCACGGGCTGCTTGTGTTTTTTAGGCCTTTGCACGCTATCGGAAGTGTGTGCGCGGCAGGAGAGACAAATCCATGTTTTCGCGCCTTTTTTGCCATTTCCAGGTCGAAGAAAACAAAGGCCCCAAAAATAAAGAAACGGCTGTCGAGCCAAAACTGAGGCTTCAAACTTGATTAAAACAGTCTCTCAGACAATAACTCAAGGGCCGCTTGTGTTTTTTAGGCCTTCGCAAGCTATCGGAAGTGTGTGCGCGGCAGGAGAGACAAATCCATGTTTTCGCGCCTTTTTTACGATTTCAAGGTCGAAAAACACATAGGCCCCAAAATGAAAGAAACGGCTGCCGCGCCAAAACTATGGCTTCAAACTTGATGAAAACATTCTCTCCCACAATAACTCAAGGGCTGCTTGTGTTTTTTAGGCCTTCGCAAGCTATCGGAAGTGTGTGCGCGGCAGGAGAGACAAATCCATGTTTTCGCGCCTTTTTTGCCATTTCCAGGTCGAAAAACACAAAGGCCCCAAAAATAAAGAAACGGCTGTCCAGCCAAAACTGAGGCTTCAAACTTGATGAAAACAGTCTCTCCCACAATAACTCACGGCCCGCTTGTGTTTTTTAGGCCTTCGCAAGCTATCGGAAGTGTGTGCGCGGCAGGAGAGACAAATCAATGTTTTCGCGCCTTTTTTGCCATTTCCAGGTCGAAAAACACACAGGCCCCAAAAATAAAGAAATGGCTGTCCAGCCAAAACTGAGGCTTCAAACTTGATGAAAACAGTGTCTCCCATATTGGAGTAGGGGCTGCTTGTGGTTATTAGGCATTTGCAAGCTCTCCGAAGTGTGTGCGCAGCAGGAGAGACAAATCCATGTTTTTATGCCTTCTTTGGCATTTTCAGGTGGAGAAAAACACAATCCCGAAAGAGAAAGAAAAGGCTGCCGCGCCAACACTGAGGCTTCAAACTTGATGAAAACAGTGTCTCCCATAGTGGAGTAGGGGCTGCTTGTGGTTATTAGGCCTTTGCAAGCTCTCCGAAGTGTGTGCGCGGCAGGAGAGACAAATCAATGTTTTCGCGCCTTTTTTGCCATTTTCAGGTCGAAAAACACACAGGCCCCAAAAATAAAGAAATGGCTGTCCAGCCAAAACTGAGGCTTCAAACTTGATGAAAACAGTGTCTCCCATATTGGAGTAGGGGCTGCTTGTGGTTATTAGGCATTTGCAAGCTCTCCGAAGTGTGTGCGCAGCAGGAGAGACAAATCCATGTTTTTATGCCTTCTTTGGCATTTTCAGGTGGAGAAAAACACAATCCCGAAAGAGAAAGAAAAGGCTGCCGCGCCAACACTGAGGCTTCAAACTTGATGAAAACAGTGTCTCCCATAGTGGAGTAGGGGCTGCTTGTGGTTATTAGGCCTTTGCAAGCTCTCCGAAGTGTGTGCGCAGCAGGAGAGACAAATCCATGTTTTTATGCCTTCTTTGGCATTTTCAGGTGGAGAAAAACACAATCCCGAAAGAGAAAGAAATGGCTGCCGCGCCAACACTGAGGCTTCAAACTTGATGAAAACAGTGTCTCCCATAATGGAGTAGGGGCTGCTTGTGGTTATTAGGCATTTGCAAGCTCTCCGAAGTGTGTGCGCAGCAGGAGAGACAAATCCATGTTTTTATGCCTTCTTTGGCATTTTCAGGTGGAGAAAAACACAATCCCGAAAGAGAAAGAAAAGGCTGCCGCGCCAACACTGAGGCTTCAAACTTGATGAAAACAGTGTCTCCCATAGTGGAGTAGGGGCTGCTTGTGGTTATTAGGCCTTTGCAAGCTCTCCGAAGTGTGTGCGCAGCAGGAGAGACAAATCCATGTTTTTATGCCTTCTTTGGCATTTTCAGGTGGAGAAAAACACAATCCCGAAAGAGAAAGAAAAGGCTGCCGCGCCAACACTGAGGCTTCAAACTTGATGAAAACAGTGTCTCCCATATTGGATTAGGGGCTGCTTGTGGTTATTAGGCATTTGCAAGCTCTCCGAAGTGTGTGCGCAGCAGGAGAGACAAATCCATGTTTTTATGCCTTCTTTGGCATTTTCAGGTGGAGAAAAACACAATCCCGAAAGAGAAAGAAAAGGCTGCCGCGCCAACACTGAGGCTTCAAACTTGATGAAAACAGTGTCTCCCATAGTGGAGTAGGGGCTGCTTGTGGTTATTAGGCCTTTGCAAGCTCTCCGAAGTGTGTGCGCAGCAGGAGAGACAAATCCATGTTTTTATGCCTTCTTTGGCATTTTCAGGTGGAGAAAAACACAATCCCGAAAGAGAAAGAAATGGCTGCCGCGCCAACACTGAGGCTTCAAACTTGATGAAAACAGTGTCTCCCATAATGGAGTAGGGGCTGCTTGTGGTTATTAGGCATTTGCAAGCTCTCCGAAGTGTGTGCGCAGCAGGAGAGACAAATCCATGTTTTTATGCCTTCTTTGGCATTTTCAGGTGGAGAAAAACACAATCCCGAAAGAGAAAGAAAAGGCTGCCGCGCCAACACTGAGGCTTCAAACTTGATGAAAACAGTGTCTCCCATAGTGGAGTAGGGGCTGCTTGTGGTTATTAGGCCTTTGCAAGCTCTCCGAAGTGTGTGCGCAGCAGGAGAGACAAATCCATGTTTTTATGCCTTCTTTGGCATTTTCAGGTGGAGAAAAACACAATCCCGAAAGAGAAAGAAATGGCTGCCGCGCCAACACTGAGGCTTCAAACTTGATGAAAACAGTGTCTCCCATAATGGAGTAGGGGCTGCTTGTGGTTATTAGGCATTTGCAAGCTCTCCGAAGTGTGTGCGCAGCAGGAGAGACAAATCCATGTTTTTATGCCTTCTTTGGCATTTTCAGGTGGAGAAAAACACAATCCCGAAAGAGAAAGAAATGGCTGCCGCGCCAACACTGAGGCTTCAAACTTGATGAAAACAGTGTCTCCCATAATGGAGTAGGGGCTGCTTGTGGTTATTAGGCCTAATAACCACAAGCAGCCCCTACTCCATTATGGGAGACACTGTTTTCAAGCTCTCCGAAGTGTGTGCGCAGCAGGAGAGACAAATCCATGTTTTTATGCCTTCTTTGGCATTTTCAGGTGGAGAAAAACACAATCCCGAAAGAGAAAGAAAAGGCTGCCGCGCCAACACTGAGGCTTCAAACTTGATGAAAACAGTCTCTCCCATAATAACTCACGGGCTGCTTGTGTTTTTTAGGCCTTTGCACGCTATCGGAAGTGTGTGCGCGGCAGGAGAGACAAATCCATGTTTTCACGCCTTTTTTGCCATTTCCAGGTCAAAAAACACAAAGGCCCCAAAAATAAAGAAACGGCTGTCCAGCTAAAACTGAGGCTTCAAACTTGATGAAAACAGTCTCTCAGACAATAACTCAAGGGCCGCTTGTGTTTTTTAGGCCTTCGCAAGCTATCGGAAGTGTGTGCGCGGCAGTAGAGACAAATCCATGTTTTCGCACCTTTTTTGCCATTTCCAGGTCGAAAAACACAAAGGCCCCAAAATGAAAGAAACGGCTGCCGCGCCAAAACTATGGCTTCAAACTTGATGAAAACTGTCTCTCCCACAATAACTCAAGGGCTGCTTGTGTTTTTTAGGCCTTCGCAACATATCGGAAGTGTGTGCGCGGCAGGAGAGACAAATCAATGTTTTCGCGACTTTTTTGCGATTTCAAGGTCGAAAAACACATAGGCCCCAAAATGAAAGAAACGGCTGGCGCGCCAAAACTATGGCTTCAAACTTGATGAAAACAGTCTCTCCCATAATAACTCACGGGCTGCTTGTGTTTTTTAGGCCTTCGCAAGATATCGGAAGTGTGTGCGCGGCAGGAGAGACAAATCCATGTTTTCGCGCCTTTTTTGCGATTTCAAGGTCGAAAAACACATAGGCCCCAAAATGAAAGAAACGGCTGCCGCGCCAAAACTATGGCTTCAAACTTGATGAAAACTGTCTCTCCCATAATAACTCACGGGCTGCTTGTGTTTTTTAGGCCTTTGCACGCTATCGGAAGTGTGTGCGCGGCAGGAGAGACAAATCCATGTTTTCGCGCCTTTTTTGCGATTTCAAGGTCGAAAAACACATAGGCCCCAAAATGAAAGAAACGGCTGCCGCGCCAAAACTATGGCTTCAAACTTGATGAAAACAGTCTCTCCCATAATAACTCACGGGCTGCTTGTGTTTTTTAGGCCTTTGCACGCTATCGGAAGTGTGTGCGCGGCAGGAGAGACAAATCCATGTTTTCGCGCCTTTTTTGCCATTTCCAGGTCGAAGAAAACAAAGGCCCCAAAAATAAAGAAACGGCTGTCCAGCCAAAACTGAGGCTTCAAACTTGATTAAAACAGTCTCTCAGACAATAACTCAAGGGCCGCTTGTGTTTTTTAGGCCTTCGCAAGCTATCGGAAGTGTGTGCGCGGCAGGAGAGACAAATCCATGTTTTCGCGCCTTTTTTACGATTTCAAGGTCGAAAAACACATAGGCCCCAAAATGAAAGAAACGGCTGCCGCGCCAAAACTATGGCTTCAAACTTGATGAAAACATTCTCTCCCACAATAACTCAAGGGCTGCTTGTGTTTTTTAGGCCTTCGCAAGCTATCGGAAGTGTGTGCGCGGCAGGAGAGACAAATCCATGTTTTCGCGCCTTTTTTGCCATTTCCAGGTCGAAAAACACAAAGGCCCCAAAAATAAAGAAACGGCTGTCCAGCCAAAACTGAGGCTTCAAACTTGATGAAAACAGTCTCTCCCACAATAACTCACGGCCCGCTTGTGTTTTTTAGGCCTTCGCAAGCTATCGGAAGTGTGTGCGCGGCAGGAGAGACAAATCAATGTTTTCGCGCCTTTTTTGCCATTTCCAGGTCGAAAAACACACAGGCCCCAAAAATAAAGAAATGGCTGTCCAGCCAAAACTGAGGCTTCAAACTTGATGAAAACAGTGTCTCCTATATTGGAGTAGGGGCTGCTTGTGGTTATTAGGCATTTGCAAGCTCTCCGAAGTGTGTGCGCAGCAGGAGAGACAAATCCATGTTTTTATGCCTTCTTTGGCATTTTCAGGTGGAGAAAAACACAATCCCGAAAGAGAAAGAAAAGGCTGCCGCGCCAACACTGAGGCTTCAAACTTGATGAAAACAGTGTCTCCCATAGTGGAGTAGGGGCTGCTTGTGGTTATTAGGCCTTTGCAAGCTCTCCGAAGTGTGTGCGCGGCAGGAGAGACAAATCAATGTTTTCGCGCCTTTTTTGCCATTTCCAGGTCGAAAAACACACAGGCCCCAAAAATAAAGAAATGGCTGTCCAGCCAAAACTGAGGCTTCAAACTTGATGAAAACAGTGTCTCCCATATTGGAGTAGGGGCTGCTTGTGGTTATTAGGCATTTGCAAGCTCTCCGAAGTGTGTGCGCGGCAGGAGAGACAAATCCATGTTTTCGCGCCTTTTTTGCGATTTCAAGGTCGAAAAACACATAGGCCCCAAAATGAAAGAAACGGCTGCCGCGCCAAAACTATGGCTTCAAACTTGATGAAAACAGTCTCTCCCATAATAACTCACGGGCTGCTTGTGTTTTTTAGGCCTTTGCAAGCTCTCCGAAGTGTGTGCGCGGCAGGAGAGACAAATCAATGTTTTCGCGCCTTTTTTGCCATTTCCAGGTCGAAAAACACACAGGCCCCAAAAATAAAGAAATGGCTGTCCAGCCAAAACTGAGGCTTCAAACTTGATGAAAACAGTGTCTCCCATATTGGAGTAGGGGCTGCTTGTGGTTATTAGGCATTTGCAAGCTCTCCGAAGTGTGTGCGCGGCAGGAGAGACAAATCCATGTTTTCGCGCCTTTTTTGCGATTTCAAGGTCGAAAAACACATAGGCCCCAAAATGAAAGAAACGGCTGCCGCGCCAAAACTATGGCTTCAAACTTGATGAAAACAGTCTCTCCCATAATAACTCACGGGCTGCTTGTGTTTTTTAGGCCTTTGCACGCTATCAGAAGTGTGTGCGCGGCAGGAGAGACAAATCCATGTTTTCGCGCCTTTTTTGCCATTTCCAGGTCGAAGAAAACAAAGGCCCCAAAAATAAAGAAACGGCTGTCCAGCCAAAACTGAGGCTTCAAACTTGATTAAAACAGTCTCTCAGACAATAACTCAAGGGCCGCTTGTGTTTTTTAGGCCTTCGCAAGCTATCGGAAGTGTGTGCGCGGCAGGAGAGACAAATCCATGTTTTCGCGCCTTTTTTACGATTTCAAGGTCGAAAAACACATAGGCCCCAAAATGAAAGAAACGGCTGCCGCGCCAAAACTATGGCTTCAAACTTGATGAAAACATTCTCTCCCACAATAACTCAAGGGCAGCTTGTGTTTTTTAGGCCTTCGCAAGCTATCGGAAGTGTGTGCGCGGCAGGAGAGACAAATCAATGTTTTCGCGCCTTTTTTGCCATTTCCAGGTCGAAAAACACACAGGCCCCAAAAATAAAGAAATGGCTGTCCAGCCAAAACTGAGGCTTCAAACTTGATGAAAACAGTGTCTCCTATATTGGAGTAGGGGCTGCTTGTGGTTATTAGGCATTTGCAAGCTCTCCGAAGTGTGTGCGCAGCAGGAGAGACAAATCCATGTTTTTATGCCTTCTTTGGCATTTTCAGGTGGAGAAAAACACAATCCCGAAAGAAAAAGAAAAGGCTGCCGCGCCAACACTGAGGCTTCAAACTTGATGAAAACAGTGTCTCCCATAGTGGAGTAGGGGCTGCTTGTGGTTATTAGGCCTTTGCAAGCTCTCCGAAGTGTGTGCGCGGCAGGAGAGACAAATCAATGTTTTCGCGCCTTTTTTGCCATTTCCAGGTCGAAAAACACACAGGCCCCAAAAATAAAGAAATGGCTGTCCAGCCAAAACTGAGGCTTCAAACTTGATGAAAACAGTGTCTCCCATATTGGAGTAGGGGCTGCTTGTGGTTATTAGGCATTTGCAAGCTCTCCGAAGTGTGTGCGCAGCAGGAGAGACAAATCCATGTTTTTATGCCTTCTTTGGCATTTTCAGGTGGAGAAAAACACAATCCCGAAAGAGAAAGAAAAGGCTGCCGCGCCAACACTGAGGCTTCAAACTTGATGAAAACAGTGTCTCCCATAATGGAGTAGGGGCTGCTTGTGGTTATTAGGCATTTGCAAGCTCTCCGAAGTGTGTGCGCAGCAGGAGAGACAAATCCATGTTTTTATGCCTTCTTTGGCATTTTCATGTGGAGAAAAACACAATCCCGAAAGAGAAAGAAAAGGCTGCCGCGCCAACACTGAGGCTTCAAACTTGATGAAAACAGTGTCTCCCATAGTGGAGTAGGGGCTGCTTGTGGTTATTAGGCCTTTGCAAGCTCTCCGAAGTGTGTGCGCAGCAGGAGAGACAAATCCATGTTTTTATGCCTTCTTTGGCATTTTCAGGTGGAGAAAAACACAATCCCGAAAGAGAAAGAAAAGGCTGCCGCGCCAACACTGAGGCTTCAAACTTGATGAAAACAGTGTCTCCCATATTGGAGTAGGGGCTGCTTGTGGTTATTAGGCATTTGCAAGCTCTCCGAAGTGTGTGCGCAGAAGGAGAGACAAATCCATGTTTTTATGCCTTCTTTGGCATTTTCAGGTGGAGAAAAACACAATCCCGAAAGAGAAAGAAAAGGCTGCCGCGCCAACACTGAGGCTTCAAACTTGATGAAAACAGTGTCTCCCATAGTGGAGTAGGGGCTGCTTGTGGTTATTAGGCCTTTGCAAGCTCTCCGAAGTGTGTGCGCAGCAGGAGAGACAAATCCATGTTTTTATGCCTTCTTTGGCATTTTCAGGTGGAGAAAAACACAATCCCGAAAGAGAAAGAAAAGGCTGCCGCGCCAACACTGAGGCTTCAAACTTGATGAAAACAGTGTCTCCCATATTGGAGTAGGGGCTGCTTGTGGTTATTAGGCATTTGCAAGCTCTCCGAAGTGTGTGCGCAGCAGGAGAGACAAATCCATGTTTTTATGCCTTCTTTGGCATTTTCAGGTGGAGAAAAACACAATCCCGAAAGAGAAAGAAAAGGCTGCCGCGCCAACACTGAGGCTTCAAACTTGATGAAAACAGTGTCTCCCATAGTGGAGTAGGGGCTGCTTGTGGTTATTAGGCCTTTGCAAGCTCTCCGAAGTGTGTGCGCGGCAGGAGAGACAAATCAATGTTTTCGCGCCTTTTTTGCCATTTCCAGGTCGAAAAACACACAGGCCCCAAAAATAAAGAAATGGCTGTCCAGCCAAAACTGAGGCTTCAAACTTGATGAAAACAGTGTCTCCCATATTGGAGTAGGGGCTGCTTGTGGTTATTAGGCATTTGCAAGCTCTCCGAAGTGTGTGCGCGGCAGGAGAGACAAATCCATGTTTTCGCGCCTTTTTTGCGATTTCAAGGTCGAAAAACACATAGGCCCCAAAATGAAAGAAACGGCTGCCGCGCCAAAACTATGGCTTCAAACTTGATGAAAACAGTCTCTCCCATAATAACTCACGGGCTGCTTGTGTTTTTTAGGCCTTTGCAAGCTCTCCGAAGTGTGTGCGCGGCAGGAGAGACAAATCAATGTTTTCGCGCCTTTTTTGCCATTTCCAGGTCGAAAAACACACAGGCCCCAAAAATAAAGAAATGGCTGTCCAGCCAAAACTGAGGCTTCAAACTTGATGAAAACAGTGTCTCCCATATTGGAGTAGGGGCTGCTTGTGGTTATTAGGCATTTGCAAGCTCTCCGAAGTGTGTGCGCGGCAGGAGAGACAAATCCATGTTTTCGCGCCTTTTTTGCGATTTCAAGGTCGAAAAACACATAGGCCCCAAAATGAAAGAAACGGCTGCCGCGCCAAAACTATGGCTTCAAACTTGATGAAAACAGTCTCTCCCATAATAACTCACGGGCTGCTTGTGTTTTTTAGGCCTTTGCACGCTATCAGAAGTGTGTGCGCGGCAGGAGAGACAAATCCATGTTTTCGCGCCTTTTTTGCCATTTCCAGGTCGAAGAAAACAAAGGCCCCAAAAATAAAGAAACGGCTGTCCAGCCAAAACTGAGGCTTCAAACTTGATTAAAACAGTCTCTCAGACAATAACTCAAGGGCCGCTTGTGTTTTTTAGGCCTTCGCAAGCTATCGGAAGTGTGTGCGCGGCAGGAGAGACAAATCCATGTTTTCGCGCCTTTTTTACGATTTCAAGGTCGAAAAACACATAGGCCCCAAAATGAAAGAAACGGCTGCCGCGCCAAAACTATGGCTTCAAACTTGATGAAAACATTCTCTCCCACAATAACTCAAGGGCAGCTTGTGTTTTTTAGGCCTTCGCAAGCTATCGGAAGTGTGTGCGCGGCAGGAGAGACAAATCAATGTTTTCGCGCCTTTTTTGCCATTTCCAGGTCGAAAAACACACAGGCCCCAAAAATAAAGAAATGGCTGTCCAGCCAAAACTGAGGCTTCAAACTTGATGAAAACAGTGTCTCCTATATTGGAGTAGGGGCTGCTTGTGGTTATTAGGCATTTGCAAGCTCTCCGAAGTGTGTGCGCAGCAGGAGAGACAAATCCATGTTTTTATGCCTTCTTTGGCATTTTCAGGTGGAGAAAAACACAATCCCGAAAGAAAAAGAAAAGGCTGCCGCGCCAACACTGAGGCTTCAAACTTGATGAAAACAGTGTCTCCCATAGTGGAGTAGGGGCTGCTTGTGGTTATTAGGCCTTTGCAAGCTCTCCGAAGTGTGTGCGCGGCAGGAGAGACAAATCAATGTTTTCGCGCCTTTTTTGCCATTTCCAGGTCGAAAAACACACAGGCCCCAAAAATAAAGAAATGGCTGTCCAGCCAAAACTGAGGCTTCAAACTTGATGAAAACAGTGTCTCCCATATTGGAGTAGGGGCTGCTTGTGGTTATTAGGCATTTGCAAGCTCTCCGAAGTGTGTGCGCAGCAGGAGAGACAAATCCATGTTTTTATGCCTTCTTTGGCATTTTCAGGTGGAGAAAAACACAATCCCGAAAGAGAAAGAAAAGGCTGCCGCGCCAACACTGAGGCTTCAAACTTGATGAAAACAGTGTCTCCCATAATGGAGTAGGGGCTGCTTGTGGTTATTAGGCATTTGCAAGCTCTCCGAAGTGTGTGCGCAGCAGGAGAGACAAATCCATGTTTTTATGCCTTCTTTGGCATTTTCAGGTGGAGAAAAACACAATCCCGAAAGAGAAAGAAAAGGCTGCCGCGCCAACACTGAGGCTTCAAACTTGATGAAAACAGTGTCTCCCATAGTGGAGTAGGGGCTGCTTGTGGTTATTAGGCCTTTGCAAGCTCTCCGAAGTGTGTGCGCAGCAGGAGAGACAAATCCATGTTTTTATGCCTTCTTTGGCATTTTCAGGTGGAGAAAAACACAATCCCGAAAGAGAAAGAAAAGGCTGCCGCGCCAACACTGAGGCTTCAAACTTGATGAAAACAGTGTCTCCCATATTGGAGTAGGGGCTGCTTGTGGTTATTAGGCATTTGCAAGCTCTCCGAAGTGTGTGCGCAGCAGGAGAGACAAATCCATGTTTTTATGCCTTCTTTGGCATTTTCAGGTGGAGAAAAACACAATCCCGAAAGAGAAAGAAAAGGCTGCCGCGCCAACACTGAGGCTTCAAACTTGATGAAAACAGTGTCTCCCATAGTGGAGTAGGGGCTGCTTGTGGTTATTAGGCCTTTGCAAGCTCTCCGAAGTGTGTGCGCAGCAGGAGAGACAAATCCATGTTTTTATGCCTTCTTTGGCATTTTCAGGTGGAGAAAAACACAATCCCGAAAGAGAAAGAAAAGGCTGCCGCGCCAACACTGAGGCTTCAAACTTGATGAAAACAGTGTCTCCCATAGTGGAGTAGGGGCTGCTTGTGGTTATTAGGCCTTTGCAAGCTCTCCGAAGTGTGTGCGCGGCAGGAGAGACAAATCAATGTTTTCGCGCCTTTTTTGCCATTTCCAGGTCGAAAAACACACAGGCCCCAAAAATAAAGAAATGGCTGTCCAGCCAAAACTGAGGCTTCAAACTTGATGAAAACAGTGTCTCCCATATTGGAGTAGGGGCTGCTTGTGGTTATTAGGCATTTGCAAGCTCTCCGAAGTGTGTGCGCGGCAGGAGAGACAAATCCATGTTTTCGCGCCTTTTTTGCGATTTCAAGGTCGAAAAACACATAGGCCCCAAAATGAAAGAAACGGCTGCCGCGCCAAAACTATGGCTTCAAACTTGATGAAAACAGTCTCTCCCATAATAACTCACGGGCTGCTTGTGTTTTTTAGGCCTTTGCAAGCTCTCCGAAGTGTGTGCGCGGCAGGAGAGACAAATCAATGTTTTCGCGCCTTTTTTGCCATTTCCAGGTCGAAAAACACACAGGCCCCAAAAATAAAGAAATGGCTGTCCAGCCAAAACTGAGGCTTCAAACTTGATGAAAACAGTGTCTCCCATATTGGAGTAGGGGCTGCTTGTGGTTATTAGGCATTTGCAAGCTCTCCGAAGTGTGTGCGCGGCAGGAGAGACAAATCCATGTTTTCGCGCCTTTTTTGCGATTTCAAGGTCGAAAAACACATAGGCCCCAAAATGAAAGAAACGGCTGCCGCGCCAAAACTATGGCTTCAAACTTGATGAAAACAGTCTCTCCCATAATAACTCACGGGCTGCTTGTGTTTTTTAGGCCTTTGCACGCTATCAGAAGTGTGTGCGCGGCAGGAGAGACAAATCCATGTTTTCGTGCCTTTTTTGCCATTTCCAGGTCGAAGAAAACAAAGGCCCCAAAAATAAAGAAACGGCTGTCCAGCCAAAACTGAGGCTTCAAACTTGATTAAAACAGTCTCTCAGACAATAACTCAAGGGCCGCTTGTGTTTTTTAGGCCTTCGCAAGCTATCGGAAGTGTGTGCGCGGCAGGAGAGACAAATCCATGTTTTCGCGCCTTTTTTACGATTTCAAGGTCGAAAAACACATAGGCCCCAAAATGAAAGAAACGGCTGCCGCGCCAAAACTATGGCTTCAAACTTGATGAAAACATTCTCTCCCACAATAACTCAAGGGCAGCTTGTGTTTTTTAGGCCTTCGCAAGCTATCGGAAGTGTGTGCGCGGCAGGAGAGACAAATCAATGTTTTCGCGCCTTTTTTGCCATTTCCAGGTCGAAAAACACACAGGCCCCAAAAATAAAGAAATGGCTGTCCAGCCAAAACTGAGGCTTCAAACTTGATGAAAACAGTGTCTCCTATATTGGAGTAGGGGCTGCTTGTGGTTATTAGGCATTTGCAAGCTCTCCGAAGTGTGTGCGCAGCAGGAGAGACAAATCCATGTTTTTATGCCTTCTTTGGCATTTTCAGGTGGAGAAAAACACAATCCCGAAAGAAAAAGAAAAGGCTGCCGCGCCAACACTGAGGCTTCAAACTTGATGAAAACAGTGTCTCCCATAGTGGAGTAGGGGCTGCTTGTGGTTATTAGGCCTTTGCAAGCTCTCCGAAGTGTGTGCGCGGCAGGAGAGACAAATCAATGTTTTCGCGCCTTTTTTGCCATTTCCAGGTCGAAAAACACACAGGCCCCAAAAATAAAGAAATGGCTGTCCAGCCAAAACTGAGGCTTCAAACTTGATGAAAACAGTGTCTCCCATATTGGAGTAGGGGCTGCTTGTGGTTATTAGGCATTTGCAAGCTCTCCGAAGTGTGTGCGCAGCAGGAGAGACAAATCCATGTTTTTATGCCTTCTTTGGCATTTTCAGGTGGAGAAAAACACAATCCCGAAAGAGAAAGAAAAGGCTGCCGCGCCAACACTGAGGCTTCAAACTTGATGAAAACAGTGTCTCCCATAATGGAGTAGGGGCTGCTTGTGGTTATTAGGCATTTGCAAGCTCTCCGAAGTGTGTGCGCAGCAGGAGAGACAAATCCATGTTTTTATGCCTTCTTTGGCATTTTCAGGTGGAGAAAAACACAATCCCGAAAGAGAAAGAAAAGGCTGCCGCGCCAACACTGAGGCTTCAAACTTGATGAAAACAGTGTCTCCCATAGTGGAGTAGGGGCTGCTTGTGGTTATTAGGCCTTTGCAAGCTCTCCGAAGTGTGTGCGCAGCAGGAGAGACAAATCCATGTTTTTATGCCTTCTTTGGCATTTTCAGGTGGAGAAAAACACAATCCCGAAAGAGAAAGAAAAGGCTGCCGCGCCAACACTGAGGCTTCAAACTTGATGAAAACAGTGTCTCCCATAGTGGAGTAGGGGCTGCTTGTGGTTATTAGGCCTTTGCAAGCTCTCCGAAGTGTGTGCGCGGCAGGAGAGACAAATCAATGTTTTCGCGCCTTTTTTGCCATTTCCAGGTCGAAAAACACACAGGCCCCAAAAATAAAGAAATGGCTGTCCAGCCAAAACTGAGGCTTCAAACTTGATGAAAACAGTGTCTCCCATATTGGAGTAGGGGCTGCTTGTGGTTATTAGGCATTTGCAAGCTCTCCGAAGTGTGTGCGCGGCAGGAGAGACAAATCCATGTTTTCGCGCCTTTTTTGCGATTTCAAGGTCGAAAAACACATAGGCCCCAAAATGAAAGAAACGGCTGCCGCGCCAAAACTATGGCTTCAAACTTGATGAAAACAGTCTCTCCCATAATAACTCACGGGCTGCTTGTGTTTTTTAGGCCTTTGCAAGCTCTCCGAAGTGTGTGCGCGGCAGGAGAGACAAATCAATGTTTTCGCGCCTTTTTTGCCATTTCCAGGTCGAAAAACACACAGGCCCCAAAAATAAAGAAATGGCTGTCCAGCCAAAACTGAGGCTTCAAACTTGATGAAAACAGTGTCTCCCATATTGGAGTAGGGGCTGCTTGTGGTTATTAGGCATTTGCAAGCTCTCCGAAGTGTGTGCGCGGCAGGAGAGACAAATCCATGTTTTCGCGCCTTTTTTGCGATTTCAAGGTCGAAAAACACATAGGCCCCAAAATGAAAGAAACGGCTGCCGCGCCAAAACTATGGCTTCAAACTTGATGAAAACAGTCTCTCCCATAATAACTCACGGGCTGCTTGTGTTTTTTAGGCCTTTGCACGCTATCAGAAGTGTGTGCGCGGCAGGAGAGACAAATCCATGTTTTCGCGCCTTTTTTGCCATTTCCAGGTCGAAGAAAACAAAGGCCCCAAAAATAAAGAAACGGCTGTCCAGCCAAAACTGAGGCTTCAAACTTGATTAAAACAGTCTCTCAGACAATAACTCAAGGGCCGCTTGTGTTTTTTAGGCCTTCGCAAGCTATCGGAAGTGTGTGCGCGGCAGGAGAGACAAATCCATGTTTTCGCGCCTTTTTTACGATTTCAAGGTCGAAAAACACAAAGGCCCCAAAATGAAAGAAACGGCTGCCGCGCCAAAACTATGGCTTCAAACTTGATGAAAACATTCTCTCCCACAATAACTCAAGGGCAGCTTGTGTTTTTTAGGCCTTCGCAAGCTATCGGAAGTGTGTGCGCGGCAGGAGAGACAAATCAATGTTTTCGCGCCTTTTTTGCCATTTCCAGGTCGAAAAACACACAGGCCCCAAAAATAAAGAAATGGCTGTCCAGCCAAAACTGAGGCTTCAAACTTGATGAAAACAGTGTCTCCTATATTGGAGTAGGGGCTGCTTGTGGTTATTAGGCATTTGCAAGCTCTCCGAAGTGTGTGCGCAGCAGGAGAGACAAATCCATGTTTTTATGCCTTCTTTGGCATTTTCAGGTGGAGAAAAACACAATCCCGAAAGAAAAAGAAAAGGCTGCCGCGCCAACACTGAGGCTTCAAACTTGATGAAAACAGTGTCTCCCATAGTGGAGTAGGGGCTGCTTGTGGTTATTAGGCCTTTGCAAGCTCTCCGAAGTGTGTGCGCGGCAGGAGAGACAAATCAATGTTTTCGCGCCTTTTTTGCCATTTCCAGGTCGAAAAACACACAGGCCCCAAAAATAAAGAAATGGCTGTCCAGCCAAAACTGAGGCTTCAAACTTGATGAAAACAGTGTCTCCCATATTGGAGTAGGGGCTGCTTGTGGTTATTAGGCATTTGCAAGCTCTCCGAAGTGTGTGCGCAGCAGGAGAGACAAATCCATGTTTTTATGCCTTCTTTGGCATTTTCAGGTGGAGAAAAACACAATCCCGAAAGAGAAAGAAAAGGCTGCCGCGCCAACACTGAGGCTTCAAACTTGATGAAAACAGTGTCTCCCATATTGGAGTAGGGGCTGCTTGTGGTTATTAGGCATTTGCAAGCTCTCCGAAGTGTGTGCGCAGCAGGAGAGACAAATCCATGTTTTTATGCCTTCTTTGGCATTTTCAGGTGGAGAAAAACACAATCCCGAAAGAGAAAGAAAAGGCTGCCGCGCCAACACTGAGGCTTCAAACTTGATGAAAACAGTGTCTCCCATAGTGGAGTAGGGGCTGCTTGTGGTTATTAGGCCTTTGCAAGCTCTCCGAAGTGTGTGCGCGGCAGGAGAGACAAATCAATGTTTTCGCGCCTTTTTTGCCATTTCCAGGTCGAAAAACACACAGGCCCCAAAAATAAAGAAATGGCTGTCCAGCCAAAACTGAGGCTTCAAACTTGATGAAAACAGTGTCTCCCATATTGGAGTAGGGGCTGCTTGTGGTTATTAGGCATTTGCAAGCTCTCCGAAGTGTGTGCGCGGCAGGAGAGACAAATCCATGTTTTCGCGCCTTTTTTGCGATTTCAAGGTCGAAAAACACATAGGCCCCAAAATGAAAGAAACGGCTGCCGCGCCAAAACTATGGCTTCAAACTTGATGAAAACAGTCTCTCCCATAATAACTCACGGGCTGCTTGTGTTTTTTAGGCCTTTGCAAGCTCTCCGAAGTGTGTGCGCGGCAGGAGAGACAAATCAATGTTTTCGCGCCTTTTTTGCCATTTCCAGGTCGAAAAACACACAGGCCCCAAAAATAAAGAAATGGCTGTCCAGCCAAAACTGAGGCTTCAAACTTGATGAAAACAGTGTCTCCCATATTGGAGTAGGGGCTGCTTGTGGTTATTAGGCATTTGCAAGCTCTCCGAAGTGTGTGCGCGGCAGGAGAGACAAATCCATGTTTTCGCGCCTTTTTTGCGATTTCAAGGTCGAAAAACACATAGGCCCCAAAATGAAAGAAACGGCTGCCGCGCCAAAACTATGGCTTCAAACTTGATGAAAACAGTCTCTCCCATAATAACTCACGGGCTGCTTGTGTTTTTTAGGCCTTTGCACGCTATCAGAAGTGTGTGCGCGGCAGGAGAGACAAATCCATGTTTTCGCGCCTTTTTTGCCATTTCCAGGTCGAAGAAAACAAAGGCCCCAAAAATAAAGAAACGGCTGTCCAGCCAAAACTGAGGCTTCAAACTTGATTAAAACAGTCTCTCAGACAATAACTCAAGGGCCGCTTGTGTTTTTTAGGCCTTCGCAAGCTATCGGAAGTGTGTGCGCGGCAGGAGAGACAAATCCATGTTTTCGCGCCTTTTTTACGATTTCAAGGTCGAAAAACACATAGGCCCCAAAATGAAAGAAACGGCTGCCGCGCCAAAACTATGGCTTCAAACTTGATGAAAACATTCTCTCCCACAATAACTCAAGGGCAGCTTGTGTTTTTTAGGCCTTCGCAAGCTATCGGAAGTGTGTGCGCGGCAGGAGAGACAAATCAATGTTTTCGCGCCTTTTTTGCCATTTCCAGGTCGAAAAACACACAGGCCCCAAAAATAAAGAAATGGCTGTCCAGCCAAAACTGAGGCTTCAAACTTGATGAAAACAGTGTCTCCTATATTGGAGTAGGGGCTGCTTGTGGTTATTAGGCATTTGCAAGCTCTCCGAAGTGTGTGCGCAGCAGGAGAGACAAATCCATGTTTTTATGCCTTCTTTGGCATTTTCAGGTGGAGAAAAACACAATCCCGAAAGAAAAAGAAAAGGCTGCCGCGCCAACACTGAGGCTTCAAACTTGATGAAAACAGTGTCTCCCATAGTGGAGTAGGGGCTGCTTGTGGTTATTAGGCCTTTGCAAGCTCTCCGAAGTGTGTGCGCGGCAGGAGAGACAAATCAATGTTTTCGCGCCTTTTTTGCCATTTCCAGGTCGAAAAACACACAGGCCCCAAAAATAAAGAAATGGCTGTCCAGCCAAAACTGAGGCTTCAAACTTGATGAAAACAGTGTCTCCCATATTGGAGTAGGGGCTGCTTGTGGTTATTAGGCATTTGCAAGCTCTCCGAAGTGTGTGCGCAGCAGGAGAGACAAATCCATGTTTTTATGCCTTCTTTGGCATTTTCAGGTGGAGAAAAACACAATCCCGAAAGAGAAAGAAAAGGCTGCCGCGCCAACACTGAGGCTTCAAACTTGATGAAAACAGTGTCTCCCATAATGGAGTAGGGGCTGCTTGTGGTTATTAGGCATTTGCAAGCTCTCCGAAGTGTGTGCGCAGCAGGAGAGACAAATCCATGTTTTTATGCCTTCTTTGGCATTTTCAGGTGGAGAAAAACACAATCCCGAAAGAGAAAGAAAAGGCTGCCGCGCCAACACTGAGGCTTCAAACTTGATGAAAACAGTGTCTCCCATAGTGGAGTAGGGGCTGCTTGTGGTTATTAGGCCTTTGCAAGCTCTCCGAAGTGTGTGCGCAGCAGGAGAGACAAATCCATGTTTTTATGCCTTCTTTGGCATTTTCAGGTGGAGAAAAACACAATCCCGAAAGAGAAAGAAAAGGCTGCCGCGCCAACACTGAGGCTTCAAACTTGATGAAAACAGTGTCTCCCATATTGGAGTAGGGGCTGCTTGTGGTTATTAGGCATTTGCAAGCTCTCCGAAGTGTGTGCGCAGCAGGAGAGACAAATCCATGTTTTTATGCCTTCTTTGGCATTTTCAGGTGGAGAAAAACACAATCCCGAAAGAGAAAGAAAAGGCTGCCGCGCCAACACTGAGGCTTCAAACTTGATGAAAACAGTGTCTCCCATAGTGGAGTAGGGGCTGCTTGTGGTTATTAGGCCTTTGCAAGCTCTCCGAAGTGTGTGCGCAGCAGGAGAGACAAATCCATGTTTTTATGCCTTCTTTGGCATTTTCAGGTGGAGAAAAACACAATCCCGAAAGAGAAAGAAAAGGCTGCCGCGCCAACACTGAGGCTTCAAACTTGATGAAAACAGTGTCTCCCATATTGGAGTAGGGGCTGCTTGTGGTTATTAGGCATTTGCAAGCTCTCCGAAGTGTGTGCGCAGCAGGAGAGACAAATCCATGTTTTTATGCCTTCTTTGGCATTTTCAGGTGGAGAAAAACACAATCCCGAAAGAGAAAGAAAAGGCTGCCGCGCCAACACTGAGGCTTCAAACTTGATGAAAACAGTGTCTCCCATAGTGGAGTAGGGGCTGCTTGTGGTTATTAGGCCTTTGCAAGCTCTCCGAAGTGTGTGCGCAGCAGGAGAGACAAATCCATGTTTTTATGCCTTCTTTGGCATTTTCAGGTGGAGAAAAACACAATCCCGAAAGAGAAAGAAAAGGCTGCCGCGCCAACACTGAGGCTTCAAACTTGATGAAAACAGTGTCTCCCATAGTGGAGTAGGGGCTGCTTGTGGTTATTAGGCCTTTGCAAGCTCTCCGAAGTGTGTGCGCGGCAGGAGAGACAAATCAATGTTTTCGCGCCTTTTTTGCCATTTCCAGGTCGAAAAACACACAGGCCCCAAAAATAAAGAAATGGCTGTCCAGCCAAAACTGAGGCTTCAAACTTGATGAAAACAGTGTCTCCCATATTGGAGTAGGGGCTGCTTGTGGTTATTAGGCATTTGCAAGCTCTCCGAAGTGTGTGCGCGGCAGGAGAGACAAATCCATGTTTTCGCGCCTTTTTTGCGATTTCAAGGTCGAAAAACACATAGGCCCCAAAATGAAAGAAACGGCTGCCGCGCCAAAACTATGGCTTCAAACTTGATGAAAACAGTCTCTCCCATAATAACTCACGGGCTGCTTGTGTTTTTTAGGCCTTTGCAAGCTCTCCGAAGTGTGTGCGCGGCAGGAGAGACAAATCAATGTTTTCGCGCCTTTTTTGCCATTTCCAGGTCGAAAAACACACAGGCCCCAAAAATAAAGAAATGGCTGTCCAGCCAAAACTGAGGCTTCAAACTTGATGAAAACAGTGTCTCCCATATTGGAGTAGGGGCTGCTTGTGGTTATTAGGCATTTGCAAGCTCTCCGAAGTGTGTGCGCGGCAGGAGAGACAAATCCATGTTTTCGCGCCTTTTTTGCGATTTCAAGGTCGAAAAACACATAGGCCCCAAAATGAAAGAAACGGCTGCCGCGCCAAAACTATGGCTTCAAACTTGATGAAAACAGTCTCTCCCATAATAACTCACGGGCTGCTTGTGTTTTTTAGGCCTTTGCACGCTATCAGAAGTGTGTGCGCGGCAGGAGAGACAAATCCATGTTTTCGCGCCTTTTTTGCCATTTCCAGGTCGAAGAAAACAAAGGCCCCAAAAATAAAGAAACGGCTGTCCAGCCAAAACTGAGGCTTCAAACTTGATTAAAACAGTCTCTCAGACAATAACTCAAGGGCCGCTTGTGTTTTTTAGGCCTTCGCAAGCTATCGGAAGTGTGTGCGCGGCAGGAGAGACAAATCCATGTTTTCGCGCCTTTTTTACGATTTCAAGGTCGAAAAACACATAGGCCCCAAAATGAAAGAAACGGCTGCCGCGCCAAAACTATGGCTTCAAACTTGATGAAAACATTCTCTCCCACAATAACTCAAGGGCAGCTTGTGTTTTTTAGGCCTTCGCAAGCTATCGGAAGTGTGTGCGCGGCAGGAGAGACAAATCAATGTTTTCGCGCCTTTTTTGCCATTTCCAGGTCGAAAAACACACAGGCCCCAAAAATAAAGAAATGGCTGTCCAGCCAAAACTGAGGCTTCAAACTTGATGAAAACAGTGTCTCCTATATTGGAGTAGGGGCTGCTTGTGGTTATTAGGCATTTGCAAGCTCTCCGAAGTGTGTGCGCAGCAGGAGAGACAAATCCATGTTTTTATGCCTTCTTTGGCATTTTCAGGTGGAGAAAAACACAATCCCGAAAGAAAAAGAAAAGGCTGCCGCGCCAACACTGAGACTTCAAACTTGATGAAAACAGTGTCTCCCATAGTGGAGTAGGGGCTGCTTGTGGTTATTAGGCCTTTGCAAGCTCTCCGAAGTGTGTGCGCGGCAGGAGAGACAAATCAATGTTTTCGCGCCTTTTTTGCCATTTCCAGGTCGAAAAACACACAGGCCCCAAAAATAAAGAAATGGCTGTCCAGCCAAAACTGAGGCTTCAAACTTGATGAAAACAGTGTCTCCCATATTGGAGTAGGGGCTGCTTGTGGTTATTAGGCATTTGCAAGCTCTCCGAAGTGTGTGCGCAGCAGGAGAGACAAATCCATGTTTTTATGCCTTCTTTGGCATTTTCAGGTGGAGAAAAACACAATCCCGAAAGAGAAAGAAAAGGCTGCCGCGCCAACACTGAGGCTTCAAACTTGATGAAAACAGTGTCTCCCATAATGGAGTAGGGGCTGCTTGTGGTTATTAGGCATTTGCAAGCTCTCCGAAGTGTGTGCGCAGCAGGAGAGACAAATCCATGTTTTTATGCCTTCTTTGGCATTTTCAGGTGGAGAAAAACACAATCCCGAAAGAGAAAGAAAAGGCTGCCGCGCCAACACTGAGGCTTCAAACTTGATGAAAACAGTGTCTCCCATAGTGGAGTAGGGGCTGCTTGTGGTTATTAGGCCTTTGCAAGCTCTCCGAAGTGTGTGCGCAGCAGGAGAGACAAATCCATGTTTTTATGCCTTCTTTGGCATTTTCAGGTGGAGAAAAACACAATCCCGAAAGAGAAAGAAAAGGCTGCCGCGCCAACACTGAGGCTTCAAACTTGATGAAAACAGTGTCTCCCATATTGGAGTAGGGGCTGCTTGTGGTTATTAGGCATTTGCAAGCTCTCCGAAGTGTGTGCGCAGCAGGAGAGACAAATCCATGTTTTTATGCCTTCTTTGGCATTTTCAGGTGGAGAAAAACACAATCCCGAAAGAGAAAGAAAAGGCTGCCGCGCCAACACTGAGGCTTCAAACTTGATGAAAACAGTGTCTCCCATAGTGGAGTAGGGGCTGCTTGTGGTTATTAGGCCTTTGCAAGCTCTCCGAAGTGTGTGCGCGGCAGGAGAGACAAATCAATGTTTTCGCGCCTTTTTTGCCATTTCCAGGTCGAAAAACACACAGGCCCCAAAAATAAAGAAATGGCTGTCCAGCCAAAACTGAGGCTTCAAACTTGATGAAAACAGTGTCTCCCATATTGGAGTAGGGGCTGCTTGTGGTTATTAGGCATTTGCAAGCTCTCCGAAGTGTGTGCGCGGCAGGAGAGACAAATCCATGTTTTCGCGCCTTTTTTGCGATTTCAAGGTCGAAAAACACATAGGCCCCAAAATGAAAGAAACGGCTGCCGCGCCAAAACTATGGCTTCAAACTTGATGAAAACAGTCTCTCCCATAATAACTCACGGGCTGCTTGTGTTTTTTAGGCCTTTGCAAGCTCTCCGAAGTGTGTGCGCGGCAGGAGAGACAAATCAATGTTTTCGCGCCTTTTTTGACATTTCCAGGTCGAAAAACACACAGGCCCCAAAAATAAAGAAATGGCTGTCCAGCCAAAACTGAGGCTTCAAACTTGATGAAAACAGTGTCTCCCATATTGGAGTAGGGGCTGCTTGTGGTTATTAGGCATTTGCAAGCTCTCCGAAGTGTGTGCGCGGCAGGAGAGACAAATCCATGTTTTCGCGCCTTTTTTGCGATTTCAAGGTCGAAAAACACATAGGCCCCAAAATGAAAGAAACGGCTGCCGCGCCAAAACTATGGCTTCAAACTTGATGAAAACAGTCTCTCCCATAATAACTCACGGGCTGCTTGTGTTTTTTAGGCCTTTGCACGCTATCAGAAGTGTGTGCGCGGCAGGAGAGACAAATCCATGTTTTCGCGCCTTTTTTGCCATTTCCAGGTCGAAGAAAACAAAGGCCCCAAAAATAAAGAAACGGCTGTCCAGCGAAAACTGAGGCTTCAAACTTGATTAAAACAGTCTCTCAGACAATAACTCAAGGGCCGCTTGTGTTTTTTAGGCCTTCGCAAGCTATCGGAAGTGTGTGCGCGGCAGGAGAGACAAATCCATGTTTTCGCGCCTTTTTTACGATTTCAAGGTCGAAAAACACATAGGCCCCAAAATGAAAGAAACGGCTGCCGCGCCAAAACTATGGCTTCAAACTTGATGAAAACATTCTCTCCCACAATAACTCAAGGGCAGCTTGTGTTTTTTAGGCCTTCGCAAGCTATCGGAAGTGTGTGCGCGGCAGGAGAGACAAATCAATGTTTTCGCGCCTTTTTTGCCATTTCCAGGTCGAAAAACACACAGGCCCCAAAAATAAAGAAATGGCTGTCCAGCCAAAACTGAGGCTTCAAACTTGATGAAAACAGTGTCTCCTATATTGGAGTAGGGGCTGCTTGTGGTTATTAGGCATTTGCAAGCTCTCCGAAGTGTGTGCGCAGCAGGAGAGACAAATCCATGTTTTTATGCCTTCTTTGGCATTTTCAGGTGGAGAAAAACACAATCCCGAAAGAAAAAGAAAAGGCTGCCGCGCCAACACTGAGGCTTCAAACTTGATGAAAACAGTGTCTCCCATAGTGGAGTAGGGGCTGCTTGTGGTTATTAGGCCTTTGCAAGCTCTCCGAAGTGTGTGCGCGGCAGGAGAGACAAATCAATGTTTTCGCGCCTTTTTTGCCATTTCCAGGTCGAAAAACACACAGGCCCCAAAAATAAAGAAATGGCTGTCCAGCCAAAACTGAGGCTTCAAACTTGATGAAAACAGTGTCTCCCATATTGGAGTAGGGGCTGCTTGTGGTTATTAGGCATTTGCAAGCTCTCCGAAGTGTGTGCGCAGCAGGAGAGACAAATCCATGTTTTTATGCCTTCTTTGGCATTTTCAGGTGGAGAAAAACACAATCCCGAAAGAGAAAGAAAAGGCTGCCGCGCCAACACTGAGGCTTCAAACTTGATGAAAACAGTGTCTCCCATAATGGAGTAGGGGCTGCTTGTGGTTATTAGGCATTTGCAAGCTCTCCGAAGTGTGTGCGCAGCAGGAGAGACAAATCCATGTTTTTATGCCTTCTTTGGCATTTTCAGGTGGAGAAAAACACAATCCCGAAAGAGAAAGAAAAGGCTGCCGCGCCAACACTGAGGCTTCAAACTTGATGAAAACAGTGTCTCCCATAGTGGAGTAGGGGCTGCTTGTGGTTATTAGGCCTTTGCAAGCTCTCCGAAGTGTGTGCGCAGCAGGAGAGACAAATCCATGTTTTTATGCCTTCTTTGGCATTTTCAGGTGGAGAAAAACACAATCCCGAAAGAGAAAGAAAAGGCTGCCGCGCCAACACTGAGGCTTCAAACTTGATGAAAACAGTGTCTCCCATATTGGAGTAGGGGCTGCTTGTGGTTATTAGGCATTTGCAAGCTCTCCGAAGTGTGTGCGCAGCAGGAGAGACAAATCCATGTTTTTATGCCTTCTTTGGCATTTTCAGGTGGAGAAAAACACAATCCCGAAAGAGAAAGAAAAGGCTGCCGCGCCAACACTGAGGCTTCAAACTTGATGAAAACAGTGTCTCCCATAGTGGAGTAGGGGCTGCTTGTGGTTATTAGGCCTTTGCAAGCTCTCCGAAGTGTGTGCGCAGCAGGAGAGACAAATCCATGTTTTTATGCCTTCTTTGGCATTTTCAGGTGGAGAAAAACACAATCCCGAAAGAGAAAGAAAAGGCTGTCGCGCCAACACTGAGGCTTCAAACTTGATGAAAACAGTGTCTCCCATATTGGAGTAGGGGCTGCTTGTGGTTATTAGGCATTTGCAAGCTCTCCGAAGTGTGTGCGCAGCAGGAGAGACAAATCCATGTTTTTATGCCTTCTTTGGCATTTTCAGGTGGAGAAAAACACAATCCCGAAAGAGAAAGAAAAGGCTGCCGCGCCAACACTGAGGCTTCAAACTTGATGAAAACAGTGTCTCCCATAGTGGAGTAGGGGCTGCTTGTGGTTATTAGGCCTTTGCAAGCTCTCCGAAGTGTGTGCGCGGCAGGAGAGACAAATCAATGTTTTCGCGCCTTTTTTGCCATTTCCAGGTCGAAAAACACACAGGCCCCAAAAATAAAGAAATGGCTGTCCAGCCAAAACTGAGGCTTCAAACTTGATGAAAACAGTGTCTCCCATATTGGAGTAGGGGCTGCTTGTGGTTATTAGGCATTTGCAAGCTCTCCGAAGTGTGTGCGCGGCAGGAGAGACAAATCCATGTTTTCGCGCCTTTTTTGCGATTTCAAGGTCGAAAAACACATAGGCCCCAAAATGAAAGAAACGGCTGCCGCGCCAAAACTATGGCTTCAAACTTGATGAAAACAGTCTCTCCCATAATAACTCACGGGCTGCTTGTGTTTTTTAGGCCTTTGCAAGCTCTCCGAAGTGTGTGCGCGGCAGGAGAGACAA
Organism: Argentina silus; assembly: GCF_951799395.1. Taxonomy (NCBI): domain Eukaryota; kingdom Metazoa; phylum Chordata; class Actinopteri; order Argentiniformes; family Argentinidae; genus Argentina; species Argentina silus. The sequence continues at coordinate 194,089 of NW_028152582.1, read as the reverse complement.
ATCAATGTTTTCGCGCCTTTTTTGCCATTTCCAGGTCGAAAAACACACAGGCCCCAAAAATAAAGAAATGGCTGTCCAGCCAAAACTGAGGCTTCAAACTTGATGAAAACAGTGTCTCCCATATTGGAGTAGGGGCTGCTTGTGGTTATTAGGCATTTGCAAGCTCTCCGAAGTGTGTGCGCGGCAGGAGAGACAAATCCATGTTTTCGCGCCTTTTTTGCGATTTCAAGGTCGAAAAACACATAGGCCCCAAAATGAAAGAAACGGCTGCCGCGCCAAAACTATGGCTTCAAACTTGATGAAAACAGTCTCTCCCATAATAACTCACGGGCTGCTTGTGTTTTTTAGGCCTTTGCACGCTATCAGAAGTGTGTGCGCGGCAGGAGAGACAAATCCATGTTTTCGCGCCTTTTTTGCCATTTCCAGGTCGAAGAAAACAAAGGCCCCAAAAATAAAGAAACGGCTGTCCAGCCAAAACTGAGGCTTCAAACTTGATTAAAACAGTCTCTCAGACAATAACTCAAGGGCCGCTTGTGTTTTTTAGGCCTTCGCAAGCTATCGGAAGTGTGTGCGCGGCAGGAGAGACAAATCCATGTTTTCGCGCCTTTTTTACGATTTCAAGGTCGAAAAACACATAGGCCCCAAAATGAAAGAAACGGCTGCCGCGCCAAAACTATGGCTTCAAACTTGATGAAAACATTCTCTCCCACAATAACTCAAGGGCAGCTTGTGTTTTTTAGGCCTTCGCAAGCTATCGGAAGTGTGTGCGCGGCAGGAGAGACAAATCAATGTTTTCGCGCCTTTTTTGCCATTTCCAGGTCGAAAAACACACAGGCCCCAAAAATAAAGAAATGGCTGTCCAGCCAAAACTGAGGCTTCAAACTTGATGAAAACAGTGTCTCCTATATTGGAGTAGGGGCTGCTTGTGGTTATTAGGCATTTGCAAGCTCTCCGAAGTGTGTGCGCAGCAGGAGAGACAAATCCATGTTTTTATGCCTTCTTTGGCATTTTCAGGTGGAGAAAAACACAATCCCGAAAGAAAAAGAAAAGGCTGCCGCGCCAACACTGAGGCTTCAAACTTGATGAAAACAGTGTCTCCCATAGTGGAGTAGGGGCTGCTTGTGGTTATTAGGCCTTTGCAAGCTCTCCGAAGTGTGTGCGCGGCAGGAGAGACAAATCAATGTTTTCGCGCCTTTTTTGCCATTTCCAGGTCGAAAAACACACAGGCCCCAAAAATAAAGAAATGGCTGTCCAGCCAAAACTGAGGCTTCAAACTTGATGAAAACAGTGTCTCCCATATTGGAGTAGGGGCTGCTTGTGGTTATTAGGCATTTGCAAGCTCTCCGAAGTGTGTGCGCAGCAGGAGAGACAAATCCATGTTTTTATGCCTTCTTTGGCATTTTCAGGTGGAGAAAAACACAATCCCGAAAGAGAAAGAAAAGGCTGCCGCGCCAACACTGAGGCTTCAAACTTGATGAAAACAGTGTCTCCCATAATGGAGTAGGGGCTGCTTGTGGTTATTAGGCATTTGCAAGCTCTCCGAAGTGTGTGCGCAGCAGGAGAGACAAATCCATGTTTTTATGCCTTCTTTGGCATTTTCAGGTGGAGAAAAACACAATCCCGAAAGAGAAAGAAAAGGCTGCCGCGCCAACACTGAGGCTTCAAACTTGATGAAAACAGTGTCTCCCATAGTGGAGTAGGGGCTGCTTGTGGTTATTAGACTTTGCAAGCTCTCCGAAGTGTGTGCGCAGCAGGAGAGACAAATCCATGTTTTTATGCCTTCTTTGGCATTTTCAGGTGGAGAAAAACACAATCCCGAAAGAGAAAGAAAAGGCTGCCGCGCCAACACTGAGGCTTCAAACTTGATGAAAACAGTGTCTCCCATATTGGAGTAGGGGCTGCTTGTGGTTATTAGGCATTTGCAAGCTCTCCGAAGTGTGTGCGCAGCAGGAGAGACAAATCCATGTTTTTATGCCTTCTTTGGCATTTTCAGGTGGAGAAAAACACAATCCCGAAAGAGAAAGAAAAGGCTGCCGCGCCAACACTGAGGCTTCAAACTTGATGAAAACAGTGTCTCCCATAGTGGAGTAGGGGCTGCTTGTGGTTATTAGGCCTTTGCAAGCTCTCCGAAGTGTGTGCGCAGCAGGAGAGACAAATCCATGTTTTTATGCCTTCTTTGGCATTTTCAGGTGGAGAAAAACACAATCCCGAAAGAGAAAGAAAAGGCTGCCGCGCCAACACTGAGGCTTCAAACTTGATGAAAACAGTGTCTCCCATATTGGAGTAGGGGCTGCTTGTGGTTATTAGGCATTTGCAAGCTCTCCGAAGTGTGTGCGCAGCAGGAGAGACAAATCCATGTTTTTATGCCTTCTTTGGCATTTTCAGGTGGAGAAAAACACAATCCCGAAAGAGAAAGAAAAGGCTGCCGCGCCAACACTGAGGCTTCAAACTTGATGAAAACAGTGTCTCCCATAGTGGAGTAGGGGCTGCTTGTGGTTATTAGGCCTTTGCAAGCTCTCCGAAGTGTGTGCGCGGCAGGAGAGACAAATCAATGTTTTCGCGCCTTTTTTGCCATTTCCAGGTCGAAAAACACACAGGCCCCAAAAATAAAGAAATGGCTGTCCAGCCAAAACTGAGGCTTCAAACTTGATGAAAACAGTGTCTCCCATATTGGAGTAGGGGCTGCTTGTGGTTATTAGGCATTTGCAAGCTCTCCGAAGTGTGTGCGCGGCAGGAGAGACAAATCCATGTTTTCGCGCCTTTTTTGCGATTTCAAGGTCGAAAAACACATAGGCCCCAAAATGAAAGAAACGGCTGCCGCGCCAAAACTATGGCTTCAAACTTGATGAAAACAGTCTCTCCCATAATAACTCACGGGCTGCTTGTGTTTTTTAGGCCTTTGCAAGCTCTCCGAAGTGTGTGCGCGGCAGGAGAGACAAATCAATGTTTTCGCGCCTTTTTTGCCATTTCCAGGTCGAAAAACACACAGGCCCCAAAAATAAAGAAATGGCTGTCCAGCCAAAACTGAGGCTTCAAACTTGATGAAAACAGTGTCTCCCATATTGGAGTAGGGGCTGCTTGTGGTTATTAGGCATTTGCAAGCTCTCCGAAGTGTGTGCGCGGCAGGAGAGACAAATCCATGTTTTCGCGCCTTTTTTGCGATTTCAAGGTCGAAAAACACATAGGCCCCAAAATGAAAGAAACGGCTGCCGCGCCAAAACTATGGCTTCAAACTTGATGAAAACAGTCTCTCCCATAATAACTCACGGGCTGCTTGTGTTTTTTAGGCCTTTGCACGCTATCAGAAGTGTGTGCGCGGCAGGAGAGACAAATCCATGTTTTCGCGCCTTTTTTGCCATTTCCAGGTCGAAGAAAACAAAGGCCCCAAAAATAAAGAAACGGCTGTCCAGCCAAAACTGAGGCTTCAAACTTGATTAAAACAGTCTCTCAGACAATAACTCAAGGGCCGCTTGTGTTTTTTAGGCCTTCGCAAGCTATCGGAAGTGTGTGCGCGGCAGGAGAGACAAATCCATGTTTTCGCGCCTTTTTTACGATTTCAAGGTCGAAAAACACATAGGCCCCAAAATGAAAGAAACGGCTGCCGCGCCAAAACTATGGCTTCAAACTTGATGAAAACATTCTCTCCCACAATAACTCAAGGGCAGCTTGTGTTTTTTAGGCCTTCGCAAGCTATCGGAAGTGTGTGCGCGGCAGGAGAGACAAATCAATGTTTTCGCGCCTTTTTTGCCATTTCCAGGTCGAAAAACACACAGGCCCCAAAAATAAAGAAATGGCTGTCCAGCCAAAACTGAGGCTTCAAACTTGATGAAAACAGTGTCTCCTATATTGGAGTAGGGGCTGCTTGTGGTTATTAGGCATTTGCAAGCTCTCCGAAGTGTGTGCGCAGCAGGAGAGACAAATCCATGTTTTTATGCCTTCTTTGGCATTTTCAGGTGGAGAAAAACACAATCCCGAAAGAAAAAGAAAAGGCTGCCGCGCCAACACTGAGGCTTCAAACTTGATGAAAACAGTGTCTCCCATAGTGGAGTAGGGGCTGCTTGTGGTTATTAGGCCTTTGCAAGCTCTCCGAAGTGTGTGCGCGGCAGGAGAGACAAATCAATGTTTTCGCGCCTTTTTTGCCATTTCCAGGTCGAAAAACACACAGGCCCCAAAAATAAAGAAATGGCTGTCCAGCCAAAACTGAGGCTTCAAACTTGATGAAAACAGTGTCTCCCATATTGGAGTAGGGGCTGCTTGTGGTTATTAGGCATTTGCAAGCTCTCCGAAGTGTGTGCGCAGCAGGAGAGACAAATCCATGTTTTTATGCCTTCTTTGGCATTTTCAGGTGGAGAAAAACACAATCCCGAAAGAGAAAGAAAAGGCTGCCGCGCCAACACTGAGGCTTCAAACTTGATGAAAACAGTGTCTCCCATATTGGAGTAGGGGCTGCTTGTGGTTATTAGGCATTTGCAAGCTCTCCGAAGTGTGTGCGCAGCAGGAGAGACAAATCCATGTTTTTATGCCTTCTTTGGCATTTTCAGGTGGAGAAAAACACAATCCCGAAAGAGAAAGAAAAGGCTGCCGCGCCAACACTGAGGCTTCAAACTTGATGAAAACAGTGTCTCCCATAGTGGAGTAGGGGCTGCTTGTGGTTATTAGGCCTTTGCAAGCTCTCCGAAGTGTGTGCGCAGCAGGAGAGACAAATCCATGTTTTTATGCCTTCTTTGGCATTTTCAGGTGGAGAAAAACACAATCCCGAAAGAGAAAGAAAAGGCTGCCGCGCCAACACTGAGGCTTCAAACTTGATGAAAACAGTGTCTCCCATATTGGAGTAGGGGCTGCTTGTGGTTATTAGGCATTTGCAAGCTCTCCGAAGTGTGTGCGCAGCAGGAGAGACAAATCCATGTTTTTATGCCTTCTTTGGCATTTTCAGGTGGAGAAAAACACAATCCCGAAAGAGAAAGAAAAGGCTGCCGCGCCAACACTGAGGCTTCAAACTTGATGAAAACAGTGTCTCCCATAGTGGAGTAGGGGCTGCTTGTGGTTATTAGGCCTTTGCAAGCTCTCCGAAGTGTGTGCGCGGCAGGAGAGACAAATCAATGTTTTCGCGCCTTTTTTGCCATTTCCAGGTCGAAAAACACACAGGCCCCAAAAATAAAGAAATGGCTGTCCAGCCAAAACTGAGGCTTCAAACTTGATGAAAACAGTGTCTCCCATATTGGAGTAGGGGCTGCTTGTGGTTATTAGGCATTTGCAAGCTCTCCGAAGTGTGTGCGCGGCAGGAGAGACAAATCCATGTTTTCGCGCCTTTTTTGCGATTTCAAGGTCGAAAAACACATAGGCCCCAAAATGAAAGAAACGGCTGCCGCGCCAAAACTATGGCTTCAAACTTGATGAAAACAGTCTCTCCCATAATAACTCACGGGCTGCTTGTGTTTTTTAGGCCTTTGCACGCTATCAGAAGTGTGTGCGCGGCAGGAGAGACAAATCCATGTTTTCGCGCCTTTTTTGCCATTTCCAGGTCGAAGAAAACAAAGGCCCCAAAAATAAAGAAACGGCTGTCCAGCCAAAACTGAGGCTTCAAACTTGATTAAAACAGTCTCTCAGACAATAACTCAAGGGCCGCTTGTGTTTTTTAGGCCTTCGCAAGCTATCGGAAGTGTGTGCGCGGCAGGAGAGACAAATCCATGTTTTCGCGCCTTTTTTACGATTTCAAGGTCGAAAAACACATAGGCCCCAAAATGAAAGAAACGGCTGCCGCGCCAAAACTATGGCTTCAAACTTGATGAAAACATTCTCTCCCACAATAACTCAAGGGCAGCTTGTGTTTTTTAGGCCTTCGCAAGCTATCGGAAGTGTGTGCGCGGCAGGAGAGACAAATCAATGTTTTCGCGCCTTTTTTGCCATTTCCAGGTCGAAAAACACACAGGCCCCAAAAATAAAGAAATGGCTGTCCAGCCAAAACTGAGGCTTCAAACTTGATGAAAACAGTGTCTCCTATATTGGAGTAGGGGCTGCTTGTGGTTATTAGGCATTTGCAAGCTCTCCGAAGTGTGTGCGCAGCAGGAGAGACAAATCCATGTTTTTATGCCTTCTTTGGCATTTTCAGGTGGAGAAAAACACAATCCCGAAAGAAAAAGAAAAGGCTGCCGCGCCAACACTGAGGCTTCAAACTTGATGAAAACAGTGTCTCCCATAGTGGAGTAGGGGCTGCTTGTGGTTATTAGGCCTTTGCAAGCTCTCCGAAGTGTGTGCGCGGCAGGAGAGACAAATCAATGTTTTCGCGCCTTTTTTGCCATTTCCAGGTCGAAAAACACACAGGCCCCAAAAATAAAGAAATGGCTGTCCAGCCAAAACTGAGGCTTCAAACTTGATGAAAACAGTGTCTCCCATATTGGAGTAGGGGCTGCTTGTGGTTATTAGGCATTTGCAAGCTCTCCGAAGTGTGTGCGCAGCAGGAGAGACAAATCCATGTTTTTATGCCTTCTTTGGCATTTTCAGGTGGAGAAAAACACAATCCCGAAAGAGAAAGAAAAGGCTGCCGCGCCAACACTGAGGCTTCAAACTTGATGAAAACAGTGTCTCCCATAATGGAGTAGGGGCTGCTTGTGGTTATTAGGCATTTGCAAGCTCTCCGAAGTGTGTGCGCAGCAGGAGAGACAAATCCATGTTTTTATGCCTTCTTTGGCATTTTCAGGTGGAGAAAAACACAATCCCGAAAGAGAAAGAAAAGGCTGCCGCGCCAACACTGAGGCTTCAAACTTGATGAAAACAGTGTCTCCCATAGTGGAGTAGGGGCTGCTTGTGGTTATTAGGCATTTGCAAGCTCTCCGAAGTGTGTGCGCAGCAGGAGAGACAAATCCATGTTTTTATGCCTTCTTTGGCATTTTCAGGTGGAGAAAAACACAATCCCGAAAGAGAAAGAAAAGGCTGCCGCGCCAACACTGAGGCTTCAAACTTGATGAAAACAGTGTCTCCCATAGTGGAGTAGGGGCTGCTTGTGGTTATTAGGCCTTTGCAAGCTCTCCGAAGTGTGTGCGCAGCAGGAGAGACAAATCCATGTTTTTATGCCTTCTTTGGCATTTTCAGGTGGAGAAAAACACAATCCCGAAAGAGAAAGAAAAGGCTGCCGCGCCAACACTGAGGCTTCAAACTTGATGAAAACAGTGTCTCCCATATTGGAGTAGGGGCTGCTTGTGGTTATTAGGCATTTGCAAGCTCTCCGAAGTGTGTGCGCAGCAGGAGAGACAAATCCATGTTTTTATGCCTTCTTTGGCATTTTCAGGTGGAGAAAAACACAATCCCGAAAGAGAAAGAAAAGGCTGCCGCGCCAACACTGAGGCTTCAAACTTGATGAAAACAGTGTCTCCCATAGTGGAGTAGGGGCTGCTTGTGGTTATTAGGCCTTTGCAAGCTCTCCGAAGTGTGTGCGCGGCAGGAGAGACAAATCAATGTTTTCGCGCCTTTTTTGCCATTTCCAGGTCGAAAAACACACAGGCCCCAAAAATAAAGAAATGGCTGTCCAGCCAAAACTGAGGCTTCAAACTTGATGAAAACAGTGTCTCCCATATTGGAGTAGGGGCTGCTTGTGGTTATTAGGCATTTGCAAGCTCTCCGAAGTGTGTGCGCAGCAGGAGAGACAAATCCATGTTTTCGCGCCTTTTTTGCGATTTCAAGGTCGAAAAACACATAGGCCCCAAAATGAAAGAAACGGCTGCCGCGCCAAAACTATGGCTTCAAACTTGATGAAAACAGTCTCTCCCATAATAACTCACGGGCTGCTTGTGTTTTTTAGGCCTTTGCAAGCTCTCCGAAGTGTGTGCGCGGCAGGAGAGACAAATCAATGTTTTCGCGCCTTTTTTGCCATTTCCAGGTCGAAAAACACACAGGCCCCAAAAATAAAGAAATGGCTGTCCAGCCAAAACTGAGGCTTCAAACTTGATGAAAACAGTGTCTCCCATATTGGAGTAGGGGCTGCTTGTGGTTATTAGGCATTTGCAAGCTCTCCGAAGTGTGTGCGCGGCAGGAGAGACAAATCCATGTTTTCGCGCCTTTTTTGCGATTTCAAGGTCGAAAAACACATAGGCCCCAAAATGAAAGAAACGGCTGCCGCGCCAAAACTATGGCTTCAAACTTGATGAAAACAGTCTCTCCCATAATAACTCACGGGCTGCTTGTGTTTTTTAGGCCTTTGCACGCTATCAGAAGTGTGTGCGCGGCAGGAGAGACAAATCCATGTTTTCGCGCCTTTTTTGCCATTTCCAGGTCGAAGAAAACAAAGGCCCCAAAAATAAAGAAACGGCTGTCCAGCCAAAACTGAGGCTTCAAACTTGATTAAAACAGTCTCTCAGACAATAACTCAAGGGCCGCTTGTGTTTTTTAGGCCTTCGCAAGCTATCGGAAGTGTGTGCGCGGCAGGAGAGACAAATCCATGTTTTCGCGCCTTTTTTACGATTTCAAGGTCGAAAAACACATAGGCCCCAAAATGAAAGAAACGGCTGCCGCGCCAAAACTATGGCTTCAAACTTGATGAAAACATTCTCTCCCACAATAACTCAAGGGCAGCTTGTGTTTTTTAGGCCTTCGCAAGCTATCGGAAGTGTGTGCGCGGCAGGAGAGACAAATCAATGTTTTCGCGCCTTTTTTGCCATTTCCAGGTCGAAAAACACACAGGCCCCAAAAATAAAGAAATGGCTGTCCAGCCAAAACTGAGGCTTCAAACTTGATGAAAACAGTGTCTCCTATATTGGAGTAGGGGCTGCTTGTGGTTATTAGGCATTTGCAAGCTCTCCGAAGTGTGTGCGCAGCAGGAGAGACAAATCCATGTTTTTATGCCTTCTTTGGCATTTTCAGGTGGAGAAAAACACAATCCCGAAAGAAAAAGAAAAGGCTGCCGCGCCAACACTGAGGCTTCAAACTTGATGAAAACAGTGTCTCCCATAGTGGAGTAGGGGCTGCTTGTGGTTATTAGGCCTTTGCAAGCTCTCCGAAGTGTGTGCGCGGCAGGAGAGACAAATCAATGTTTTCGCGCCTTTTTTGCCATTTCCAGGTCGAAAAACACACAGGCCCCAAAAATAAAGAAATGGCTGTCCAGCCAAAACTGAGGCTTCAAACTTGATGAAAACAGTGTCTCCCATATTGGAGTAGGGGCTGCTTGTGGTTATTAGGCATTTGCAAGCTCTCCGAAGTGTGTGCGCAGCAGGAGAGACAAATCCATGTTTTTATGCCTTCTTTGGCATTTTCAGGTGGAGAAAAACACAATCCCGAAAGAAAAAGAAAAGGCTGCCGCGCCAACACTGAGGCTTCAAACTTGATGAAAACAGTGTCTCCCATAGTGGAGTAGGGGCTGCTTGTGGTTATTAGGCCTTTGCAAGCTCTCCGAAGTGTGTGCGCGGCAGGAGAGACAAATCAATGTTTTCGCGCCTTTTTTGCCATTTCCAGGTCGAAAAACACACAGGCCCCAAAAATAAAGAAATGGCTGTCCAGCCAAAACTGAGGCTTCAAACTTGATGAAAACAGTGTCTCCCATATTGGAGTAGGGGCTGCTTGTGGTTATTAGGCCTTTGCAAGCTCTCCGAAGTGTGTGCGCAGCAGGAGAGACAAATCCATGTTTTTATGCCTTCTTTGGCATTTTCAGGTGGAGAAAAACACAATCCCGAAAGAGAAAGAAAAGGCTGCCGCGCCAACACTGAGGCTTCAAACTTGATGAAAACAGTGTCTCCCATAATGGAGTAGGGGCTGCTTGTGGTTATTAGGCATTTGCAAGCTCTCCGAAGTGTGTGCGCAGCAGGAGAGACAAATCCATGTTTTTATGCCTTCTTTGGCATTTTCAGGTGGAGAAAAACACAATCCCGAAAGAGAAAGAAAAGGCTGCCGCGCCAACACTGAGGCTTCAAACTTGATGAAAACAGTGTCTCCCATAGTGGAGTAGGGGCTGCTTGTGGTTATTAGGCATTTGCAAGCTCTCCGAAGTGTGTGCGCAGCAGGAGAGACAAATCCATGTTTTTATGCCTTCTTTGGCATTTTCAGGTGGAGAAAAACACAATCCCGAAAGAGAAAGAAAAGGCTGCCGCGCCAACACTGAGGCTTCAAACTTGATGAAAACAGTGTCTCCCATAGTGGAGTAGGGGCTGCTTGTGGTTATTAGGCCTTTGCAAGCTCTCCGAAGTGTGTGCGCAGCAGGAGAGACAAATCCATGTTTTTATGCCTTCTTTGGCATTTTCAGGTGGAGAAAAACACAATCCCGAAAGAGAAAGAAAAGGCTGCCGCGCCAACACTGAGGCTTCAAACTTGATGAAAACAGTGTCTCCCATATTGGAGTAGGGGCTGCTTGTGGTTATTAGGCATTTGCAAGCTCTCCGAAGTGTGTGCGCAGCAGGAGAGACAAATCCATGTTTTTATGCCTTCTTTGGCATTTTCAGGTGGAGAAAAACACAATCCCGAAAGAGAAAGAAAAGGCTGCCGCGCCAACACTGAGGCTTCAAACTTGATGAAAACAGTGTCTCCCATAGTGGAGTAGGGGCTGCTTGTGGTTATTAGGCCTTTGCAAGCTCTCCGAAGTGTGTGCGCGGCAGGAGAGACAAATCAATGTTTTCGCGCCTTTTTTGCCATTTCCAGGTCGAAAAACACACAGGCCCCAAAAATAAAGAAATGGCTGTCCAGCCAAAACTGAGGCTTCAAACTTGATGAAAACAGTGTCTCCCATATTGGAGTAGGGGCTGCTTGTGGTTATTAGGCATTTGCAAGCTCTCCGAAGTGTGTGCGCGGCAGGAGAGACAAATCCATGTTTTCGCGCCTTTTTTGCGATTTCAAGGTCGAAAAACACATAGGCCCCAAAATGAAAGAAACGGCTGCCGCGCCAAAACTATGGCTTCAAACTTGATGAAAACAGTCTCTCCCATAATAACTCACGGGCTGCTTGTGTTTTTTAGGCCTTTGCAAGCTCTCCGAAGTGTGTGCGCGGCAGGAGAGACAAATCAATGTTTTCGCGCCTTTTTTGCCATTTCCAGGTCGAAAAACACACAGGCCCCAAAAATAAAGAAATGGCTGTCCAGCCAAAACTGAGGCTTCAAACTTGATGAAAACAGTGTCTCCCATATTGGAGTAGGGGCTGCTTGTGGTTATTAGGCATTTGCAAGCTCTCCGAAGTGTGTGCGCGGCAGGAGAGACAAATCCATGTTTTCGCGCCTTTTTTGCGATTTCAAGGTCGAAAAACACATAGGCCCCAAAATGAAAGAAACGGCTGCCGCGCCAAAACTATGGCTTCAAACTTGATGAAAACAGTCTCTCCCATAATAACTCACGGGCTGCTTGTGTTTTTTAGGCCTTTGCACGCTATCAGAAGTGTGTGCGCGGCAGGAGAGACAAATCCATGTTTTCGCGCCTTTTTTGCCATTTCCAGGTCGAAGAAAACAAAGGCCCCAAAAATAAAGAAACGGCTGTCCAGCCAAAACTGAGGCTTCAAACTTGATTAAAACAGTCTCTCAGACAATAACTCAAGGGCCGCTTGTGTTTTTTAGGCCTTCGCAAGCTATCGGAAGTGTGTGCGCGGCAGGAGAGACAAATCCATGTTTTCGCGCCTTTTTTACGATTTCAAGGTCGAAAAACACATAGGCCCCAAAATGAAAGAAACGGCTGCCGCGCCAAAACTATGGCTTCAAACTTGATGAAAACATTCTCTCCCACAATAACTCAAGGGCAGCTTGTGTTTTTTAGGCCTTCGCAAGCTATCGGAAGTGTGTGCGCGGCAGGAGAGACAAATCAATGTTTTCGCGCCTTTTTTGCCATTTCCAGGTCGAAAAACACACAGGCCCCAAAAATAAAGAAATGGCTGTCCAGCCAAAACTGAGGCTTCAAACTTGATGAAAACAGTGTCTCCTATATTGGAGTAGGGGCTGCTTGTGGTTATTAGGCATTTGCAAGCTCTCCGAAGTGTGTGCGCAGCAGGAGAGACAAATCCATGTTTTTATGCCTTCTTTGGCATTTTCAGGTGGAGAAAAACACAATCCCGAAAGAAAAAGAAAAGGCTGCCGCGCCAACACTGAGGCTTCAAACTTGATGAAAACAGTGTCTCCCATAGTGGAGTAGGGGCTGCTTGTGGTTATTAGGCCTTTGCAAGCTCTCCGAAGTGTGTGCGCGGCAGGAGAGACAAATCAATGTTTTCGCGCCTTTTTTGCCATTTCCAGGTCGAAAAACACACAGGCCCCAAAAATAAAGAAATGGCTGTCCAGCCAAAACTGAGGCTTCAAACTTGATGAAAACAGTGTCTCCCATATTGGAGTAGGGGCTGCTTGTGGTTATTAGGCATTTGCAAGCTCTCCGAAGTGTGTGCGCAGCAGGAGAGACAAATCCATGTTTTTATGCCTTCTTTGGCATTTTCAGGTGGAGAAAAACACAATCCCGAAAGAGAAAGAAAAGGCTGCCGCGCCAACACTGAGGCTTCAAACTTGATGAAAACAGTGTCTCCCATAATGGAGTAGGGGCTGCTTGTGGTTATTAGGCATTTGCAAGCTCTCCGAAGTGTGTGCGCAGCAGGAGAGACAAATCCATGTTTTTATGCCTTCTTTGGCATTTTCAGGTGGAGAAAAACACAATCCCGAAAGAGAAAGAAAAGGCTGCCGCGCCAACACTGAGGCTTCAAACTTGATGAAAACAGTGTCTCCCATAGTGGAGTAGGGGCTGCTTGTGGTTATTAGGCCTTTGCAAGCTCTCCGAAGTGTGTGCGCAGCAGGAGAGACAAATCCATGTTTTTATGCCTTCTTTGGCATTTTCAGGTGGAGAAAAACACAATCCCGAAAGAGAAAGAAAAGGCTGCCGCGCCAACACTGAGGCTTCAAACTTGATGAAAACAGTGTCTCCCATATTGGAGTAGGGGCTGCTTGTGGTTATTAGGCATTTGCAAGCTCTCCGAAGTGTGTGCGCAGCAGGAGAGACAAATCCATGTTTTTATGCCTTCTTTGGCATTTTCAGGTGGAGAAAAACACAATCCCGAAAGAGAAAGAAAAGGCTGCCGCGCCAACACTGAGGCTTCAAACTTGATGAAAACAGTGTCTCCCATAGTGGAGTAGGGGCTGCTTGTGGTTATTAGGCCTTTGCAAGCTCTCCGAAGTGTGTGCGCAGCAGGAGAGACAAATCCATGTTTTTATGCCTTCTTTGGCATTTTCAGGTGGAGAAAAACACAATCCCGAAAGAGAAAGAAAAGGCTGCCGCGCCAACACTGAGGCTTCAAACTTGATGAAAACAGTGTCTCCCATATTGGAGTAGGGGCTGCTTGTGGTTATTAGGCATTTGCAAGCTCTCCGAAGTGTGTGCGCAGCAGGAGAGACAAATCCATGTTTTTATGCCTTCTTTGGCATTTTCAGGTGGAGAAAAACACAATCCCGAAAGAGAAAGAAAAGGCTGCCGCGCCAACACTGAGGCTTCAAACTTGATGAAAACAGTGTCTCCCATAGTGGAGTAGGGGCTGCTTGTGGTTATTAGGCCTTTGCAAGCTCTCCGAAGTGTGTGCGCAGCAGGAAAGACAAATCCATGTTTTTATGCCTTCTTTGGCATTTTCAGGTGGAGAAAAACACAATCCCGAAAGAGAAAGAAAAGGCTGCCGCGCCAACACTGAGGCTTCAAACTTGATGAAAACAGTGTCTCCCATATTGGAGTAGGGGCTGCTTGTGGTTATTAGGCATTTGCAAGCTCTCCGAAGTGTGTGCGCAGCAGGAGAGACAAATCCATGTTTTTATGCCTTCTTTGGCATTTTCAGGTGGAGAAAAACACAATCCCGAAAGAGAAAGAAAAGGCTGCCGCGCCAACACTGAGGCTTCAAACTTGATGAAAACAGTGTCTCCCATAGTGGAGTAGGGGCTGCTTGTGGTTATTAGGCCTTTGCAAGCTCTCCGAAGTGTGTGCGCAGCAGGAGAGACAAATCCATGTTTTTATGCCTTCTTTGGCATTTTCAGGTGGAGAAAAACACAATCCCGAAAGAGAAAGAAAAGGCTGCCGCGCCAACACTGAGGCTTCAAACTTGATGAAAACAGTGTCTCCCATATTGGAGTAGGGGCTGCTTGTGGTTATTAGGCATTTGCAAGCTCTCCGAAGTGTGTGCGCAGCAGGAGAGACAAATCCATGTTTTTATGCCTTCTTTGGCATTTTCAGGTGGAGAAAAACACAATCCCGAAAGAGAAAGAAAAGGCTGCCGCGCCAACACTGAGGCTTCAAACTTGATGAAAACAGTGTCTCCCATAGTGGAGTAGGGGCTGCTTGTGGTTATTAGGCCTTTGCAAGCTCTCCGAAGTGTGTGCGCGGCAGGAGAGACAAATCAATGTTTTCGCGCCTTTTTTGCCATTTCCAGGTCGAAAAACACACAGGCCCCAAAAATAAAGAAATGGCTGTCCAGCCAAAACTGAGGCTTCAAACTTGATGAAAACAGTGTCTCCCATATTGGAGTAGGGGCTGCTTGTGGTTATTAGGCATTTGCAAGCTCTCCGAAGTGTGTGCGCGGCAGGAGAGACAAATCCATGTTTTCGCGCCTTTTTTGCGATTTCAAGGTCGAAAAACACATAGGCCCCAAAATGAAAGAAACGGCTGCCGCGCCAAAACTATGGCTTCAAACTTGATGAAAACAGTCTCTCCCATAATAACTCACGGGCTGCTTGTGTTTTTTAGGCCTTTGCAAGCTCTCCGAAGTGTGTGCGCGGCAGGAGAGACAAATCAATGTTTTCGCGCCTTTTTTGCCATTTCCAGGTCGAAAAACACACAGGCCCCAAAAATAAAGAAATGGCTGTCCAGCCAAAACTGAGGCTTCAAACTTGATGAAAACAGTGTCTCCCATATTGGAGTAGGGGCTGCTTGTGGTTATTAGGCATTTGCAAGCTCTCCGAAGTGTGTGCGCGGCAGGAGAGACAAATCCATGTTTTCGCGCCTTTTTTGCGATTTCAAGGTCGAAAAACACATAGGCCCCAAAATGAAAGAAACGGCTGCCGCGCCAAAACTATGGCTTCAAACTTGATGAAAACAGTCTCTCCCATAATAACTCACGGGCTGCTTGTGTTTTTTAGGCCTTTGCACGCTATCAGAAGTGTGTGCGCGGCAGGAGAGACAAATCCATGTTTTCGCGCCTTTTTTGCCATTTCCAGGTCGAAGAAAACAAAGGCCCCAAAAATAAAGAAACGGCTGTCCAGCCAAAACTGAGGCTTCAAACTTGATTAAAACAGTCTCTCAGACAATAACTCAAGGGCCGCTTGTGTTTTTTAGGCCTTCGCAAGCTATCGGAAGTGTGTGCGCGGCAGGAGAGACAAATCCATGTTTTCGCGCCTTTTTTACGATTTCAAGGTCGAAAAACACATAGGCCCCAAAATGAAAGAAACGGCTGCCGCGCCAAAACTATGGCTTCAAACTTGATGAAAACATTCTCTCCCACAATAACTCAAGGGCAGCTTGTGTTTTTTAGGCCTTCGCAAGCTATCGGAAGTGTGTGCGCGGCAGGAGAGACAAATCAATGTTTTCGCGCCTTTTTTGCCATTTCCAGGTCGAAAAACACACAGGCCCCAAAAATAAAGAAATGGCTGTCCAGCCAAAACTGAGGCTTCAAACTTGATGAAAACAGTGTCTCCTATATTGGAGTAGGGGCTGCTTGTGGTTATTAGGCATTTGCAAGCTCTCCGAAGTGTGTGCGCAGCAGGAGAGACAAATCCATGTTTTTATGCCTTCTTTGGCATTTTCAGGTGGAGAAAAACACAATCCCGAAAGAAAAAGAAAAGGCTGCCGCGCCAACACTGAGGCTTCAAACTTGATGAAAACAGTGTCTCCCATAGTGGAGTAGGGGCTGCTTGTGGTTATTAGGCCTTTGCAAGCTCTCCGAAGTGTGTGCGCGGCAGGAGAGACAAATCAATGTTTTCGCGCCTTTTTTGCCATTTCCAGGTCGAAAAACACACAGGCCCCAAAAATAAAGAAATGGCTGTCCAGCCAAAACTGAGGCTTCAAACTTGATGAAAACAGTGTCTCCCATATTGGAGTAGGGGCTGCTTGTGGTTATTAGGCATTTGCAAGCTCTCCGAAGTGTGTGCGCAGCAGGAGAGACAAATCCATGTTTTTATGCCTTCTTTGGCATTTTCAGGTGGAGAAAAACACAATCCCGAAAGAGAAAGAAAAGGCTGCCGCGCCAACACTGAGGCTTCAAACTTGATGAAAACAGTGTCTCCCATAATGGAGTAGGGGCTGCTTGTGGTTATTAGGCATTTGCAAGCTCTCCGAAGTGTGTGCGCAGCAGGAGAGACAAATCCATGTTTTTATGCCTTCTTTGGCATTTTCAGGTGGAGAAAAACACAATCCCGAAAGAGAAAGAAAAGGCTGCCGCGCCAACACTGAGGCTTCAAACTTGATGAAAACAGTGTCTCCCATAGTGGAGTAGGGGCTGCTTGTGGTTATTAGGCCTTTGCAAGCTCTCCGAAGTGTGTGCGCAGCAGGAGAGACAAATCCATGTTTTTATGCCTTCTTTGGCATTTTCAGGTGGAGAAAAACACAATCCCGAAAGAGAAAGAAAAGGCTGCCGCGCCAACACTGAGGCTTCAAACTTGATGAAAACAGTGTCTCCCATATTGGAGTAGGGGCTGCTTGTGGTTATTAGGCATTTGCAAGCTCTCCGAAGTGTGTGCGCAGCAGGAGAGAAAAATCCATGTTTTTATGCCTTCTTTGGCATTTTCAGGTGGAGAAAAACACAATCCCGAAAGAGAAAGAAAAGGCTGCCGCGCCAACACTGAGGCTTCAAACTTGATGAAAACAGTGTCTCCCATAGTGGAGTAGGGGCTGCTTGTGGTTATTAGGCCTTTGCAAGCTCTCCGAAGTGTGTGCGCAGCAGGAGAGACAAATCCATGTTTTTATGCCTTCTTTGGCATTTTCAGGTGGAGAAAAACACAATCCCGAAAGAGAAAGAAAAGGCTGCCGCGCCAACACTGAGGCTTCAAACTTGATGAAAACAGTGTCTCCCATATTGGAGTAGGGGCTGCTTGTGGTTATTAGGCATTTGCAAGCTCTCCGAAGTGTGTGCGCAGCAGGAGAGACAAATCCATGTTTTTATGCCTTCTTTGGCATTTTCAGGTGGAGAAAAACACAATCCCGAAAGAGAAAGAAAAGGCTGCCGCGCCAACACTGAGGCTTCAAACTTGATGAAAACAGTGTCTCCCATAGTGGAGTAGGGGCTGCTTGTGGTTATTAGGCCTTTGCAAGCTCTCCGAAGTGTGTGCGCAGCAGGAGAGACAAATCCATGTTTTTATGCCTTCTTTGGCATTTTCAGGTGGAGAAAAACACAATCCCAAAAGAGAAAGAAAAGGCTGCCGCGCCAACACTGAGGCTTCAAACTTGATGAAAACAGTGTCTCCCATATTGGAGTAGGGGCTGCTTGTGGTTATTAGGCATTTGCAAGCTCTCCGAAGTGTGTGCGCAGCAGGAGAGACAAATCCATGTTTTTATGCCTTCTTTGGCATTTTCAGGTGGAGAAAAACACAATCCCGAAAGAGAAAGAAAAGGCTGCCGCGCCAACACTGAGGCTTCAAACTTGATGAAAACAGTCTCTCCCATAATAACTCACGGGCTGCTTGTGTTTTTTAGGCCTTTGCACGCTATCGGAAGTGTGTGCGCGGCAGGAGAGACAAATCCATGTTTTCGCGCCTTTTTTGCGATTTCGGGATTGTGTTTTTCTCCACCTGAAAATGCCAAAGAAGGCATAAAAACATGGATTTGTCTCTCCTGCTGCGCACACACTTCGGAGAGCTTGCAAAGGCCTAATAACCACAAGCAGCCCCTACTCCACTATGGGAGACACTGTTTTCATCAAGTTTGAAGCCTCAGTGTTGGCGCGGCAGCCTTTTCTTTCTCTTTCGGGATTGTGTTTTTCTCCACCTGAAAATGCCAAAGAAGGCATAAAAACATGGATTTGTCTCTCCTGCTGCGCACACACTTCGGAGAGCTTGCAAATGCCTAATAACCACAAGCAGCCCCTACTCCAATATGGGAGACACTGTTTTCATCAAGTTTGAAGCCTCAGTGTTGGCGCGGCAGCCTTTTCTTTCTCTTTCGGGATTGTGTTTTTCTCCACCTGAAAATGCCAAAGAAGGCATAAAAACATGGATTTGTCTCTCCTGCTGCGCACACACTTCGGAGAGCTTGCAAAGGCCTAATAACCACAAGCAGCCCCTACTCCACTATGGGAGACACTGTTTTCATCAAGTTTGAAGCCTCAGTGTTGGCGCGGCAGCCTTTTCTTTCTCTTTCGGGATTGTGTTTTTCTCCACCTGAAAATGCCAAAGAAGGCATAAAAACATGGATTTGTCTCTCCTGCTGCGCACACACTTCGGAGAGCTTGCAAATGCCTAATAACCACAAGCAGCCCCTACTCCATTATGGGAGACACTGTTTTCATCAAGTTTGAAGCCTCAGTGTTGGCGCGGCAGCCTTTTCTTTCTCTTTCGGGATTGTGTTTTTCTCCACCTGAAAATGCCAAAGAAGGCATAAAAACATGGATTTGTCTCTCCTGCTGCGCACACACTTCGGAGAGCTTGCAAATGCCTAATAACCACAAGCAGCCCCTACTCCAATATGGGAGACACTGTTTTCATCAAGTTTGAAGCCTCAGTTTTGGCTGGACAGCCATTTCTTTATTTTTGGGGCCTGTGTGTTTTTCGACCTGGAAATGGCAAAAAAGGCGCGAAAACATTGATTTGTCTCTCCTGCCGCGCACACACTTCGGAGAGCTTGCAAAGGCCTAATAACCACAAGCAGCCCCTACTCCACTATGGGAGACACTGTTTTCATCAAGTTTGAAGCCTCAGTGTTGGCGCGGCAGCCTTTTCTTTCTCTTTCGGGATTGTGTTTTTCTCCACCTGAAAATGCCAAAGAAGGCATAAAAACATGGATTTGTCTCTCCTGCTGCGCACACACTTCGGAGAGCTTGCAAATGCCTAATAACCACAAGCAGCCCCTACTCCAATATGGGAGACACTGTTTTCATCAAGTTTGAAGCCTCAGTGTTGGCGCGGCAGCCTTTTCTTTCTCTTTCGGGATTGTGTTTTTCTCCACCTGAAAATGCCAAAGAAGGCATAAAAACATGGATTTGTCTCTCCTGCTGCGCACACACTTCGGAGAGCTTGCAAAGGCCTAATAACCACAAGCAGCCCCTACTCCACTATGGGAGACACTGTTTTCATCAAGTTTGAAGCCTCAGTGTTGGCGCGGCAGCCTTTTCTTTCTCTTTCGGGATTGTGTTTTTCTCCACCTGAAAATGCCAAAGAAGGCATAAAAACATGGATTTGTCTCTCCTGCTGCGCACACACTTCGGAGAGCTTGCAAATGCCTAATAACCACAAGCAGCCCCTACTCCATTATGGGAGACACTGTTTTCATCAAGTTTGAAGCCTCAGTGTTGGCGCGGCAGCCTTTTCTTTCTCTTTCGGGATTGTGTTTTTCTCCACCTGAAAATGCCAAAGAAGGCATAAAAACATGGATTTGTCTCTCCTGCTGCGCACACACTTCGGAGAGCTTGCAAATGCCTAATAACCACAAGCAGCCCCTACTCCAATATGGGAGACACTGTTTTCATCAAGTTTGAAGCCTCAGTTTTGGCTGGACAGCCATTTCTTTATTTTTGGGGCCTGTGTGTTTTTCGACCTGGAAATGGCAAAAAAGGCGCGAAAACATTGATTTGTCTCTCCTGCCGCGCACACACTTCGGAGAGCTTGCAAAGGCCTAATAACCACAAGCAGCCCCTACTCCACTATGGGAGACACTGTTTTCATCAAGTTTGAAGCCTCAGTGTTGGCGCGGCAGCCTTTTCTTTTTCTTTCGGGATTGTGTTTTTCTCCACCTGAAAATGCCAAAGAAGGCATAAAAACATGGATTTGTCTCTCCTGCTGCGCACACACTTCGGAGAGCTTGCAAATGCCTAATAACCACAAGCAGCCCCTACTCCAATATAGGAGACACTGTTTTCATCAAGTTTGAAGCCTCAGTTTTGGCTGGACAGCCATTTCTTTATTTTTGGGGCCTGTGTGTTTTTCGACCTGGAAATGGCAAAAAAGGCGCGAAAACATTGATTTGTCTCTCCTGCCGCGCACACACTTCCGATAGCTTGCGAAGGCCTAAAAAACACAAGCTGCCCTTGAGTTATTGTGGGAGAGAATGTTTTCATCAAGTTTGAAGCCATAGTTTTGGCGCGGCAGCCGTTTCTTTCATTTTGGGGCCTATGTGTTTTTCGACCTTGAAATCGTAAAAAAGGCGCGAAAACATGGATTTGTCTCTCCTGCCGCGCACACACTTCCGATAGCTTGCGAAGGCCTAAAAAACACAAGCGGCCCTTGAGTTATTGTCTGAGAGACTGTTTTAATCAAGTTTGAAGCCTCAGTTTTGGCTGGACAGCCGTTTCTTTATTTTTGGGGCCTTTGTTTTCTTCGACCTGGAAATGGCAAAAAAGGCGCGAAAACATGGATTTGTCTCTCCTGCCGCGCACACACTTCTGATAGCGTGCAAAGGCCTAAAAAACACAAGCAGCCCGTGAGTTATTATGGGAGAGACTGTTTTCATCAAGTTTGAAGCCATAGTTTTGGCGCGGCAGCCGTTTCTTTCATTTTGGGGCCTATGTGTTTTTCGACCTTGAAATCGCAAAAAAGGCGCGAAAACATGGATTTGTCTCTCCTGCCGCGCACACACTTCGGAGAGCTTGCAAATGCCTAATAACCACAAGCAGCCCCTACTCCAATATGGGAGACACTGTTTTCATCAAGTTTGAAGCCTCAGTTTTGGCTGGACAGCCATTTCTTTATTTTTGGGGCCTGTGTGTTTTTCGACCTGGAAATGGCAAAAAAGGCGCGAAAACATTGATTTGTCTCTCCTGCCGCGCACACACTTCGGAGAGCTTGCAAAGGCCTAAAAAACACAAGCAGCCCGTGAGTTATTATGGGAGAGACTGTTTTCATCAAGTTTGAAGCCATAGTTTTGGCGCGGCAGCCGTTTCTTTCATTTTGGGGCCTATGTGTTTTTCGACCTTGAAATCGCAAAAAAGGCGCGAAAACATGGATTTGTCTCTCCTGCCGCGCACACACTTCGGAGAGCTTGCAAATGCCTAATAACCACAAGCAGCCCCTACTCCAATATGGGAGACACTGTTTTCATCAAGTTTGAAGCCTCAGTTTTGGCTGGACAGCCATTTCTTTATTTTTGGGGCCTGTGTGTTTTTCGACCTGGAAATGGCAAAAAAGGCGCGAAAACATTGATTTGTCTCTCCTGCCGCGCACACACTTCGGAGAGCTTGCAAAGGCCTAATAACCACAAGCAGCCCCTACTCCACTATGGGAGACACTGTTTTCATCAAGTTTGAAGCCTCAGTGTTGGCGCGGCAGCCTTTTCTTTCTCTTTCGGGATTGTGTTTTTCTCCACCTGAAAATGCCAAAGAAGGCATAAAAACATGGATTTGTCTCTCCTGCTGCGCACACACTTCGGAGAGCTTGCAAATGCCTAATAACCACAAGCAGCCCCTACTCCAATATGGGAGACACTGTTTTCATCAAGTTTGAAGCCTCAGTGTTGGCGCGGCAGCCTTTTCTTTCTCTTTCGGGATTGTGTTTTTCTCCACCTGAAAATGCCAAAGAAGGCATAAAAACATGGATTTGTCTCTCCTGCTGCGCACACACTTCGGAGAGCTTGCAAAGGCCTAATAACCACAAGCAGCCCCTACTCCACTATGGGAGACACTGTTTTCATCAAGTTTGAAGCCTCAGTGTTGGCGCGGCAGCCTTTTCTTTCTCTTTCGGGATTGTGTTTTTCTCCACCTGAAAATGCCAAAGAAGGCATAAAAACATGGATTTGTCTCTCCTGCTGCGCACACACTTCGGAGAGCTTGCAAATGCCTAATAACCACAAGCAGCCCCTACTCCAATATGGGAGACACTGTTTTCATCAAGTTTGAAGCCTCAGTGTTGGCGCGGCAGCCTTTTCTTTCTCTTTCGGGATTGTGTTTTTCTCCACCTGAAAATGCCAAAGAAGGCATAAAAACATGGATTTGTCTTTCCTGCTGCGCACACACTTCGGAGAGCTTGCAAAGGCCTAATAACCACAAGCAGCCCCTACTCCACTATGGGAGACACTGTTTTCATCAAGTTTGAAGCCTCAGTGTTGGCGCGGCAGCCTTTTCTTTCTCTTTCGGGATTGTGTTTTTCTCCACCTGAAAATGCCAAAGAAGGCATAAAAACATGGATTTGTCTCTCCTGCTGCGCACACACTTCGGAGAGCTTGCAAAGGCCTAATAACCACAAGCAGCCCCTACTCCACTATGGGAGACACTGTTTTCATCAAGTTTGAAGCCTCAGTGTTGGCGCGGCAGCCTTTTCTTTCTCTTTCGGGATTGTGTTTTTCTCCACCTGAAAATGCCAAAGAAGGCATAAAAACATGGATTTGTCTCTCCTGCTGCGCACACACTTCGGAGAGCTTGCAAATGCCTAATAACCACAAGCAGCCCCTACTCCAATATGGGAGACACTGTTTTCATCAAGTTTGAAGCCTCAGTGTTGGCGCGGCAGCCTTTTCTTTCTCTTTCGGGATTGTGTTTTTCTCCACCTGAAAATGCCAAAGAAGGCATAAAAACATGGATTTGTCTCTCCTGCTGCGCACACACTTCGGAGAGCTTGCAAAGGCCTAATAACCACAAGCAGCCCCTACTCCACTATGGGAGACACTGTTTTCATCAAGTTTGAAGCCTCAGTGTTGGCGCGGCAGCCTTTTCTTTCTCTTTCGGGATTGTGTTTTTCTCCACCTGAAAATGCCAAAGAAGGCATAAAAACATGGATTTGTCTCTCCTGCTGCGCACACACTTCGGAGAGCTTGCAAATGCCTAATAACCACAAGCAGCCCCTACTCCAATATGGGAGACACTGTTTTCATCAAGTTTGAAGCCTCAGTTTTGGCTGGACAGCCATTTCTTTATTTTTGGGGCCTGTGTGTTTTTCGACCTGGAAATGGCAAAAAAGGCGCGAAAACATTGATTTGTCTCTCCTGCCGCGCACACACTTCGGAGAGCTTGCAAAGGCCTAATAACCACAAGCAGCCCCTACTCCACTATGGGAGACACTGTTTTCATCAAGTTTGAAGCCTCAGTGTTGGCGCGGCAGCCTTTTCTTTTTCTTTCGGGATTGTGTTTTTCTCCACCTGAAAATGCCAAAGAAGGCATAAAAACATGGATTTGTCTCTCCTGCTGCGCACACACTTCGGAGAGCTTGCAAATGCCTAATAACCACAAGCAGCCCCTACTCCAATATAGGAGACACTGTTTTCATCAAGTTTGAAGCCTCAGTTTTGGCTGGACAGCCATTTCTTTATTTTTGGGGCCTGTGTGTTTTTCGACCTGGAAATGGCAAAAAAGGCGCGAAAACATTGATTTGTCTCTCCTGCCGCGCACACACTTCCGATAGCTTGCGAAGGCCTAAAAAACACAAGCTGCCCTTGAGTTATTGTGGGAGAGAATGTTTTCATCAAGTTTGAAGCCATAGTTTTGGCGCGGCAGCCGTTTCTTTCATTTTGGGGCCTATGTGTTTTTCGACCTTGAAATCGTAAAAAAGGCGCGAAAACATGGATTTGTCTCTCCTGCCGCGCACACACTTCCGATAGCTTGCGAAGGCCTAAAAAACACAAGCGGCCCTTGAGTTATTGTCTGAGAGACTGTTTTAATCAAGTTTGAAGCCTCAGTTTTGGCTGGACAGCCGTTTCTTTATTTTTGGGGCCTTTGTTTTCTTCGACCTGGAAATGGCAAAAAAGGCGCGAAAACATGGATTTGTCTCTCCTGCCGCGCACACACTTCTGATAGCGTGCAAAGGCCTAAAAAACACAAGCAGCCCGTGAGTTATTATGGGAGAGACTGTTTTCATCAAGTTTGAAGCCATAGTTTTGGCGCGGCAGCCGTTTCTTTCATTTTGGGGCCTATGTGTTTTTCGACCTTGAAATCGCAAAAAAGGCGCGAAAACATGGATTTGTCTCTCCTGCCGCGCACACACTTCGGAGAGCTTGCAAATGCCTAATAACCACAAGCAGCCCCTACTCCAATATGGGAGACACTGTTTTCATCAAGTTTGAAGCCTCAGTTTTGGCTGGACAGCCATTTCTTTATTTTTGGGGCCTGTGTGTTTTTCGACCTGGAAATGGCAAAAAAGGCGCGAAAACATTGATTTGTCTCTCCTGCCGCGCACACACTTCGGAGAGCTTGCAAAGGCCTAATAACCACAAGCAGCCCCTACTCCACTATGGGAGACACTGTTTTCATCAAGTTTGAAGCCTCAGTGTTGGCGCGGCAGCCTTTTCTTTCTCTTTCGGGATTGTGTTTTTCTCCACCTGAAAATGCCAAAGAAGGCATAAAAACATGGATTTGTCTCTCCTGCTGCGCACACACTTCGGAGAGCTTGCAAATGCCTAATAACCACAAGCAGCCCCTACTCCAATATGGGAGACACTGTTTTCATCAAGTTTGAAGCCTCAGTGTTGGCGCGGCAGCCTTTTCTTTCTCTTTCGGGATTGTGTTTTTCTCCACCTGAAAATGCCAAAGAAGGCATAAAAACATGGATTTGTCTCTCCTGCTGCGCACACACTTCGGAGAGCTTGCAAAGGCCTAATAACCACAAGCAGCCCCTACTCCACTATGGGAGACACTGTTTTCATCAAGTTTGAAGCCTCAGTGTTGGCGCGGCAGCCTTTTCTTTCTCTTTCGGGATTGTGTTTTTCTCCACCTGAAAATGCCAAAGAAGGCATAAAAACATGGATTTGTCTCTCCTGCTGCGCACACACTTCGGAGAGCTTGCAAATGCCTAATAACCACAAGCAGCCCCTACTCCACTATGGGAGACACTGTTTTCATCAAGTTTGAAGCCTCAGTGTTGGCGCGGCAGCCTTTTCTTTCTCTTTCGGGATTGTGTTTTTCTCCACCTGAAAATGCCAAAGAAGGCATAAAAACATGGATTTGTCTCTCCTGCTGCGCACACACTTCGGAGAGCTTGCAAATGCCTAATAACCACAAGCAGCCCCTACTCCATTATGGGAGACACTGTTTTCATCAAGTTTGAAGCCTCAGTGTTGGCGCGGCAGCCTTTTCTTTCTCTTTCGGGATTGTGTTTTTCTCCACCTGAAAATGCCAAAGAAGGCATAAAAACATGGATTTGTCTCTCCTGCTGCGCACACACTTCGGAGAGCTTGCAAATGCCTAATAACCACAAGCAGCCCCTACTCCAATATGGGAGACACTGTTTTCATCAAGTTTGAAGCCTCAGTTTTGGCTGGACAGCCATTTCTTTATTTTTGGGGCCTGTGTGTTTTTCGACCTGGAAATGGCAAAAAAGGCGCGAAAACATTGATTTGTCTCTCCTGCCGCGCACACACTTCGGAGAGCTTGCAAAGGCCTAATAACCACAAGCAGCCCCTACTCCACTATGGGAGACACTGTTTTCATCAAGTTTGAAGCCTCAGTGTTGGCGCGGCAGCCTTTTCTTTTTCTTTCGGGATTGTGTTTTTCTCCACCTGAAAATGCCAAAGAAGGCATAAAAACATGGATTTGTCTCTCCTGCTGCGCACACACTTCGGAGAGCTTGCAAATGCCTAATAACCACAAGCAGCCCCTACTCCAATATAGGAGACACTGTTTTCATCAAGTTTGAAGCCTCAGTTTTGGCTGGACAGCCATTTCTTTATTTTTGGGGCCTGTGTGTTTTTCGACCTGGAAATGGCAAAAAAGGCGCGAAAACATTGATTTGTCTCTCCTGCCGCGCACACACTTCGGAGAGCTTGCAAAGGCCTAATAACCACAAGCAGCCCCTACTCCACTATGGGAGACACTGTTTTCATCAAGTTTGAAGCCTCAGTGTTGGCGCGGCAGCCTTTTCTTTTTCTTTCGGGATTGTGTTTTTCTCCACCTGAAAATGCCAAAGAAGGCATAAAAACATGGATTTGTCTCTCCTGCTGCGCACACACTTCGGAGAGCTTGCAAATGCCTAATAACCACAAGCAGCCCCTACTCCAATATAGGAGACACTGTTTTCATCAAGTTTGAAGCCTCAGTTTTGGCTGGACAGCCATTTCTTTATTTTTGGGGCCTGTGTGTTTTTCGACCTGGAAATGGCAAAAAAGGCGCGAAAACATTGATTTGTCTCTCCTGCCGCGCACACACTTCCGATAGCTTGCGAAGGCCTAAAAAACACAAGCTGCCCTTGAGTTATTGTGGGAGAGAATGTTTTCATCAAGTTTGAAGCCATAGTTTTGGCGCGGCAGCCGTTTCTTTCATTTTGGGGCCTATGTGTTTTTCGACCTTGAAATCGTAAAAAAGGCGCGAAAACATGGATTTGTCTCTCCTGCCGCGCACACACTTCCGATAGCTTGCGAAGGCCTAAAAAACACAAGCGGCCCTTGAGTTATTGTCTGAGAGACTGTTTTAATCAAGTTTGAAGCCTCAGTTTTGGCTGGACAGCCGTTTCTTTATTTTTGGGGCCTTTGTTTTCTTCGACCTGGAAATAGCAAAAAAGCCGCGAAAACATGGATTTGTCTCTCCTGCCGCGCACACACTTCTGATAGCGTGCAAAGGCCTAAAAAACACAAGCAGCCCGTGAGTTATTATGGGAGAGACTGTTTTCATCAAGTTTGAAGCCATAGTTTTGGCGCGGCAGCCGTTTCTTTCATTTTGGGGCCTATGTGTTTTTCGACCTTGAAATCGCAAAAAAGGCGCGAAAACATGGATTTGTCTCTCCTGCCGCGCACACACTTCGGAGAGCTTGCAAATGCCTAATAACCACAAGCAGCCCCTACTCCAATATGGGAGACACTGTTTTCATCAAGTTTGAAGCCTCAGTTTTGGCTGGACAGCCATTTCTTTATTTTTGGGGCCTGTGTGTTTTTCGACCTGGAAATGGCAAAAAAGGCGCGAAAACATTGATTTGTCTCTCCTGCCGCGCACACACTTCGGAGAGCTTGCAAAGGCCTAAAAAACACAAGCAGCCCGTGAGTTATTATGGGAGAGACTGTTTTCATCAAGTTTGAAGCCATAGTTTTGGCGCGGCAGCCGTTTCTTTCATTTTGGGGCCTATGTGTTTTTCGACCTTGAAATCGCAAAAAAGGCGCGAAAACATGGATTTGTCTCTCCTGCCGCGCACACACTTCGGAGAGCTTGCAAATGCCTAATAACCACAAGCAGCCCCTACTCCAATATGGGAGACACTGTTTTCATCAAGTTTGAAGCCTCAGTTTTGGCTGGACAGCCATTTCTTTATTTTTGGGGCCTGTGTGTTTTTCGACCTGGAAATGGCAAAAAAGGCGCGAAAACATTGATTTGTCTCTCCTGCCGCGCACACACTTCGGAGAGCTTGCAAAGGCCTAATAACCACAAGCAGCCCCTACTCCACTATGGGAGACACTGTTTTCATCAAGTTTGAAGCCTCAGTGTTGGCGCGGCAGCCTTTTCTTTCTCTTTCGGGATTGTGTTTTTCTCCACCTGAAAATGCCAAAGAAGGCATAAAAACATGGATTTGTCTCTCCTGCTGCGCACACACTTCGGAGAGCTTGCAAATGCCTAATAACCACAAGCAGCCCCTACTCCAATATAGGAGACACTGTTTTCATCAAGTTTGAAGCCTCAGTTTTGGCTGGACAGCCATTTCTTTATTTTTGGGGCCTGTGTGTTTTTCGACCTGGAAATGGCAAAAAAGGCGCGAAAACATTGATTTGTCTCTCCTGCCGCGCACACACTTCCGATAGCTTGCGAAGGCCTAAAAAACACAAGCTGCCCTTGAGTTATTGTGGGAGAGAATGTTTTCATCAAGTTTGAAGCCATAGTTTTGGCGCGGCAGCCGTTTCTTTCATTTTGGGGCCTATGTGTTTTTCGACCTTGAAATCGTAAAAAAGGCGCGAAAACATGGATTTGTCTCTCCTGCCGCGCACACACTTCCGATAGCTTGCGAAGGCCTAAAAAACACAAGCGGCCCTTGAGTTATTGTCTGAGAGACTGTTTTAATCAAGTTTGAAGCCTCAGTTTTGGCTGGACAGCCGTTTCTTTATTTTTGGGGCCTTTGTTTTCTTCGACCTGGAAATAGCAAAAAAGCCGCGAAAACATGGATTTGTCTCTCCTGCCGCGCACACACTTCTGATAGCGTGCAAAGGCCTAAAAAACACAAGCAGCCCGTGAGTTATTATGGGAGAGACTGTTTTCATCAAGTTTGAAGCCATAGTTTTGGCGCGGCAGCCGTTTCTTTCATTTTGGGGCCTATGTGTTTTTCGACCTTGAAATCGCAAAAAAGGCGCGAAAACATGGATTTGTCTCTCCTGCCGCGCACACACTTCGGAGAGCTTGCAAATGCCTAATAACCACAAGCAGCCCCTACTCCAATATGGGAGACACTGTTTTCATCAAGTTTGAAGCCTCAGTTTTGGCTGGACAGCCATTTCTTTATTTTTGGGGCCTGTGTGTTTTTCGACCTGGAAATGGCAAAAAAGGCGCGAAAACATTGATTTGTCTCTCCTGCCGCGCACACACTTCGGAGAGCTTGCAAAGGCCTAAAAAACACAAGCAGCCCGTGAGTTATTATGGGAGAGACTGTTTTCATCAAGTTTGAAGCCATAGTTTTGGCGCGGCAGCCGTTTCTTTCATTTTGGGGCCTATGTGTTTTTCGACCTTGAAATCGCAAAAAAGGCGCGAAAACATGGATTTGTCTCTCCTGCCGCGCACACACTTCGGAGAGCTTGCAAATGCCTAATAACCACAAGCAGCCCCTACTCCAATATGGGAGACACTGTTTTCATCAAGTTTGAAGCCTCAGTTTTGGCTGGACAGCCATTTCTTTATTTTTGGGGCCTGTGTGTTTTTCGACCTGGAAATGGCAAAAAAGGCGCGAAAACATTGATTTGTCTCTCCTGCCGCGCACACACTTCGGAGAGCTTGCAAAGGCCTAATAACCACAAGCAGCCCCTACTCCACTATGGGAGACACTGTTTTCATCAAGTTTGAAGCCTCAGTGTTGGCGCGGCAGCCTTTTCTTTCTCTTTCGGGATTGTGTTTTTCTCCACCTGAAAATGCCAAAGAAGGCATAAAAACATGGATTTGTCTCTCCTGCTGCGCACACACTTCGGAGAGCTTGCAAATGCCTAATAACCACAAGCAGCCCCTACTCCAATATGGGAGACACTGTTTTCATCAAGTTTGAAGCCTCAGTGTTGGCGCGGCAGCCTTTTCTTTCTCTTTCGGGATTGTGTTTTTCTCCACCTGAAAATGCCAAAGAAGGCATAAAAACATGGATTTGTCTCTCCTGCTGCGCACACACTTCGGAGAGCTTGCAAAGGCCTAATAACCACAAGCAGCCCCTACTCCACTATGGGAGACACTGTTTTCATCAAGTTTGAAGCCTCAGTGTTGGCGCGGCAGCCTTTTCTTTCTCTTTCGGGATTGTGTTTTTCTCCACCTGAAAATGCCAAAGAAGGCATAAAAACATGGATTTGTCTCTCCTGCTGCGCACACACTTCGGAGAGCTTGCAAATGCCTAATAACCACAAGCAGCCCCTACTCCAATATGGGAGACACTGTTTTCATCAAGTTTGAAGCCTCAGTGTTGGCGCGGCAGCCTTTTCTTTCTCTTTCGGGATTGTGTTTTTCTCCACCTGAAAATGCCAAAGAAGGCATAAAAACATGGATTTGTCTTTCCTGCTGCGCACACACTTCGGAGAGCTTGCAAAGGCCTAATAACCACAAGCAGCCCCTACTCCACTATGAGAGACACTGTTTTCATCAAGTTTGAAGCCTCAGTGTTGGCGCGGCAGCCTTTTCTTTTTCTTTCGGGATTGTGTTTTTCTCCACCTGAAAATGCCAAAGAAGGCATAAAAACATGGATTTGTCTCTCCTGCTGCGCACACACTTCGGAGAGCTTGCAAATGCCTAATAACCACAAGCAGCCCCTACTCCAATATAGGAGACACTGTTTTCATCAAGTTTGAAGCCTCAGTTTTGGCTGGACAGCCATTTCTTTATTTTTGGGGCCTGTGTGTTTTTCGACCTGGAAATGGCAAAAAAGGCGCGAAAACATTGATTTGTCTCTCCTGCCGCGCACACACTTCGGAGAGCTTGCAAAGGCCTAATAACCACAAGCAGCCCCTACTCCACTATGGGAGACACTGTTTTCATCAAGTTTGAAGCCTCAGTGTTGGCGCGGCAGCCTTTTCTTTTTCTTTCGGGATTGTGTTTTTCTCCACCTGAAAATGCCAAAGAAGGCATAAAAACATGGATTTGTCTCTCCTGCTGCGCACACACTTCGGAGAGCTTGCAAATGCCTAATAACCACAAGCAGCCCCTACTCCAATATAGGAGACACTGTTTTCATCAAGTTTGAAGCCTCAGTTTTGGCTGGACAGCCATTTCTTTATTTTTGGGGCCTGTGTGTTTTTCGACCTGGAAATGGCAAAAAAGGCGCGAAAACATTGATTTGTCTCTCCTGCCGCGCACACACTTCCGATAGCTTGCGAAGGCCTAAAAAACACAAGCTGCCCTTGAGTTATTGTGGGAGAGAATGTTTTCATCAAGTTTGAAGCCATAGTTTTGGCGCGGCAGCCGTTTCTTTCATTTTGGGGCCTATGTGTTTTTCGACCTTGAAATCGTAAAAAAGGCGCGAAAACATGGATTTGTCTCTCCTGCCGCGCACACACTTCCGATAGCTTGCGAAGGCCTAAAAAACACAAGCGGCCCTTGAGTTATTGTCTGAGAGACTGTTTTAATCAAGTTTGAAGCCTCAGTTTTGGCTGGACAGCCGTTTCTTTATTTTTGGGGCCTTTGTTTTCTTCGACCTGGAAATAGCAAAAAAGCCGCGAAAACATGGATTTGTCTCTCCTGCCGCGCACACACTTCTGATAGCGTGCAAAGGCCTAAAAAACACAAGCAGCCCGTGAGTTATTATGGGAGAGACTGTTTTCATCAAGTTTGAAGCCATAGTTTTGGCGCGGCAGCCGTTTCTTTCATTTTGGGGCCTATGTGTTTTTCGACCTTGAAATCGCAAAAAAGGCGCGAAAACATGGATTTGTCTCTCCTGCCGCGCACACACTTCGGAGAGCTTGCAAATGCCTAATAACCACAAGCAGCCCCTACTCCAATATGGGAGACACTGTTTTCATCAAGTTTGAAGCCTCAGTTTTGGCTGGACAGCCATTTCTTTATTTTTGGGGCCTGTGTGTTTTTCGACCTGGAAATGGCAAAAAAGGCGCGAAAACATTGATTTGTCTCTCCTGCCGCGCACACACTTCGGAGAGCTTGCAAAGGCCTAAAAAACACAAGCAGCCCGTGAGTTATTATGGGAGAGACTGTTTTCATCAAGTTTGAAGCCATAGTTTTGGCGCGGCAGCCGTTTCTTTCATTTTGGGGCCTATGTGTTTTTCGACCTTGAAATCGCAAAAAAGGCGCGAAAACATGGATTTGTCTCTCCTGCCGCGCACACACTTCGGAGAGCTTGCAAATGCCTAATAACCACAAGCAGCCCCTACTCCAATATGGGAGACACTGTTTTCATCAAGTTTGAAGCCTCAGTTTTGGCTGGACAGCCATTTCTTTATTTTTGGGGCCTGTGTGTTTTTCGACCTGGAAATGGCAAAAAAGGCGCGAAAACATTGATTTGTCTCTCCTGCCGCGCACACACTTCGGAGAGCTTGCAAAGGCCTAATAACCACAAGCAGCCCCTACTCCACTATGGGAGACACTGTTTTCATCAAGTTTGAAGCCTCAGTGTTGGCGCGGCAGCCTTTTCTTTCTCTTTCGGGATTGTGTTTTTCTCCACCTGAAAATGCCAAAGAAGGCATAAAAACATGGATTTGTCTCTCCTGCTGCGCACACACTTCGGAGAGCTTGCAAATGCCTAATAACCACAAGCAGCCCCTACTCCAATATAGGAGACACTGTTTTCATCAAGTTTGAAGCCTCAGTTTTGGCTGGACAGCCATTTCTTTATTTTTGGGGCCTGTGTGTTTTTCGACCTGGAAATGGCAAAAAAGGCGCGAAAACATTGATTTGTCTCTCCTGCCGCGCACACACTTCCGATAGCTTGCGAAGGCCTAAAAAACACAAGCTGCCCTTGAGTTATTGTGGGAGAGAATGTTTTCATCAAGTTTGAAGCCATAGTTTTGGCGCGGCAGCCGTTTCTTTCATTTTGGGGCCTATGTGTTTTTCGACCTTGAAATCGTAAAAAAGGCGCGAAAACATGGATTTGTCTCTCCTGCCGCGCACACACTTCCGATAGCTTGCGAAGGCCTAAAAAACACAAGCGGCCCTTGAGTTATTGTCTGAGAGACTGTTTTAATCAAGTTTGAAGCCTCAGTTTTGGCTGGACAGCTGTTTCTTTATTTTTGGGGCCTTTGTTTTCTTCGACCTGGAAATAGCAAAAAAGCCGCGAAAACATGGATTTGTCTCTCCTGCCGCGCACACACTTCTGATAGCGTGCAAAGGCCTAAAAAACACAAGCAGCCCGTGAGTTATTATGGGAGAGACTGTTTTCATCAAGTTTGAAGCCATAGTTTTGGCGCGGCAGCCGTTTCTTTCATTTTGGGGCCTATGTGTTTTTCGACCTTGAAATCGCAAAAAAGGCGCGAAAACATGGATTTGTCTCTCCTGCCGCGCACACACTTCGGAGAGCTTGCAAATGCCTAATAACCACAAGCAGCCCCTACTCCAATATGGGAGACACTGTTTTCATCAAGTTTGAAGCCTCAGTTTTGGCTGGACAGCCATTTCTTTATTTTTGGGGCCTGTGTGTTTTTCGACCTGGAAATGGCAAAAAAGGCGCGAAAACATTGATTTGTCTCTCCTGCCGCGCACACACTTCGGAGAGCTTGCAAAGGCCTAAAAAACACAAGCAGCCCGTGAGTTATTATGGGAGAGACTGTTTTCATCAAGTTTGAAGCCATAGTTTTGGCGCGGCAGCCGTTTCTTTCATTTTGGGGCCTATGTGTTTTTCGACCTTGAAATCGCAAAAAAGGCGCGAAAACATGGATTTGTCTCTCCTGCCGCGCACACACTTCGGAGAGCTTGCAAATGCCTAATAACCACAAGCAGCCCCTACTCCAATATGGGAGACACTGTTTTCATCAAGTTTGAAGCCTCAGTTTTGGCTGGACAGCCATTTCTTTATTTTTGGGGCCTGTGTGTTTTTCGACCTGGAAATGGCAAAAAAGGCGCGAAAACATTGATTTGTCTCTCCTGCCGCGCACACACTTCGGAGAGCTTGCAAAGGCCTAATAACCACAAGCAGCCCCTACTCCACTATGGGAGACACTGTTTTCATCAAGTTTGAAGCCTCAGTGTTGGCGCGGCAGCCTTTTCTTTCTCTTTCGGGATTGTGTTTTTCTCCACCTGAAAATGCCAAAGAAGGCATAAAAACATGGATTTGTCTCTCCTGCTGCGCACACACTTCGGAGAGCTTGCAAATGCCTAATAACCACAAGCAGCCCCTACTCCAATATGGGAGACACTGTTTTCATCAAGTTTGAAGCCTCAGTGTTGGCGCGGCAGCCTTTTCTTTCTCTTTCGGGATTGTGTTTTTCTCCACCTGAAAATGCCAAAGAAGGCATAAAAACATGGATTTGTCTCTCCTGCTGCGCACACACTTCGGAGAGCTTGCAAAGGCCTAATAACCACAAGCAGCCCCTACTCCACTATGGGAGACACTGTTTTCATCAAGTTTGAAGCCTCAGTGTTGGCGCGGCAGCCTTTTCTTTCTCTTTCGGGATTGTGTTTTTCTCCACCTGAAAATGCCAAAGAAGGCATAAAAACATGGATTTGTCTCTCCTGCTGCGCACACACTTCGGAGAGCTTGCAAATGCCTAATAACCACAAGCAGCCCCTACTCCAATATGGGAGACACTGTTTTCATCAAGTTTGAAGCCTCAGTGTTGGCGCGGCAGCCTTTTCTTTCTCTTTCGGGATTGTGTTTTTCTCCACCTGAAAATGCCAAAGAAGGCATAAAAACATGGATTTGTCTTTCCTGCTGCGCACACACTTCGGAGAGCTTGCAAAGGCCTAATAACCACAAGCAGCCCCTACTCCACTATGGGAGACACTGTTTTCATCAAGTTTGAAGCCTCAGTGTTGGCGCGGCAGCCTTTTCTTTCTCTTTCGGGATTGTGTTTTTCTCCACCTGAAAATGCCAAAGAAGGCATAAAAACATGGATTTGTCTCTCCTGCTGCGCACACACTTCGGAGAGCTTGCAAATGCCTAATAACCACAAGCAGCCCCTACTCCAATATGGGAGACACTGTTTTCATCAAGTTTGAAGCCTCAGTGTTGGCGCGGCAGCCTTTTCTTTCTCTTTCGGGATTGTGTTTTTCTCCACCTGAAAATGCCAAAGAAGGCATAAAAACATGGATTTGTCTCTCCTGCTGCGCACACACTTCGGAGAGCTTGCAAAGGCCTAATAACCACAAGCAGCCCCTACTCCACTATGGGAGACACTGTTTTCATCAAGTTTGAAGCCTCAGTGTTGGCGCGGCAGCCTTTTCTTTCTCTTTCGGGATTGTGTTTTTCTCCACCTGAAAATGCCAAAGAAGGCATAAAAACATGGATTTGTCTCTCCTGCTGCGCACACACTTCGGAGAGCTTGCAAATGCCTAATAACCACAAGCAGCCCCTACTCCATTATGGGAGACACTGTTTTCATCAAGTTTGAAGCCTCAGTGTTGGCGCGGCAGCCTTTTCTTTCTCTTTCGGGATTGTGTTTTTCTCCACCTGAAAATGCCAAAGAAGGCATAAAAACATGGATTTGTCTCTCCTGCTGCGCACACACTTCGGAGAGCTTGCAAATGCCTAATAACCACAAGCAGCCCCTACTCCATTATGGGAGACACTGTTTTCATCAAGTTTGAAGCCTCAGTGTTGGCGCGGCAGCCTTTTCTTTCTCTTTCGGGATTGTGTTTTTCTCCACCTGAAAATGCCAAAGAAGGCATAAAAACATGGATTTGTCTCTCCTGCTGCGCACACACTTCGGAGAGCTTGCAAATGCCTAATAACCACAAGCAGCCCCTACTCCAATATGGGAGACACTGTTTTCATCAAGTTTGAAGCCTCAGTTTTGGCTGGACAGCCATTTCTTTATTTTTGGGGCCTGTGTGTTTTTCGACCTGGAAATGGCAAAAAAGGCGCGAAAACATTGATTTGTCTCTCCTGCCGCGCACACACTTCGGAGAGCTTGCAAAGGCCTAATAACCACAAGCAGCCCCTACTCCACTATGGGAGACACTGTTTTCATCAAGTTTGAAGCCTCAGTGTTGGCGCGGCAGCCTTTTCTTTTTCTTTCGGGATTGTGTTTTTCTCCACCTGAAAATGCCAAAGAAGGCATAAAAACATGGATTTGTCTCTCCTGCTGCGCACACACTTCGGAGAGCTTGCAAATGCCTAATAACCACAAGCAGCCCCTACTCCAATATAGGAGACACTGTTTTCATCAAGTTTGAAGCCTCAGTTTTGGCTGGACAGCCATTTCTTTATTTTTGGGGCCTGTGTGTTTTTCGACCTGGAAATGGCAAAAAAGGCGCGAAAACATTGATTTGTCTCTCCTGCCGCGCACACACTTCCGATAGCTTGCGAAGGCCTAAAAAACACAAGCTGCCCTTGAGTTATTGTGGGAGAGAATGTTTTCATCAAGTTTGAAGCCATAGTTTTGGCGCGGCAGCCGTTTCTTTCATTTTGGGGCCTATGTGTTTTTCGACCTTGAAATCGTAATAAAGGCGCGAAAACATGGATTTGTCTCTCCTGCCGCGCACACACTTCCGATAGCTTGCGAAGGCCTAAAAAACACAAGCGGCCCTTGAGTTATTGTCTGAGAGACTGTTTTAATCAAGTTTGAAGCCTCAGTTTTGGCTGGACAGCCGTTTCTTTATTTTTGGGGCCTTTGTTTTCTTCGACCTGGAAATGGCAAAAAAGGCGCGAAAACATGGATTTGTCTCTCCTGCCGCGCACACACTTCTGATAGCGTGCAAAGGCCTAAAAAACACAAGCAGCCCGTGAGTTATTATGGGAGAGACTGTTTTCATCAAGTTTGAAGCCATAGTTTTGGCGCGGCAGCCGTTTCTTTCATTTTGGGGCCTATGTGTTTTTCGACCTTGAAATCGCAAAAAAGGCGCGAAAACATGGATTTGTCTCTCCTGCCGCGCACACACTTCGGAGAGCTTGCAAATGCCTAATAACCACAAGCAGCCCCTACTCCAATATGGGAGACACTGTTTTCATCAAGTTTGAAGCCTCAGTTTTGGCTGGACAGCCATT
The DNA here is from genome assembly GCF_951799395.1 of Argentina silus. Taxonomy (NCBI): domain Eukaryota; kingdom Metazoa; phylum Chordata; class Actinopteri; order Argentiniformes; family Argentinidae; genus Argentina; species Argentina silus. Next base: position 157,811 of record NW_028152582.1, on the reverse strand, counting down.
TCTTTATTTTTGGGGCCTGTGTGTTTTTCGACCTGGAAATGGCAAAAAAGGCGCGAAAACATTGATTTGTCTCTCCTGCCGCGCACACACTTCGGAGAGCTTGCAAAGGCCTAAAAAACACAAGCAGCCCGTGAGTTATTATGGGAGAGACTGTTTTCATCAAGTTTGAAGCCATAGTTTTGGCGCGGCAGCCGTTTCTTTCATTTTGGGGCCTATGTGTTTTTCGACCTTGAAATCGCAAAAAAGGCGCGAAAACATGGATTTGTCTCTCCTGCCGCGCACACACTTCGGAGAGCTTGCAAATGCCTAATAACCACAAGCAGCCCCTACTCCAATATGGGAGACACTGTTTTCATCAAGTTTGAAGCCTCAGTTTTGGCTGGACAGCCATTTCTTTATTTTTGGGGCCTGTGTGTTTTTCGACCTGGAAATGGCAAAAAAGGCGCGAAAACATTGATTTGTCTCTCCTGCCGCGCACACACTTCGGAGAGCTTGCAAAGGCCTAATAACCACAAGCAGCCCCTACTCCACTATGGGAGACACTGTTTTCATCAAGTTTGAAGCCTCAGTGTTGGCGCGGCAGCCTTTTCTTTCTCTTTCGGGATTGTGTTTTTCTCCACCTGAAAATGCCAAAGAAGGCATAAAAACATGGATTTGTCTCTCCTGCTGCGCACACACTTCGGAGAGCTTGCAAATGCCTAATAACCACAAGCAGCCCCTACTCCAATATGGGAGACACTGTTTTCATCAAGTTTGAAGCCTCAGTGTTGGCGCGGCAGCCTTTTCTTTCTCTTTCGGGATTGTGTTTTTCTCCACCTGAAAATGCCAAAGAAGGCATAAAAACATGGATTTGTCTCTCCTGCTGCGCACACACTTCGGAGAGCTTGCAAAGGCCTAATAACCACAAGCAGCCCCTACTCCACTATGGGAGACACTGTTTTCATCAAGTTTGAAGCCTCAGTGTTGGCGCGGCAGCCTTTTCTTTCTCTTTCGGGATTGTGTTTTTCTCCACCTGAAAATGCCAAAGAAGGCATAAAAACATGGATTTGTCTCTCCTGCTGCGCACACACTTCGGAGAGCTTGCAAATGCCTAATAACCACAAGCAGCCCCTACTCCAATATGGGAGACACTGTTTTCATCAAGTTTGAAGCCTCAGTGTTGGCGCGGCAGCCTTTTCTTTCTCTTTCGGGATTGTGTTTTTCTCCACCTGAAAATGCCAAAGAAGGCATAAAAACATGGATTTGTCTCTCCTGCTGCGCACACACTTCGGAGAGCTTGCAAAGTCTAATAACCACAAGCAGCCCCTACTCCACTATGGGAGACACTGTTTTCATCAAGTTTGAAGCCTCAGTGTTGGCGCGGCAGCCTTTTCTTTCTCTTTCGGGATTGTGTTTTTCTCCACCTGAAAATGCCAAAGAAGGCATAAAAACATGGATTTGTCTCTCCTGCTGCGCACACACTTCGGAGAGCTTGCAAATGCCTAATAACCACAAGCAGCCCCTACTCCATTATGGGAGACACTGTTTTCATCAAGTTTGAAGCCTCAGTGTTGGCGCGGCAGCCTTTTCTTTCTCTTTCGGGATTGTGTTTTTCTCCACCTGAAAATGCCAAAGAAGGCATAAAAACATGGATTTGTCTCTCCTGCTGCGCACACACTTCGGAGAGCTTGCAAATGCCTAATAACCACAAGCAGCCCCTACTCCAATATGGGAGACACTGTTTTCATCAAGTTTGAAGCCTCAGTTTTGGCTGGACAGCCATTTCTTTATTTTTGGGGCCTGTGTGTTTTTCGACCTGGAAATGGCAAAAAAGGCGCGAAAACATTGATTTGTCTCTCCTGCCGCGCACACACTTCGGAGAGCTTGCAAAGGCCTAATAACCACAAGCAGCCCCTACTCCACTATGGGAGACACTGTTTTCATCAAGTTTGAAGCCTCAGTGTTGGCGCGGCAGCCTTTTCTTTTTCTTTCGGGATTGTGTTTTTCTCCACCTGAAAATGCCAAAGAAGGCATAAAAACATGGATTTGTCTCTCCTGCTGCGCACACACTTCGGAGAGCTTGCAAATGCCTAATAACCACAAGCAGCCCCTACTCCAATATAGGAGACACTGTTTTCATCAAGTTTGAAGCCTCAGTTTTGGCTGGACAGCCATTTCTTTATTTTTGGGGCCTGTGTGTTTTTCGACCTGGAAATGGCAAAAAAGGCGCGAAAACATTGATTTGTCTCTCCTGCCGCGCACACACTTCCGATAGCTTGCGAAGGCCTAAAAAACACAAGCTGCCCTTGAGTTATTGTGGGAGAGAATGTTTTCATCAAGTTTGAAGCCATAGTTTTGGCGCGGCAGCCGTTTCTTTCATTTTGGGGCCTATGTGTTTTTCGACCTTGAAATCGTAAAAAAGGCGCGAAAACATGGATTTGTCTCTCCTGCCGCGCACACACTTCCGATAGCTTGCGAAGGCCTAAAAAACACAAGCGGCCCTTGAGTTATTGTCTGAGAGACTGTTTTAATCAAGTTTGAAGCCTCAGTTTTGGCTGGACAGCCGTTTCTTTATTTTTGGGGCCTTTGTTTTCTTCGACCTGGAAATGGCAAAAAAGGCGCGAAAACATGGATTTGTCTCTCCTGCCGCGCACACACTTCTGATAGCGTGCAAAGGCCTAAAAAACACAAGCAGCCCGTGAGTTATTATGGGAGAGACTGTTTTCATCAAGTTTGAAGCCATAGTTTTGGCGCGGCAGCCGTTTCTTTCATTTTGGGGCCTATGTGTTTTTCGACCTTGAAATCGCAAAAAAGGCGCGAAAACATGGATTTGTCTCTCCTGCCGCGCACACACTTCGGAGAGCTTGCAAATGCCTAATAACCACAAGCAGCCCCTACTCCAATATGGGAGACACTGTTTTCATCAAGTTTGAAGCCTCAGTTTTGGCTGGACAGCCATTTCTTTATTTTTGGGGCCTGTGTGTTTTTCGACCTGGAAATGGCAAAAAAGGCGCGAAAACATTGATTTGTCTCTCCTGCCGCGCACACACTTCGGAGAGCTTGCAAAGGCCTAAAAAACACAAGCAGCCCGTGAGTTATTATGGGAGAGACTGTTTTCATCAAGTTTGAAGCCATAGTTTTGGCGCGGCAGCCGTTTCTTTCATTTTGGGGCCTATGTGTTTTTCGACCTTGAAATCGCAAAAAAGGCGCGAAAACATGGATTTGTCTCTCCTGCCGCGCACACACTTCGGAGAGCTTGCAAATGCCTAATAACCACAAGCAGCCCCTACTCCAATATGGGAGACACTGTTTTCATCAAGTTTGAAGCCTCAGTTTTGGCTGGACAGCCATTTCTTTATTTTTGGGGCCTGTGTGTTTTTCGACCTGGAAATGGCAAAAAAGGCGCGAAAACATTGATTTGTCTCTCCTGCCGCGCACACACTTCGGAGAGCTTGCAAAGGCCTAATAACCACAAGCAGCCCCTACTCCACTATGGGAGACACTGTTTTCATCAAGTTTGAAGCCTCAGTGTTGGCGCGGCAGCCTTTTCTTTCTCTTTCGGGATTGTGTTTTTCTCCACCTGAAAATGCCAAAGAAGGCATAAAAACATGGATTTGTCTCTCCTGCTGCGCACACACTTCGGAGAGCTTGCAAATGCCTAATAACCACAAGCAGCCCCTACTCCAATATGGGAGACACTGTTTTCATCAAGTTTGAAGCCTCAGTGTTGGCGCGGCAGCCTTTTCTTTCTCTTTCGGGATTGTGTTTTTCTCCACCTGAAAATGCCAAAGAAGGCATAAAAACATGGATTTGTCTCTCCTGCTGCGCACACACTTCGGAGAGCTTGCAAAGGCCTAATAACCACAAGCAGCCCCTACTCCACTATGGGAGACACTGTTTTCATCAAGTTTGAAGCCTCAGTGTTGGCGCGGCAGCCTTTTCTTTCTCTTTCGGGATTGTGTTTTTCTCCACCTGAAAATGCCAAAGAAGGCATAAAAACATGGATTTGTCTCTCCTGCTGCGCACACACTTCGGAGAGCTTGCAAATGCCTAATAACCACAAGCAGCCCCTACTCCATTATGGGAGACACTGTTTTCATCAAGTTTGAAGCCTCAGTGTTGGCGCGGCAGCCTTTTCTTTCTCTTTCGGGATTGTGTTTTTCTCCACCTGAAAATGCCAAAGAAGGCATAAAAACATGGATTTGTCTCTCCTGCTGCGCACACACTTCGGAGAGCTTGCAAATGCCTAATAACCACAAGCAGCCCCTACTCCAATATGGGAGACACTGTTTTCATCAAGTTTGAAGCCTCAGTTTTGGCTGGACAGCCATTTCTTTATTTTTGGGGCCTGTGTGTTTTTCGACCTGGAAATGGCAAAAAAGGCGCGAAAACATTGATTTGTCTCTCCTGCCGCGCACACACTTCGGAGAGCTTGCAAAGGCCTAATAACCACAAGCAGCCCCTACTCCACTATGGGAGACACTGTTTTCATCAAGTTTGAAGCCTCAGTGTTGGCGCGGCAGCCTTTTCTTTTTCTTTCGGGATTGTGTTTTTCTCCACCTGAAAATGCCAAAGAAGGCATAAAAACATGGATTTGTCTCTCCTGCTGCGCACACACTTCGGAGAGCTTGCAAATGCCTAATAACCACAAGCAGCCCCTACTCCAATATAGGAGACACTGTTTTCATCAAGTTTGAAGCCTCAGTTTTGGCTGGACAGCCATTTCTTTATTTTTGGGGCCTGTGTGTTTTTCGACCTGGAAATGGCAAAAAAGGCGCGAAAACATTGATTTGTCTCTCCTGCCGCGCACACACTTCCGATAGCTTGCGAAGGCCTAAAAAACACAAGCTGCCCTTGAGTTATTGTGGGAGAGAATGTTTTCATCAAGTTTGAAGCCATAGTTTTGGCGCGGCAGCCGTTTCTTTCATTTTGGGGCCTATGTGTTTTTCGACCTTGAAATCGTAAAAAAGGCGCGAAAACATGGATTTGTCTCTCCTGCCGCGCACACACTTCCGATAGCTTGCGAAGGCCTAAAAAACACAAGCGGCCCTTGAGTTATTGTCTGAGAGACTGTTTTAATCAAGTTTGAAGCCTCAGTTTTCGCTGGACAGCCGTTTCTTTATTTTTGGGGCCTTTGTTTTCTTCGACCTGGAAATGGCAAAAAAGGCGCGAAAACATGGATTTGTCTCTCCTGCCGCGCACACACTTCTGATAGCGTGCAAAGGCCTAAAAAACACAAGCAGCCCGTGAGTTATTATGGGAGAGACTGTTTTCATCAAGTTTGAAGCCATAGTTTTGGCGCGGCAGCCGTTTCTTTCATTTTGGGGCCTATGTGTTTTTCGACCTTGAAATCGCAAAAAAGACGCGAAAACATGGATTTGTCTCTCCTGCCGCGCACACACTTCGGAGAGCTTGCAAATGCCTAATAACCACAAGCAGCCCCTACTCCAATATGGGAGACACTGTTTTCATCAAGTTTGAAGCCTCAGTTTTGGCTGGACAGCCATTTCTTTATTTTTGGGGCCTGTGTGTTTTTCGACCTGGAAATGTCAAAAAAGGCGCGAAAACATTGATTTGTCTCTCCTGCCGCGCACACACTTCGGAGAGCTTGCAAAGGCCTAAAAAACACAAGCAGCCCGTGAGTTATTATGGGAGAGACTGTTTTCATCAAGTTTGAAGCCATAGTTTTGGCGCGGCAGCCGTTTCTTTCATTTTGGGGCCTATGTGTTTTTCGACCTTGAAATCGCAAAAAAGGCGCGAAAACATGGATTTGTCTCTCCTGCCGCGCACACACTTCGGAGAGCTTGCAAATGCCTAATAACCACAAGCAGCCCCTACTCCAATATGGGAGACACTGTTTTCATCAAGTTTGAAGCCTCAGTTTTGGCTGGACAGCCATTTCTTTATTTTTGGGGCCTGTGTGTTTTTCGACCTGGAAATGGCAAAAAAGGCGCGAAAACATTGATTTGTCTCTCCTGCCGCGCACACACTTCGGAGAGCTTGCAAAGGCCTAATAACCACAAGCAGCCCCTACTCCACTATGGGAGACACTGTTTTCATCAAGTTTGAAGCCTCAGTGTTGGCGCGGCAGCCTTTTCTTTCTCTTTCGGGATTGTGTTTTTCTCCACCTGAAAATGCCAAAGAAGGCATAAAAACATGGATTTGTCTCTCCTGCTGCGCACACACTTCGGAGAGCTTGCAAATGCCTAATAACCACAAGCAGCCCCTACTCCAATATGGGAGACACTGTTTTCATCAAGTTTGAAGCCTCAGTGTTGGCGCGGCAGCCTTTTCTTTCTCTTTCGGGATTGTGTTTTTCTCCACCTGAAAATGCCAAAGAAGGCATAAAAACATGGATTTGTCTCTCCTGCTGCGCACACACTTCGGAGAGCTTGCAAAGGCCTAATAACCACAAGCAGCCCCTACTCCACTATGGGAGACACTGTTTTCATCAAGTTTGAAGCCTCAGTGTTGGCGCGGCAGCCTTTTCTTTCTCTTTCGGGATTGTGTTTTTCTCCACCTGAAAATGCCAAAGAAGGCATAAAAACATGGATTTGTCTCTCCTGCTGCGCACACACTTCGGAGAGCTTGCAAATGCCTAATAACCACAAGCAGCCCCTACTCCAATATGGGAGACACTGTTTTCATCAAGTTTGAAGCCTCAGTGTTGGCGCGGCAGCCTTTTCTTTCTCTTTCGGGATTGTGTTTTTCTCCACCTGAAAATGCCAAAGAAGGCATAAAAACATGGATTTGTCTCTCCTGCTGCGCACACACTTCGGAGAGCTTGCAAAGGCCTAATAACCACAAGCAGCCCCTACTCCACTATGGGAGACACTGTTTTCATCAAGTTTGAAGCCTCAGTGTTGGCGCGGCAGCCTTTTCTTTCTCTTTCGGGATTGTGTTTTTCTCCACCTGAAAATGCCAAAGAAGGCATAAAAACATGGATTTGTCTCTCCTGCTGCGCACACACTTCGGAGAGCTTGCAAATGCCTAATAACCACAAGCAGCCCCTACTCCATTATGGGAGACACTGTTTTCATCAAGTTTGAAGCCTCAGTGTTGGCGCGGCAGCCTTTTCTTTCTCTTTCGGGATTGTGTTTTTCTCCACCTGAAAATGCCAAAGAAGGCATAAAAACATGGATTTGTCTCTCCTGCTGCGCACACACTTCGGAGAGCTTGCAAATGCCTAATAACCACAAGCAGCCCCTACTCCAATATGGGAGACACTGTTTTCATCAAGTTTGAAGCCTCAGTTTTGGCTGGACAGCCATTTCTTTATTTTTGGGGCCTGTGTGTTTTTCGACCTGGAAATGGCAAAAAAGGCGCGAAAACATTGATTTGTCTCTCCTGCCGCGCACACACTTCGGAGAGCTTGCAAAGGCCTAATAACCACAAGCAGCCCCTACTCCACTATGGGAGACACTGTTTTCATCAAGTTTGAAGTCTCAGTGTTGGCGCGGCAGCCTTTTCTTTTTCTTTCGGGATTGTGTTTTTCTCCACCTGAAAATGCCAAAGAAGGCATAAAAACATGGATTTGTCTCTCCTGCTGCGCACACACTTCGGAGAGCTTGCAAATGCCTAATAACCACAAGCAGCCCCTACTCCAATATAGGAGACACTGTTTTCATCAAGTTTGAAGCCTCAGTTTTGGCTGGACAGCCATTTCTTTATTTTTGGGGCCTGTGTGTTTTTCGACCTGGAAATGGCAAAAAAGGCGCGAAAACATTGATTTGTCTCTCCTGCCGCGCACACACTTCCGATAGCTTGCGAAGGCCTAAAAAACACAAGCTGCCCTTGAGTTATTGTGGGAGAGAATGTTTTCATCAAGTTTGAAGCCATAGTTTTGGCGCGGCAGCCGTTTCTTTCATTTTGGGGCCTATGTGTTTTTCGACCTTGAAATCGTAAAAAAGGCGCGAAAACATGGATTTGTCTCTCCTGCCGCGCACACACTTCCGATAGCTTGCGAAGGCCTAAAAAACACAAGCGGCCCTTGAGTTATTGTCTGAGAGACTGTTTTAATCAAGTTTGAAGCCTCAGTTTTGGCTGGACAGCCGTTTCTTTATTTTTGGGGCCTTTGTTTTCTTCGACCTGGAAATGGCAAAAAAGGCGCGAAAACATGGATTTGTCTCTCCTGCCGCGCACACACTTCTGATAGCGTGCAAAGGCCTAAAAAACACAAGCAGCCCGTGAGTTATTATGGGAGAGACTGTTTTCATCAAGTTTGAAGCCATAGTTTTGGCGCGGCAGCCGTTTCTTTCATTTTGGGGCCTATGTGTTTTTCGACCTTGAAATCGCAAAAAAGGCGCGAAAACATGGATTTGTCTCTCCTGCCGCGCACACACTTCGGAGAGCTTGCAAATGCCTAATAACCACAAGCAGCCCCTACTCCAATATGGGAGACACTGTTTTCATCAAGTTTGAAGCCTCAGTTTTGGCTGGACAGCCATTTCTTTATTTTTGGGGCCTGTGTGTTTTTCGACCTGGAAATGGCAAAAAAGGCGCGAAAACATTGATTTGTCTCTCCTGCCGCGCACACACTTCGGAGAGCTTGCAAAGGCCTAAAAAACACAAGCAGCCCGTGAGTTATTATGGGAGAGACTGTTTTCATCAAGTTTGAAGCCATAGTTTTGGCGCGGCAGCCGTTTCTTTCATTTTGGGGCCTATGTGTTTTTCGACCTTGAAATCGCAAAAAAGGCGCGAAAACATGGATTTGTCTCTCCTGCCGCGCACACACTTCGGAGAGCTTGCAAATGCCTAATAACCACAAGCAGCCCCTACTCCAATATGGGAGACACTGTTTTCATCAAGTTTGAAGCCTCAGTTTTGGCTGGACAGCCATTTCTTTATTTTTGGGGCCTGTGTGTTTTTCGACCTGGAAATGGCAAAAAAGGCGCGAAAACATTGATTTGTCTCTCCTGCCGCGCACACACTTCGGAGAGCTTGCAAAGGCCTAATAACCACAAGCAGCCCCTACTCCACTATGGGAGACACTGTTTTCATCAAGTTTGAAGCCTCAGTGTTGGCGCGGCAGCCTTTTCTTTCTCTTTCGGGATTGTGTTTTTCTCCACCTGAAAATGCCAAAGAAGGCATAAAAACATGGATTTGTCTCTCCTGCTGCGCACACACTTCGGAGAGCTTGCAAAGGCCTAATAACCACAAGCAGCCCCTACTCCACTATGGGAGACACTGTTTTCATCAAGTTTGAAGCCTCAGTGTTGGCGCGGCAGCCTTTTCTTTCTCTTTCGGGATTGTGTTTTTCTCCACCTGAAAATGCCAAAGAAGGCATAAAAACATGGATTTGTCTCTCCTGCTGCGCACACACTTCGGAGAGCTTGCAAATGCCTAATAACCACAAGCAGCCCCTACTCCAATATGGGAGACACTGTTTTCATCAAGTTTGAAGCCTCAGTGTTGGCGCGGCAGCCTTTTCTTTCTCTTTCGGGATTGTGTTTTTCTCCACCTGAAAATGCCAAAGAAGGCATAAAAACATGGATTTGTCTCTCCTGCTGCGCACACACTTCGGAGAGCTTGCAAAGGCCTAATAACCACAAGCAGCCCCTACTCCACTATGGGAGACACTGTTTTCATCAAGTTTGAAGCCTCAGTGTTGGCGCGGCAGCCTTTTCTTTCTCTTTCGGGATTGTGTTTTTCTCCACCTGAAAATGCCAAAGAAGGCATAAAAACATGGATTTGTCTCTCCTGCTGCGCACACACTTCGGAGAGCTTGCAAATGCCTAATAACCACAAGCAGCCCCTACTCCAATATGGGAGACACTGTTTTCATCAAGTTTGAAGCCTCAGTGTTGGCGCGGCAGCCTTTTCTTTCTCTTTCGGGATTGTGTTTTTCTCCACCTGAAAATGCCAAAGAAGGCATAAAAACATGGATTTGTCTCTCCTGCTGCGCACACACTTCGGAGAGCTTGCAAAGGCCTAATAACCACAAGCAGCCCCTACTCCACTATGGGAGACACTGTTTTCATCAAGTTTGAAGCCTCAGTGTTGGCGCGGCAGCCTTTTCTTTCTCTTTCGGGATTGTGTTTTTCTCCACCTGAAAATGCCAAAGAAGGCATAAAAACATGGATTTGTCTCTCCTGCTGCGCACACACTTCGGAGAGCTTGCAAATGCCTAATAACCACAAGCAGCCCCTACTCCATTATGGGAGACACTGTTTTCATCAAGTTTGAAGCCTCAGTGTTGGCGCGGCAGCCTTTTCTTTCTCTTTCGGGATTGTGTTTTTCTCCACCTGAAAATGCCAAAGAAGGCATAAAAACATGGATTTGTCTCTCCTGCTGCGCACACACTTCGGAGAGCTTGCAAATGCCTAATAACCACAAGCAGCCCCTACTCCAATATGGGAGACACTGTTTTCATCAAGTTTGAAGCCTCAGTTTTGGCTGGACAGCCATTTCTTTATTTTTGGGGCCTGTGTGTTTTTCGACCTGGAAATGGCAAAAAAGGCGCGAAAACATTGATTTGTCTCTCCTGCCGCGCACACACTTCGGAGAGCTTGCAAAGGCCTAATAACCACAAGCAGCCCCTACTCCACTATGGGAGACACTGTTTTCATCAAGTTTGAAGCCTCAGTGTTGGCGCGGCAGCCTTTTCTTTTTCTTTCGGGATTGTGTTTTTCTCCACCTGAAAATGCCAAAGAAGGCATAAAAACATGGATTTGTCTCTCCTGCTGCGCACACACTTCGGAGAGCTTGCAAATGCCTAATAACCACAAGCAGCCCCTACTCCAATATAGGAGACACTGTTTTCATCAAGTTTGAAGCCTCAGTTTTGGCTGGACAGCCATTTCTTTATTTTTGGGGCCTGTGTGTTTTTCGACCTGGAAATGGCAAAAAAGGCGCGAAAACATTGATTTGTCTCTCCTGCCGCGCACACACTTCCGATAGCTTGCGAAGGCCTAAAAAACACAAGCTGCCCTTGAGTTATTGTGGGAGAGAATGTTTTCATCAAGTTTGAAGCCATAGTTTTGGCGCGGCAGCCGTTTCTTTCATTTTGGGGCCTATGTGTTTTTCGACCTTGAAATCGTAAAAAAGGCGCGAAAACATGGATTTGTCTCTCCTGCCGCGCACACACTTCCGATAGCTTGCGAAGGCCTAAAAAACACAAGCGGCCCTTGAGTTATTGTCTGAGAGACTGTTTTAATCAAGTTTGAAGCCTCAGTTTTGGCTGGACAGCCGTTTCTTTATTTTTGGGGCCTTTGTTTTCTTCGACCTGGAAATGGCAAAAAAGGCGCGAAAACATGGATTTGTCTCTCCTGCCGCGCACACACTTCTGATAGCGTGCAAAGGCCTAAAAAACACAAGCAGCCCGTGAGTTATTATGGGAGAGACTGTTTTCATCAAGTTTGAAGCCATAGTTTTGGCGCGGCAGCCGTTTCTTTCATTTTGGGGCCTATGTGTTTTTCGACCTTGAAATCGCAAAAAAGGCGCGAAAACATGGATTTGTCTCTCCTGCCGCGCACACACTTCGGAGAGCTTGCAAATGCCTAATAACCACAAGCAGCCCCTACTCCAATATGGGAGACACTGTTTTCATCAAGTTTGAAGCCTCAGTTTTGGCTGGACAGCCATTTCTTTATTTTTGGGGCCTGTGTGTTTTTCGACCTGGAAATGGCAAAAAAGGCGCGAAAACATTGATTTGTCTCTCCTGCCGCGCACACACTTCGGAGAGCTTGCAAAGGCCTAAAAAACACAAGCAGCCCGTGAGTTATTATGGGAGAGACTGTTTTCATCAAGTTTGAAGCCATAGTTTTGGCGCGGCAGCCGTTTCTTTCATTTTGGGGCCTATGTGTTTTTCGACCTTGAAATCGCAAAAAAGGCGCGAAAACATGGATTTGTCTCTCCTGCCGCGCACACACTTCGGAGAGCTTGCAAATGCCTAATAACCACAAGCAGCCCCTACTCCAATATGGGAGACACTGTTTTCATCAAGTTTGAAGCCTCAGTTTTGGCTGGACAGCCATTTCTTTATTTTTGGGGCCTGTGTGTTTTTCGACCTGGAAATGGCAAAAAAGGCGCGAAAACATTGATTTGTCTCTCCTGCCGCGCACACACTTCGGAGAGCTTGCAAAGGCCTAATAACCACAAGCAGCCCCTACTCCACTATGGGAGACACTGTTTTCATCAAGTTTGAAGCCTCAGTGTTGGCGCGGCAGCCTTTTCTTTCTCTTTCGGGATTGTGTTTTTCTCCACCTGAAAATGCCAAAGAAGGCATAAAAACATGGATTTGTCTCTCCTGCTGCGCACACACTTCGGAGAGCTTGCAAATGCCTAATAACCACAAGCAGCCCCTACTCCAATATGGGAGACACTGTTTTCATCAAGTTTGAAGCCTCAGTGTTGGCGCGGCAGCCTTTTCTTTCTCTTTCGGGATTGTGTTTTTCTCCACCTGAAAATGCCAAAGAAGGCATAAAAACATGGATTTGTCTCTCCTGCTGCGCACACACTTCGGAGAGCTTGCAAATGCCTAATAACCACAAGCAGCCCCTACTCCAATATGGGAGACACTGTTTTCATCAAGTTTGAAGCCTCAGTTTTGGCTGGACAGCCATTTCTTTATTTTTGGGGCCTGTGTGTTTTTCGACCTGGAAATGGCAAAAAAGGCGCGAAAACATTGATTTGTCTCTCCTGCCGCGCACACACTTCGGAGAGCTTGCAAAGGCCTAATAACCACAAGCAGCCCCTACTCCACTATGGGAGACACTGTTTTCATCAAGTTTGAAGCCTCAGTGTTGGCGCGGCAGCCTTTTCTTTTTCTTTCGGGATTGTGTTTTTCTCCACCTGAAAATGCCAAAGAAGGCATAAAAACATGGATTTGTCTCTCCTGCTGCGCACACACTTCGGAGAGCTTGCAAATGCCTAATAACCACAAGCAGCCCCTACTCCAATATAGGAGACACTGTTTTCATCAAGTTTGAAGCCTCAGTTTTGGCTGGACAGCCATTTCTTTATTTTTGGGGCCTGTGTGTTTTTCGACCTGGAAATGGCAAAAAAGGCGCGAAAACATTGATTTGTCTCTCCTGCCGCGCACACACTTCCGATAGCTTGCGAAGGCCTAAAAAACACAAGCTGCCCTTGAGTTATTGTGGGAGAGAATGTTTTCATCAAGTTTGAAGCCATAGTTTTGGCGCGGCAGCCGTTTCTTTCATTTTGGGGCCTTTGTGTTTTTCGACCTTGAAATCGTAAAAAAGGCGCGAAAACATGGATTTGTCTCTCCTGCCGCGCACACACTTCCGATAGCTTGCGAAGGCCTAAAAAACACAAGCGGCCCTTGAGTTATTGTCTGAGAGACTGTTTTAATCAAGTTTGAAGCCTCAGTTTTGGCTGGACAGCCGTTTCTTTATTTTTGGGGCCTTTGTTTTCTTCGACCTGGAAATGGCAAAAAAGGCGCGAAAACATGGATTTGTCTCTCCTGCCGCGCACACACTTCTGATAGCGTGCAAAGGCCTAAAAAACACAAGCAGCCCGTGAGTTATTATGGGAGAGACTGTTTTCATCAAGTTTGAAGCCATAGTTTTGGCGCGGCAGCCGTTTCTTTCATTTTGGGGCCTATGTGTTTTTCGACCTTGAAATCGCAAAAAAGGCGCGAAAACATGGATTTGTCTCTCCTGCCGCGCACACACTTCGGAGAGCTTGCAAATGCCTAATAACCACAAGCAGCCCCTACTCCAATATGGGAGACACTGTTTTCATCAAGTTTGAAGCCTCAGTTTTGGCTGGACAGCCATTTCTTTATTTTTGGGGCCTGTGTGTTTTTCGACCTGGAAATGGCAAAAAAGGCGCGAAAACATTGATTTGTCTCTCCTGCCGCGCACACACTTCGGAGAGCTTGCAAAGGCCTAAAAAACACAAGCAGCCCGTGAGTTATTATGGGAGAGACTGTTTTCATCAAGTTTGAAGCCATAGTTTTGGCGCGGCAGCCGTTTCTTTCATTTTGGGGCCTATGTGTTTTTCGACCTTGAAATCGCAAAAAAGGCGCGAAAACATGGATTTGTCTCTCCTGCCGCGCACACACTTCGGAGAGCTTGCAAATGCCTAATAACCACAAGCAGCCCCTACTCCAATATGGGAGACACTGTTTTCATCAAGTTTGAAGCCTCAGTTTTGGCTGGACAGCCATTTCTTTATTTTTGGGGCCTGTGTGTTTTTCGACCTGGAAATGGCAAAAAAGGCGCGAAAACATTGATTTGTCTCTCCTGCCGCGCACACACTTCGGAGAGCTTGCAAAGGCCTAATAACCACAAGCAGCCCCTACTCCACTATGGGAGACACTGTTTTCATCAAGTTTGAAGCCTCAGTGTTGGCGCGGCAGCCTTTTCTTTCTCTTTCGGGATTGTGTTTTTCTCCACCTGAAAATGCCAAAGAAGGCATAAAAACATGGATTTGTCTCTCCTGCTGCGCACACACTTCGGAGAGCTTGCAAATGCCTAATAACCACAAGCAGCCCCTACTCCAATATGGGAGACACTGTTTTCATCAAGTTTGAAGCCTCAGTGTTGGCGCGGCAGCCTTTTCTTTCTCTTTCGGGATTGTGTTTTTCTCCACCTGAAAATGCCAAAGAAGGCATAAAAACATGGATTTGTCTCTCCTGCTGCGCACACACTTCGGAGAGCTTGCAAAGGCCTAATAACCACAAGCAGCCCCTACTCCACTATGGGAGACACTGTTTTCATCAAGTTTGAAGCCTCAGTGTTGGCGCGGCAGCCTTTTCTTTCTCTTTCGGGATTGTGTTTTTCTCCACCTGAAAATGCCAAAGAAGGCATAAAAACATGGATTTGTCTCTCCTGCTGCGCACACACTTCGGAGAGCTTGCAAATGCCTAATAACCACAAGCAGCCCCTACTCCATTATGGGAGACACTGTTTTCATCAAGTTTGAAGCCTCAGTGTTGGCGCGGCAGCCTTTTCTTTCTCTTTCGGGATTGTGTTTTTCTCCACCTGAAAATGCCAAAGAAGGCATAAAAACATGGATTTGTCTCTCCTGCTGCGCACACACTTCGGAGAGCTTGCAAATGCCTAATAACCACAAGCAGCCCCTACTCCAATATGGGAGACACTGTTTTCATCAAGTTTGAAGCCTCAGTTTTGGCTGGACAGCCATTTCTTTATTTTTGGGGCCTGTGTGTTTTTCGACCTGGAAATGGCAAAAAAGGCGCGAAAACATTGATTTGTCTCTCCTGCCGCGCACACACTTCGGAGAGCTTGCAAAGGCCTAATAACCACAAGCAGCCCCTACTCCACTATGGGAGACACTGTTTTCATCAAGTTTGAAGCCTCAGTGTTGGCGCGGCAGCCTTTTCTTTTTCTTTCGGGATTGTGTTTTTCTCCACCTGAAAATGCCAAAGAAGGCATAAAAACATGGATTTGTCTCTCCTGCTGCGCACACACTTCGGAGAGCTTGCAAATGCCTAATAACCACAAGCAGCCCCTACTCCAATATAGGAGACACTGTTTTCATCAAGTTTGAAGCCTCAGTTTTGGCTGGACAGCCATTTCTTTATTTTTGGGGCCTGTGTGTTTTTCGACCTGGAAATGGCAAAAAAGGCGCGAAAACATTGATTTGTCTCTCCTGCCGCGCACACACTTCCGATAGCTTGCGAAGGCCTAAAAAACACAAGCTGCCCTTGAGTTATTGTGGGAGAGAATGTTTTCATCAAGTTTGAAGCCATAGTTTTGGCGCGGCAGCCGTTTCTTTCATTTTGGGGCCTATGTGTTTTTCGACCTTGAAATCGTAAAAAAGGCGCGAAAACATGGATTTGTCTCTCCTGCCGCGCACACACTTCCGATAGCTTGCGAAGGCCTAAAAAACACAAGCGGCCCTTGAGTTATTGTCTGAGAGACTGTTTTAATCAAGTTTGAAGCCTCAGTTTTGGCTGGACAGCCGTTTCTTTATTTTTGGGGCCTTTGTTTTCTTCGACCTGGAAATGGCAAAAAAGGCGCGAAAACATGGATTTGTCTCTCCTGCCGCGCACACACTTCTGATAGCGTGCAAAGGCCTAAAAAACACAAGCAGCCCGTGAGTTATTATGGGAGAGACTGTTTTCATCAAGTTTGAAGCCATAGTTTTGGCGCGGCAGCCGTTTCTTTCATTTTGGGGCCTATGTGTTTTTCGACCTTGAAATCGCAAAAAAGGCGCGAAAACATGGATTTGTCTCTCCTGCCGCGCACACACTTCGGAGAGCTTGCAAATGCCTAATAACCACAAGCAGCCCCTACTCCAATATGGGAGACACTGTTTTCATCAAGTTTGAAGCCTCAGTTTTGGCTGGACAGCCATTTCTTTATTTTTGGGGCCTGTGTGTTTTTCGACCTGGAAATGGCAAAAAAGGCGCGAAAACATTGATTTGTCTCTCCTGCCGCGCACACACTTCGGAGAGCTTGCAAAGGCCTAAAAAACACAAGCAGCCCGTGAGTTATTATGGGAGAGACTGTTTTCATCAAGTTTGAAGCCATAGTTTTGGCGCGGCAGCCGTTTCTTTCATTTTGGGGCCTATGTGTTTTTCGACCTTGAAATCGCAAAAAAGGCGCGAAAACATGGATTTGTCTCTCCTGCCGCGCACACACTTCGGAGAGCTTGCAAATGCCTAATAACCACAAGCAGCCCCTACTCCAATATGGGAGACACTGTTTTCATCAAGTTTGAAGCCTCAGTTTTGGCTGGACAGCCATTTCTTTATTTTTGGGGCCTGTGTGTTTTTCGACCTGGAAATGGCAAAAAAGGCGCGAAAACATTGATTTGTCTCTCCTGCCGCGCACACACTTCGGAGAGCTTGCAAAGGCCTAATAACCACAAGCAGCCCCTACTCCACTATGGGAGACACTGTTTTCATCAAGTTTGAAGCCTCAGTGTTGGCGCGGCAGCCTTTTCTTTCTCTTTCGGGATTGTGTTTTTCTCCACCTGAAAATGCCAAAGAAGGCATAAAAACATGGATTTGTCTCTCCTGCTGCGCACACACTTCGGAGAGCTTGCAAAGGCCTAATAACCACAAGCAGCCCCTACTCCACTATGGGAGACACTGTTTTCATCAAGTTTGAAGCCTCAGTGTTGGCGCGGCAGCCTTTTCTTTCTCTTTCGGGATTGTGTTTTTCTCCACCTGAAAATGCCAAAGAAGGCATAAAAACATGGATTTGTCTCTCCTGCTGCGCACACACTTCGGAGAGCTTGCAAATGCCTAATAACCACAAGCAGCCCCTACTCCAATATGGGAGACACTGTTTTCATCAAGTTTGAAGCCTCAGTGTTGGCGCGGCAGCCTTTTCTTTCTCTTTCGGGATTGTGTTTTTCTCCACCTGAAAATGCCAAAGAAGGCATAAAAACATGGATTTGTCTCTCCTGCTGCGCACACACTTCGGAGAGCTTGCAAAGGCCTAATAACCACAAGCAGCCCCTACTCCACTATGGGAGACACTGTTTTCATCAAGTTTGAAGCCTCAGTGTTGGCGCGGCAGCCTTTTCTTTCTCTTTCGGGATTGTGTTTTTCTCCACCTGAAAATGCCAAAGAAGGCATAAAAACATGGATTTGTCTCTCCTGCTGCGCACACACTTCGGAGAGCTTGCAAATGCCTAATAACCACAAGCAGCCCCTACTCCATTATGGGAGACACTGTTTTCATCAAGTTTGAAGCCTCAGTGTTGGCGCGGCAGCCTTTTCTTTCTCTTTCGGGATTGTGTTTTTCTCCACCTGAAAATGCCAAAGAAGGCATAAAAACATGGATTTGTCTCTCCTGCTGCGCACACACTTCGGAGAGCTTGCAAATGCCTAATAACCACAAGCAGCCCCTACTCCAATATGGGAGACACTGTTTTCATCAAGTTTGAAGCCTCAGTTTTGGCTGGACAGCCATTTCTTTATTTTTGGGGCCTGTGTGTTTTTCGACCTGGAAATGGCAAAAAAGGCGCGAAAACATTGATTTGTCTCTCCTGCCGCGCACACACTTCGGAGAGCTTGCAAAGGCCTAATAACCACAAGCAGCCCCTACTCCACTATGGGAGACACTGTTTTCATCAAGTTTGAAGCCTTCTTTGGCATTTTCAGGTGGAGAAAAACACAATCCCGAAAGAGAAAGAAAAGGCTGCCGCGCCAACACTGAGGCTTCAAACTTGATGAAAACAGTGTCTCCCATATTGGAGTAGGGGCTGCTTGTGGTTATTAGGCATTTGCAAGCTCTCCGAAGTGTGTGCGCAGCAGGAGAGACAAATCCATGTTTTTATGCCTTCTTTGGCATTTTCAGGTGGAGAAAAACACAATCCCGAAAGAGAAAGAAAAGGCTGCCGCGCCAACACTGAGGCTTCAAACTTGATGAAAACAGTGTCTCCCATAGTGGAGTAGGGGCTGCTTGTGGTTATTAGGCCTTTGCAAGCTCTCCGAAGTGTGTGCGCGGCAGGAGAGACAAATCAATGTTTTCGCGCCTTTTTTGCCATTTCCAGGTCGAAAAACACACAGGCCCCAAAAATAAAGAAATGGCTGTCCAGCCAAAACTGAGGCTTCAAACTTGATGAAAACAGTGTCTCCCATATTGGAGTAGGGGCTGCTTGTGGTTATTAGGCATTTGCAAGCTCTCCGAAGTGTGTGCGCGGCAGGAGAGACAAATCCATGTTTTCGCGCCTTTTTTGCGATTTCAAGGTCGAAAAACACATAGGCCCCAAAATGAAAGAAACGGCTGCCGCGCCAAAACTATGGCTTCAAACTTGATGAAAACAGTCTCTCCCATAATAACTCACGGGCTGCTTGTGTTTTTTAGGCCTTTGCAAGCTCTCCGAAGTGTGTGCGCGGCAGGAGAGACAAATCAATGTTTTCGCGCCTTTTTTGCCATTTCCAGGTCGAAAAACACACAGGCCCCAAAAATAAAGAAATGGCTGTCCAGCCAAAACTGAGGCTTCAAACTTGATGAAAACAGTGTCTCCCATATTGGAGTAGGGGCTGCTTGTGGTTATTAGGCATTTGCAAGCTCTCCGAAGTGTGTGCGCGGCAGGAGAGACAAATCCATGTTTTCGCGCCTTTTTTGCGATTTCAAGGTCGAAAAACACATAGGCCCCAAAATGAAAGAAACGGCTGCCGCGCCAAAACTATGGCTTCAAACTTGATGAAAACAGTCTCTCCCATAATAACTCACGGGCTGCTTGTGTTTTTTAGGCCTTTGCACGCTATCAGAAGTGTGTGCGCGGCAGGAGAGACAAATCCATGTTTTCGCGCCTTTTTTGCCATTTCCAGGTCGAAGAAAACAAAGGCCCCAAAAATAAAGAAACGGCTGTCCAGCCAAAACTGAGGCTTCAAACTTGATTAAAACAGTCTCTCAGACAATAACTCAAGGGCCGCTTGTGTTTTTTAGGCCTTCGCAAGCTATCGGAAGTGTGTGCGCGGCAGGAGAGACAAATCCATGTTTTCGCGCCTTTTTTACGATTTCAAGGTCGAAAAACACATAGGCCCCAAAATGAAAGAAACGGCTGCCGCGCCAAAACTATGGCTTCAAACTTGATGAAAACATTCTCTCCCACAATAACTCAAGGGCAGCTTGTGTTTTTTAGGCCTTCGCAAGCTATCGGAAGTGTGTGCGCGGCAGGAGAGACAAATCAATGTTTTCGCGCCTTTTTTGCCATTTCCAGGTCGAAAAACACACAGGCCCCAAAAATAAAGAAATGGCTGTCCAGCCAAAACTGAGGCTTCAAACTTGATGAAAACAGTGTCTCCTATATTGGAGTAGGGGCTGCTTGTGGTTATTAGGCATTTGCAAGCTCTCCGAAGTGTGTGCGCAGCAGGAGAGACAAATCCATGTTTTTATGCCTTCTTTGGCATTTTCAGGTGGAGAAAAACACAATCCCGAAAGAAAAAGAAAAGGCTGCCGCGCCAACACTGAGGCTTCAAACTTGATGAAAACAGTGTCTCCCATAGTGGAGTAGGGGCTGCTTGTGGTTATTAGGCCTTTGCAAGCTCTCCGAAGTGTGTGCGCGGCAGGAGAGACAAATCAATGTTTTCGCGCCTTTTTTGCCATTTCCAGGTCGAAAAACACACAGGCCCCAAAAATAAAGAAATGGCTGTCCAGCCAAAACTGAGGCTTCAAACTTGATGAAAACAGTGTCTCCCATATTGGAGTAGGGGCTGCTTGTGGTTATTAGGCATTTGCAAGCTCTCCGAAGTGTGTGCGCAGCAGGAGAGACAAATCCATGTTTTTATGCCTTCTTTGGCATTTTCAGGTGGAGAAAAACACAATCCCGAAAGAGAAAGAAAAGGCTGCCGCGCCAACACTGAGGCTTCAAACTTGATGAAAACAGTGTCTCCCATAATGGAGTAGGGGCTGCTTGTGGTTATTAGGCATTTGCAAGCTCTCCGAAGTGTGTGCGCAGCAGGAGAGACAAATCCATGTTTTTATGCCTTCTTTGGCATTTTCAGGTGGAGAAAAACACAATCCCGAAAGAGAAAGAAAAGGCTGCCGCGCCAACACTGAGGCTTCAAACTTGATGAAAACAGTGTCTCCCATAGTGGAGTAGGGGCTGCTTGTGGTTATTAGGCCTTTGCAAGCTCTCCGAAGTGTGTGCGCAGCAGGAGAGACAAATCCATGTTTTTATGCCTTCTTTGGCATTTTCAGGTGGAGAAAAACACAATCCCGAAAGAGAAAGAAAAGGCTGCCGCGCCAACACTGAGGCTTCAAACTTGATGAAAACAGTGTCTCCCATATTGGAGTAGGGGCTGCTTGTGGTTATTAGGCATTTGCAAGCTCTCCGAAGTGTGTGCGCAGCAGGAGAGACAAATCCATGTTTTTATGCCTTTTTTGGCATTTTCAGGTGGAGAAAAACACAATCCCGAAAGAGAAAGAAAAGGCTGCCGCGCCAACACTGAGGCTTCAAACTTGATGAAAACAGTGTCTCCCATAGTGGAGTAGGGGCTGCTTGTGGTTATTAGGCCTTTGCAAGCTCTCCGAAGTGTGTGCGCAGCAGGAGAGACAAATCCATGTTTTTATGCCTTCTTTGGCATTTTCAGGTGGAGAAAAACACAATCCCGAAAGAGAAAGAAAAGGCTGCCGCGCCAACACTGAGGCTTCAAACTTGATGAAAACAGTGTCTCCCATAGTGGAGTAGGGGCTGCTTGTGGTTATTAGGCCTTTGCAAGCTCTCCGAAGTGTGTGCGCGGCAGGAGAGACAAATCAATGTTTTCGCGCCTTTTTTGCCATTTCCAGGTCGAAAAACACACAGGCCCCAAAAATAAAGAAATGGCTGTCCAGCCAAAACTGAGGCTTCAAACTTGATGAAAACAGTGTCTCCCATATTGGAGTAGGGGCTGCTTGTGGTTATTAGGCATTTGCAAGCTCTCCGAAGTGTGTGCGCGGCAGGAGAGACAAATCCATGTTTTCGCGCCTTTTTTGCGATTTCAAGGTCGAAAAACACATAGGCCCCAAAATGAAAGAAACGGCTGCCGCGCCAAAACTATGGCTTCAAACTTGATGAAAACAGTCTCTCCCATAATAACTCACGGGCTGCTTGTGTTTTTTAGGCCTTTGCAAGCTCTCCGAAGTGTGTGCGCGGCAGGAGAGACAAATCAATGTTTTCGCGCCTTTTTTGCCATTTCCAGGTCGAAAAACACACAGGCCCCAAAAATAAAGAAATGGCTGTCCAGCCAAAACTGAGGCTTCAAACTTGATGAAAACAGTGTCTCCCATATTGGAGTAGGGGCTGCTTGTGGTTATTAGGCATTTGCAAGCTCTCCGAAGTGTGTGCGCGGCAGGAGAGACAAATCCATGTTTTCGCGCCTTTTTTGCGATTTCAAGGTCGAAAAACACATAGGCCCCAAAATGAAAGAAACGGCTGCCGCGCCAAAACTATGGCTTCAAACTTGATGAAAACAGTCTCTCCCATAATAACTCACGGGCTGCTTGTGTTTTTTAGGCCTTTGCACGCTATCAGAAGTGTGTGCGCGGCAGGAGAGACAAATCCATGTTTTCGCGCCTTTTTTGCCATTTCCAGGTCGAAGAAAACAAAGGCCCCAAAAATAAAGAAACGGCTGTCCAGCCAAAACTGAGGCTTCAAACTTGATTAAAACAGTCTCTCAGACAATAACTCAAGGGCCGCTTGTGTTTTTTAGGCCTTCGCAAGCTATCGGAAGTGTGTGCGCGGCAGGAGAGACAAATCCATGTTTTCGCGCCTTTTTTACGATTTCAAGGTCGAAAAACACATAGGCCCCAAAATGAAAGAAACGGCTGCCGCGCCAAAACTATGGCTTCAAACTTGATGAAAACATTCTCTCCCACAATAACTCAAGGGCAGCTTGTGTTTTTTAGGCCTTCGCAAGCTATCGGAAGTGTGTGCGCGGCAGGAGAGACAAATCAATGTTTTCGCGCCTTTTTTGCCATTTCCAGGTCGAAAAACACACAGGCCCCAAAAATAAAGAAATGGCTGTCCAGCCAAAACTGAGGCTTCAAACTTGATGAAAACAGTGTCTCCTATATTGGAGTAGGGGCTGCTTGTGGTTATTAGGCATTTGCAAGCTCTCCGAAGTGTGTGCGCAGCAGGAGAGACAAATCCATGTTTTTATGCCTTCTTTGGCATTTTCAGGTGGAGAAAAACACAATCCCGAAAGAAAAAGAAAAGGCTGCCGCGCCAACACTGAGGCTTCAAACTTGATGAAAACAGTGTCTCCCATAGTGGAGTAGGGGCTGCTTGTGGTTATTAGGCCTTTGCAAGCTCTCCGAAGTGTGTGCGCGGCAGGAGAGACAAATCAATGTTTTCGCGCCTTTTTTGCCATTTCCAGGTCGAAAAACACACAGGCCCCAAAAATAAAGAAATGGCTGTCCAGCCAAAACTGAGGCTTCAAACTTGATGAAAACAGTGTCTCCCATATTGGAGTAGGGGCTGCTTGTGGTTATTAGGCATTTGCAAGCTCTCCGAAGTGTGTGCGCAGCAGGAGAGACAAATCCATGTTTTTATGCCTTCTTTGGCATTTTCAGGTGGAGAAAAACACAATCCCGAAAGAGAAAGAAAAGGCTGCCGCGCCAACACTGAGGCTTCAAACTTGATGAAAACAGTGTCTCCCATAATGGAGTAGGGGCTGCTTGTGGTTATTAGGCATTTGCAAGCTCTCCGAAGTGTGTGCGCAGCAGGAGAGACAAATCCATGTTTTTATGCCTTCTTTGGCATTTTCAGGTGGAGAAAAACACAATCCCGAAAGAGAAAGAAAAGGCTGCCGCGCCAACACTGAGGCTTCAAACTTGATGAAAACAGTGTCTCCCATAGTGGAGTAGGGGCTGCTTGTGGTTATTAGGCCTTTGCAAGCTCTCCGAAGTGTGTGCGCAGCAGGAGAGACAAATCCATGTTTTTATGCCTTCTTTGGCATTTTCAGGTGGAGAAAAACACAATCCCGAAAGAGAAAGAAAAGGCTGCCGCGCCAACACTGAGGCTTCAAACTTGATGAAAACAGTGTCTCCCATATTGGAGTAGGGGCTGCTTGTGGTTATTAGGCATTTGCAAGCTCTCCGAAGTGTGTGCGCAGCAGGAGAGACAAATCCATGTTTTTATGCCTTCTTTGGCATTTTCAGGTGGAGAAAAACACAATCCCGAAAGAGAAAGAAAAGGCTGCCGCGCCAACACTGAGGCTTCAAACTTGATGAAAACAGTGTCTCCCATATTGGAGTAGGGGCTGCTTGTGGTTATTAGGCATTTGCAAGCTCTCCGAAGTGTGTGCGCAGCAGGAGAGACAAATCCATGTTTTTATGCCTTCTTTGGCATTTTCAGGTGGAGAAAAACACAATCCCGAAAGAGAAAGAAAAGGCTGCCGCGCCAACACTGAGGCTTCAAACTTGATGAAAACAGTGTCTCCCATAGTGGAGTAGGGGCTGCTTGTGGTTATTAGGCCTTTGCAAGCTCTCCGAAGTGTGTGCGCGGCAGGAGAGACAAATCAATGTTTTCGCGCCTTTTTTGCCATTTCCAGGTCGAAAAACACACAGGCCCCAAAAATAAAGAAATGGCTGTCCAGCCAAAACTGAGGCTTCAAACTTGATGAAAACAGTGTCTCCCATATTGGAGTAGGGGCTGCTTGTGGTTATTAGGCATTTGCAAGCTCTCCGAAGTGTGTGCGCGGCAGGAGAGACAAATCCATGTTTTCGCGCCTTTTTTGCGATTTCAAGGTCGAAAAACACATAGGCCCCAAAATGAAAGAAACGGCTGCCGCGCCAAAACTATGGCTTCAAACTTGATGAAAACAGTCTCTCCCATAATAACTCACGGGCTGCTTGTGTTTTTTAGGCCTTTGCAAGCTCTCCGAAGTGTGTGCGCGGCAGGAGAGACAAATCAATGTTTTCGCGCCTTTTTTGCCATTTCCAGGTCGAAAAACACACAGGCCCCAAAAATAAAGAAATGGCTGTCCAGCCAAAACTGAGGCTTCAAACTTGATGAAAACAGTGTCTCCCATATTGGAGTAGGGGCTGCTTGTGGTTATTAGGCATTTGCAAGCTCTCCGAAGTGTGTGCGCGGCAGGAGAGACAAATCCATGTTTTCGCGCCTTTTTTGCGATTTCAAGGTCGAAAAACACATAGGCCCCAAAATGAAAGAAACGGCTGCCGCGCCAAAACTATGGCTTCAAACTTGATGAAAACAGTCTCTCCCATAATAACTCACGGGCTGCTTGTGTTTTTTAGGCCTTTGCACGCTATCAGAAGTGTGTGCGCGGCAGGAGAGACAAATCCATGTTTTCGCGCCTTTTTTGCCATTTCCAGGTCGAAGAAAACAAAGGCCCCAAAAATAAAGAAACGGCTGTCCAGCCAAAACTGAGGCTTCAAACTTGATTAAAACAGTCTCTCAGACAATAACTCAAGGGCCGCTTGTGTTTTTTAGGCCTTCGCAAGCTATCGGAAGTGTGTGCGCGGCAGGAGAGACAAATCCATGTTTTCGCGCCTTTTTTACGATTTCAAGGTCGAAAAACACAAAGGCCCCAAAATGAAAGAAACGGCTGCCGCGCCAAAACTATGGCTTCAAACTTGATGAAAACATTCTCTCCCACAATAACTCAAGGGCAGCTTGTGTTTTTTAGGCCTTCGCAAGCTATCGGAAGTGTGTGCGCGGCAGGAGAGACAAATCAATGTTTTCGCGCCTTTTTTGCCATTTCCAGGTCGAAAAACACACAGGCCCCAAAAATAAAGAAATGGCTGTCCAGCCAAAACTGAGGCTTCAAACTTGATGAAAACAGTGTCTCCTATATTGGAGTAGGGGCTGCTTGTGGTTATTAGGCATTTGCAAGCTCTCCGAAGTGTGTGCGCAGCAGGAGAGACAAATCCATGTTTTTATGCCTTCTTTGGCATTTTCAGGTGGAGAAAAACACAATCCCGAAAGAAAAAGAAAAGGCTGCCGCGCCAACACTGAGGCTTCAAACTTGATGAAAACAGTGTCTCCCATAGTGGAGTAGGGGCTGCTTGTGGTTATTAGGCCTTTGCAAGCTCTCCGAAGTGTGTGCGCGGCAGGAGAGACAAATCAATGTTTTCGCGCCTTTTTTGCCATTTCCAGGTCGAAAAACACACAGGCCCCAAAAATAAAGAAATGGCTGTCCAGCCAAAACTGAGGCTTCAAACTTGATGAAAACAGTGTCTCCCATATTGGAGTAGGGGCTGCTTGTGGTTATTAGGCATTTGCAAGCTCTCCGAAGTGTGTGCGCAGCAGGAGAGACAAATCCATGTTTTTATGCCTTCTTTGGCATTTTCAGGTGGAGAAAAACACAATCCCGAAAGAGAAAGAAAAGGCTGCCGCGCCAACACTGAGGCTTCAAACTTGATGAAAACAGTGTCTCCCATATTGGAGTAGGGGCTGCTTGTGGTTATTAGGCATTTGCAAGCTCTCCGAAGTGTGTGCGCAGCAGGAGAGACAAATCCATGTTTTTATGCCTTCTTTGGCATTTTCAGGTGGAGAAAAACACAATCCCGAAAGAGAAAGAAAAGGCTGCCGCGCCAACACTGAGGCTTCAAACTTGATGAAAACAGTGTCTCCCATAGTGGAGTAGGGGCTGCTTGTGGTTATTAGGCCTTTGCAAGCTCTCCGAAGTGTGTGCGCGGCAGGAGAGACAAATCAATGTTTTCGCGCCTTTTTTGCCATTTCCAGGTCGAAAAACACACAGGCCCCAAAAATAAAGAAATGGCTGTCCAGCCAAAACTGAGGCTTCAAACTTGATGAAAACAGTGTCTCCCATATTGGAGTAGGGGCTGCTTGTGGTTATTAGGCATTTGCAAGCTCTCCGAAGTGTGTGCGCGGCAGGAGAGACAAATCCATGTTTTCGCGCCTTTTTTGCGATTTCAAGGTCGAAAAACACATAGGCCCCAAAATGAAAGAAACGGCTGCCGCGCCAAAACTATGGCTTCAAACTTGATGAAAACAGTCTCTCCCATAATAACTCACGGGCTGCTTGTGTTTTTTAGGCCTTTGCAAGCTCTCCGAAGTGTGTGCGCGGCAGGAGAGACAAATCAATGTTTTCGCGCCTTTTTTGCCATTTCCAGGTCGAAAAACACACAGGCCCCAAAAATAAAGAAATGGCTGTCCAGCCAAAACTGAGGCTTCAAACTTGATGAAAACAGTGTCTCCCATATTGGAGTAGGGGCTGCTTGTGGTTATTAGGCATTTGCAAGCTCTCCGAAGTGTGTGCGCGGCAGGAGAGACAAATCCATGTTTTCGCGCCTTTTTTGCGATTTCAAGGTCGAAAAACACATAGGCCCCAAAATGAAAGAAACGGCTGCCGCGCCAAAACTATGGCTTCAAACTTGATGAAAACAGTCTCTCCCATAATAACTCACGGGCTGCTTGTGTTTTTTAGGCCTTTGCACGCTATCAGAAGTGTGTGCGCGGCAGGAGAGACAAATCCATGTTTTCGCGCCTTTTTTGCCATTTCCAGGTCGAAGAAAACAAAGGCCCCAAAAATAAAGAAACGGCTGTCCAGCCAAAACTGAGGCTTCAAACTTGATTAAAACAGTCTCTCAGACAATAACTCAAGGGCCGCTTGTGTTTTTTAGGCCTTCGCAAGCTATCGGAAGTGTGTGCGCGGCAGGAGAGACAAATCCATGTTTTCGCGCCTTTTTTACGATTTCAAGGTCGAAAAACACATAGGCCCCAAAATGAAAGAAACGGCTGCCGCGCCAAAACTATGGCTTCAAACTTGATGAAAACATTCTCTCCCACAATAACTCAAGGGCAGCTTGTGTTTTTTAGGCCTTCGCAAGCTATCGGAAGTGTGTGCGCGGCAGGAGAGACAAATCAATGTTTTCGCGCCTTTTTTGCCATTTCCAGGTCGAAAAACACACAGGCCCCAAAAATAAAGAAATGGCTGTCCAGCCAAAACTGAGGCTTCAAACTTGATGAAAACAGTGTCTCCTATATTGGAGTAGGGGCTGCTTGTGGTTATTAGGCATTTGCAAGCTCTCCGAAGTGTGTGCGCAGCAGGAGAGACAAATCCATGTTTTTATGCCTTCTTTGGCATTTTCAGGTGGAGAAAAACACAATCCCGAAAGAAAAAGAAAAGGCTGCCGCGCCAACACTGAGGCTTCAAACTTGATGAAAACAGTGTCTCCCATAGTGGAGTAGGGGCTGCTTGTGGTTATTAGGCCTTTGCAAGCTCTCCGAAGTGTGTGCGCGGCAGGAGAGACAAATCAATGTTTTCGCGCCTTTTTTGCCATTTCCAGGTCGAAAAACACACAGGCCCCAAAAATAAAGAAATGGCTGTCCAGCCAAAACTGAGGCTTCAAACTTGATGAAAACAGTGTCTCCCATATTGGAGTAGGGGCTGCTTGTGGTTATTAGGCATTTGCAAGCTCTCCGAAGTGTGTGCGCAGCAGGAGAGACAAATCCATGTTTTTATGCCTTCTTTGGCATTTTCAGGTGGAGAAAAACACAATCCCGAAAGAGAAAGAAAAGGCTGCCGCGCCAACACTGAGGCTTCAAACTTGATGAAAACAGTGTCTCCCATAATGGAGTAGGGGCTGCTTGTGGTTATTAGGCATTTGCAAGCTCTCCGAAGTGTGTGCGCAGCAGGAGAGACAAATCCATGTTTTTATGCCTTCTTTGGCATTTTCAGGTGGAGAAAAACACAATCCCGAAAGAGAAAGAAAAGGCTGCCGCGCCAACACTGAGGCTTCAAACTTGATGAAAACAGTGTCTCCCATAGTGGAGTAGGGGCTGCTTGTGGTTATTAGGCCTTTGCAAGCTCTCCGAAGTGTGTGCGCAGCAGGAGAGACAAATCCATGTTTTTATGCCTTCTTTGGCATTTTCAGGTGGAGAAAAACACAATCCCGAAAGAGAAAGAAAAGGCTGCCGCGCCAACACTGAGGCTTCAAACTTGATGAAAACAGTGTCTCCCATATTGGAGTAGGGGCTGCTTGTGGTTATTAGGCATTTGCAAGCTCTCCGAAGTGTGTGCGCAGCAGGAGAGACAAATCCATGTTTTTATGCCTTCTTTGGCATTTTCAGGTGGAGAAAAACACAATCCCGAAAGAGAAAGAAAAGGCTGCCGCGCCAACACTGAGGCTTCAAACTTGATGAAAACAGTGTCTCCCATAGTGGAGTAGGGGCTGCTTGTGGTTATTAGGCCTTTGCAAGCTCTCCGAAGTGTGTGCGCAGCAGGAGAGACAAATCCATGTTTTTATGCCTTCTTTGGCATTTTCAGGTGGAGAAAAACACAATCCCGAAAGAGAAAGAAAAGGCTGCCGCGCCAACACTGAGGCTTCAAACTTGATGAAAACAGTGTCTCCCATATTGGAGTAGGGGCTGCTTGTGGTTATTAGGCATTTGCAAGCTCTCCGAAGTGTGTGCGCAGCAGGAGAGACAAATCCATGTTTTTATGCCTTCTTTGGCATTTTCAGGTGGAGAAAAACACAATCCCGAAAGAGAAAGAAAAGGCTGCCGCGCCAACACTGAGGCTTCAAACTTGATGAAAACAGTGTCTCCCATAGTGGAGTAGGGGCTGCTTGTGGTTATTAGGCCTTTGCAAGCTCTCCGAAGTGTGTGCGCAGCAGGAGAGACAAATCCATGTTTTTATGCCTTCTTTGGCATTTTCAGGTGGAGAAAAACACAATCCCGAAAGAGAAAGAAAAGGCTGCCGCGCCAACACTGAGGCTTCAAACTTGATGAAAACAGTGTCTCCCATAGTGGAGTAGGGGCTGCTTGTGGTTATTAGGCCTTTGCAAGCTCTCCGAAGTGTGTGCGCGGCAGGAGAGACAAATCAATGTTTTCGCGCCTTTTTTGCCATTTCCAGGTCGAAAAACACACAGGCCCCAAAAATAAAGAAATGGCTGTCCAGCCAAAACTGAGGCTTCAAACTTGATGAAAACAGTGTCTCCCATATTGGAGTAGGGGCTGCTTGTGGTTATTAGGCATTTGCAAGCTCTCCGAAGTGTGTGCGCGGCAGGAGAGACAAATCCATGTTTTCGCGCCTTTTTTGCGATTTCAAGGTCGAAAAACACATAGGCCCCAAAATGAAAGAAACGGCTGCCGCGCCAAAACTATGGCTTCAAACTTGATGAAAACAGTCTCTCCCATAATAACTCACGGGCTGCTTGTGTTTTTTAGGCCTTTGCAAGCTCTCCGAAGTGTGTGCGCGGCAGGAGAGACAAATCAATGTTTTCGCGCCTTTTTTGCCATTTCCAGGTCGAAAAACACACAGGCCCCAAAAATAAAGAAATGGCTGTCCAGCCAAAACTGAGGCTTCAAACTTGATGAAAACAGTGTCTCCCATATTGGAGTAGGGGCTGCTTGTGGTTATTAGGCATTTGCAAGCTCTCCGAAGTGTGTGCGCGGCAGGAGAGACAAATCCATGTTTTCGCGCCTTTTTTGCGATTTCAAGGTCGAAAAACACATAGGCCCCAAAATGAAAGAAACGGCTGCCGCGCCAAAACTATGGCTTCAAACTTGATGAAAACAGTCTCTCCCATAATAACTCACGGGCTGCTTGTGTTTTTTAGGCCTTTGCACGCTATCAGAAGTGTGTGCGCGGCAGGAGAGACAAATCCATGTTTTCGCGCCTTTTTTGCCATTTCCAGGTCGAAGAAAACAAAGGCCCCAAAAATAAAGAAACGGCTGTCCAGCCAAAACTGAGGCTTCAAACTTGATTAAAACAGTCTCTCAGACAATAACTCAAGGGCCGCTTGTGTTTTTTAGGCCTTCGCAAGCTATCGGAAGTGTGTGCGCGGCAGGAGAGACAAATCCATGTTTTCGCGCCTTTTTTACGATTTCAAGGTCGAAAAACACATAGGCCCCAAAATGAAAGAAACGGCTGCCGCGCCAAAACTATGGCTTCAAACTTGATGAAAACATTCTCTCCCACAATAACTCAAGGGCAGCTTGTGTTTTTTAGGCCTTCGCAAGCTATCGGAAGTGTGTGCGCGGCAGGAGAGACAAATCAATGTTTTCGCGCCTTTTTTGCCATTTCCAGGTCGAAAAACACACAGGCCCCAAAAATAAAGAAATGGCTGTCCAGCCAAAACTGAGGCTTCAAACTTGATGAAAACAGTGTCTCCTATATTGGAGTAGGGGCTGCTTGTGGTTATTAGGCATTTGCAAGCTCTCCGAAGTGTGTGCGCAGCAGGAGAGACAAATCCATGTTTTTATGCCTTCTTTGGCATTTTCAGGTGGAGAAAAACACAATCCCGAAAGAAAAAGAAAAGGCTGCCGCGCCAACACTGAGGCTTCAAACTTGATGAAAACAGTGTCTCCCATAGTGGAGTAGGGGCTGCTTGTGGTTATTAGGCCTTTGCAAGCTCTCCGAAGTGTGTGCGCGGCAGGAGAGACAAATCCATGTTTTCGCGCCTTTTTTGCGATTTCAAGGTCGAAAAACACATAGGCCCCAAAATGAAAGAAACGGCTGCCGCGCCAAAACTATGGCTTCAAACTTGATGAAAACAGTCTCTCCCATAATAACTCACGGGCTGCTTGTGTTTTTTAGGCCTTTGCAAGCTCTCCGAAGTGTGTGCGCGGCAGGAGAGACAAATCAATGTTTTCGCGCCTTTTTTGCCATTTCCAGGTCGAAAAACACACAGGCCCCAAAAATAAAGAAATGGCTGTCCAGCCAAAACTGAGGCTTCAAACTTGATGAAAACAGTGTCTCCCATATTGGAGTAGGGGCTGCTTGTGGTTATTAGGCATTTGCAAGCTCTCCGAAGTGTGTGCGCGGCAGGAGAGACAAATCCATGTTTTCGCGCCTTTTTTGCGATTTCAAGGTCGAAAAACACATAGGCCCCAAAATGAAAGAAACGGCTGCCGCGCCAAAACTATGGCTTCAAACTTGATGAAAACAGTCTCTCCCATAATAACTCACGGGCTGCTTGTGTTTTTTAGGCCTTTGCACGCTATCAGAAGTGTGTGCGCGGCAGGAGAGACAAATCCATGTTTTCGCGCCTTTTTTGCCATTTCCAGGTCGAAGAAAACAAAGGCCCCAAAAATAAAGAAACGGCTGTCCAGCCAAAACTGAGGCTTCAAACTTGATTAAAACAGTCTCTCAGACAATAACTCAAGGGCCGCTTGTGTTTTTTAGGCCTTCGCAAGCTATCGGAAGTGTGTGCGCGGCAGGAGAGACAAATCCATGTTTTCGCGCCTTTTTTACGATTTCAAGGTCGAAAAACACATAGGCCCCAAAATGAAAGAAACGGCTGCCGCGCCAAAACTATGGCTTCAAACTTGATGAAAACATTCTCTCCCACAATAACTCAAGGGCAGCTTGTGTTTTTTAGGCCTTCGCAAGCTATCGGAAGTGTGTGCGCGGCAGGAGAGACAAATCAATGTTTTCGCGCCTTTTTTGCCATTTCCAGGTCGAAAAACACACAGGCCCCAAAAATAAAGAAATGGCTGTCCAGCCAAAACTGAGGCTTCAAACTTGATGAAAACAGTGTCTCCTATATTGGAGTAGGGGCTGCTTGTGGTTATTAGGCATTTGCAAGCTCTCCGAAGTGTGTGCGCAGCAGGAGAGACAAATCCATGTTTTTATGCCTTCTTTGGCATTTTCAGGTGGAGAAAAACACAATCCCGAAAGAAAAAGAAAAGGCTGCCGCGCCAACACTGAGACTTCAAACTTGATGAAAACAGTGTCTCCCATAGTGGAGTAGGGGCTGCTTGTGGTTATTAGGCCTTTGCAAGCTCTCCGAAGTGTGTGCGCGGCAGGAGAGACAAATCAATGTTTTCGCGCCTTTTTTGCCATTTCCAGGTCGAAAAACACACAGGCCCCAAAAATAAAGAAATGGCTGTCCAGCCAAAACTGAGGCTTCAAACTTGATGAAAACAGTGTCTCCCATAATGGAGTAGGGGCTGCTTGTGGTTATTAGGCATTTGCAAGCTCTCCGAAGTGTGTGCGCAGCAGGAGAGACAAATCCATGTTTTTATGCCTTCTTTGGCATTTTCAGGTGGAGAAAAACACAATCCCGAAAGAGAAAGAAAAGGCTGCCGCGCCAACACTGAGGCTTCAAACTTGATGAAAACAGTGTCTCCCATAGTGGAGTAGGGGCTGCTTGTGGTTATTAGGCCTTTGCAAGCTCTCCGAAGTGTGTGCGCAGCAGGAGAGACAAATCCATGTTTTTATGCCTTCTTTGGCATTTTCAGGTGGAGAAAAACACAATCCCGAAAGAGAAAGAAAAGGCTGCCGCGCCAACACTGAGGCTTCAAACTTGATGAAAACAGTGTCTCCCATATTGGAGTAGGGGCTGCTTGTGGTTATTAGGCATTTGCAAGCTCTCCGAAGTGTGTGCGCAGCAGGAGAGACAAATCCATGTTTTTATGCCTTCTTTGGCATTTTCAGGTGGAGAAAAACACAATCCCGAAAGAGAAAGAAAAGGCTGCCGCGCCAACACTGAGGCTTCAAACTTGATGAAAACAGTGTCTCCCATAGTGGAGTAGGGGCTGCTTGTAGTTATTAGGCCTTTGCAAGCTCTCCGAAGTGTGTGCGCAGCAGGAGAGACAAATCCATGTTTTTATGCCTTCTTTGGCATTTTCAGGTGGAGAAAAACACAATCCCGAAAGAGAAAGAAAAGGCTGCCGCGCCAACACTGAGGCTTCAAACTTGATGAAAACAGTGTCTCCCATATTGGAGTAGGGGCTGCTTGTGGTTATTAGGCATTTGCAAGCTCTCCGAAGTGTGTGCGCAGCAGGAGAGACAAATCCATGTTTTTATGCCTTCTTTGGCATTTTCAGGTGGAGAAAAACACAATCCCGAAAGAGAAAGAAAAGGCTGCCGCGCCAACACTGAGGCTTCAAACTTGATGAAAACAGTGTCTCCCATAGTGGAGTAGGGGCTGCTTGTGGTTATTAGGCCTTTGCAAGCTCTCCGAAGTGTGTGCGCGGCAGGAGAGACAAATCAATGTTTTCGCGCCTTTTTTGCCATTTCCAGGTCGAAAAACACACAGGCCCCAAAAATAAAGAAATGGCTGTCCAGCCAAAACTGAGGCTTCAAACTTGATGAAAACAGTGTCTCCCATATTGGAGTAGGGGCTGCTTGTGGTTATTAGGCATTTGCAAGCTCTCCGAAGTGTGTGCGCGGCAGGAGAGACAAATCCATGTTTTCGCGCCTTTTTTGCGATTTCAAGGTCGAAAAACACATAGGCCCCAAAATGAAAGAAACGGCTGCCGCGCCAAAACTATGGCTTCAAACTTGATGAAAACAGTCTCTCCCATAATAACTCACGGGCTGCTTGTGTTTTTTAGGCCTTTGCAAGCTCTCCGAAGTGTGTGCGCGGCAGGAGAGACAAATCAATGTTTTCGCGCCTTTTTTGACATTTCCAGGTCGAAAAACACACAGGCCCCAAAAATAAAGAAATGGCTGTCCAGCCAAAACTGAGGCTTCAAACTTGATGAAAACAGTGTCTCCCATATTGGAGTAGGGGCTGCTTGTGGTTATTAGGCATTTGCAAGCTCTCCGAAGTGTGTGCGCGGCAGGAGAGACAAATCCATGTTTTCGCGCCTTTTTTGCGATTTCAAGGTCGAAAAACACATAGGCCCCAAAATGAAAGAAACGGCTGCCGCGCCAAAACTATGGCTTCAAACTTGATGAAAACAGTCTCTCCCATAATAACTCACGGGCTGCTTGTGTTTTTTAGGCCTTTGCACGCTATCAGAAGTGTGTGCGCGGCAGGAGAGACAAATCCATGTTTTCGCGCCTTTTTTGCCATTTCCAGGTCGAAGAAAACAAAGGCCCCAAAAATAAAGAAACGGCTGTCCAGCGAAAACTGAGGCTTCAAACTTGATTAAAACAGTCTCTCAGACAATAACTCAAGGGCCGCTTGTGTTTTTTAGGCCTTCGCAAGCTATCGGAAGTGTGTGCGCGGCAGGAGAGACAAATCCATGTTTTCGCGCCTTTTTTACGATTTCAAGGTCGAAAAACACATAGGCCCCAAAATGAAAGAAACGGCTGCCGCGCCAAAACTATGGCTTCAAACTTGATGAAAACATTCTCTCCCACAATAACTCAAGGGCAGCTTGTGTTTTTTAGGCCTTCGCAAGCTATCGGAAGTGTGTGCGCGGCAGGAGAGACAAATCAATGTTTTCGCGCCTTTTTTGCCATTTCCAGGTCGAAAAACACACAGGCCCCAAAAATAAAGAAATGGCTGTCCAGCCAAAACTGAGGCTTCAAACTTGATGAAAACAGTGTCTCCTATATTGGAGTAGGGGCTGCTTGTGGTTATTAGGCATTTGCAAGCTCTCCGAAGTGTGTGCGCAGCAGGAGAGACAAATCCATGTTTTTATGCCTTCTTTGGCATTTTCAGGTGGAGAAAAACACAATCCCGAAAGAAAAAGAAAAGGCTGCCGCGCCAACACTGAGGCTTCAAACTTGATGAAAACAGTGTCTCCCATAGTGGAGTAGGGGCTGCTTGTGGTTATTAGGCCTTTGCAAGCTCTCCGAAGTGTGTGCGCGGCAGGAGAGACAAATCAATGTTTTCGCGCCTTTTTTGCCATTTCCAGGTCGAAAAACACACAGGCCCCAAAAATAAAGAAATGGCTGTCCAGCCAAAACTGAGGCTTCAAACTTGATGAAAACAGTGTCTCCCATATTGGAGTAGGGGCTGCTTGTGGTTATTAGGCATTTGCAAGCTCTCCGAAGTGTGTGCGCGGCAGGAGAGACAAATCCATGTTTTCGCGCCTTTTTTGCGATTTCAAGGTCGAAAAACACATAGGCCCCAAAATGAAAGAAACGGCTGCCGCGCCAAAACTATGGCTTCAAACTTGATGAAAACAGTCTCTCCCATAATAACTCACGGGCTGCTTGTGTTTTTTAGGCCTTTGCACGCTATCAGAAGTGTGTGCGCGGCAGGAGAGACAAATCCATGTTTTCGCGCCTTTTTTGCCATTTCCAGGTCGAAGAAAACAAAGGCCCCAAAAATAAAGAAACGGCTGTCCAGCGAAAACTGAGGCTTCAAACTTGATTAAAACAGTCTCTCAGACAATAACTCAAGGGCCGCTTGTGTTTTTTAGGCCTTCGCAAGCTATCGGAAGTGTGTGCGCGGCAGGAGAGACAAATCCATGTTTTCGCGCCTTTTTTACGATTTCAAGGTCGAAAAACACATAGGCCCCAAAATGAAAGAAACGGCTGCCGCGCCAAAACTATGGCTTCAAACTTGATGAAAACATTCTCTCCCACAATAACTCAAGGGCAGCTTGTGTTTTTTAGGCCTTCGCAAGCTATCGGAAGTGTGTGCGCGGCAGGAGAGACAAATCAATGTTTTCGCGCCTTTTTTGCCATTTCCAGGTCGAAAAACACACAGGCCCCAAAAATAAAGAAATGGCTGTCCAGCCAAAACTGAGGCTTCAAACTTGATGAAAACAGTGTCTCCTATATTGGAGTAGGGGCTGCTTGTGGTTATTAGGCATTTGCAAGCTCTCCGAAGTGTGTGCGCAGCAGGAGAGACAAATCCATGTTTTTATGCCTTCTTTGGCATTTTCAGGTGGAGAAAAACACAATCCCGAAAGAAAAAGAAAAGGCTGCCGCGCCAACACTGAGGCTTCAAACTTGATGAAAACAGTGTCTCCCATAGTGGAGTAGGGGCTGCTTGTGGTTATTAGGCCTTTGCAAGCTCTCCGAAGTGTGTGCGCGGCAGGAGAGACAAATCAATGTTTTCGCGCCTTTTTTGCCATTTCCAGGTCGAAAAACACACAGGCCCCAAAAATAAAGAAATGGCTGTCCAGCCAAAACTGAGGCTTCAAACTTGATGAAAACAGTGTCTCCCATATTGGAGTAGGGGCTGCTTGTGGTTATTAGGCATTTGCAAGCTCTCCGAAGTGTGTGCGCAGCAGGAGAGACAAATCCATGTTTTTATGCCTTCTTTGGCATTTTCAGGTGGAGAAAAACACAATCCCGAAAGAGAAAGAAAAGGCTGCCGCGCCAACACTGAGGCTTCAAACTTGATGAAAACAGTGTCTCCCATAGTGGAGTAGGGGCTGCTTGTGGTTATTAGGCCTTTGCAAGCTCTCCGAAGTGTGTGCGCAGCAGGAGAGACAAATCCATGTTTTTATGCCTTCTTTGGCATTTTCAGGTGGAGAAAAACACAATCCCGAAAGAGAAAGAAAAGGCTGCCGCGCCAACACTGAGGCTTCAAACTTGATGAAAACAGTGTCTCCCATATTGGAGTAGGGGCTGCTTGTGGTTATTAGGCATTTGCAAGCTCTCCGAAGTGTGTGCGCAGCAGGAGAGACAAATCCATGTTTTTATGCCTTCTTTGGCATTTTCAGGTGGAGAAAAACACAATCCCGAAAGAGAAAGAAAAGGCTGCCGCGCCAACACTGAGGCTTCAAACTTGATGAAAACAGTGTCTCCCATAGTGGAGTAGGGGCTGCTTGTGGTTATTAGGCCTTTGCAAGCTCTCCGAAGTGTGTGCGCAGCAGGAGAGACAAATCCATGTTTTTATGCCTTCTTTGGCATTTTCAGGTGGAGAAAAACACAATCCCGAAAGAGAAAGAAAAGGCTGCCGCGCCAACACTGAGGCTTCAAACTTGATGAAAACAGTGTCTCCCATATTGGAGTAGGGGCTGCTTGTGGTTATTAGGCATTTGCAAGCTCTCCGAAGTGTGTGCGCAGCAGGAGAGACAAATCCATGTTTTTATGCCTTCTTTGGCATTTTCAGGTGGAGAAAAACACAATCCCGAAAGAGAAAGAAAAGGCTGCCGCGCCAACACTGAGGCTTCAAACTTGATGAAAACAGTGTCTCCCATAGTGGAGTAGGGGCTGCTTGTGGTTATTAGGCCTTTGCAAGCTCTCCGAAGTGTGTGCGCGGCAGGAGAGACAAATCAATGTTTTCGCGCCTTTTTTGCCATTTCCAGGTCGAAAAACACACAGGCCCCAAAAATAAAGAAATGGCTGTCCAGCCAAAACTGAGGCTTCAAACTTGATGAAAACAGTGTCTCCCATATTGGAGTAGGGGCTGCTTGTGGTTATTAGGCATTTGCAAGCTCTCCGAAGTGTGTGCGCGGCAGGAGAGACAAATCCATGTTTTCGCGCCTTTTTTGCGATTTCAAGGTCGAAAAACACATAGGCCCCAAAATGAAAGAAACGGCTGCCGCGCCAAAACTATGGCTTCAAACTTGATGAAAACAGTCTCTCCCATAATAACTCACGGGCTGCTTGTGTTTTTTAGGCCTTTGCAAGCTCTCCGAAGTGTGTGCGCGGCAGGAGAGACAAATCAATGTTTTCGCGCCTTTTTTGCCATTTCCAGGTCGAAAAACACACAGGCCCCAAAAATAAAGAAATGGCTGTCCAGCCAAAACTGAGGCTTCAAACTTGATGAAAACAGTGTCTCCCATATTGGAGTAGGGGCTGCTTGTGGTTATTAGGCATTTGCAAGCTCTCCGAAGTGTGTGCGCGGCAGGAGAGACAAATCCATGTTTTCGCGCCTTTTTTGCGATTTCAAGGTCGAAAAACACATAGGCCCCAAAATGAAAGAAACGGCTGCCGCGCCAAAACTATGGCTTCAAACTTGATGAAAACAGTCTCTCCCATAATAACTCACGGGCTGCTTGTGTTTTTTAGGCCTTTGCACGCTATCAGAAGTGTGTGCGCGGCAGGAGAGACAAATCCATGTTTTCGCGCCTTTTTTGCCATTTCCAGGTCGAAGAAAACAAAGGCCCCAAAAATAAAGAAACGGCTGTCCAGCCAAAACTGAGGCTTCAAACTTGATTAAAACAGTCTCTCAGACAATAACTCAAGGGCCGCTTGTGTTTTTTAGGCCTTCGCAAGCTATCGGAAGTGTGTGCGCGGCAGGAGAGACAAATCCATGTTTTCGCGCCTTTTTTACGATTTCAAGGTCGAAAAACACATAGGCCCCAAAATGAAAGAAACGGCTGCCGCGCCAAAACTATGGCTTCAAACTTGATGAAAACATTCTCTCCCACAATAACTCAAGGGCAGCTTGTGTTTTTTAGGCCTTCGCAAGCTATCGGAAGTGTGTGCGCGGCAGGAGAGACAAATCAATGTTTTCGCGCCTTTTTTGCCATTTCCAGGTCGAAAAACACACAGGCCCCAAAAATAAAGAAATGGCTGTCCAGCCAAAACTGAGGCTTCAAACTTGATGAAAACAGTGTCTCCTATATTGGAGTAGGGGCTGCTTGTGGTTATTAGGCATTTGCAAGCTCTCCGAAGTGTGTGCGCAGCAGGAGAGACAAATCCATGTTTTTATGCCTTCTTTGGCATTTTCAGGTGGAGAAAAACACAATCCCGAAAGAAAAAGAAAAGGCTGCCGCGCCAACACTGAGGCTTCAAACTTGATGAAAACAGTGTCTCCCATAGTGGAGTAGGGGCTGCTTGTGGTTATTAGGCCTTTGCAAGCTCTCCGAAGTGTGTGCGCGGCAGGAGAGACAAATCAATGTTTTCGCGCCTTTTTTGCCATTTCCAGGTCGAAAAACACACAGGCCCCAAAAATAAAGAAATGGCTGTCCAGCCAAAACTGAGGCTTCAAACTTGATGAAAACAGTGTCTCCCATATTGGAGTAGGGGCTGCTTGTGGTTATTAGGCATTTGCAAGCTCTCCGAAGTGTGTGCGCAGCAGGAGAGACAAATCCATGTTTTTATGCCTTCTTTGGCATTTTCAGGTGGAGAAAAACACAATCCCGAAAGAGAAAGAAAAGGCTGCCGCGCCAACACTGAGGCTTCAAACTTGATGAAAACAGTGTCTCCCATAATGGAGTAGGGGCTGCTTGTGGTTATTAGGCATTTGCAAGCTCTCCGAAGTGTGTGCGCAGCAGGAGAGACAAATCCATGTTTTTATGCCTTCTTTGGCATTTTCAGGTGGAGAAAAACACAATCCCGAAAGAGAAAGAAAAGGCTGCCGCGCCAACACTGAGGCTTCAAACTTGATGAAAACAGTGTCTCCCATAGTGGAGTAGGGGCTGCTTGTGGTTATTAGACTTTGCAAGCTCTCCGAAGTGTGTGCGCAGCAGGAGAGACAAATCCATGTTTTTATGCCTTCTTTGGCATTTTCAGGTGGAGAAAAACACAATCCCGAAAGAGAAAGAAAAGGCTGCCGCGCCAACACTGAGGCTTCAAACTTGATGAAAACAGTGTCTCCCATATTGGAGTAGGGGCTGCTTGTGGTTATTAGGCATTTGCAAGCTCTCCGAAGTGTGTGCGCAGCAGGAGAGACAAATCCATGTTTTTATGCCTTCTTTGGCATTTTCAGGTGGAGAAAAACACAATCCCGAAAGAGAAAGAAAAGGCTGCCGCGCCAACACTGAGGCTTCAAACTTGATGAAAACAGTGTCTCCCATAGTGGAGTAGGGGCTGCTTGTGGTTATTAGGCCTTTGCAAGCTCTCCGAAGTGTGTGCGCAGCAGGAGAGACAAATCCATGTTTTTATGCCTTCTTTGGCATTTTCAGGTGGAGAAAAACACAATCCCGAAAGAGAAAGAAAAGGCTGCCGCGCCAACACTGAGGCTTCAAACTTGATGAAAACAGTGTCTCCCATATTGGAGTAGGGGCTGCTTGTGGTTATTAGGCATTTGCAAGCTCTCCGAAGTGTGTGCGCAGCAGGAGAGACAAATCCATGTTTTTATGCCTTCTTTGGCATTTTCAGGTGGAGAAAAACACAATCCCGAAAGAGAAAGAAAAGGCTGCCGCGCCAACACTGAGGCTTCAAACTTGATGAAAACAGTGTCTCCCATAGTGGAGTAGGGGCTGCTTGTGGTTATTAGGCCTTTGCAAGCTCTCCGAAGTGTGTGCGCGGCAGGAGAGACAAATCAATGTTTTCGCGCCTTTTTTGCCATTTCCAGGTCGAAAAACACACAGGCCCCAAAAATAAAGAAATGGCTGT
Organism: Argentina silus; assembly: GCF_951799395.1. Taxonomy (NCBI): domain Eukaryota; kingdom Metazoa; phylum Chordata; class Actinopteri; order Argentiniformes; family Argentinidae; genus Argentina; species Argentina silus. The sequence continues at coordinate 117,598 of NW_028152582.1, read as the reverse complement.
CCAGCCAAAACTGAGGCTTCAAACTTGGTGAAAACAGTGTCTCCCATATTGGAGTAGGGGCTGCTTGTGGTTATTAGGCATTTGCAAGCTCTCCGAAGTGTGTGCGCGGCAGGAGAGACAAATCCATGTTTTCGCGCCTTTTTTGCGATTTCAAGGTCGAAAAACACATAGGCCCCAAAATGAAAGAAACGGCTGCCGCGCCAAAACTATGGCTTCAAACTTGATGAAAACAGTCTCTCCCATAATAACTCACGGGCTGCTTGTGTTTTTTAGGCCTTTGCAAGCTCTCCGAAGTGTGTGCGCGGCAGGAGAGACAAATCAATGTTTTCGCGCCTTTTTTGCCATTTCCAGGTCGAAAAACACACAGGCCCCAAAAATAAAGAAATGGCTGTCCAGCCAAAACTGAGGCTTCAAACTTGATGAAAACAGTGTCTCCCATATTGGAGTAGGGGCTGCTTGTGGTTATTAGGCATTTGCAAGCTCTCCGAAGTGTGTGCGCGGCAGGAGAGACAAATCCATGTTTTCGCGCCTTTTTTGCGATTTCAAGGTCGAAAAACACATAGGCCCCAAAATGAAAGAAACGGCTGCCGCGCCAAAACTATGGCTTCAAACTTGATGAAAACAGTCTCTCCCATAATAACTCACGGGCTGCTTGTGTTTTTTAGGCCTTTGCACGCTATCAGAAGTGTGTGCGCGGCAGGAGAGACAAATCCATGTTTTCGCGCCTTTTTTGCCATTTCCAGGTCGAAGAAAACAAAGGCCCCAAAAATAAAGAAACGGCTGTCCAGCCAAAACTGAGGCTTCAAACTTGATTAAAACAGTCTCTCAGACAATAACTCAAGGGCCGCTTGTGTTTTTTAGGCCTTCGCAAGCTATCGGAAGTGTGTGCGCGGCAGGAGAGACAAATCCATGTTTTCGCGCCTTTTTTACGATTTCAAGGTCGAAAAACACATAGGCCCCAAAATGAAAGAAACGGCTGCCGCGCCAAAACTATGGCTTCAAACTTGATGAAAACATTCTCTCCCACAATAACTCAAGGGCAGCTTGTGTTTTTTAGGCCTTCGCAAGCTATTGGAAGTGTGTGCGCGGCAGGAGAGACAAATCAATGTTTTCGCGCCTTTTTTGCCATTTCCAGGTCGAAAAACACACAGGCCCCAAAAATAAAGAAATGGCTGTCCAGCCAAAACTGAGGCTTCAAACTTGATGAAAACAGTGTCTCCTATATTGGAGTAGGGGCTGCTTGTGGTTATTAGGCATTTGCAAGCTCTCCGAAGTGTGTGCGCAGCAGGAGAGACAAATCCATGTTTTTATGCCTTCTTTGGCATTTTCAGGTGGAGAAAAACACAATCCCGAAAGAGAAAGAAAAGGCTGCCGCGCCAACACTGAGGCTTCAAACTTGATGAAAACAGTGTCTCCCATAGTGGAGTAGGGGCTGCTTGTGGTTATTAGGCCTTTGCAAGCTCTCCGAAGTGTGTGCGCGGCAGGAGAGACAAATCAATGTTTTCGCGCCTTTTTTGCCATTTCCAGGTCGAAAAACACACAGGCCCCAAAAATAAAGAAATGGCTGTCCAGCCAAAACTGAGGCTTCAAACTTGATGAAAACAGTGTCTCCCATATTGGAGTAGGGGCTGCTTGTGGTTATTAGGCATTTGCAAGCTCTCCGAAGTGTGTGCGCAGCAGGAGAGACAAATCCATGTTTTTATGCCTTCTTTGGCATTTTCAGGTGGAGAAAAACACAATCCCGAAAGAGAAAGAAAAGGCTGCCGCGCCAACACTGAGGCTTCAAACTTGATGAAAACAGTGTCTCCCATAGTGGAGTAGGGGCTGCTTGTGGTTATTAGGCCTTTGCAAGCTCTCCGAAGTGTGTGCGCAGCAGGAGAGACAAATCCATGTTTTTATGCCTTCTTTGGCATTTTCAGGTGGAGAAAAACACAATCCCGAAAGAGAAAGAAAAGGCTGCCGCGCCAACACTGAGGCTTCAAACTTGATGAAAACAGTGTCTCCCATATTGGAGTAGGGGCTGCTTGTGGTTATTAGGCATTTGCAAGCTCTCCGAAGTGTGTGCGCAGCAGGAGAGACAAATCCATGTTTTTATGCCTTCTTTGGCATTTTCAGGTGGAGAAAAACACAATCCCGAAAGAGAAAGAAAAGGCTGCCGCGCCAACACTGAGGCTTCAAACTTGATGAAAACAGTGTCTCCCATAGTGGAGTAGGGGCTGCTTGTGGTTATTAGGCCTTTGCAAGCTCTCCGAAGTGTGTGCGCAGCAGGAAAGACAAATCCATGTTTTTATGCCTTCTTTGGCATTTTCAGGTGGAGAAAAACACAATCCCGAAAGAGAAAGAAAAGGCTGCCGCGCCAACACTGAGGCTTCAAACTTGATGAAAACAGTGTCTCCCATATTGGAGTAGGGGCTGCTTGTGGTTATTAGGCATTTGCAAGCTCTCCGAAGTGTGTGCGCAGCAGGAGAGACAAATCCATGTTTTTATGCCTTCTTTGGCATTTTCAGGTGGAGAAAAACACAATCCCGAAAGAGAAAGAAAAGGCTGCCGCGCCAACACTGAGGCTTCAAACTTGATGAAAACAGTGTCTCCCATAGTGGAGTAGGGGCTGCTTGTGGTTATTAGGCCTTTGCAAGCTCTCCGAAGTGTGTGCGCAGCAGGAGAGACAAATCCATGTTTTTATGCCTTCTTTGGCATTTTCAGGTGGAGAAAAACACAATCCCGAAAGAGAAAGAAAAGGCTGCCGCGCCAACACTGAGGCTTCAAACTTGATGAAAACAGTGTCTCCCATATTGGAGTAGGGGCTGCTTGTGGTTATTAGGCATTTGCAAGCTCTCCGAAGTGTGTGCGCGGCAGGAGAGACAAATCAATGTTTTCGCGCCTTTTTTGCCATTTCCAGGTCGAAAAACACACAGGCCCCAAAAATAAAGAAATGGCTGTCCAGCCAAAACTGAGGCTTCAAACTTGATGAAAACAGTGTCTCCCATATTGGAGTAGGGGCTGCTTGTGGTTATTAGGCATTTGCAAGCTCTCCGAAGTGTGTGCGCGGCAGGAGAGACAAATCCATGTTTTCGCGCCTTTTTTGCGATTTCAAGGTCGAAAAACACATAGGCCCCAAAATGAAAGAAACGGCTGCCGCGCCAAAACTATGGCTTCAAACTTGATGAAAACAGTCTCTCCCATAATAACTCACGGGCTGCTTGTGTTTTTTAGGCCTTTGCAAGCTCTCCGAAGTGTGTGCGCGGCAGGAGAGACAAATCAATGTTTTCGCGCCTTTTTTGCCATTTCCAGGTCGAAAAACACACAGGCCCCAAAAATAAAGAAATGGCTGTCCAGCCAAAACTGAGGCTTCAAACTTGATGAAAACAGTGTCTCCCATATTGGAGTAGGGGCTGCTTGTGGTTATTAGGCATTTGCAAGCTCTCCGAAGTGTGTGCGCGGCAGGAGAGACAAATCCATGTTTTCGCGCCTTTTTTGCGATTTCAAGGTCGAAAAACACATAGGCCCCAAAATGAAAGAAACGGCTGCCGCGCCAAAACTATGGCTTCAAACTTGATGAAAACAGTCTCTCCCATAATAACTCACGGGCTGCTTGTGTTTTTTAGGCCTTTGCAAGCTCTCCGAAGTGTGTGCGCGGCAGGAGAGACAAATCAATGTTTTCGCGCCTTTTTTGCCATTTCCAGGTCGAAAAACACACAGGCCCCAAAAATAAAGAAATGGCTGTCCAGCCAAAACTGAGGCTTCAAACTTGATGAAAACAGTGTCTCCCATATTGGAGTAGGGGCTGCTTGTGGTTATTAGGCATTTGCAAGCTCTCCGAAGTGTGTGCGCGGCAGGAGAGACAAATCCATGTTTTCGCGCCTTTTTTGCGATTTCAAGGTCGAAAAACACATAGGCCCCAAAATGAAAGAAACGGCTGCCGCGCCAAAACTATGGCTTCAAACTTGATGAAAACAGTCTCTCCCATAATAACTCACGGGCTGCTTGTGTTTTTTAGGCCTTTGCACGCTATCAGAAGTGTGTGCGCGGCAGGAGAGACAAATCCATGTTTTCGCGCCTTTTTTGCCATTTCCAGGTCGAAGAAAACAAAGGCCCCAAAAATAAAGAAACGGCTGTCCAGCCAAAACTGAGGCTTCAAACTTGATTAAAACAGTCTCTCAGACAATAACTCAAGGGCCGCTTGTGTTTTTTAGGCCTTCGCAAGCTATCGGAAGTGTGTGCGCGGCAGGAGAGACAAATCCATGTTTTCGCGCCTTTTTTACGATTTCAAGGTCGAAAAACACATAGGCCCCAAAATGAAAGAAACGGCTGCCGCGCCAAAACTATGGCTTCAAACTTGATGAAAACATTCTCTCCCACAATAACTCAAGGGCAGCTTGTGTTTTTTAGGCCTTCGCAAGCTATCGGAAGTGTGTGCGCGGCAGGAGAGACAAATCAATGTTTTCGCGCCTTTTTTGCCATTTCCAGGTCGAAAAACACACAGGCCCCAAAAATAAAGAAATGGCTGTCCAGCCAAAACTGAGGCTTCAAACTTGATGAAAACAGTGTCTCCTATATTGGAGTAGGGGCTGCTTGTGGTTATTAGGCATTTGCAAGCTCTCCGAAGTGTGTGCGCAGCAGGAGAGACAAATCCATGTTTTTATGCCTTCTTTGGCATTTTCAGGTGGAGAAAAACACAATCCCGAAAGAAAAAGAAAAGGCTGCCGCGCCAACACTGAGGCTTCAAACTTGATGAAAACAGTGTCTCCCATAGTGGAGTAGGGGCTGCTTGTGGTTATTAGGCCTTTGCAAGCTCTCCGAAGTGTGTGCGCGGCAGGAGAGACAAATCAATGTTTTCGCGCCTTTTTTGCCATTTCCAGGTCGAAAAACACACAGGCCCCAAAAATAAAGAAATGGCTGTCCAGCCAAAACTGAGGCTTCAAACTTGATGAAAACAGTGTCTCCCATATTGGAGTAGGGGCTGCTTGTGGTTATTAGGCATTTGCAAGCTCTCCGAAGTGTGTGCGCAGCAGGAGAGACAAATCCATGTTTTTATGCCTTCTTTGGCATTTTCAGGTGGAGAAAAACACAATCCCGAAAGAGAAAGAAAAGGCTGCCGCGCCAACACTGAGGCTTCAAACTTGATGAAAACAGTGTCTCCCATAATGGAGTAGGGGCTGCTTGTGGTTATTAGGCATTTGCAAGCTCTCCGAAGTGTGTGCGCAGCAGGAGAGACAAATCCATGTTTTTATGCCTTCTTTGGCATTTTCAGGTGGAGAAAAACACAATCCCGAAAGAGAAAGAAAAGGCTGCAGCGCCAACACTGAGGCTTCAAACTTGATGAAAACAGTGTCTCCCATAGTGGAGTAGGGGCTGCTTGTGGTTATTAGGCCTTTGCAAGCTCTCCGAAGTGTGTGCGCAGCAGGAGAGACAAATCCATGTTTTTATGCCTTCTTTGGCATTTTCAGGTGGAGAAAAACACAATCCCGAAAGAGAAAGAAAAGGCTGCCGCGCCAACACTGAGGCTTCAAACTTGATGAAAACAGTGTCTCCCATATTGGAGTAGGGGCTGCTTGTGGTTATTAGGCATTTGCAAGCTCTCCGAAGTGTGTGCGCAGCAGGAGAGACAAATCCATGTTTTTATGCCTTCTTTGGCATTTTCAGGTGGAGAAAAACACAATCCCGAAAGAGAAAGAAAAGGCTGCCGCGCCAACACTGAGGCTTCAAACTTGATGAAAACAGTGTCTCCCATAGTGGAGTAGGGGCTGCTTGTGGTTATTAGGCCTTTGCAAGCTCTCCGAAGTGTGTGCGCAGCAGGAGAGACAAATCCATGTTTTTATGCCTTCTTTGGCATTTTCAGGTGGAGAAAAACACAATCCCGAAAGAGAAAGAAAAGGCTGCCGCGCCAACACTGAGGCTTCAAACTTGATGAAAACAGTGTCTCCCATATTGGAGTAGGGGCTGCTTGTGGTTATTAGGCATTTGCAAGCTCTCCGAAGTGTGTGCGCAGCAGGAGAGACAAATCCATGTTTTTATGCCTTCTTTGGCATTTTCAGGTGGAGAAAAACACAATCCCGAAAGAGAAAGAAAAGGCTGCCGCGCCAACACTGAGGCTTCAAACTTGATGAAAACAGTGTCTCCCATAGTGGAGTAGGGGCTGCTTGTGGTTATTAGTCCTTTGCAAGCTCTCCGAAGTGTGTGCGCAGCAGGAAAGACAAATCCATGTTTTTATGCCTTCTTTGGCATTTTCAGGTGGAGAAAAACACAATCCCGAAAGAGAAAGAAAAGGCTGCCGCGCCAACACTGAGGCTTCAAACTTGATGAAAACAGTGTCTCCCATATTGGAGTAGGGGCTGCTTGTGGTTATTAGGCATTTGCAAGCTCTCCGAAGTGTGTGCGCAGCAGGAGAGACAAATCCATGTTTTTATGCCTTCTTTGGCATTTTCAGGTGGAGAAAAACACAATCCCGAAAGAGAAAGAAAAGGCTGCCGCGCCAACACTGAGGCTTCAAACTTGATGAAAACAGTGTCTCCCATATTGGAGTAGGGGCTGCTTGTGGTTATTAGGCATTTGCAAGCTCTCCGAAGTGTGTGCGCAGCAGGAGAGACAAATCCATGTTTTTATGCCTTCTTTGGCATTTTCAGGTGGAGAAAAACACAATCCCGAAAGAGAAAGAAAAGGCTGCCGCGCCAACACTGAGGCTTCAAACTTGATGAAAACAGTGTCTCCCATAGTGGAGTAGGGGCTGCTTGTGGTTATTAGGCCTTTGCAAGCTCTCCGAAGTGTGTGCGCAGCAGGAGAGACAAATCCATGTTTTTATGCCTTCTTTGGCATTTTCAGGTGGAGAAAAACACAATCCCGAAAGAGAAAGAAAAGGCTGCCGCGCCAACACTGAGGCTTCAAACTTGATGAAAACAGTCTCTCCCATAATAACTCACGGGCTGCTTGTGTTTTTTAGGCCTTTGCACGCTATCGGAAGTGTGTGCGCGGCAGGAGAGACAAATCCATGTTTTCGCGCCTTTTTTGCGATTTCGGGATTGTGTTTTTCTCCACCTGAAAATGCCAAAGAAGGCATAAAAACATGGATTTGTCTCTCCTGCTGCGCACACACTTCGGAGAGCTTGCAAAGGCCTAATAACCACAAGCAGCCCCTACTCCACTATGGGAGACACTGTTTTCATCAAGTTTGAAGCCTCAGTGTTGGCGCGGCAGCCTTTTCTTTCTCTTTCGGGATTGTGTTTTTCTCCACCTGAAAATGCCAAAGAAGGCATAAAAACATGGATTTGTCTCTCCTGCTGCGCACACACTTCGGAGAGCTTGCAAATGCCTAATAACCACAAGCAGCCCCTACTCCAATATGGGAGACACTGTTTTCATCAAGTTTGAAGCCTCAGTGTTGGCGCGGCAGCCTTTTCTTTCTCTTTCGGGATTGTGTTTTTCTCCACCTGAAAATGCCAAAGAAGGCATAAAAACATGGATTTGTCTCTCCTGCTGCGCACACACTTCGGAGAGCTTGCAAAGGCCTAATAACCACAAGCAGCCCCTACTCCACTATGGGAGACACTGTTTTCATCAAGTTTGAAGCCTCAGTGTTGGCGCGGCAGCCTTTTCTTTCTCTTTCGGGATTGTGTTTTTCTCCACCTGAAAATGCCAAAGAAGGCATAAAAACATGGATTTGTCTCTCCTGCTGCGCACACACTTCGGAGAGCTTGCAAATGCCTAATAACCACAAGCAGCCCCTACTCCATTATGGGAGACACTGTTTTCATCAAGTTTGAAGCCTCAGTGTTGGCGCGGCAGCCTTTTCTTTCTCTTTCGGGATTGTGTTTTTCTCCACCTGAAAATGCCAAAGAAGGCATAAAAACATGGATTTGTCTCTCCTGCTGCGCACACACTTCGGAGAGCTTGCAAATGCCTAATAACCACAAGCAGCCCCTACTCCAATATGGGAGACACTGTTTTCATCAAGTTTGAAGCCTCAGTTTTGGCTGGACAGCCATTTCTTTATTTTTGGGGCCTGTGTGTTTTTCGACCTGGAAATGGCAAAAAAGGCGCGAAAACATTGATTTGTCTCTCCTGCCGCGCACACACTTCGGAGAGCTTGCAAAGGCCTAATAACCACAAGCAGCCCCTACTCCACTATGGGAGACACTGTTTTCATCAAGTTTGAAGCCTCAGTGTTGGCGCGGCAGCCTTTTCTTTTTCTTTCGGGATTGTGTTTTTCTCCACCTGAAAATGCCAAAGAAGGCATAAAAACATGGATTTGTCTCTCCTGCTGCGCACACACTTCGGAGAGCTTGCAAATGCCTAATAACCACAAGCAGCCCCTACTCCAATATAGGAGACACTGTTTTCATCAAGTTTGAAGCCTCAGTTTTGGCTGGACAGCCATTTCTTTATTTTTGGGGCCTGTGTGTTTTTCGACCTGGAAATGGCAAAAAAGGCGCGAAAACATTGATTTGTCTCTCCTGCCGCGCACACACTTCCGATAGCTTGCGAAGGCCTAAAAAACACAAGCTGCCCTTGAGTTATTGTGGGAGAGAATGTTTTCATCAAGTTTGAAGCCATAGTTTTGGCGCGGCAGCCGTTTCTTTCATTTTGGGGCCTATGTGTTTTTCGACCTTGAAATCGTAAAAAAGGCGCGAAAACATGGATTTGTCTCTCCTGCCGCGCACACACTTCCGATAGCTTGCGAAGGCCTAAAAAACACAAGCGGCCCTTGAGTTATTGTCTGAGAGACTGTTTTAATCAAGTTTGAAGCCTCAGTTTTGGCTGGACAGCCGTTTCTTTATTTTTGGGGCCTTTGTTTTCTTCGACCTGGAAATGGCAAAAAAGGCGCGAAAACATGGATTTGTCTCTCCTGCCGCGCACACACTTCTGATAGCGTGCAAAGGCCTAAAAAACACAAGCAGCCCGTGAGTTATTATGGGAGAGACTGTTTTCATCAAGTTTGAAGCCATAGTTTTGGCGCGGCAGCCGTTTCTTTCATTTTGGGGCCTATGTGTTTTTCGACCTTGAAATCGCAAAAAAGGCGCGAAAACATGGATTTGTCTCTCCTGCCGCGCACACACTTCGGAGAGCTTGCAAATGCCTAATAACCACAAGCAGCCCCTACTCCAATATGGGAGACACTGTTTTCATCAAGTTTGAAGCCTCAGTTTTGGCTGGACAGCCATTTCTTTATTTTTGGGGCCTGTGTGTTTTTCGACCTGGAAATGGCAAAAAAGGCGCGAAAACATTGATTTGTCTCTCCTGCCGCGCACACACTTCGGAGAGCTTGCAAAGGCCTAAAAAACACAAGCAGCCCGTGAGTTATTATGGGAGAGACTGTTTTCATCAAGTTTGAAGCCATAGTTTTGGCGCGGCAGCCGTTTCTTTCATTTTGGGGCCTATGTGTTTTTCGACCTTGAAATCGCAAAAAAGGCGCGAAAACATGGATTTGTCTCTCCTGCCGCGCACACACTTCGGAGAGCTTGCAAATGCCTAATAACCACAAGCAGCCCCTACTCCAATATGGGAGACACTGTTTTCATCAAGTTTGAAGCCTCAGTTTTGGCTGGACAGCCATTTCTTTATTTTTGGGGCCTGTGTGTTTTTCGACCTGGAAATGGCAAAAAAGGCGCGAAAACATTGATTTGTCTCTCCTGCCGCGCACACACTTCGGAGAGCTTGCAAAGGCCTAATAACCACAAGCAGCCCCTACTCCACTATGGGAGACACTGTTTTCATCAAGTTTGAAGCCTCAGTGTTGGCGCGGCAGCCTTTTCTTTCTCTTTCGGGATTGTGTTTTTCTCCACCTGAAAATGCCAAAGAAGGCATAAAAACATGGATTTGTCTCTCCTGCTGCGCACACACTTCGGAGAGCTTGCAAATGCCTAATAACCACAAGCAGCCCCTACTCCATTATGGGAGACACTGTTTTCATCAAGTTTGAAGCCTCAGTGTTGGCGCGGCAGCCTTTTCTTTCTCTTTCGGGATTGTGTTTTTCTCCACCTGAAAATGCCAAAGAAGGCATAAAAACATGGATTTGTCTCTCCTGCTGCGCACACACTTCGGAGAGCTTGCAAATGCCTAATAACCACAAGCAGCCCCTACTCCAATATGGGAGACACTGTTTTCATCAAGTTTGAAGCCTCAGTTTTGGCTGGACAGCCATTTCTTTATTTTTGGGGCCTGTGTGTTTTTCGACCTGGAAATGGCAAAAAAGGCGCGAAAACATTGATTTGTCTCTCCTGCCGCGCACACACTTCGGAGAGCTTGCAAAGGCCTAATAACCACAAGCAGCCCCTACTCCACTATGGGAGACACTGTTTTCATCAAGTTTGAAGCCTCAGTGTTGGCGCGGCAGCCTTTTCTTTTTCTTTCGGGATTGTGTTTTTCTCCACCTGAAAATGCCAAAGAAGGCATAAAAACATGGATTTGTCTCTCCTGCTGCGCACACACTTCGGAGAGCTTGCAAATGCCTAATAACCACAAGCAGCCCCTACTCCAATATAGGAGACACTGTTTTCATCAAGTTTGAAGCCTCAGTTTTGGCTGGACAGCCATTTCTTTATTTTTGGGGCCTGTGTGTTTTTCGACCTGGAAATGGCAAAAAAGGCGCGAAAACATTGATTTGTCTCTCCTGCCGCGCACACACTTCCGATAGCTTGCGAAGGCCTAAAAAACACAAGCTGCCCTTGAGTTATTGTGGGAGAGAATGTTTTCATCTAGTTTGAAGCCATAGTTTTGGCGCGGCAGCCGTTTCTTTCATTTTGGGGCCTATGTGTTTTTCGACCTTGAAATCGTAAAAAAGGCGCGAAAACATGGATTTGTCTCTCCTGCCGCGCACACACTTCCGATAGCTTGCGAAGGCCTAAAAAACACAAGCGGCCCTTGAGTTATTGTCTGAGAGACTGTTTTAATCAAGTTTGAAGCCTCAGTTTTGGCTGGACAGCCGTTTCTTTATTTTTGGGGCCTTTGTTTTCTTCGACCTGGAAATGGCAAAAAAGGCGCGAAAACATGGATTTGTCTCTCCTGCCGCGCACACACTTCTGATAGCGTGCAAAGGCCTAAAAAACACAAGCAGCCCGTGAGTTATTATGGGAGAGACTGTTTTCATCAAGTTTGAAGCCATAGTTTTGGCGCGGCAGCCGTTTCTTTCATTTTGGGGCCTATGTGTTTTTCGACCTTGAAATCGCAAAAAAGGCGCGAAAACATGGATTTGTCTCTCCTGCCGCGCACACACTTCGGAGAGCTTGCAAATGCCTAATAACCACAAGCAGCCCCTACTCCAATATGGGAGACACTGTTTTCATCAAGTTTGAAGCCTCAGTTTTGGCTGGACAGCCATTTCTTTATTTTTGGGGCCTGTGTGTTTTTCGACCTGGAAATGGCAAAAAAGGCGCGAAAACATTGATTTGTCTCTCCTGCCGCGCACACACTTCGGAGAGCTTGCAAAGGCCTAAAAAACACAAGCAGCCCGTGAGTTATTATGGGAGAGACTGTTTTCATCAAGTTTGAAGCCATAGTTTTGGCGCGGCAGCCGTTTCTTTCATTTTGGGGCCTATGTGTTTTTCGACCTTGAAATCGCAAAAAAGGCGCGAAAACATGGATTTGTCTCTCCTGCCGCGCACACACTTCGGAGAGCTTGCAAATGCCTAATAACCACAAGCAGCCCCTACTCCAATATGGGAGACACTGTTTTCATCAAGTTTGAAGCCTCAGTTTTGGCTGGACAGCCATTTCTTTATTTTTGGGGCCTGTGTGTTTTTCGACCTGGAAATGGCAAAAAAGGCGCGAAAACATTGATTTGTCTCTCCTGCCGCGCACACACTTCGGAGAGCTTGCAAAGGCCTAATAACCACAAGCAGCCCCTACTCCAATATGGGAGACACTGTTTTCATCAAGTTTGAAGCCTCAGTTTTGGCTGGACAGCCATTTCTTTATTTTTGGGGCCTGTGTGTTTTTCGACCTGGAAATGGCAAAAAAGGCGCGAAAACATTGATTTGTCTCTCCTGCCGCGCACACACTTCGGAGAGCTTGCAAAGGCCTAATAACCACAAGCAGCCCCTACTCCACTATGGGAGACACTGTTTTCATCAAGTTTGAAGCCTCAGTGTTGGCGCGGCAGCCTTTTCTTTCTCTTTCGGGATTGTGTTTTTCTCCACCTGAAAATGCCAAAGAAGGCATAAAAACATGGATTTGTCTCTCCTGCTGCGCACACACTTCGGAGAGCTTGCAAATGCCTAATAACCACAAGCAGCCCCTACTCCATTATGGGAGACACTGTTTTCATCAAGTTTGAAGCCTCAGTGTTGGCGCGGCAGCCTTTTCTTTCTCTTTCGGGATTGTGTTTTTCTCCACCTGAAAATGCCAAAGAAGGCATAAAAACATGGATTTGTCTCTCCTGCTGCGCACACACTTCGGAGAGCTTGCAAATGCCTAATAACCACAAGCAGCCCCTACTCCAATATGGGAGACACTGTTTTCATCAAGTTTGAAGCCTCAGTTTTGGCTGGACAGCCATTTCTTTATTTTTGGGGCCTGTGTGTTTTTCGACCTGGAAATGGCAAAAAAGGCGCGAAAACATTGATTTGTCTCTCCTGCCGCGCACACACTTCGGAGAGCTTGCAAAGGCCTAATAACCACAAGCAGCCCCTACTCCACTATGGGAGACACTGTTTTCATCAAGTTTGAAGCCTCAGTGTTGGCGCGGCAGCCTTTTCTTTTTCTTTCGGGATTGTGTTTTTCTCCACCTGAAAATGCCAAAGAAGGCATAAAAACATGGATTTGTCTCTCCTGCTGCGCACACACTTCGGAGAGCTTGCAAATGCCTAATAACCACAAGCAGCCCCTACTCCAATATAGGAGACACTGTTTTCATCAAGTTTGAAGCCTCAGTTTTGGCTGGACAGCCATTTCTTTATTTTTGGGGCCTGTGTGTTTTTCGACCTGGAAATGGCAAAAAAGGCGCGAAAACATTGATTTGTCTCTCCTGCCGCGCACACACTTCCGATAGCTTGCGAAGGCCTAAAAAACACAAGCTGCCCTTGAGTTATTGTGGGAGAGAATGTTTTCATCAAGTTTGAAGCCATAGTTTTGGCGCGGCAGCCGTTTCTTTCATTTTGGGGCCTATGTGTTTTTCGACCTTGAAATCGTAAAAAAGGCGCGAAAACATGGATTTGTCTCTCCTGCCGCGCACACACTTCCGATAGCTTGCGAAGGCCTAAAAAACACAAGCGGCCCTTGAGTTATTGTCTGAGAGACTGTTTTAATCAAGTTTGAAGCCTCAGTTTTGGCTGGACAGCCGTTTCTTTATTTTTGGGGCCTTTGTTTTCTTCGACCTGGAAATGGCAAAAAAGGCGCGAAAACATGGATTTGTCTCTCCTGCCGCGCACACACTTCTGATAGCGTGCAAAGGCCTAAAAAACACAAGCAGCCCGTGAGTTATTATGGGAGAGACTGTTTTCATCAAGTTTGAAGCCATAGTTTTGGCGCGGCAGCCGTTTCTTTCATTTTGGGGCCTATGTGTTTTTCGACCTTGAAATCGCAAAAAAGGCGCGAAAACATGGATTTGTCTCTCCTGCCGCGCACACACTTCGGAGAGCTTGCAAATGCCTAATAACCACAAGCAGCCCCTACTCCAATATGGGAGACACTGTTTTCATCAAGTTTGAAGCCTCAGTTTTGGCTGGACAGCCATTTCTTTATTTTTGGGGCCTGTGTGTTTTTCGACCTGGAAATGGCAAAAAAGGCGCGAAAACATTGATTTGTCTCTCCTGCCGCGCACACACTTCGGAGAGCTTGCAAAGGCCTAAAAAACACAAGCAGCCCGTGAGTTATTATGGGAGAGACTGTTTTCATCAAGTTTGAAGCCATAGTTTTGGCGCGGCAGCCGTTTCTTTCATTTTGGGGCCTATGTGTTTTTCGACCTTGAAATCGCAAAAAAGGCGCGAAAACATGGATTTGTCTCTCCTGCCGCGCACACACTTCGGAGAGCTTGCAAATGCCTAATAACCACAAGCAGCCCCTACTCCAATATGGGAGACACTGTTTTCATCAAGTTTGAAGCCTCAGTTTTGGCTGGACAGCCATTTCTTTATTTTTGGGGCCTGTGTGTTTTTCGACCTGGAAATGGCAAAAAAGGCGCGAAAACATTGATTTGTCTCTCCTGCCGCGCACACACTTCGGAGAGCTTGCAAAGGCCTAATAACCACAAGCAGCCCCTACTCCACTATGGGAGACACTGTTTTCATCAAGTTTGAAGCCTCAGTGTTGGCGCGGCAGCCTTTTCTTTCTCTTTCGGGATTGTGTTTTTCTCCACCTGAAAATGCCAAAGAAGGCATAAAAACATGGATTTGTCTCTCCTGCTGCGCACACACTTCGGAGAGCTTGCAAATGCCTAATAACCACAAGCAGCCCCTACTCCATTATGGGAGACACTGTTTTCATCAAGTTTGAAGCCTCAGTGTTGGCGCGGCAGCCTTTTCTTTCTCTTTCGGGATTGTGTTTTTCTCCACCTGAAAATGCCAAAGAAGGCATAAAAACATGGATTTGTCTCTCCTGCTGCGCACACACTTCGGAGAGCTTGCAAATGCCTAATAACCACAAGCAGCCCCTACTCCAATATGGGAGACACTGTTTTCATCAAGTTTGAAGCCTCAGTTTTGGCTGGACAGCCATTTCTTTATTTTTGGGGCCTGTGTGTTTTTCGACCTGGAAATGGCAAAAAAGGCGCGAAAACATTGATTTGTCTCTCCTGCCGCGCACACACTTCGGAGAGCTTGCAAAGGCCTAATAACCACAAGCAGCCCCTACTCCACTATGGGAGACACTGTTTTCATCAAGTTTGAAGCCTCAGTGTTGGCGCGGCAGCCTTTTCTTTTTCTTTCGGGATTGTGTTTTTCTCCACCTGAAAATGCCAAAGAAGGCATAAAAACATGGATTTGTCTCTCCTGCTGCGCACACACTTCGGAGAGCTTGCAAATGCCTAATAACCACAAGCAGCCCCTACTCCAATATAGGAGACACTGTTTTCATCAAGTTTGAAGCCTCAGTTTTGGCTGGACAGCCATTTCTTTATTTTTGGGGCCTGTGTGTTTTTCGACCTGGAAATGGCAAAAAAGGCGCGAAAACATTGATTTGTCTCTCCTGCCGCGCACACACTTCCGATAGCTTGCGAAGGCCTAAAAAACACAAGCTGCCCTTGAGTTATTGTGGGAGAGAATGTTTTCATCAAGTTTGAAGCCATAGTTTTGGCGCGGCAGCCGTTTCTTTCATTTTGGGGCCTATGTGTTTTTCGACCTTGAAATCGTAAAAAAGGCGCGAAAACATGGATTTGTCTCTCCTGCCGCGCACACACTTCCGATAGCTTGCGAAGGCCTAAAAAACACAAGCGGCCCTTGAGTTATTGTCTGAGAGACTGTTTTAATCAAGTTTGAAGCCTCAGTTTTGGCTGGACAGCCGTTTCTTTATTTTTGGGGCCTTTGTTTTCTTCGACCTGGAAATGGCAAAAAAGGCGCGAAAACATGGATTTGTCTCTCCTGCCGCGCACACACTTCTGATAGCGTGCAAAGGCCTAAAAAACACAAGCAGCCCGTGAGTTATTATGGGAGAGACTGTTTTCATCAAGTTTGAAGCCATAGTTTTGGCGCGGCAGCCGTTTCTTTCATTTTGGGGCCTATGTGTTTTTCGACCTTGAAATCGCAAAAAAGGCGCGAAAACATGGATTTGTCTCTCCTGCCGCGCACACACTTCGGAGAGCTTGCAAATGCCTAATAACCACAAGCAGCCCCTACTCCAATATGGGAGACACTGTTTTCATCAAGTTTGAAGCCTCAGTTTTGGCTGGACAGCCATTTCTTTATTTTTGGGGCCTGTGTGTTTTTCGACCTGGAAATGGCAAAAAAGGCGCGAAAACATTGATTTGTCTCTCCTGCCGCGCACACACTTCGGAGAGCTTGCAAAGGCCTAAAAAACACAAGCAGCCCGTGAGTTATTATGGGAGAGACTGTTTTCATCAAGTTTGAAGCCATAGTTTTGGCGCGGCAGCCGTTTCTTTCATTTTGGGGCCTATGTGTTTTTCGACCTTGAAATCGCAAAAAAGGCGCGAAAACATGGATTTGTCTCTCCTGCCGCGCACACACTTCGGAGAGCTTGCAAATGCCTAATAACCACAAGCAGCCCCTACTCCAATATGGGAGACACTGTTTTCATCAAGTTTGAAGCCTCAGTTTTGGCTGGACAGCCATTTCTTTATTTTTGGGGCCTGTGTGTTTTTCGACCTGGAAATGGCAAAAAAGGCGCGAAAACATTGATTTGTCTCTCCTGCCGCGCACACACTTCGGAGAGCTTGCAAAGGCCTAATAACCACAAGCAGCCCCTACTCCACTATGGGAGACACTGTTTTCATCAAGTTTGAAGCCTCAGTGTTGGCGCGGCAGCCTTTTCTTTCTCTTTCGGGATTGTGTTTTTCTCCACCTGAAAATGCCAAAGAAGGCATAAAAACATGGATTTGTCTCTCCTGCTGCGCACACACTTCGGAGAGCTTGCAAATGCCTAATAACCACAAGCAGCCCCTACTCCAATATGGGAGACACTGTTTTCATCAAGTTTGAAGCCTCAGTTTTGGCTGGACAGCCATTTCTTTATTTTTGGGGCCTGTGTGTTTTTCGACCTGGAAATGGCAAAAAAGGCGCGAAAACATTGATTTGTCTCTCCTGCCGCGCACACACTTCGGAGAGCTTGCAAAGGCCTAAAAAACACAAGCAGCCCGTGAGTTATTATGGGAGAGACTGTTTTCATCAAGTTTGAAGCCATAGTTTTGGCGCGGCAGCCGTTTCTTTCATTTTGGGGCCTATGTGTTTTTCGACCTTGAAATCGCAAAAAAGGCGCGAAAACATGGATTTGTCTCTCCTGCCGCGCACACACTTCGGAGAGCTTGCAAATGCCTAATAACCACAAGCAGCCCCTACTCCAATATGGGAGACACTGTTTTCATCAAGTTTGAAGCCTCAGTTTTGGCTGGACAGCCATTTCTTTATTTTTGGGGCCTGTGTGTTTTTCGACCTGGAAATGGCAAAAAAGGCGCGAAAACATTGATTTGTCTCTCCTGCCGCGCACACACTTCGGAGAGCTTGCAAAGGCCTAATAACCACAAGCAGCCCCTACTCCACTATGGGAGACACTGTTTTCATCAAGTTTGAAGCCTCAGTGTTGGCGCGGCAGCCTTTTCTTTCTCTTTCGGGATTGTGTTTTTCTCCACCTGAAAATGCCAAAGAAGGCATAAAAACATGGATTTGTCTCTCCTGCTGCGCACACACTTCGGAGAGCTTGCAAATGCCTAATAACCACAAGCAGCCCCTACTCCAATATGGGAGACACTGTTTTCATCAAGTTTGAAGCCTCAGTGTTGGCGCGGCAGCCTTTTCTTTCTCTTTCGGGATTGTGTTTTTCTCCACCTGAAAATGCCAAAGAAGGCATAAAAACATGGATTTGTCTCTCCTGCTGCGCACACACTTCGGAGAGCTTGCAAAGGCCTAATAACCACAAGCAGCCCCTACTCCACTATGGGAGACACTGTTTTCATCAAGTTTGAAGCCTCAGTGTTGGCGCGGCAGCCTTTTCTTTCTCTTTCGGGATTGTGTTTTTCTCCACCTGAAAATGCCAAAGAAGGCATAAAAACATGGATTTGTCTCTCCTGCTGCGCACACACTTCGGAGAGCTTGCAAATGCCTAATAACCACAAGCAGCCCCTACTCCAATATGGGAGACACTGTTTTCATCAAGTTTGAAGCCTCAGTGTTGGCGCGGCAGCCTTTTCTTTCTCTTTCGGGATTGTGTTTTTCTCCACCTGAAAATGCCAAAGAAGGCATAAAAACATGGATTTGTCTTTCCTGCTGCGCACACACTTCGGAGAGCTTGCAAAGGCCTAATAACCACAAGCAGCCCCTACTCCACTATGGGAGACACTGTTTTCATCAAGTTTGAAGCCTCAGTGTTGGCGCGGCAGCCTTTTCTTTCTCTTTCGGGATTGTGTTTTTCTCCACCTGAAAATGCCAAAGAAGGCATAAAAACATGGATTTGTCTCTCCTGCTGCGCACACACTTCGGAGAGCTTGCAAATGCCTAATAACCACAAGCAGCCCCTACTCCAATATGGGAGACACTGTTTTCATCAAGTTTGAAGCCTCAGTGTTGGCGCGGCAGCCTTTTCTTTCTCTTTCGGGATTGTGTTTTTCTCCACCTGAAAATGCCAAAGAAGGCATAAAAACATGGATTTGTCTCTCCTGCTGCGCACACACTTCGGAGAGCTTGCAAAGGCCTAATAACCACAAGCAGCCCCTACTCCACTATGGGAGACACTGTTTTCATCAAGTTTGAAGCCTCAGTGTTGGCGCGGCAGCCTTTTCTTTCTCTTTCGGGATTGTGTTTTTCTCCACCTGAAAATGCCAAAGAAGGCATAAAAACATGGATTTGTCTCTCCTGCTGCGCACACACTTCGGAGAGCTTGCAAATGCCTAATAACCACAAGCAGCCCCTACTCCAATATGGGAGACACTGTTTTCATCAAGTTTGAAGCCTCAGTGTTGGCGCGGCAGCCTTTTCTTTCTCTTTCGGGATTGTGTTTTTCTCCACCTGAAAATGCCAAAGAAGGCATAAAAACATGGATTTGTCTCTCCTGCTGCGCACACACTTCGGAGAGCTTGCAAAGGCCTAATAACCACAAGCAGCCCCTACTCCACTATGGGAGACACTGTTTTCATCAAGTTTGAAGCCTCAGTGTTGGCGCGGCAGCCTTTTCTTTCTCTTTCGGGATTGTGTTTTTCTCCACCTGAAAATGCCAAAGAAGGCATAAAAACATGGATTTGTCTCTCCTGCTGCGCACACACTTCGGAGAGCTTGCAAATGCCTAATAACCACAAGCAGCCCCTACTCCATTATGGGAGACACTGTTTTCATCAAGTTTGAAGCCTCAGTGTTGGCGCGGCAGCCTTTTCTTTCTCTTTCGGGATTGTGTTTTTCTCCACCTGAAAATGCCAAAGAAGGCATAAAAACATGGATTTGTCTCTCCTGCTGCGCACACACTTCGGAGAGCTTGCAAATGCCTAATAACCACAAGCAGCCCCTACTCCAATATGGGAGACACTGTTTTCATCAAGTTTGAAGCCTCAGTTTTGGCTGGACAGCCATTTCTTTATTTTTGGGGCCTGTGTGTTTTTCGACCTGGAAATGGCAAAAAAGGCGCGAAAACATTGATTTGTCTCTCCTGCCGCGCACACACTTCGGAGAGCTTGCAAAGGCCTAATAACCACAAGCAGCCCCTACTCCACTATGGGAGACACTGTTTTCATCAAGTTTGAAGCCTCAGTGTTGGCGCGGCAGCCTTTTCTTTTTCTTTCGGGATTGTGTTTTTCTCCACCTGAAAATGCCAAAGAAGGCATAAAAACATGGATTTGTCTCTCCTGCTGCGCACACACTTCGGAGAGCTTGCAAATGCCTAATAACCACAAGCAGCCCCTACTCCAATATAGGAGACACTGTTTTCATCAAGTTTGAAGCCTCAGTTTTGGCTGGACAGCCATTTCTTTATTTTTGGGGCCTGTGTGTTTTTCGACCTGGAAATGGAAAAAAAGGCGCGAAAACATTGATTTGTCTCTCCTGCCGCGCACACACTTCCGATAGCTTGCGAAGGCCTAAAAAACACAAGCTGCCCTTGAGTTATTGTGGGAGAGAATGTTTTCATCAAGTTTGAAGCCATAGTTTTGGCGCGGCAGCCGTTTCTTTCATTTTGGGGCCTATGTGTTTTTCGACCTTGAAATCGTAAAAAAGGCGCGAAAACATGGATTTGTCTCTCCTGCCGCGCACACACTTCCGATAGCTTGCGAAGGCCTAAAAAACACAAGCGGCCCTTGAGTTATTGTCTGAGAGACTGTTTTAATCAAGTTTGAAGCCTCAGTTTTGGCTGGACAGCCGTTTCTTTATTTTTGGGGCCTTTGTTTTCTTCGACCTGGAAATGGCAAAAAAGGCGCGAAAACATGGATTTGTCTCTCCTGCCGCGCACACACTTCTGATAGCGTGCAAAGGCCTAAAAAACACAAGCAGCCCGTGAGTTATTATGGGAGAGACTGTTTTCATCAAGTTTGAAGCCATAGTTTTGGCGCGGCAGCCGTTTCTTTCATTTTGGGGCCTATGTGTTTTTCGACCTTGAAATCGCAAAAAAGGCGCGAAAACATGGATTTGTCTCTCCTGCCGCGCACACACTTCGGAGAGCTTGCAAATGCCTAATAACCACAAGCAGCCCCTACTCCAATATGGGAGACACTGTTTTCATCAAGTTTGAAGCCTCAGTTTTGGCTGGACAGCCATTTCTTTATTTTTGGGGCCTGTGTGTTTTTCGACCTGGAAATGGCAAAAAAGGCGCGAAAACATTGATTTGTCTCTCCTGCCGCGCACACACTTCGGAGAGCTTGCAAAGGCCTAAAAAACACAAGCAGCCCGTGAGTTATTATGGGAGAGACTGTTTTCATCAAGTTTGAAGCCATAGTTTTGGCGCGGCAGCCGTTTCTTTCATTTTGGGGCCTATGTGTTTTTCGACCTTGAAATCGCAAAAAAGGCGCGAAAACATGGATTTGTCTCTCCTGCCGCGCACACACTTCGGAGAGCTTGCAAATGCCTAATAACCACAAGCAGCCCCTACTCCAATATGGGAGACACTGTTTTCATCAAGTTTGAAGCCTCAGTTTTGGCTGGACAGCCATTTCTTTATTTTTGGGGCCTGTGTGTTTTTCGACCTGGAAATGGCAAAAAAGGCGCGAAAACATTGATTTGTCTCTCCTGCCGCGCACACACTTCGGAGAGCTTGCAAAGGCCTAATAACCACAAGCAGCCCCTACTCCACTATGGGAGACACTGTTTTCATCAAGTTTGAAGCCTCAGTGTTGGCGCGGCAGCCTTTTCTTTCTCTTTCGGGATTGTGTTTTTCTCCACCTGAAAATGCCAAAGAAGGCATAAAAACATGGATTTGTCTCTCCTGCTGCGCACACACTTCGGAGAGCTTGCAAATGCCTAATAACCACAAGCAGCCCCTACTCCAATATGGGAGACACTGTTTTCATCAAGTTTGAAGCCTCAGTGTTGGCGCGGCAGCCTTTTCTTTCTCTTTCGGGATTGTGTTTTTCTCCACCTGAAAATGCCAAAGAAGGCATAAAAACATGGATTTGTCTCTCCTGCTGCGCACACACTTCGGAGAGCTTGCAAAGGCCTAATAACCACAAGCAGCCCCTACTCCACTATGGGAGACACTGTTTTCATCAAGTTTGAAGCCTCAGTGTTGGCGCGGCAGCCTTTTCTTTCTCTTTCGGGATTGTGTTTTTCTCCACCTGAAAATGCCAAAGAAGGCATAAAAACATGGATTTGTCTCTCCTGCTGCGCACACACTTCGGAGAGCTTGCAAATGCCTAATAACCACAAGCAGCCCCTACTCCACTATGGGAGACACTGTTTTCATCAAGTTTGAAGCCTCAGTGTTGGCGCGGCAGCCTTTTCTTTCTCTTTCGGGATTGTGTTTTTCTCCACCTGAAAATGCCAAAGAAGGCATAAAAACATGGATTTGTCTCTCCTGCTGCGCACACACTTCGGAGAGCTTGCAAATGCCTAATAACCACAAGCAGCCCCTACTCCATTATGGGAGACACTGTTTTCATCAAGTTTGAAGCCTCAGTGTTGGCGCGGCAGCCTTTTCTTTCTCTTTCGGGATTGTGTTTTTCTCCACCTGAAAATGCCAAAGAAGGCATAAAAACATGGATTTGTCTCTCCTGCTGCGCACACACTTCGGAGAGCTTGCAAATGCCTAATAACCACAAGCAGCCCCTACTCCAATATGGGAGACACTGTTTTCATCAAGTTTGAAGCCTCAGTTTTGGCTGGACAGCCATTTCTTTATTTTTGGGGCCTGTGTGTTTTTCGACCTGGAAATGGCAAAAAAGGCGCGAAAACATTGATTTGTCTCTCCTGCCGCGCACACACTTCGGAGAGCTTGCAAAGGCCTAATAACCACAAGCAGCCCCTACTCCACTATGGGAGACACTGTTTTCATCAAGTTTGAAGCCTCAGTGTTGGCGCGGCAGCCTTTTCTTTTTCTTTCGGGATTGTTTTTTTCTCCACCTGAAAATGCCAAAGAAGGCATAAAAACATGGATTTGTCTCTCCTGCTGCGCACACACTTCGGAGAGCTTGCAAATGCCTAATAACCACAAGCAGCCCCTACTCCAATATAGGAGACACTGTTTTCATCAAGTTTGAAGCCTCAGTTTTGGCTGGACAGCCATTTCTTTATTTTTGGGGCCTGTGTGTTTTTCGACCTGGAAATGGCAAAAAAGGCGCGAAAACATTGATTTGTCTCTCCTGCCGCGCACACACTTCCGATAGCTTGCGAAGGCCTAAAAAACACAAGCTGCCCTTGAGTTATTGTGGGAGAGAATGTTTTCATCAAGTTTGAAGCCATAGTTTTGGCGCGGCAGCCGTTTCTTTCATTTTGGGGCCTATGTGTTTTTCGACCTTGAAATCGTAAAAAAGGCGCGAAAACATGGATTTGTCTCTCCTGCCGCGCACACACTTCCGATAGCTTGCGAAGGCCTAAAAAACACAAGCGGCCCTTGAGTTATTGTCTGAGAGACTGTTTTAATCAAGTTTGAAGCCTCAGTTTTGGCTGGACAGCCGTTTCTTTATTTTTGGGGCCTTTGTTTTCTTCGACCTGGAAATGGCAAAAAAGCCGCGAAAACATGGATTTGTCTCTCCTGCCGCGCACACACTTCTGATAGCGTGCAAAGGCCTAAAAAACACAAGCAGCCCGTGAGTTATTATGGGAGAGACTGTTTTCATCAAGTTTGAAGCCATAGTTTTGGCGCGGCAGCCGTTTCTTTCATTTTGGGGCCTATGTGTTTTTCGACCTTGAAATCGCAAAAAAGGCGCGAAAACATGGATTTGTCTCTCCTGCCGCGCACACACTTCGGAGAGCTTGCAAATGCCTAATAACCACAAGCAGCCCCTACTCCAATATGGGAGACACTGTTTTCATCAAGTTTGAAGCCTCAGTTTTGGCTGGACAGCCATTTCTTTATTTTTGGGGCCTGTGTGTTTTTCGACCTGGAAATGGCAAAAAAGGCGCGAAAACATTGATTTGTCTCTCCTGCCGCGCACACACTTCGGAGAGCTTGCAAAGGCCTAAAAAACACAAGCAGCCCGTGAGTTATTATGGGAGAGACTGTTTTCATCAAGTTTGAAGCCATAGTTTTGGCGCGGCAGCCGTTTCTTTCATTTTGGGGCCTATGTGTTTTTCGACCTTGAAATCGCAAAAAAGGCGCGAAAACATGGATTTGTCTCTCCTGCCGCGCACACACTTCGGAGAGCTTGCAAATGCCTAATAACCACAAGCAGCCCCTACTCCAATATGGGAGACACTGTTTTCATCAAGTTTGAAGCCTCAGTTTTGGCTGGACAGCCATTTCTTTATTTTTGGGGCCTGTGTGTTTTTCGACCTGGAAATGGCAAAAAAGGCGCGAAAACATTGATTTGTCTCTCCTGCCGCGCACACACTTCGGAGAGCTTGCAAAGGCCTAATAACCACAAGCAGCCCCTACTCCACTATGGGAGACACTGTTTTCATCAAGTTTGAAGCCTCAGTGTTGGCGCGGCAGCCTTTTCTTTCTCTTTCGGGATTGTGTTTTTCTCCACCTGAAAATGCCAAAGAAGGCATAAAAACATGGATTTGTCTCTCCTGCTGCGCACACACTTCGGAGAGCTTGCAAATGCCTAATAACCACAAGCAGCCCCTACTCCATTATGGGAGACACTGTTTTCATCAAGTTTGAAGCCTCAGTGTTGGCGCGGCAGCCTTTTCTTTCTCTTTCGGGATTGTGTTTTTCTCCACCTGAAAATGCCAAAGAAGGCATAAAAACATGGATTTGTCTCTCCTGCTGCGCACACACTTCGGAGAGCTTGCAAATGCCTAATAACCACAAGCAGCCCCTACTCCAATATGGGAGACACTGTTTTCATCAAGTTTGAAGCCTCAGTTTTGGCTGGACAGCCATTTCTTTATTTTTGGGGCCTGTGTGTTTTTCGACCTGGAAATGGCAAAAAAGGCGCGAAAACATTGATTTGTCTCTCCTGCCGCGCACACACTTCGGAGAGCTTGCAAAGGCCTAATAACCACAAGCAGCCCCTACTCCACTATGGGAGACACTGTTTTCATCAAGTTTGAAGCCTCAGTGTTGGCGCGGCAGCCTTTTCTTTTTCTTTCGGGATTGTGTTTTTCTCCACCTGAAAATGCCAAAGAAGGCATAAAAACATGGATTTGTCTCTCCTGCTGCGCACACACTTCGGAGAGCTTGCAAATGCCTAATAACCACAAGCAGCCCCTACTCCAATATAGGAGACACTGTTTTCATCAAGTTTGAAGCCTCAGTTTTGGCTGGACAGCCATTTCTTTATTTTTGGGGCCTGTGTGTTTTTCGACCTGGAAATGGCAAAAAAGGCGCGAAAACATTGATTTGTCTCTCCTGCCGCGCACACACTTCCGATAGCTTGCGAAGGCCTAAAAAACACAAGCTGCCCTTGAGTTATTGTGGGAGAGAATGTTTTCATCAAGTTTGAAGCCATAGTTTTGGCGCGGCAGCCGTTTCTTTCATTTTGGGGCCTATGTGTTTTTCGACCTTGAAATCGTAAAAAAGGCGCGAAAACATGGATTTGTCTCTCCTGCCGCGCACACACTTCCGATAGCTTGCGAAGGCCTAAAAAACACAAGCGGCCCTTGAGTTATTGTCTGAGAGACTGTTTTAATCAAGTTTGAAGCCTCAGTTTTGGCTGGACAGCCGTTTCTTTATTTTTGGGGCCTTTGTTTTCTTCGACCTGGAAATGGCAAAAAAGGCGCGAAAACATGGATTTGTCTCTCCTGCCGCGCACACACTTCTGATAGCGTGCAAAGGCCTAAAAAACACAAGCAGCCCGTGAGTTATTATGGGAGAGACTGTTTTCATCAAGTTTGAAGCCATAGTTTTGGCGCGGCAGCCGTTTCTTTCATTTTGGGGCCTATGTGTTTTTCGACCTTGAAATCGCAAAAAAGGCGCGAAAACATGGATTTGTCTCTCCTGCCGCGCACACACTTCGGAGAGCTTGCAAATGCCTAATAACCACAAGCAGCCCCTACTCCAATATGGGAGACACTGTTTTCATCAAGTTTGAAGCCTCAGTTTTGGCTGGACAGCCATTTCTTTATTTTTGGGGCCTGTGTGTTTTTCGACCTGGAAATGGCAAAAAAGGCGCGAAAACATTGATTTGTCTCTCCTGCCGCGCACACACTTCGGAGAGCTTGCAAAGGCCTAAAAAACACAAGCAGCCCGTGAGTTATTATGGGAGAGACTGTTTTCATCAAGTTTGAAGCCATAGTTTTGGCGCGGCAGCCGTTTCTTTCATTTTGGGGCCTATGTGTTTTTCGACCTTGAAATCGCAAAAAAGGCGCGAAAACATGGATTTGTCTCTCCTGCCGCGCACACACTTCGGAGAGCTTGCAAATGCCTAATAACCACAAGCAGCCCCTACTCCAATATGGGAGACACTGTTTTCATCAAGTTTGAAGCCTCAGTTTTGGCTGGACAGCCATTTCTTTATTTTTGGGGCCTGTGTGTTTTTCGACCTGGAAATGGCAAAAAAGGCGCGAAAACATTGATTTGTCTCTCCTGCCGCGCACACACTTCGGAGAGCTTGCAAAGGCCTAATAACCACAAGCAGCCCCTACTCCACTATGGGAGACACTGTTTTCATCAAGTTTGAAGCCTCAGTGTTGGCGCGGCAGCCTTTTCTTTCTCTTTCGGGATTGTGTTTTTCTCCACCTGAAAATGCCAAAGAAGGCATAAAAACATGGATTTGTCTCTCCTGCTGCGCACACACTTCGGAGAGCTTGCAAATGCCTAATAACCACAAGCAGCCCCTACTCCAATATGGGAGACACTGTTTTCATCAAGTTTGAAGCCTCAGTGTTGGCGCGGCAGCCTTTTCTTTCTCTTTCGGGATTGTGTTTTTCTCCACCTGAAAATGCCAAAGAAGGCATAAAAACATGGATTTGTCTTTCCTGCTGCGCACACACTTCGGAGAGCTTGCAAAGGCCTAATAACCACAAGCAGCCCCTACTCCACTATGGGAGACACTGTTTTCATCAAGTTTGAAGCCTCAGTGTTGGCGCGGCAGCCTTTTCTTTCTCTTTCGGGATTGTGTTTTTCTCCACCTGAAAATGCCAAAGAAGGCATAAAAACATGGATTTGTCTCTCCTGCTGCGCACACACTTCGGAGAGCTTGCAAATGCCTAATAACCACAAGCAGCCCCTACTCCAATATGGGAGACACTGTTTTCATCAAGTTTGAAGCCTCAGTGTTGGCGCGGCAGCCTTTTCTTTCTCTTTCGGGATTGTGTTTTTCTCCACCTGAAAATGCCAAAGAAGGCATAAAAACATGGATTTGTCTCTCCTGCTGCGCACACACTTCGGAGAGCTTGCAAAGGCCTAATAACCACAAGCAGCCCCTACTCCACTATGGGAGACACTGTTTTCATCAAGTTTGAAGCCTCAGTGTTGGCGCGGCAGCCTTTTCTTTCTCTTTCGGGATTGTGTTTTTCTCCACCTGAAAATGCCAAAGAAGGCATAAAAACATGGATTTGTCTCTCCTGCTGCGCACACACTTCGGAGAGCTTGCAAATGCCTAATAACCACAAGCAGCCCCTACTCCATTATGGGAGACACTGTTTTCATCAAGTTTGAAGCCTCAGTGTTGGCGCGGCAGCCTTTTCTTTCTCTTTCGGGATTGTGTTTTTCTCCACCTGAAAATGCCAAAGAAGGCATAAAAACATGGATTTGTCTCTCCTGCTGCGCACACACTTCGGAGAGCTTGCAAATGCCTAATAACCACAAGCAGCCCCTACTCCAATATGGGAGACACTGTTTTCATCAAGTTTGAAGCCTCAGTTTTGGCTGGACAGCCATTTCTTTATTTTTGGGGCCTGTGTGTTTTTCGACCTGGAAATGGCAAAAAAGGCGCGAAAACATTGATTTGTCTCTCCTGCCGCGCACACACTTCGGAGAGCTTGCAAAGGCCTAATAACCACAAGCAGCCCCTACTCCACTATGGGAGACACTGTTTTCATCAAGTTTGAAGCCTCAGTGTTGGCGCGGCAGCCTTTTCTTTTTCTTTCGGGATTGTGTTTTTCTCCACCTGAAAATGCCAAAGAAGGCATAAAAACATGGATTTGTCTCTCCTGCTGCGCACACACTTCGGAGAGCTTGCAAATGCCTAATAACCACAAGCAGCCCCTACTCCAATATAGGAGACACTGTTTTCATCAAGTTTGAAGCCTCAGTTTTGGCTGGACAGCCATTTCTTTATTTTTGGGGCCTGTGTGTTTTTCGACCTGGAAATGGCAAAAAAGGCGCGAAAACATTGATTTGTCTCTCCTGCCGCGCACACACTTCCGATAGCTTGCGAAGGCCTAAAAAACACAAGCTGCCCTTGAGTTATTGTGGGAGAGAATGTTTTCATCAAGTTTGAAGCCATAGTTTTGGCGCGGCAGCCGTTTCTTTCATTTTGGGGCCTATGTGTTTTTCGACCTTGAAATCGTAAAAAAGGCGCGAAAACATGGATTTGTCTCTCCTGCCGCGCACACACTTCCGATAGCTTGCGAAGGCCTAAAAAACACAAGCGGCCCTTGAGTTATTGTCTGAGAGACTGTTTTAATCAAGTTTGAAGCCTCAGTTTTGGCTGGACAGCCGTTTCTTTATTTTTGGGGCCTTTGTTTTCTTCGACCTGGAAATGGCAAAAAAGGCGCGAAAACATGGATTTGTCTCTCCTGCCGCGCACACACTTCTGATAGCGTGCAAAGGCCTAAAAAACACAAGCAGCCCGTGAGTTATTATGGGAGAGACTGTTTTCATCAAGTTTGAAGCCATAGTTTTGGCGCGGCAGCCGTTTCTTTCATTTTGGGGCCTATGTGTTTTTCGACCTTGAAATCGCAAAAAAGGCGCGAAAACATGGATTTGTCTCTCCTGCCGCGCACACACTTCGGAGAGCTTGCAAATGCCTAATAACCACAAGCAGCCCCTACTCCAATATGGGAGACACTGTTTTCATCAAGTTTGAAGCCTCAGTTTTGGCTGGACAGCCATTTCTTTATTTTTGGGGCCTGTGTGTTTTTCGACCTGGAAATGGCAAAAAAGGCGCGAAAACATTGATTTGTCTCTCCTGCCGCGCACACACTTCGGAGAGCTTGCAAAGGCCTAAAAAACACAAGCAGCCCGTGAGTTATTATGGGAGAGACTGTTTTCATCAAGTTTGAAGCCATAGTTTTGGCGCGGCAGCCGTTTCTTTCATTTTGGGGCCTATGTGTTTTTCGACCTTGAAATCGCAAAAAAGGCGCGAAAACATGGATTTGTCTCTCCTGCCGCGCACACACTTCGGAGAGCTTGCAAATGCCTAATAACCACAAGCAGCCCCTACTCCAATATGGGAGACACTGTTTTCATCAAGTTTGAAGCCTCAGTTTTGGCTGGACAGCCATTTCTTTATTTTTGGGGCCTGTGTGTTTTTCGACCTGGAAATGGCAAAAAAGGCGCGAAAACATTGATTTGTCTCTCCTGCCGCGCACACACTTCGGAGAGCTTGCAAAGGCCTAATAACCACAAGCAGCCCCTACTCCACTATGGGAGACACTGTTTTCATCAAGTTTGAAGCCTCAGTGTTGGCGCGGCAGCCTTTTCTTTCTCTTTCGGGATTGTGTTTTTCTCCACCTGAAAATGCCAAAGAAGGCATAAAAACATGGATTTGTCTCTCCTGCTGCGCACACACTTCGGAGAGCTTGCAAATGCCTAATAACCACAAGCAGCCCCTACTCCAATATGGGAGACACTGTTTTCATCAAGTTTGAAGCCTCAGTGTTGGCGCGGCAGCCTTTTCTTTCTCTTTCGGGATTGTGTTTTTCTCCACCTGAAAATGCCAAAGAAGGCATAAAAACATGGATTTGTCTCTCCTGCTGCGCACACACTTCGGAGAGCTTGCAAAGGCCTAATAACCACAAGCAGCCCCTACTCCACTATGGGAGACACTGTTTTCATCAAGTTTGAAGCCTCAGTGTTGGCGCGGCAGCCTTTTCTTTTTCTTTCGGGATTGTGTTTTTCTCCACCTGAAAATGCCAAAGAAGGCATAAAAACATGGATTTGTCTCTCCTGCTGCGCACACACTTCGGAGAGCTTGCAAATGCCTAATAACCACAAGCAGCCCCTACTCCAATATAGGAGACACTGTTTTCATCAAGTTTGAAGCCTCAGTTTTGGCTGGACAGCCATTTCTTTATTTTTGGGGCCTGTGTGTTTTTCGACCTGGAAATGGCAAAAAAGGCGCGAAAACATTGATTTGTCTCTCCTGCCGCGCACACACTTCCGATAGCTTGCGAAGGCCTAAAAAACACAAGCTGCCCTTGAGTTATTGTGGGAGAGAATGTTTTCATCAAGTTTGAAGCCATAGTTTTGGCGCGGCAGCCGTTTCTTTCATTTTGGGGCCTATGTGTTTTTCGACCTTGAAATCGTAAAAAAGGCGCGAAAACATGGATTTGTCTCTCCTGCCGCGCACACACTTCCGATAGCTTGCGAAGGCCTAAAAAACACAAGCGGCCCTTGAGTTATTGTCTGAGAGACTGTTTTAATCAAGTTTGAAGCCTCAGTTTTGGCTGGACAGCCGTTTCTTTATTTTTGGGGCCTTTGTTTTCTTCGACCTGGAAATGGCAAAAAAGGCACGAAAACATGGATTTGTCTCTCCTGCCGCGCACACACTTCTGATAGCGTGCAAAGGCCTAAAAAACACAAGCAGCCCGTGAGTTATTATGGGAGAGACTGTTTTCATCAAGTTTGAAGCCATAGTTTTGGCGCGGCAGCCGTTTCTTTCATTTTGGGGCCTATGTGTTTTTCGACCTTGAAATCGCAAAAAAGGCGCGAAAACATGGATTTGTCTCTCCTGCCGCGCACACACTTCGGAGAGCTTGCAAATGCCTAATAACCACAAGCAGCCCCTACTCCAATATGGGAGACACTGTTTTCATCAAGTTTGAAGCCTCAGTTTTGGCTGGACAGCCATTTCTTTATTTTTGGGGCCTGTGTGTTTTTCGACCTGGAAATGGCAAAAAAGGCGCGAAAACATTGATTTGTCTCTCCTGCCGCGCACACACTTCGGAGAGCTTGCAAAGGCCTAAAAAACACAAGCAGCCCGTGAGTTATTATGGGAGAGACTGTTTTCATCAAGTTTGAAGCCATAGTTTTGGCGCGGCAGCCGTTTCTTTCATTTTGGGGCCTATGTGTTTTTCGACCTTGAAATCGCAAAAAAGGCGCGAAAACATGGATTTGTCTCTCCTGCCGCGCACACACTTCGGAGAGCTTGCAAATGCCTAATAACCACAAGCAGCCCCTACTCCAATATGGGAGACACTGTTTTCATCAAGTTTGAAGCCTCAGTTTTGGCTGGACAGCCATTTCTTTATTTTTGGGGCCTGTGTGTTTTTCGACCTGGAAATGGCAAAAAAGGCGCGAAAACATTGATTTGTCTCTCCTGCCGCGCACACACTTCGGAGAGCTTGCAAAGGCCTAATAACCACAAGCAGCCCCTACTCCACTATGGGAGACACTGTTTTCATCAAGTTTGAAGCCTCAGTGTTGGCGCGGCAGCCTTTTCTTTCTCTTTCGGGATTGTGTTTTTCTCCACCTGAAAATGCCAAAGAAGGCATAAAAACATGGATTTGTCTCTCCTGCTGCGCACACACTTCGGAGAGCTTGCAAATGCCTAATAACCACAAGCAGCCCCTACTCCAATATGGGAGACACTGTTTTCATCAAGTTTGAAGCCTCAGTTTTGGCTGGACAGCGGCCTTTGCAAGCTCTCCGAAGTGTGTGCGCGGCAGGAGAGACAAATCAATGTTTTCGCGCCTTTTTTGCCATTTCCAGGTCGAAAAACACACAGGCCCCAAAAATAAAGAAATGGCTGTCCAGCCAAAACTGAGGCTTCAAACTTGATGAAAACAGTGTCTCCCATAATGGAGTAGGGGCTGCTTGTGGTTATTAGGCATTTGCAAGCTCTCCGAAGTGTGTGCGCAGCAGGAGAGACAAATCCATGTTTTTATGCCTTCTTTGGCATTTTCAGGTGGAGAAAAACACAATCCCGAAAGAGAAAGAAAAGGCTGCCGCGCCAACACTGAGGCTTCAAACTTGATGAAAACAGTGTCTCCCATAGTGGAGTAGGGGCTGCTTGTGGTTATTAGGCATTTGCAAGCTCTCCGAAGTGTGTGCGCAGCAGGAGAGACAAATCCATGTTTTTATGCCTTCTTTGGCATTTTCAGGTGGAGAAAAACACAATCCCGAAAGAGAAAGAAAAGGCTGCCGCGCCAACACTGAGGCTTCAAACTTGATGAAAACAGTGTCTCCCATATTGGAGTAGGGGCTGCTTGTGGTTATTAGGCATTTGCAAGCTCTCCGAAGTGTGTGCGCAGCAGGAGAGACAAATCCATGTTTTTATGCCTTCTTTGGCATTTTCAGGTGGAGAAAAACACAATCCCGAAAGAGAAAGAAAAGGCTGCCGCGCCAACACTGAGGCTTCAAACTTGATGAAAACAGTGTCTCCCATAGTGGAGTAGGGGCTGCTTGTGGTTATTAGGCCTTTGCAAGCTCTCCGAAGTGTGTGCGCAGCAGGAGAGACAAATCCATGTTTTTATGCCTTCTTTGGCATTTTCAGGTGGAGAAAAACACAATCCCGAAAGAGAAAGAAAAGGCTGCCGCGCCAACACTGAGGCTTCAAACTTGATGAAAACAGTGTCTCCCATATTGGAGTAGGGGCTGCTTGTGGTTATTAGGCATTTGCAAGCTCTCCGAAGTGTGTGCGCAGCAGGAGAGACAAATCCATGTTTTTATGCCTTCTTTGGCATTTTCAGGTGGAGAAAAACACAATCCCGAAAGAGAAAGAAAAGGCTGCCGCGCCAACACTGAGGCTTCAAACTTGATGAAAACAGTGTCTCCCATAGTGGAGTAGGGGCTGCTTGTGGTTATTAGGCCTTTGCAAGCTCTCCGAAGTGTGTGCGCGGCAGGAGAGACAAATCAATGTTTTCGCGCCTTTTTTGCCATTTCCAGGTCGAAAAACACACAGGCCCCAAAAATAAAGAAATGGCTGTCCAGCCAAAACTGAGGCTTCAAACTTGATGAAAACAGTGTCTCCCATATTGGAGTAGGGGCTGCTTGTGGTTATTAGGCATTTGCAAGCTCTCCGAAGTGTGTGCGCGGCAGGAGAGACAAATCCATGTTTTCGCGCCTTTTTTGCGATTTCAAGGTCGAAAAACACATAGGCCCCAAAATGAAAGAAACGGCTGCCGCGCCAAAACTATGGCTTCAAACTTGATGAAAACAGTCTCTCCCATAATAACTCACGGGCTGCTTGTGTTTTTTAGGCCTTTGCAAGCTCTCCGAAGTGTGTGCGCGGCAGGAGAGACAAATCAATGTTTTCGCGCCTTTTTTGCCATTTCCAGGTCGAAAAACACACAGGCCCCAAAAATAAAGAAATGGCTGTCCAGCCAAAACTGAGGCTTCAAACTTGATGAAAACAGTGTCTCCCATATTGGAGTAGGGGCTGCTTGTGGTTATTAGGCATTTGCAAGCTCTCCGAAGTGTGTGCGCGGCAGGAGAGACAAATCCATGTTTTCGCGCCTTTTTTGCGATTTCAAGGTCGAAAAACACATAGGCCCCAAAATGAAAGAAACGGCTGCCGCGCCAAAACTATGGCTTCAAACTTGATGAAAACAGTCTCTCCCATAATAACTCACGGGCTGCTTGTGTTTTTTAGGCCTTTGCACGCTATCAGAAGTGTGTGCGCGGCAGGAGAGACAAATCCATGTTTTCGCGCCTTTTTTGCCATTTCCAGGTCGAAGAAAACAAAGGCCCCAAAAATAAAGAAACGGCTGTCCAGCCAAAACTGAGGCTTCAAACTTGATTAAAACAGTCTCTCAGACAATAACTCAAGGGCCGCTTGTGTTTTTTAGGCCTTCGCAAGCTATCGGAAGTGTGTGCGCGGCAGGAGAGACAAATCCATGTTTTCGCGCCTTTTTTACGATTTCAAGGTCGAAAAACACATAGGCCCCAAAATGAAAGAAACGGCTGCCGCGCCAAAACTATGGCTTCAAACTTGATGAAAACATTCTCTCCCACAATAACTCAAGGGCAGCTTGTGTTTTTTAGGCCTTCGCAAGCTATCGGAAGTGTGTGCGCGGCAGGAGAGACAAATCAATGTTTTCGCGCCTTTTTTGCCATTTCCAGGTCGAAAAACACACAGGCCCCAAAAATAAAGAAATGGCTGTCCAGCCAAAACTGAGGCTTCAAACTTGATGAAAACAGTGTCTCCTATATTGGAGTAGGGGCTGCTTGTGGTTATTAGGCATTTGCAAGCTCTCCGAAGTGTGTGCGCAGCAGGAGAGACAAATCCATGTTTTTATGCCTTCTTTGGCATTTTCAGGTGGAGAAAAACACAATCCCGAAAGAAAAAGAAAAGGCTGCCGCGCCAACACTGAGGCTTCAAACTTGATGAAAACAGTGTCTCCCATAGTGGAGTAGGGGCTGCTTGTGGTTATTAGGCCTTTGCAAGCTCTCCGAAGTGTGTGCGCGGCAGGAGAGACAAATCAATGTTTTCGCGCCTTTTTTGCCATTTCCAGGTCGAAAAACACACAGGCCCCAAAAATAAAGAAATGGCTGTCCAGCCAAAACTGAGGCTTCAAACTTGATGAAAACAGTGTCTCCCATATTGGAGTAGGGGCTGCTTGTGGTTATTAGGCATTTGCAAGCTCTCCGAAGTGTGTGCGCAGCAGGAGAGACAAATCCATGTTTTTATGCCTTCTTTGGCATTTTCAGGTGGAGAAAAACACAATCCCGAAAGAGAAAGAAAAGGCTGCCGCGCCAACACTGAGGCTTCAAACTTGATGAAAACAGTGTCTCCCATAATGGAGTAGGGGCTGCTTGTGGTTATTAGGCATTTGCAAGCTCTCCGAAGTGTGTGCGCAGCAGGAGAGACAAATCCATGTTTTTATGCCTTCTTTGGCATTTTCAGGTGGAGAAAAACACAATCCCGAAAGAGAAAGAAAAGGCTGCCGCGCCAACACTGAGGCTTCAAACTTGATGAAAACAGTGTCTCCCATAGTGGAGTAGGGGCTGCTTGTGGTTATTAGGCCTTTGCAAGCTCTCCGAAGTGTGTGCGCAGCAGGAGAGACAAATCCATGTTTTTATGCCTTCTTTGGCATTTTCAGGTGGAGAAAAACACAATCCCGAAAGAGAAAGAAAAGGCTGCCGCGCCAACACTGAGGCTTCAAACTTGATGAAAACAGTGTCTCCCATATTGGAGTAGGGGCTGCTTGTGGTTATTAGGCATTTGCAAGCTCTCCGAAGTGTGTGCGCAGCAGGAGAGACAAATCCATGTTTTTATGCCTTCTTTGGCATTTTCAGGTGGAGAAAAACACAATCCCGAAAGAGAAAGAAAAGGCTGCCGCGCCAACACTGAGGCTTCAAACTTGATGAAAACAGTGTCTCCCATAGTGGAGTAGGGGCTGCTTGTGGTTATTAGGCCTTTGCAAGCTCTCCGAAGTGTGTGCGCAGCAGGAAAGACAAATCCATGTTTTTATGCCTTCTTTGGCATTTTCAGGTGGAGAAAAACACAATCCCGAAAGAGAAAGAAAAGGCTGCCGCGCCAACACTGAGGCTTCAAACTTGATGAAAACAGTGTCTCCCATATTGGAGTAGGGGCTGCTTGTGGTTATTAGGCATTTGCAAGCTCTCCGAAGTGTGTGCGCAGCAGGAGAGACAAATCCATGTTTTTATGCCTTCTTTGGCATTTTCAGGTGGAGAAAAACACAATCCCGAAAGAGAAAGAAAAGGCTGCCGCGCCAACACTGAGGCTTCAAACTTGATGAAAACAGTGTCTCCCATAGTGGAGTAGGGGCTGCTTGTGGTTATTAGGCCTTTGCAAGCTCTCCGAAGTGTGTGCGCAGCAGGAGAGACAAATCCATGTTTTTATGCCTTCTTTGGCATTTTCAGGTGGAGAAAAACACAATCCCGAAAGAGAAAGAAAAGGCTGCCGCGCCAACACTGAGGCTTCAAACTTGATGAAAACAGTGTCTCCCATATTGGAGTAGGGGCTGCTTGTGGTTATTAGGCATTTGCAAGCTCTCCGAAGTGTGTGCGCAGCAGGAGAGACAAATCCATGTTTTTATGCCTTCTTTGGCATTTTCAGGTGGAGAAAAACACAATCCCGAAAGAGAAAGAAAAGGCTGCCGCGCCAACACTGAGGCTTCAAACTTGATGAAAACAGTGTCTCCCATAGTGGAGTAGGGGCTGCTTGTGGTTATTAGGCCTTTGCAAGCTCTCCGAAGTGTGTGCGCGGCAGGAGAGACAAATCAATGTTTTCGCGCCTTTTTTGCCATTTCCAGGTCGAAAAACACACAGGCCCCAAAAATAAAGAAATGGCTGTCCAGCCAAAACTGAGGCTTCAAACTTGATGAAAACAGTGTCTCCCATATTGGAGTAGGGGCTGCTTGTGGTTATTAGGCATTTGCAAGCTCTCCGAAGTGTGTGCGCGGCAGGAGAGACAAATCCATGTTTTCGCGCCTTTTTTGCGATTTCAAGGTCGAAAAACACATAGGCCCCAAAATGAAAGAAACGGCTGCCGCGCCAAAACTATGGCTTCAAACTTGATGAAAACAGTCTCTCCCATAATAACTCACGGGCTGCTTGTGTTTTTTAGGCCTTTGCAAGCTCTCCGAAGTGTGTGCGCGGCAGGAGAGACAAATCAATGTTTTCGCGCCTTTTTTGCCATTTCCAGGTCGAAAAACACACAGGCCCCAAAAATAAAGAAATGGCTGTCCAGCCAAAACTGAGGCTTCAAACTTGATGAAAACAGTGTCTCCCATATTGGAGTAGGGGCTGCTTGTGGTTATTAGGCATTTGCAAGCTCTCCGAAGTGTGTGCGCGGCAGGAGAGACAAATCCATGTTTTCGCGCCTTTTTTGCGATTTCAAGGTCGAAAAACACATAGGCCCCAAAATGAAAGAAACGGCTGCCGCGCCAAAACTATGGCTTCAAACTTGATGAAAACAGTCTCTCCCATAATAACTCACGGGCTGCTTGTGTTTTTTAGGCCTTTGCACGCTATCAGAAGTGTGTGCGCGGCAGGAGAGACAAATCCATGTTTTCGCGCCTTTTTTGCCATTTCCAGGTCGAAGAAAACAAAGGCCCCAAAAATAAAGAAACGGCTGTCCAGCCAAAACTGAGGCTTCAAACTTGATTAAAACAGTCTCTCAGACAATAACTCAAGGGCCGCTTGTGTTTTTTAGGCCTTCGCAAGCTATCGGAAGTGTGTGCGCGGCAGGAGAGACAAATCCATGTTTTCGCGCCTTTTTTACGATTTCAAGGTCGAAAAACACATAGGCCCCAAAATGAAAGAAACGGCTGCCGCGCCAAAACTATGGCTTCAAACTTGATGAAAACATTCTCTCCCACAATAACTCAAGGGCAGCTTGTGTTTTTTAGGCCTTCGCAAGCTATCGGAAGTGTGTGCGCGGCAGGAGAGACAAATCAATGTTTTCGCGCCTTTTTTGCCATTTCCAGGTCGAAAAACACACAGGCCCCAAAAATAAAGAAATGGCTGTCCAGCCAAAACTGAGGCTTCAAACTTGATGAAAACAGTGTCTCCCATATTGGAGTAGGGGCTGCTTGTGGTTATTAGGCATTTGCAAGCTCTCCGAAGTGTGTGCGCAGCAGGAGAGACAAATCCATGTTTTTATGCCTTCTTTGGCATTTTCAGGTGGAGAAAAACACAATCCCGAAAGAGAAAGAAAAGGCTGCCGCGCCAACACTGAGGCTTCAAACTTGATGAAAACAGTGTCTCCCATAATGGAGTAGGGGCTGCTTGTGGTTATTAGGCATTTGCAAGCTCTCCGAAGTGTGTGCGCAGCAGGAGAGACAAATCCATGTTTTTATGCCTTCTTTGGCATTTTCAGGTGGAGAAAAACACAATCCCGAAAGAGAAAGAAAAGGCTGCCGCGCCAACACTGAGGCTTCAAACTTGATGAAAACAGTGTCTCCCATAGTGGAGTAGGGGCTGCTTGTGGTTATTAGGCCTTTGCAAGCTCTCCGAAGTGTGTGCGCAGCAGGAGAGACAAATCCATGTTTTTATGCCTTCTTTGGCATTTTCAGGTGGAGAAAAACACAATCCCGAAAGAGAAAGAAAAGGCTGCCGCGCCAACACTGAGGCTTCAAACTTGATGAAAACAGTGTCTCCCATATTGGAGTAGGGGCTGCTTGTGGTTATTAGGCATTTGCAAGCTCTCCGAAGTGTGTGCGCAGCAGGAGAGACAAATCCATGTTTTTATGCCTTCTTTGGCATTTTCAGGTGGAGAAAAACACAATCCCGAAAGAGAAAGAAAAGGCTGCCGCGCCAACACTGAGGCTTCAAACTTGATGAAAACAGTGTCTCCCATAGTGGAGTAGGGGCTGCTTGTGGTTATTAGGCCTTTGCAAGCTCTCCGAAGTGTGTGCGCAGCAGGAGAGACAAATCCATGTTTTTATGCCTTCTTTGGCATTTTCAGGTGGAGAAAAACACAATCCCGAAAGAGAAAGAAAAGGCTGCCGCGCCAACACTGAGGCTTCAAACTTGATGAAAACAGTGTCTCCCATATTGGAGTAGGGGCTGCTTGTGGTTATTAGGCATTTGCAAGCTCTCCGAAGTGTGTGCGCAGCAGGAGAGACAAATCCATGTTTTTATGCCTTCTTTGGCATTTTCAGGTGGAGAAAAACACAATCCCGAAAGAGAAAGAAAAGGCTGCCGCGCCAACACTGAGGCTTCAAACTTGATGAAAACAGTGTCTCCCATAGTGGAGTAGGGGCTGCTTGTGGTTATTAGGCCTTTGCAAGCTCTCCGAAGTGTGTGCGCAGCAGGAGAGACAAATCCATGTTTTTATGCCTTCTTTGGCATTTTCAGGTGGAGAAAAACACAATCCCGAAAGAGAAAGAAAAGGCTGCCGCGCCAACACTGAGGCTTCAAACTTGATGAAAACAGTGTCTCCCATAGTGGAGTAGGGGCTGCTTGTGGTTATTAGGCCTTTGCAAGCTCTCCGAAGTGTGTGCGCGGCAGGAGAGACAAATCAATGTTTTCGCGCCTTTTTTGCCATTTCCAGGTCGAAAAACACACAGGCCCCAAAAATAAAGAAATGGCTGTCCAGCCAAAACTGAGGCTTCAAACTTGATGAAAACAGTGTCTCCCATATTGGAGTAGGGGCTGCTTGTGGTTATTAGGCATTTGCAAGCTCTCCGAAGTGTGTGCGCGGCAGGAGAGACAAATCCATGTTTTCGCGCCTTTTTTGCGATTTCAAGGTCGAAAAACACATAGGCCCCAAAATGAAAGAAACGGCTGCCGCGCCAAAACTATGGCTTCAAACTTGATGAAAACAGTCTCTCCCATAATAACTCACGGGCTGCTTGTGTTTTTTAGGCCTTTGCAAGCTCTCCGAAGTGTGTGCGCGGCAGGAGAGACAAATCAATGTTTTCGCGCCTTTTTTGCCATTTCCAGGTCGAAAAACACACAGGCCCCAAAAATAAAGAAATGGCTGTCCAGCCAAAACTGAGGCTTCAAACTTGATGAAAACAGTGTCTCCCATATTGGAGTAGGGGCTGCTTGTGGTTATTAGGCATTTGCAAGCTCTCCGAAGTGTGTGCGCGGCAGGAGAGACAAATCCATGTTTTCGCGCCTTTTTTGCGATTTCAAGGTCGAAAAACACATAGGCCCCAAAATGAAAGAAACGGCTGCCGCGCCAAAACTATGGCTTCAAACTTGATGAAAACAGTCTCTCCCATAATAACTCACGGGCTGCTTGTGTTTTTTAGGCCTTTGCACGCTATCAGAAGTGTGTGCGCGGCAGGAGAGACAAATCCATGTTTTCGCGCCTTTTTTGCCATTTCCAGGTCGAAGAAAACAAAGGCCCCAAAAATAAAGAAACGGCTGTCCAGCCAAAACTGAGGCTTCAAACTTGATTAAAACAGTCTCTCAGACAATAACTCAAGGGCCGCTTGTGTTTTTTAGGCCTTCGCAAGCTATCGGAAGTGTGTGCGCGGCAGGAGAGACAAATCCATGTTTTCGCGCCTTTTTTACGATTTCAAGGTCGAAAAACACATAGGCCCCAAAATGAAAGAAACGGCTGCCGCGCCAAAACTATGGCTTCAAACTTGATGAAAACATTCTCTCCCACAATAACTCAAGGGCAGCTTGTGTTTTTTAGGCCTTCGCAAGCTATCGGAAGTGTGTGCGCGGCAGGAGAGACAAATCAATGTTTTCGCGCCTTTTTTGCCATTTCCAGGTCGAAAAACACACAGGCCCCAAAAATAAAGAAATGGCTGTCCAGCCAAAACTGAGGCTTCAAACTTGATGAAAACAGTGTCTCCTATATTGGAGTAGGGGCTGCTTGTGGTTATTAGGCATTTGCAAGCTCTCCGAAGTGTGTGCGCAGCAGGAGAGACAAATCCATGTTTTTATGCCTTCTTTGGCATTTTCAGGTGGAGAAAAACACAATCCCGAAAGAAAAAGAAAAGGCTGCCGCGCCAACACTGAGACTTCAAACTTGATGAAAACAGTGTCTCCCATAGTGGAGTAGGGGCTGCTTGTGGTTATTAGGCCTTTGCAAGCTCTCCGAAGTGTGTGCGCGGCAGGAGAGACAAATCAATGTTTTCGCGCCTTTTTTGCCATTTCCAGGTCGAAAAACACACAGGCCCCAAAAATAAAGA
The DNA here is from genome assembly GCF_951799395.1 of Argentina silus. Taxonomy (NCBI): domain Eukaryota; kingdom Metazoa; phylum Chordata; class Actinopteri; order Argentiniformes; family Argentinidae; genus Argentina; species Argentina silus. The sequence continues at coordinate 77,759 of NW_028152582.1, read as the reverse complement.
AATGGCTGTCCAGCCAAAACTGAGGCTTCAAACTTGATGAAAACAGTGTCTCCCATATTGGAGTAGGGGCTGCTTGTGGTTATTAGGCATTTGCAAGCTCTCCGAAGTGTGTGCGCAGCAGGAGAGACAAATCCATGTTTTTATGCCTTCTTTGGCATTTTCAGGTGGAGAAAAACACAATCCCGAAAGAGAAAGAAAAGGCTGCCGCGCCAACACTGAGGCTTCAAACTTGATGAAAACAGTGTCTCCCATAATGGAGTAGGGGCTGCTTGTGGTTATTAGGCATTTGCAAGCTCTCCGAAGTGTGTGCGCAGCAGGAGAGACAAATCCATGTTTTTATGCCTTCTTTGGCATTTTCAGGTGGAGAAAAACACAATCCCGAAAGAGAAAGAAAAGGCTGCCGCGCCAACACTGAGGCTTCAAACTTGATGAAAACAGTGTCTCCCATAGTGGAGTAGGAGCTGCTTGTGGTTATTAGGCCTTTGCAAGCTCTCCGAAGTGTGTGCGCAGCAGGAGAGACAAATCCATGTTTTTATGCCTTCTTTGGCATTTTCAGGTGGAGAAAAACACAATCCCGAAAGAGAAAGAAAAGGCTGCCGCGCCAACACTGAGGCTTCAAACTTGATGAAAACAGTGTCTCCCATATTGGAGTAGGGGCTGCTTGTGGTTATTAGGCATTTGCAAGCTCTCCGAAGTGTGTGCGCAGCAGGAGAGACAAATCCATGTTTTTATGCCTTCTTTGGCATTTTCAGGTGGAGAAAAACACAATCCCGAAAGAGAAAGAAAAGGCTGCCGCGCCAACACTGAGGCTTCAAACTTGATGAAAACAGTGTCTCCCATAGTGGAGTAGGGGCTGCTTGTGGTTATTAGGCCTTTGCAAGCTCTCCGAAGTGTGTGCGCAGCAGGAGAGACAAATCCATGTTTTTATGCCTTCTTTGGCATTTTCAGGTGTAGAAAAACACAATCCCGAAAGAGAAAGAAAAGGCTGCCGCGCCAACACTGAGGCTTCAAACTTGATGAAAACAGTGTCTCCCATATTGGAGTAGGGGCTGCTTGTGGTTATTAGGCATTTGCAAGCTCTCCGAAGTGTGTGCGCAGCAGGAGAGACAAATCCATGTTTTTATGCCTTCTTTGGCATTTTCAGGTGGAGAAAAACACAATCCCGAAAGAGAAAGAAAAGGCTGCCGCGCCAACACTGAGGCTTCAAACTTGATGAAAACAGTGTCTCCCATAGTGGAGTAGGGGCTGCTTGTGGTTATTAGGCCTTTGCAAGCTCTCCGAAGTGTGTGCGCGGCAGGAGAGACAAATCAATGTTTTCGCGCCTTTTTTGCCATTTCCAGGTCGAAAAACACACAGGCCCCAAAAATAAAGAAATGGCTGTCCAGCCAAAACTGAGGCTTCAAACTTGATGAAAACAGTGTCTCCCATATTGGAGTAGGGGCTGCTTGTGGTTATTAGGCATTTGCAAGCTCTCCGAAGTGTGTGCGCGGCAGGAGAGACAAATCCATGTTTTCGCGCCTTTTTTGCGATTTCAAGGTCGAAAAACACATAGGCCCCAAAATGAAAGAAACGGCTGCCGCGCCAAAACTATGGCTTCAAACTTGATGAAAACAGTCTCTCCCATAATAACTCACGGGCTGCTTGTGTTTTTTAGGCCTTTGCAAGCTCTCCGAAGTGTGTGCGCGGCAGGAGAGACAAATCAATGTTTTCGCGCCTTTTTTGACATTTCCAGGTCGAAAAACACACAGGCCCCAAAAATAAAGAAATGGCTGTCCAGCCAAAACTGAGGCTTCAAACTTGATGAAAACAGTGTCTCCCATATTGGAGTAGGGGCTGCTTGTGGTTATTAGGCATTTGCAAGCTCTCCGAAGTGTGTGCGCGGCAGGAGAGACAAATCCATGTTTTCGCGCCTTTTTTGCGATTTCAAGGTCGAAAAACACATAGGCCCCAAAATGAAAGAAACGGCTGCCGCGCCAAAACTATGGCTTCAAACTTGATGAAAACAGTCTCTCCCATAATAACTCACGGGCTGCTTGTGTTTTTTAGGCCTTTGCACGCTATCAGAAGTGTGTGCGCGGCAGGAGAGACAAATCCATGTTTTCGCGCCTTTTTTGCCATTTCCAGGTCGAAGAAAACAAAGGCCCCAAAAATAAAGAAACGGCTGTCCAGCGAAAACTGAGGCTTCAAACTTGATTAAAACAGTCTCTCAGACAATAACTCAAGGGCCGCTTGTGTTTTTTAGGCCTTCGCAAGCTATCGGAAGTGTGTGCGCGGCAGGAGAGACAAATCCATGTTTTCGCGCCTTTTTTACGATTTCAAGGTCGAAAAACACATAGGCCCCAAAATGAAAGAAACGGCTGCCGCGCCAAAACTATGGCTTCAAACTTGATGAAAACATTCTCTCCCACAATAACTCAAGGGCAGCTTGTGTTTTTTAGGCCTTCGCAAGCTATCGGAAGTGTGTGCGCGGCAGGAGAGACAAATCAATGTTTTCGCGCCTTTTTTGCCATTTCCAGGTCGAAAAACACACAGGCCCCAAAAATAAAGAAATGGCTGTCCAGCCAAAACTGAGGCTTCAAACTTGATGAAAACAGTGTCTCCTATATTGGAGTAGGGGCTGCTTGTGGTTATTAGGCATTTGCAAGCTCTCCGAAGTGTGTGCGCAGCAGGAGAGACAAATCCATGTTTTTATGCCTTCTTTGGCATTTTCAGGTGGAGAAAAACACAATCCCGAAAGAAAAAGAAAAGGCTGCCGCGCCAACACTGAGGCTTCAAACTTGATGAAAACAGTGTCTCCCATAGTGGAGTAGGGGCTGCTTGTGGTTATTAGGCCTTTGCAAGCTCTCCGAAGTGTGTGCGCGGCAGGAGAGACAAATCAATGTTTTCGCGCCTTTTTTGCCATTTCCAGGTCGAAAAACACACAGGCCCCAAAAATAAAGAAATGGCTGTCCAGCCAAAACTGAGGCTTCAAACTTGATGAAAACAGTGTCTCCCATATTGGAGTAGGGGCTGCTTGTGGTTATTAGGCATTTGCAAGCTCTCCGAAGTGTGTGCGCGGCAGGAGAGACAAATCCATGTTTTCGCGCCTTTTTTGCGATTTCAAGGTCGAAAAACACATAGGCCCCAAAATGAAAGAAACGGCTGCCGCACCAAAACTATGGCTTCAAACTTGATGAAAACAGTCTCTCCCATAATAACTCACGGGCTGCTTGTGTTTTTTAGGCCTTTGCACGCTATCAGAAGTGTGTGCGCGGCAGGAGAGACAAATCCATGTTTTCGCGCCTTTTTTGCCATTTCCAGGTCGAAGAAAACAAAGGCCCCAAAAATAAAGAAACGGCTGTCCAGCGAAAACTGAGGCTTCAAACTTGATTAAAACAGTCTCTCAGACAATAACTCAAGGGCCGCTTGTGTTTTTTAGGCCTTCGCAAGCTATCGGAAGTGTGTGCGCGGCAGGAGAGACAAATCCATGTTTTCGCGCCTTTTTTACGATTTCAAGGTCGAAAAACACATAGGCCCCAAAATGAAAGAAACGGCTGCCGCGCCAAAACTATGGCTTCAAACTTGATGAAAACATTCTCTCCCACAATAACTCAAGGGCAGCTTGTGTTTTTTAGGCCTTCGCAAGCTATCGGAAGTGTGTGCGCGGCAGGAGAGACAAATCAATGTTTTCGCGCCTTTTTTGCCATTTCCAGGTCGAAAAACACACAGGCCCCAAAAATAAAGAAATGGCTGTCCAGCCAAAACTGAGGCTTCAAACTTGATGAAAACAGTGTCTCCTATATTGGAGTAGGGGCTGCTTGTGGTTATTAGGCATTTGCAAGCTCTCCGAAGTGTGTGCGCAGCAGGAGAGACAAATCCATGTTTTTATGCCTTCTTTGGCATTTTCAGGTGGAGAAAAACACAATCCCGAAAGAAAAAGAAAAGGCTGCCGCGCCAACACTGAGGCTTCAAACTTGATGAAAACAGTGTCTCCCATAGTGGAGTAGGGGCTGCTTGTGGTTATTAGGCCTTTGCAAGCTCTCCGAAGTGTGTGCGCGGCAGGAGAGACAAATCAATGTTTTCGCGCCTTTTTTGCCATTTCCAGGTCGAAAAACACACAGGCCCCAAAAATAAAGAAATGGCTGTCCAGCCAAAACTGAGGCTTCAAACTTGATGAAAACAGTGTCTCCCATATTGGAGTAGGGGCTGCTTGTGGTTATTAGGCATTTGCAAGCTCTCCGAAGTGTGTGCGCAGCAGGAGAGACAAATCCATGTTTTTATGCCTTCTTTGGCATTTTCAGGTGGAGAAAAACACAATCCCGAAAGAGAAAGAAAAGGCTGCCGCGCCAACACTGAGGCTTCAAACTTGATGAAAACAGTGTCTCCCATAATGGAGTAGGGGCTGCTTGTGGTTATTAGGCATTTGCAAGCTCTCCGAAGTGTGTGCGCAGCAGGAGAGACAAATCCATGTTTTTATGCCTTCTTTGGCATTTTCAGGTGGAGAAAAACACAATCCCGAAAGAGAAAGAAAAGGCTGCCGCGCCAACACTGAGGCTTCAAACTTGATGAAAACAGTGTCTCCCATAGTGGAGTAGGGGCTGCTTGTGGTTATTAGGCCTTTGCAAGCTCTCCGAAGTGTGTGCGCAGCAGGAGAGACAAATCCATGTTTTTATGCCTTCTTTGGCATTTTCAGGTGGAGAAAAACACAATCCCGAAAGAGAAAGAAAAGGCTGCCGCGCCAACACTGAGGCTTCAAACTTGATGAAAACAGTGTCTCCCATATTGGAGTAGGGGCTGCTTGTGGTTATTAGGCATTTGCAAGCTCTCCGAAGTGTGTGCGCAGCAGGAGAGACAAATCCATGTTTTTATGCCTTCTTTGGCATTTTCAGGTGGAGAAAAACACAATCCCGAAAGAGAAAGAAAAGGCTGCCGCGCCAACACTGAGGCTTCAAACTTGATGAAAACAGTGTCTCCCATAGTGGAGTAGGGGCTGCTTGTGGTTATTAGGCCTTTGCAAGCTCTCCGAAGTGTGTGCGCAGCAGGAGAGACAAATCCATGTTTTTATGCCTTCTTTGGCATTTTCAGGTGGAGAAAAACACAATCCCGAAAGAGAAAGAAAAGGCTGCCGCGCCAACACTGAGGCTTCAAACTTGATGAAAACAGTGTCTCCCATATTGGAGTAGGGGCTGCTTGTGGTTATTAGGCATTTGCAAGCTCTCCGAAGTGTGTGCGCAGCAGGAGAGACAAATCCATGTTTTTATGCCTTCTTTGGCATTTTCAGGTGGAGAAAAACACAATCCCGAAAGAGAAAGAAAAGGCTGCCGCGCCAACACTGAGGCTTCAAACTTGATGAAAACAGTGTCTCCCATAGTGGAGTAGGGGCTGCTTGTGGTTATTAGGCCTTTGCAAGCTCTCCGAAGTGTGTGCGCGGCAGGAGAGACAAATCAATGTTTTCGCGCCTTTTTTGCCATTTCCAGGTCGAAAAACACACAGGCCCCAAAAATAAAGAAATGGCTGTCCAGCCAAAACTGAGGCTTCAAACTTGATGAAAACAGTGTCTCCCATATTGGAGAAGGGGCTGCTTGTGGTTATTAGGCATTTGCAAGCTCTCCGAAGTGTGTGCGCGGCAGGAGAGACAAATCCATGTTTTCGCGCCTTTTTTGCGATTTCAAGGTCGAAAAACACATAGGCCCCAAAATGAAAGAAACGGCTGCCGCGCCAAAACTATGGCTTCAAACTTGATGAAAACAGTCTCTCCCATAATAACTCACGGGCTGCTTGTGTTTTTTAGGCCTTTGCAAGCTCTCCGAAGTGTGTGCGCGGCAGGAGAGACAAATCAATGTTTTCGCGCCTTTTTTGCCATTTCCAGGTCGAAAAACACACAGGCCCCAAAAATAAAGAAATGGCTGTCCAGCCAAAACTGAGGCTTCAAACTTGATGAAAACAGTGTCTCCCATATTGGAGTAGGGGCTGCTTGTGGTTATTAGGCATTTGCAAGCTCTCCGAAGTGTGTGCGCGGCAGGAGAGACAAATCCATGTTTTCGCGCCTTTTTTGCGATTTCAAGGTCGAAAAACACATAGGCCCCAAAATGAAAGAAACGGCTGCCGCGCCAAAACTATGGCTTCAAACTTGATGAAAACAGTCTCTCCCATAATAACTCACGGGCTGCTTGTGTTTTTTAGGCCTTTGCACGCTATCAGAAGTGTGTGTGCGGCAGGAGAGACAAATCCATGTTTTCGCGGCTTTTTTGCCATTTCCAGGTCGAAGAAAACAAAGGCCCCAAAAATAAAGAAACGGCTGTCCAGCCAAAACTGAGGCTTCAAACTTGATTAAAACAGTCTCTCAGACAATAACTCAAGGGCCGCTTGTGTTTTTTAGGCCTTCGCAAGCTATCGGAAGTGTGTGCGCGGCAGGAGAGACAAATCCATGTTTTCGCGCCTTTTTTACGATTTCAAGGTCGAAAAACACATAGGCCCCAAAATGAAAGAAACGGCTGCCGCGCCAAAACTATGGCTTCAAACTTGATGAAAACATTCTCTCCCACAATAACTCAAGGGCAGCTTGTGTTTTTTAGGCCTTCGCAAGCTATCGGAAGTGTGTGCGCGGCAGGAGAGACAAATCAATGTTTTCGCGCCTTTTTTGCCATTTCCAGGTCGAAAAACACACAGGCCCCAAAAATAAAGAAATGGCTGTCCAGCCAAAACTGAGGCTTCAAACTTGATGAAAACAGTGTCTCCTATATTGGAGTAGGGGCTGCTTGTGGTTATTAGGCATTTGCAAGCTCTCCGAAGTGTGTGCGCAGCAGGAGAGACAAATCCATGTTTTTATGCCTTCTTTGGCATTTTCAGGTGGAGAAAAACACAATCCCGAAAGAAAAAGAAAAGGCTGCCGCGCCAACACTGAGGCTTCAAACTTGATGAAAACAGTGTCTCCCATAGTGGAGTAGGGGCTGCTTGTGGTTATTAGGCCTTTGCAAGCTCTCCGAAGTGTGTGCGCGGCAGGAGAGACAAATCAATGTTTTCGCGCCTTTTTTGCCATTTCCAGGTCGAAAAACACACAGGCCCCAAAAATAAAGAAATGGCTGTCCAGCCAAAACTGAGGCTTCAAACTTGATGAAAACAGTGTCTCCCATATTGGAGTAGGGGCTGCTTGTGGTTATTAGGCATTTGCAAGCTCTCCGAAGTGTGTGCGCAGCAGGAGAGACAAATCCATGTTTTTATGCCTTCTTTGGCATTTTCAGGTGGAGAAAAACACAATCCCGAAAGAGAAAGAAAAGGCTGCCGCGCCAACACTGAGGCTTCAAACTTGATGAAAACAGTGTCTCCCATAATGGAGTAGGGGCTGCTTGTGGTTATTAGGCATTTGCAAGCTCTCCGAAGTGTGTGCGCAGCAGGAGAGACAAATCCATGTTTTTATGCCTTCTTTGGCATTTTCAGGTGGAGAAAAACACAATCCCGAAAGAGAAAGAAAAGGCTGCCGCGCCAACACTGAGGCTTCAAACTTGATGAAAACAGTGTCTCCCATAGTGGAGTAGGGGCTGCTTGTGGTTATTAGGCCTTTGCAAGCTCTCCGAAGTGTGTGCGCAGCAGGAGAGACAAATCCATGTTTTTATGCCTTCTTTGGCATTTTCAGGTGGAGAAAAACACAATCCCGAAAGAGAAAGAAAAGGCTGCCGCGCCAACACTGAGGCTTCAAACTTGATGAAAACAGTGTCTCCCATATTGGAGTAGGGGCTGCTTGTGGTTATTAGGCATTTGCAAGCTCTCCGAAGTGTGTGCGCAGCAGGAGAGACAAATCCATGTTTTTATGCCTTCTTTGGCATTTTCAGGTGGAGAAAAACACAATCCCGAAAGAGAAAGAAAAGGCTGCCGCGCCAACACTGAGGCTTCAAACTTGATGAAAACAGTGTCTCCCATAGTGGAGTAGGGGCTGCTTGTGGTTATTAGGCCTTTGCAAGCTCTCCGAAGTGTGTGCGCAGCAGGAGAGACAAATCCATGTTTTTATGCCTTCTTTGGCATTTTCAGGTGGAGAAAAACACAATCCCGAAAGAGAAAGAAAAGGCTGCCGCGCCAACACTGAGGCTTCAAACTTGATGAAAACAGTGTCTCCCATATTGGAGTAGGGGCTGCTTGTGGTTATTAGGCATTTGCAAGCTCTCCGAAGTGTGTGCGCAGCAGGAGAGACAAATCCATGTTTTTATGCCTTCTTTGGCATTTTCAGGTGGAGAAAAACACAATCCCGAAAGAGAAAGAAAAGGCTGCCGCGCCAACACTGAGGCTTCAAACTTGATGAAAACAGTGTCTCCCATAGTGGAGTAGGGGCTGCTTGTGGTTATTAGGCCTTTGCAAGCTCTCCGAAGTGTGTGCGCGGCAGGAGAGACAAATCAATGTTTTCGCGCCTTTTTTGCCATTTCCAGGTCGAAAAACACACAGGCCCCAAAAATAAAGAAATGGCTGTCCAGCCAAAACTGAGGCTTCAAACTTGATGAAAACAGTGTCTCCCATATTGGAGTAGGGGCTGCTTGTGGTTATTAGGCATTTGCAAGCTCTCCGAAGTGTGTGCGCGGCAGGAGAGACAAATCCATGTTTTCGCGCCTTTTTTGCGATTTCAAGGTCGAAAAACACATAGGCCCCAAAATGAAAGAAACGGCTGCCGCGCCAAAACTATGGCTTCAAACTTGATGAAAACAGTCTCTCCCATAATAACTCACGGGCTGCTTGTGTTTTTTAGGCCTTTGCAAGCTCTCCGAAGTGTGTGCGCGGCAGGAGAGACAAATCAATGTTTTCGCGCCTTTTTTGCCATTTCCAGGTCGAAAAACACACAGGCCCCAAAAATAAAGAAATGGCTGTCCAGCCAAAACTGAGGCTTCAAACTTGATGAAAACAGTGTCTCCCATATTGGAGTAGGGGCTGCTTGTGGTTATTAGGCATTTGCAAGCTCTCCGAAGTGTGTGCGCGGCAGGAGAGACAAATCCATGTTTTCGCGCCTTTTTTGCGATTTCAAGGTCGAAAAACACATAGGCCCCAAAATGAAAGAAACGGCTGCCGCGCCAAAACTATGGCTTCAAACTTGATGAAAACAGTCTCTCCCATAATAACTCACGGGCTGCTTGTGTTTTTTAGGCCTTTGCACGCTATCAGAAGTGTGTGCGCGGCAGGAGAGACAAATCCATGTTTTCGCGCCTTTTTTGCCATTTCCAGGTCGAAGAAAACAAAGGCCCCAAAAATAAAGAAACGGCTGTCCAGCCAAAACTGAGGCTTCAAACTTGATTAAAACAGTCTCTCAGACAATAACTCAAGGGCCGCTTGTGTTTTTTAGGCCTTCGCAAGCTATCGGAAGTGTGTGCGCGGCAGGAGAGACAAATCCATGTTTTCGCGCCTTTTTTACGATTTCAAGGTCGAAAAACACATAGGCCCCAAAATGAAAGAAACGGCTGCCGCGCCAAAACTATGGCTTCAAACTTGATGAAAACATTCTCTCCCACAATAACTCAAGGGCAGCTTGTGTTTTTTAGGCCTTCGCAAGCTATCGGAAGTGTGTGCGCGGCAGGAGAGACAAATCAATGTTTTCGCGCCTTTTTTGCCATTTCCAGGTCGAAAAACACACAGGCCCCAAAAATAAAGAAATGGCTGTCCAGCCAAAACTGAGGCTTCAAACTTGATGAAAACAGTGTCTCCTATATTGGAGTAGGGGCTGCTTGTGGTTATTAGGCATTTGCAAGCTCTCCGAAGTGTGTGCGCAGCAGGAGAGACAAATCCATGTTTTTATGCCTTCTTTGGCATTTTCAGGTGGAGAAAAACACAATCCCGAAAGAAAAAGAAAAGGCTGCCGCGCCAACACTGAGGCTTCAAACTTGATGAAAACAGTGTCTCCCATAGTGGAGTAGGGGCTGCTTGTGGTTATTAGGCCTTTGCAAGCTCTCCGAAGTGTGTGCGCGGCAGGAGAGACAAATCAATGTTTTCGCGCCTTTTTTGCCATTTCCAGGTCGAAAAACACACAGGCCCCAAAAATAAAGAAATGGCTGTCCAGCCAAAACTGAGGCTTCAAACTTGATGAAAACAGTGTCTCCCATATTGGAGTAGGGGCTGCTTGTGGTTATTAGGCATTTGCAAGCTCTCCGAAGTGTGTGCGCAGCAGGAGAGACAAATCCATGTTTTTATGCCTTCTTTGGCATTTTCAGGTGGAGAAAAACACAATCCCGAAAGAGAAAGAAAAGGCTGCCGCGCCAACACTGAGGCTTCAAACTTGATGAAAACAGTGTCTCCCATAATGGAGTAGGGGCTGCTTGTGGTTATTAGGCATTTGCAAGCTCTCCGAAGTGTGTGCGCAGCCCCTACTCCAATATAGGAGACACTGTTTTCATCAAGTTTGAAGCCTCAGTTTTGGCTGGACAGCCATTTCTTTATTTTTGGGGCCTGTGTGTTTTTCGACCTGGAAATGGCAAAAAAGGCGCGAAAACATTGATTTGTCTCTCCTGCCGCGCACACACTTCCGATAGCTTGCGAAGGACTAAAAAACACAAGCTGCCCTTGAGTTATTGTGGGAGAGAATGTTTTCATCAAGTTTGAAGCCATAGTTTTGGCGCGGCAGCCGTTTCTTTCATTTTGGGGCCTATGTGTTTTTCGACCTTGAAATCGTAAAAAAGGCGCGAAAACATGGATTTGTCTCTCCTGCCGCGCACACACTTCCGATAGCTTGCGAAGGCCTAAAAAACACAAGCGGCCCTTGAGTTATTGTCTGAGAGACTGTTTTAATCAAGTTTGAAGCCTCAGTTTTGGCTGGACAGCCGTTTCTTTATTTTTGGGGCCTTTGTTTTCTTCGACCTGGAAATGGCAAAAAAGCCGCGAAAACATGGATTTGTCTCTCCTGCCGCGCACACACTTCTGATAGCGTGCAAAGGCCTAAAAAACACAAGCAGCCCGTGAGTTATTATGGGAGAGACTGTTTTCATCAAGTTTGAAGCCATAGTTTTGGCGCGGCAGCCGTTTCTTTCATTTTGGGGCCTATGTGTTTTTCGACCTTGAAATCGCAAAAAAGGCGCGAAAACATGGATTTGTCTCTCCTGCCGCGCACACACTTCGGAGAGCTTGCAAATGCCTAATAACCACAAGCAGCCCCTACTCCAATATGGGAGACACTGTTTTCATCAAGTTTGAAGCCTCAGTTTTGGCTGGACAGCCATTTCTTTATTTTTGGGGCCTGTGTGTTTTTCGACCTGGAAATGGCAAAAAAGGCGCGAAAACATTGATTTGTCTCTCCTGCCGCGCACACACTTCGGAGAGCTTGCAAAGGCCTAAAAAACACAAGCAGCCCGTGAGTTATTATGGGAGAGACTGTTTTCATCAAGTTTGAAGCCATAGTTTTGGCGCGGCAGCCGTTTCTTTCATTTTGGGGCCTATGTGTTTTTCGACCTTGAAATCGCAAAAAAGGCGCGAAAACATGGATTTGTCTCTCCTGCCGCGCACACACTTCGGAGAGCTTGCAAATGCCTAATAACCACAAGCAGCCCCTACTCCAATATGGGAGACACTGTTTTCATCAAGTTTGAAGCCTCAGTTTTGGCTGGACAGCCATTTCTTTATTTTTGGGGCCTGTGTGTTTTTCGACCTGGAAATGGCAAAAAAGGCGCGAAAACATTGATTTGTCTCTCCTGCCGCGCACACACTTCGGAGAGCTTGCAAAGGCCTAATAACCACAAGCAGCCCCTACTCCACTATGGGAGACACTGTTTTCATCAAGTTTGAAGCCTCAGTGTTGGCGCGGCAGCCTTTTCTTTCTCTTTCGGGATTGTGTTTTTCTCCACCTGAAAATGCCAAAGAAGGCATAAAAACATGGATTTGTCTCTCCTGCTGCGCACACACTTCGGAGAGCTTGCAAATGCCTAATAACCACAAGCAGCCCCTACTCCAATATGGGAGACACTGTTTTCATCAAGTTTGAAGCCTCAGTGTTGGCGCGGCAGCCTTTTCTTTCTCTTTCGGGATTGTGTTTTTCTCCACCTGAAAATGCCAAAGAAGGCATAAAAACATGGATTTGTCTCTCCTGCTGCGCACACACTTCGGAGAGCTTGCAAAGGCCTAATAACCACAAGCAGCCCCTACTCCACTATGGGAGACACTGTTTTCATCAAGTTTGAAGCCTCAGTGTTGGCGCGGCAGCCTTTTCTTTCTCTTTCGGGATTGTGTTTTTCTCCACCTGAAAATGCCAAAGAAGGCATAAAAACATGGATTTGTCTCTCCTGCTGCGCACACACTTCGGAGAGCTTGCAAATGCCTAATAACCACAAGCAGCCCCTACTCCAATGTGGGAGACACTGTTTTCATCAAGTTTGAAGCCTCAGTGTTGGCGCGGCAGCCTTTTCTTTCTCTTTCGGGATTGTGTTTTTCTCCACCTGAAAATGCCAAAGAAGGCATAAAAACATGGATTTGTCTTTCCTGCTGCGCACACACTTCGGAGAGCTTGCAAAGGCCTAATAACCACAAGCAGCCCCTACTCCACTATGGGAGACACTGTTTTCATCAAGTTTGAAGCCTCAGTGTTGGCGCGGCAGCCTTTTCTTTCTCTTTCGGGATTGTGTTTTTCTCCACCTGAAAATGCCAAAGAAGGCATAAAAACATGGATTTGTCTCTCCTGCTGCGCACACACTTCGGAGAGCTTGCAAATGCCTAATAACCACAAGCAGCCCCTACTCCAATATGGGAGACACTGTTTTCATCAAGTTTGAAGCCTCAGTGTTGGCGCGGCAGCCTTTTCTTTCTCTTTCGGGATTGTGTTTTTCTCCACCTGAAAATGCCAAAGAAGGCATAAAAACATGGATTTGTCTCTCCTGCTGCGCACACACTTCGGAGAGCTTGCAAAGGCCTAATAACCACAAGCAGCCCCTACTCCACTATGGGAGACACTGTTTTCATCAAGTTTGAAGCCTCAGTGTTGGCGCGGCAGCCTTTTCTTTCTCTTTCGGGATTGTGTTTTTCTCCACCTGAAAATGCCAAAGAAGGCATAAAAACATGGATTTGTCTCTCCTGCTGCGCACACACTTCGGAGAGCTTGCAAATGCCTAATAACCACAAGCAGCCCCTACTCCATTATGGGAGACACTGTTTTCATCAAGTTTGAAGCCTCAGTGTTGGCGCGGCAGCCTTTTCTTTCTCTTTCGGGATTGTGTTTTTCTCCACCTGAAAATGCCAAAGAAGGCATAAAAACATGGATTTGTCTCTCCTGCTGCGCACACACTTCGGAGAGCTTGCAAATGCCTAATAACCACAAGCAGCCCCTACTCCAATATGGGAGACACTGTTTTCATCAAGTTTGAAGCCTCAGTTTTGGCTGGACAGCCATTTCTTTATTTTTGGGGCCTGTGTGTTTTTCGACCTGGAAATGGCAAAAAAGGCGCGAAAACATTGATTTGTCTCTCCTGCCGCGCACACACTTCGGAGAGCTTGCAAAGGCCTAATAACCACAAGCAGCCCCTACTCCACTATGGGAGACACTGTTTTCATCAAGTTTGAAGCCTCAGTGTTGGCGCGGCAGCCTTTTCTTTTTCTTTCGGGATTGTGTTTTTCTCCACCTGAAAATGCCAAAGAAGGCATAAAAACATGGATTTGTCTCTCCTGCTGCGCACACACTTCGGAGAGCTTGCAAATGCCTAATAACCACAAGCAGCCCCTACTCCAATATAGGAGACACTGTTTTCATCAAGTTTGAAGCCTCAGTTTTGGCTGGACAGCCATTTCTTTATTTTTGGGGCCTGTGTGTTTTTCGACCTGGAAATGGCAAAAAAGGCGCGAAAACATTGATTTGTCTCTCCTGCCGCGCACACACTTCCGATAGCTTGCGAAGGCCTAAAAAACACAAGCTGCCCTTGAGTTATTGTGGGAGAGAATGTTTTCATCAAGTTTGAAGCCATAGTTTTGGCGCGGCAGCCGTTTCTTTCATTTTGGGGCCTATGTGTTTTTCGACCTTGAAATCGTAAAAAAGGCGCGAAAACATGGATTTGTCTCTCCTGCCGCGCACACACTTCCGATAGCTTGCGAAGGCCTAAAAAACACAAGCGGCCCTTGAGTTATTGTCTGAGAGACTGTTTTAATCAAGTTTGAAGCCTCAGTTTTGGCTGGACAGCCGTTTCTTTATTTTTGGGGCCTTTGTTTTCTTCGACCTGGAAATGGCAAAAAAGGCGCGAAAACATGGATTTGTCTCTCCTGCCGCGCACACACTTCTGATAGCGTGCAAAGGCCTAAAAAACACAAGCAGCCCGTGAGTTATTATGGGAGAGACTGTTTTCATCAAGTTTGAAGCCATAGTTTTGGCTGGACAGCCATTTCTTTATTTTTGGGGCCTGTGTGTTTTTCGACCTGGAAATGGCAAAAAAGGCGCGAAAACATTGATTTGTCTCTCCTGCCGCGCACACACTTCGGAGAGCTTGCAAAGGCCGCTGTCCAGCCAAAACTGAGGCTTCAAACTTGATGAAAACAGTGTCTCCCATATTGGAGTAGGGGCTGCTTGTGGTTATTAGGCATTTGCAAGCTCTCCGAAGTGTGTGCGCAGCAGGAGAGACAAATCCATGTTTTTATGCCTTCTTTGGCATTTTCAGGTGGAGAAAAACACAATCCCGAAAGAGAAAGAAAAGGCTGCCGCGCCAACACTGAGGCTTCAAACTTGATGAAAACAGTGTCTCCCATAGTGGAGTAGGGGCTGCTTGTGGTTATTAGGCCTTTGCAAGCTCTCCGAAGTGTGTGCGCGGCAGGAGAGACAAATCAATGTTTTCGCGCCTTTTTTGCCATTTCCAGGTCGAAAAACACACAGGCCCCAAAAATAAAGAAATGGCTGTCCAGCCAAAACTGAGGCTTCAAACTTGATGAAAACAGTGTCTCCCATATTGGAGTAGGGGCTGCTTGTGGTTATTAGGCATTTGCAAGCTCTCCGAAGTGTGTGCGCGGCAGGAGAGACAAATCCATGTTTTCGCGCCTTTTTTGCGATTTCAAGGTCGAAAAACACATAGGCCCCAAAATGAAAGAAACGGCTGCCGCGCCAAAACTATGGCTTCAAACTTGATGAAAACAGTCTCTCCCATAATAACTCACGGGCTGCTTGTGTTTTTTAGGCCTTTGCAAGCTCTCCGAAGTGTGTGCGCGGCAGGAGAGACAAATCAATGTTTTCGCGCCTTTTTTGCCATTTCCAGGTCGAAAAACACACAGGCCCCAAAAATAAAGAAATGGCTGTCCAGCCAAAACTGAGGCTTCAAACTTGATGAAAACAGTGTCTCCCATATTGGAGTAGGGGCTGCTTGTGGTTATTAGGCATTTGCAAGCTCTCCGAAGTGTGTGCGCGGCAGGAGAGACAAATCCATGTTTTCGCGCCTTTTTTGCGATTTCAAGGTCGAAAAACACATAGGCCCCAAAATGAAAGAAACGGCTGCCGCGCCAAAACTATGGCTTCAAACTTGATGAAAACAGTCTCTCCCATAATAACTCACGGGCTGCTTGTGTTTTTTAGGCCTTTGCACGCTATCAGAAGTGTGTGCGCGGCAGGAGAGACAAATCCATGTTTTCGCGCCTTTTTTGCCATTTCCAGGTCGAAGAAAACAAAGGCCCCAAAAATAAAGAAACGGCTGTCCAGCCAAAACTGAGGCTTCAAACTTGATTAAAACAGTCTCTCAGACAATAACTCAAGGGCCGCTTGTGTTTTTTAGGCCTTCGCAAGCTATCGGAAGTGTGTGCGCGGCAGGAGAGACAAATCCATGTTTTCGCGCCTTTTTTACGATTTCAAGGTCGAAAAACACATAGGCCCCAAAATGAAAGAAACGGCTGCCGCGCCAAAACTATGGCTTCAAACTTGATGAAAACATTCTCTCCCACAATAACTCAAGGGCAGCTTGTGTTTTTTAGACCTTCGCAAGCTATCGGAAGTGTGTGCGCGGCAGGAGAGACAAATCAATGTTTTCGCGCCTTTTTTGCCATTTCCAGGTCGAAAAACACACAGGCCCCAAAAATAAAGAAATGGCTGTCCAGCCAAAACTGAGGCTTCAAACTTGATGAAAACAGTGTCTCCTATATTGGAGTAGGGGCTGCTTGTGGTTATTAGGCATTTGCAAGCTCTCCGAAGTGTGTGCGCAGCAGGAGAGACAAATCCATGTTTTTATGCCTTCTTTGGCATTTTCAGGTGGAGAAAAACACAATCCCGAAAGAAAAAGAAAAGGCTGCCGCGCCAACACTGAGGCTTCAAACTTGATGAAAACAGTGTCTCCCATAGTGGAGTAGGGGCTGCTTGTGGTTATTAGGCCTTTGCAAGCTCTCCGAAGTGTGTGCGCAGCAGGAGAGACAAATCCATGTTTTTATGCCTTCTTTGGCATTTTCAGGTGGAGAAAAACACAATCCCGAAAGAGAAAGAAAAGGCTGCCGCGCCAACACTGAGGCTTCAAACTTGATGAAAACAGTGTCTCCCATATTGGAGTAGGGGCTGCTTGTGGTTATTAGGCATTTGCAAGCTCTCCGAAGTGTGTGCGCAGCAGGAGAGACAAATCCATGTTTTTATGCCTTCTTTGGCATTTTCAGGTGGAGAAAAACACAATCCCGAAAGAGAAAGAAAAGGCTGCCGCGCCAACACTGAGGCTTCAAACTTGATGAAAACAGTGTCTCCCATAGTGGAGTAGGGGCTGCTTGTGGTTATTAGGCCTTTGCAAGCTCTCCGAAGTGTGTGCGCGGCAGGAGAGACAAATCAATGTTTTCGCGCCTTTTTTGCCATTTCCAGGTCGAAAAACACACAGGCCCCAAAAATAAAGAAATGGCTGTCCAGCCAAAACTGAGGCTTCAAACTTGATGAAAACAGTGTCTCCCATATTGGAGTATGGGCTGCTTGTGGTTATTAGGCATTTGCAAGCTCTCCGAAGTGTGTGCGCGGCAGGAGAGACAAATCCATGTTTTCGCGCCTTTTTTGCGATTTCAAGGTCGAAAAACACATAGGCCCCAAAATGAAAGAAACGGCTGCCGCGCCAAAACTATGGCTTCAAACTTGATGAAAACAGTCTCTCCCATAATAACTCACGGGCTGCTTGTGTTTTTTAGGCCTTTGCAAGCTCTCCGAAGTGTGTGCGCGGCAGGAGAGACAAATCAATGTTTTCGCGCCTTTTTTGCCATTTCCAGGTCGAAAAACACACAGGCCCCAAAAATAAAGAAATGGCTGTCCAGCCAAAACTGAGGCTTCAAACTTGATGAAAACAGTGTCTCCCATATTGGAGTAGGGGCTGCTTGTGGTTATTAGGCATTTGCAAGCTCTCCGAAGTGTGTGCGCGGCAGGAGAGACAAATCCATGTTTTCGCGCCTTTTTTGCGATTTCAAGGTCGAAAAACACATAGGCCCCAAAATGAAAGAAACGGCTGCCGCGCCAAAACTATGGCTTCAAACTTGATGAAAACAGTCTCTCCCATAATAACTCACGGGCTGCTTGTGTTTTTTAGGCCTTTGCACGCTATCAGAAGTGTGTGCGCGGCAGGAGAGACAAATCCATGTTTTCGCGCCTTTTTTGCCATTTCCAGGTCGAAGAAAACAAAGGCCCCAAAAATAAAGAAACGGCTGTCCAGCCAAAACTGAGGCTTCAAACTTGATTAAAACAGTCTCTCAGACAATAACTCAAGGGCCGCTTGTGTTTTTTAGGCCTTCGCAAGCTATCGGAAGTGTGTGCGCGGCAGGAGAGACAAATCCATGTTTTCGCGCCTTTTTTACGATTTCAAGGTCGAAAAACACATAGGCCCCAAAATGA
Organism: Argentina silus; assembly: GCF_951799395.1. Taxonomy (NCBI): domain Eukaryota; kingdom Metazoa; phylum Chordata; class Actinopteri; order Argentiniformes; family Argentinidae; genus Argentina; species Argentina silus. The sequence goes on along the minus strand of NW_028152582.1, from coordinate 60,025 downwards.
AAGAAACGGCTGCCGCGCCAAAACTATGGCTTCAAACTTGATGAAAACATTCTCTCCCACAATAACTCAAGGGCAGCTTGTGTTTTTTAGGCCTTCGCAAGCTATCGGAAGTGTGTGCGCGGCAGGAGAGACAAATCAATGTTTTCGCGCCTTTTTTGCCATTTCCAGGTCGAAAAACACACAGGCCCCAAAAATAAAGAAATGGCTGTCCAGCCAAAACTGAGGCTTCAAACTTGATGAAAACAGTGTCTCCTATATTGGAGTAGGGGCTGCTTGTGGTTATTAGATATTTGCAAGCTCTCCGAAGTGTGTGCGCAGCAGGAGAGACAAATCCATGTTTTTATGCCTTCTTTGGCATTTTCAGGTGGAGAAAAACACAATCCCGAAAGAAAAAGAAAAGGCTGCCGCGCCAACACTGAGGCTTCAAACTTGATGAAAACAGTGTCTCCCATAGTGGAGTAGGGGCTGCTTGTGGTTATTAGGCCTTTGCAAGCTCTCCGAAGTGTGTGCGCGGCAGGAGAGACAAATCAATGTTTTCGCGCCTTTTTTGCCATTTCCAGGTCGAAAAACACACAGGCCCCAAAAATAAAGAAATGGCTGTCCAGCCAAAACTGAGGCTTCAAACTTGATGAAAACAGTGTCTCCCATATTGGAGTAGGGGCTGCTTGTGGTTATTAGGCATTTGCAAGCTCTCCGAAGTGTGTGCGCAGCAGGAGAGACAAATCCATGTTTTTATGCCTTCTTTGGCATTTTCAGGTGGAGAAAAACACAATCCCGAAAGAGAAAGAAAAGGCTGCCGCGCCAACACTGAGGCTTCAAACTTGATGAAAACAGTGTCTCCCATAATGGAGTAGGGGCTGCTTGTGGTTATTAGGCATTTGCAAGCTCTCCGAAGTGTGTGCGCAGCAGGAGAGACAAATCCATGTTTTTATGCCTTCTTTGGCATTTTCAGGTGGAGAAAAACACAATCCCGAAAGAGAAAGAAAAGGCTGCCGCGCCAACACTGAGGCTTCAAACTTGATGAAAACAGTGTCTCCCATAGTGGAGTAGGGGCTGCTTGTGGTTATTAGGCCTTTGCAAGCTCTCCGAAGTGTGTGCGCAGCAGGAGAGACAAATCCATGTTTTTATGCCTTCTTTGGCATTTTCAGGTGGAGAAAAACACAATCCCGAAAGAGAAAGAAAAGGCTGCCGCGCCAACACTGAGGCTTCAAACTTGATGAAAACAGTGTCTCCCATATTGGAGTAGGGGCTGCTTGTGGTTATTAGGCATTTGCAAGCTCTCCGAAGTGTGTGCGCAGCAGGAGAGACAAATCCATGTTTTTATGCCTTCTTTGGCATTTTCAGGTGGAGAAAAACACAATCCCGAAAGAGAAAGAAAAGGCTGCCGCGCCAACACTGAGGCTTCAAACTTGATGAAAACAGTGTCTCCCATAGTGGAGTAGGGGCTGCTTGTGGTTATTAGGCCTTTGCAAGCTCTCCGAAGTGTGTGCGCAGCAGGAAAGACAAATCCATGTTTTTATGCCTTCTTTGGCATTTTCAGGTGGAGAAAAACACAATCCCGAAAGAGAAAGAAAAGGCTGCCGCGCCAACACTGAGGCTTCAAACTTGATGAAAACAGTGTCTCCCATATTGGAGTAGGGGCTGCTTGTGGTTATTAGGCATTTGCAAGCTCTCCGAAGTGTGTGCGCAGCAGGAGAGACAAATCCATGTTTTTATGCCTTCTTTGGCATTTTCAGGTGGAGAAAAACACAATCCCGAAAGAGAAAGAAAAGGCTGCCGCGCCAACACTGAGGCTTCAAACTTGATGAAAACAGTGTCTCCCATAGTGGAGTAGGGGCTGCTTGTGGTTATTAGGCCTTTGCAAGCTCTCCGAAGTGTGTGCGCAGCAGGAGAGACAAATCCATGTTTTTATGCCTTCTTTGGCATTTTCAGGTGGAGAAAAACACAATCCCGAAAGAGAAAGAAAAGGCTGCCGCGCCAACACTGAGGCTTCAAACTTGATGAAAACAGTGTCTCCCATATTGGAGTAGGGGCTGCTTGTGGTTATTAGGCATTTGCAAGCTCTCCGAAGTGTGTGCGCAGCAGGAGAGACAAATCCATGTTTTTATGCCTTCTTTGGCATTTTCAGGTGGAGAAAAACACAATCCCGAAAGAGAAAGAAAAGGCTGCCGCGCCAACACTGAGGCTTCAAACTTGATGAAAACAGTGTCTCCCATAGTGGAGTAGGGGCTGCTTGTGGTTATTAGGCCTTTGCAAGCTCTCCGAAGTGTGTGCGCGGCAGGAGAGACAAATCAATGTTTTCGCGCCTTTTTTGCCATTTCCAGGTCGAAAAACACACAGGCCCCAAAAATAAAGAAATGGCTGTCCAGCCAAAACTGAGGCTTCAAACTTGATGAAAACAGTGTCTCCCATATTGGAGTAGGGGCTGCTTGTGGTTATTAGGCATTTGCAAGCTCTCCGAAGTGTGTGCGCGGCAGGAGAGACAAATCCATGTTTTCGCGCCTTTTTTGCGATTTCAAGGTCGAAAAACACATAGGCCCCAAAATGAAAGAAACGGCTGCCGCGCCAAAACTATGGCTTCAAACTTGATGAAAACAGTCTCTCCCATAATAACTCACGGGCTGCTTGTGTTTTTTAGGCCTTTGCAAGCTCTCCGAAGTGTGTGCGCGGCAGGAGAGACAAATCAATGTTTTCGCGCCTTTTTTGCCATTTCCAGGTCGAAAAACACACAGGCCCCAAAAATAAAGAAATGGCTGTCCAGCCAAAACTGAGGCTTCAAACTTGATGAAAACAGTGTCTCCCATATTGGAGTAGGGGCTGCTTGTGGTTATTAGGCATTTGCAAGCTCTCCGAAGTGTGTGCGCGGCAGGAGAGACAAATCCATGTTTTCGCGCCTTTTTTGCGATTTCAAGGTCGAAAAACACATAGGCCCCAAAATGAAAGAAACGGCTGCCGCGCCAAAACTATGGCTTCAAACTTGATGAAAACAGTCTCTCCCATAATAACTCACGGGCTGCTTGTGTTTTTTAGGCCTTTGCACGCTATCAGAAGTGTGTGCGCGGCAGGAGAGACAAATCCATGTTTTCGCGGCTTTTTTGCCATTTCCAGGTCGAAGAAAACAAAGGCCCCAAAAATAAAGAAACGGCTGTCCAGCCAAAACTGAGGCTTCAAACTTGATTAAAACAGTCTCTCAGACAATAACTCAAGGGCCGCTTGTGTTTTTTAGGCCTTCGCAAGCTATCGGAAGTGTGTGCGCGGCAGGAGAGACAAATCCATGTTTTCGCGCCTTTTTTGCGATTTCAAGGTCGAAAAACACATAGGCCCCAAAATGAAAGAAACGGCTGCCGCGCCAAAACTATGGCTTCAAACTTGATGAAAACAGTCTCTCCCATAATAACTCACGGGCTGCTTGTGTTTTTTAGGCCTTTGCACGCTATCAGAAGTGTGTGCGCGGCAGGAGAGACAAATCCATGTTTTCGCGCCTTTTTTGCCATTTCCAGGTCGAAGAAAACAAAGGCCCCAAAAATAAAGAAACGGCTGTCCAGCGAAAACTGAGGCTTCAAACTTGATTAAAACAGTCTCTCAGACAATAACTCAAGGGCCGCTTGTGTTTTTTAGGCCTTCGCAAGCTATCGGAAGTGTGTGCGCGGCAGGAGAGACAAATCCATGTTTTCGCGCCTTTTTTACGATTTCAAGGTCGAAAAACACATAGGCCCCAAAATGAAAGAAACGGCTGCCGCGCCAAAACTATGGCTTCAAACTTGATGAAAACATTCTCTCCCACAATAACTCAAGGGCAGCTTGTGTTTTTTAGGCCTTCGCAAGCTATCGGAAGTGTGTGCGCGGCAGGAGAGACAAATCAATGTTTTCGCGCCTTTTTTGCCATTTCCAGGTCGAAAAACACACAGGCCCCAAAAATAAAGAAATGGCTGTCCAGCCAAAACTGAGGCTTCAAACTTGATGAAAACAGTGTCTCCTATATTGGAGTAGGGGCTGCTTGTGGTTATTAGGCATTTGCAAGCTCTCCGAAGTGTGTGCGCAGCAGGAGAGACAAATCCATGTTTTTATGCCTTCTTTGGCATTTTCAGGTGGAGAAAAACACAATCCCGAAAGAAAAAGAAAAGGCTGCCGCGCCAACACTGAGGCTTCAAACTTGATGAAAACAGTGTCTCCCATAGTGGAGTAGGGGCTGCTTGTGGTTATTAGGCCTTTGCAAGCTCTCCGAAGTGTGTGCGCGGCAGGAGAGACAAATCAATGTTTTCGCGCCTTTTTTGCCATTTCCAGGTCGAAAAACACACAGGCCCCAAAAATAAAGAAATGGCTGTCCAGCCAAAACTGAGGCTTCAAACTTGATGAAAACAGTGTCTCCCATATTGGAGTAGGGGCTGCTTGTGGTTATTAGGCATTTGCAAGCTCTCCGAAGTGTGTGCGCAGCAGGAGAGACAAATCCATGTTTTTATGCCTTCTTTGGCATTTTCAGGTGGAGAAAAACACAATCCCGAAAGAGAAAGAAAAGGCTGCCGCGCCAACACTGAGGCTTCAAACTTGATGAAAACAGTGTCTCCCATAATGGAGTAGGGGCTGCTTGTGGTTATTAGGCATTTGCAAGCTCTCCGAAGTGTGTGCGCAGCAGGAGAGACAAATCCATGTTTTTATGCCTTCTTTGGCATTTTCAGGTGGAGAAAAACACAATCCCGAAAGAGAAAGAAAAGGCTGCCGCGCCAACACTGAGGCTTCAAACTTGATGAAAACAGTGTCTCCCATAGTGGAGTAGGGGCTGCTTGTGGTTATTAGGCATTTGCAAGCTCTCCGAAGTGTGTGCGCAGCAGGAGAGACAAATCCATGTTTTTATGCCTTCTTTGGCATTTTCAGGTGGAGAAAAACACAATCCCGAAAGAGAAAGAAAAGGCTGCCGCGCCAACACTGAGGCTTCAAACTTGATGAAAACAGTGTCTCCCATAGTGGAGTAGGGGCTGCTTGTGGTTATTAGGCCTTTGCAAGCTCTCCGAAGTGTGTGCGCAGCAGGAGAGACAAATCCATGTTTTTATGCCTTCTTTGGCATTTTCAGGTGGAGAAAAACACAATCCCGAAAGAGAAAGAAAAGGCTGCCGCGCCAACACTGAGGCTTCAAACTTGATGAAAACAGTGTCTCCCATATTGGAGTAGGGGCTGCTTGTGGTTATTAGGCATTTGCAAGCTCTCCGAAGTGTGTGCGCAGCAGGAGAGACAAATCCATGTTTTTATGCCTTCTTTGGCATTTTCAGGTGGAGAAAAACACAATCCCGAAAGAGAAAGAAAAGGCTGCCGCGCCAACACTGAGGCTTCAAACTTGATGAAAACAGTGTCTCCCATAGTGGAGTAGGGGCTGCTTGTGGTTATTAGGCCTTTGCAAGCTCTCCGAAGTGTGTGCGCGGCAGGAGAGACAAATCAATGTTTTCGCGCCTTTTTTGCCATTTCCAGGTCGAAAAACACACAGGCCCCAAAAATAAAGAAATGGCTGTCCAGCCAAAACTGAGGCTTCAAACTTGATGAAAACAGTGTCTCCCATATTGGAGTAGGGGCTGCTTGTGGTTATTAGGCATTTGCAAGCTCTCCGAAGTGTGTGCGCGGCAGGAGAGACAAATCCATGTTTTCGCGCCTTTTTTGCGATTTCAAGGTCGAAAAACACATAGGCCCCAAAATGAAAGAAACGGCTGCCGCGCCAAAACTATGGCTTCAAACTTGATGAAAACAGTCTCTCCCATAATAACTCACGGGCTGCTTGTGTTTTTTAGGCCTTTGCAAGCTCTCCGAAGTGTGTGCGCGGCAGGAGAGACAAATCAATGTTTTCGCGCCTTTTTTGCCATTTCCAGGTCGAAAAACACACAGGCCCCAAAAATAAAGAAATGGCTGTCCAGCCAAAACTGAGGCTTCAAACTTGATGAAAACAGTGTCTCCCATATTGGAGTAGGGGCTGCTTGTGGTTATTAGGCATTTGCAAGCTCTCCGAAGTGTGTGCGCGGCAGGAGAGACAAATCCATGTTTTCGCGCCTTTTTTGCGATTTCAAGGTCGAAAAACACATAGGCCCCAAAATGAAAGAAACGGCTGCCGCGCCAAAACTATGGCTTCAAACTTGATGAAAACAGTCTCTCCCATAATAACTCACGGGCTGCTTGTGTTTTTTAGGCCTTTGCACGCTATCAGAAGTGTGTGCGCGGCAGGAGAGACAAATCCATGTTTTCGCGCCTTTTTTGCCATTTCCAGGTCGAAGAAAACAAAGGCCCCAAAAATAAAGAAACGGCTGTCCAGCCAAAACTGAGGCTTCAAACTTGATTAAAACAGTCTCTCAGACAATAACTCAAGGGCCGCTTGTGTTTTTTAGGCCTTCGCAAGCTATCGGAAGTGTGTGCGCGGCAGGAGAGACAAATCCATGTTTTCGCGCCTTTTTTGCGATTTCAAGGTCGAAAAACACATAGGCCCCAAAATGAAAGAAACGGCTGCCGCGCCAAAACTATGGCTTCAAACTTGATGAAAACAGTCTCTCCCATAATAACTCACGGGCTGCTTGTGTTTTTTAGGCCTTTGCACGCTATCAGAAGTGTGTGCGCGGCAGGAGAGACAAATCCATGTTTTCGCGCCTTTTTTGCCATTTCCAGGTCGAAGAAAACAAAGGCCCCAAAAATAAAGAAACGGCTGTCCAGCGAAAACTGAGGCTTCAAACTTGATTAAAACAGTCTCTCAGACAATAACTCAAGGGCCGCTTGTGTTTTTTAGGCCTTCGCAAGCTATCGGAAGTGTGTGCGCGGCAGGAGAGACAAATCCATGTTTTCGCGCCTTTTTTACGATTTCAAGGTCGAAAAACACATAGGCCCCAAAATGAAAGAAACGGCTGCCGCGCCAAAACTATGGCTTCAAACTTGATGAAAACATTCTCTCCCACAATAACTCAAGGGCAGCTTGTGTTTTTTAGGCCTTCGCAAGCTATCGGAAGTGTGTGCGCGGCAGGAGAGACAAATCAATGTTTTCGCGCCTTTTTTGCCATTTCCAGGTCGAAAAACACACAGGCCCCAAAAATAAAGAAATGGCTGTCCAGCCAAAACTGAGGCTTCAAACTTGATGAAAACAGTGTCTCCTATATTGGAGTAGGGGCTGCTTGTGGTTATTAGGCATTTGCAAGCTCTCCGAAGTGTGTGCGCAGCAGGAGAGACAAATCCATGTTTTTATGCCTTCTTTGGCATTTTCAGGTGGAGAAAAACACAATCCCGAAAGAAAAAGAAAAGGCTGCCGCGCCAACACTGAGGCTTCAAACTTGATGAAAACAGTGTCTCCCATAGTGGAGTAGGGGCTGCTTGTGGTTATTAGGCCTTTGCAAGCTCTCCGAAGTGTGTGCGCGGCAGGAGAGACAAATCAATGTTTTCGCGCCTTTTTTGCCATTTCCAGGTCGAAAAACACACAGGCCCCAAAAATAAACAAATGGCTGTCCAGCCAAAACTGAGGCTTCAAACTTGATGAAAACAGTGTCTCCCATATTGGAGTAGGGGCTGCTTGTGGTTATTAGGCATTTGCAAGCTCTCCGAAGTGTGTGCGCAGCAGGAGAGACAAATCCATGTTTTTATGCCTTCTTTGGCATTTTCAGGTGGAGAAAAACACAATCCCGAAAGAGAAAGAAAAGGCTGCCGCGCCAACACTGAGGCTTCAAACTTGATGAAAACAGTGTCTCCCATAATGGAGTAGGGGCTGCTTGTGGTTATTAGGCATTTGCAAGCTCTCCGAAGTGTGTGCGCAGCAGGAGAGACAAATCCATGTTTTTATGCCTTCTTTGGCATTTTCAGGTGGAGAAAAACACAATCCCGAAAGAGAAAGAAAAGGCTGCCGCGCCAACACTGAGGCTTCAAACTTGATGAAAACAGTGTCTCCCATAGTGGAGTAGGGGCTGCTTGTGGTTATTAGGCATTTGCAAGCTCTCCGAAGTGTGTGCGCAGCAGGAGAGACAAATCCATGTTTTTATGCCTTCTTTGGCATTTTCAGGTGGAGAAAAACACAATCCCGAAAGAGAAAGAAAAGGCTGCCGCGCCAACACTGAGGCTTCAAACTTGATGAAAACAGTGTCTCCCATAGTGGAGTAGGGGCTGCTTGTGGTTATTAGGCCTTTGCAAGCTCTCCGAAGTGTGTGCGCAGCAGGAGAGACAAATCCATGTTTTTATGCCTTCTTTGGCATTTTCAGGTGGAGAAAAACACAATCCCGAAAGAGAAAGAAAAGGCTGCCGCGCCAACACTGAGGCTTCAAACTTGATGAAAACAGTGTCTCCCATATTGGAGTAGGGGCTGCTTGTGGTTATTAGGCATTTGCAAGCTCTCTGAAGTGTGTGCGCAGCAGGAGAGACAAATCCATGTTTTTATGCCTTCTTTGGCATTTTCAGGTGGAGAAAAACACAATCCCGAAAGAGAAAGAAAAGGCTGCCGCGCCAACACTGAGGCTTCAAACTTGATGAAAACAGTGTCTCCCATAGTGGAGTAGGGGCTGCTTGTGGTTATTAGGCCTTTGCAAGCTCTCCGAAGTGTGTGCGCGGCAGGAGAGACAAATCAATGTTTTCGCGCCTTTTTTGCCATTTCCAGGTCGAAAAACACACAGGCCCCAAAAATAAAGAAATGGCTGTCCAGCCAAAACTGAGGCTTCAAACTTGATGAAAACAGTGTCTCCCATATTGGAGTAGGGGCTGCTTGTGGTTATTAGGCATTTGCAAGCTCTCCGAAGTGTGTGCGCGGCAGGAGAGACAAATCCATGTTTTCGCGCCTTTTTTGCGATTTCAAGGTCGAAAAACACATAGGCCCCAAAATGAAAGAAACGGCTGCCGCGCCAAAACTATGGCTTCAAACTTGATGAAAACAGTCTCTCCCATAATAACTCACGGGCTGCTTGTGTTTTTTAGGCCTTTGCACGCTATCAGAAGTGTGTGCGCGGCAGGAGAGACAAATCCATGTTTTCGCGCCTTTTTTGCCATTTCCAGGTCGAAGAAAACAAAGGCCCCAAAAATAAAGAAACGGCTGTCCAGCCAAAACTGAGGCTTCAAACTTGATTAAAACAGTCTCTCAGACAATAACTCAAGGGCCGCTTGTGTTTTTTAGGCCTTCGCAAGCTATCGGAAGTGTGTGCGCGGCAGGAGAGACAAATCCATGTTTTCGCGCCTTTTTTACGATTTCAAGGTCGAAAAACACATAGGCCCCAAAATGAAAGAAACGGCTGCCGCGCCAAAACTATGGCTTCAAACTTGATGAAAACATTCTCTCCCACAATAACTCAAGGGCAGCTTGTGTTTTTTAGGCCTTCGCAAGCTATCGGAAGTGTGTGCGCGGCAGGAGAGACAAATCAATGTTTTCGCGCCTTTTTTGCCATTTCCAGGTCGAAAAACACACAGGCCCCAAAAATAAAGAAATGGCTGTCCAGCCAAAACTGAGGCTTCAAACTTGATGAAAACAGTGTCTCCCATAGTGGAGTAGGGGCTGCTTGTGGTTATTAGGCCTTTGCAAGCTCTCCGAAGTGTGTGCGCAGCAGGAGAGACAAATCCATGTTTTTATGCCTTCTTTGGCATTTTCAGGTGGAGAAAAACACAATCCCGAAAGAGAAAGAAAAGGCTGCCGCGCCAACACTGAGGCTTCAAACTTGATGAAAACAGTGTCTCCCATATTGGAGTAGGGGCTGCTTGTGGTTATTAGGCATTTGCAAGCTCTCCGAAGTGTGTGCGCAGCAGGAGAGACAAATCCATGTTTTTATGCCTTCTTTGGCATTTTCAGGTGGAGAAAAACACAATCCCGAAAGAGAAAGAAAAGGCTGCCGCGCCAACACTGAGGCTTCAAACTTGATGAAAACAGTCTCTCCCATAATAACTCACGGGCTGCTTGTGTTTTTTAGGCCTTTGCACGCTATCGGAAGTGTGTGCGCGGCAGGAGAGACAAATCCATGTTTTCGCGCCTTTTTTGCGATTTCGGGATTGTGTTTTTCTCCACCTGAAAATGCCAAAGAAGGCATAAAAACATGGATTTGTCTCTCCTGCTGCGCACACACTTCGGAGAGCTTGCAAAGGCCTAATAACCACAAGCAGCCCCTACTCCACTATGGGAGACACTGTTTTCATCAAGTTTGAAGCCTCAGTGTTGGCGCGGCAGCCTTTTCTTTCTCTTTCGGGATTGTGTTTTTCTCCACCTGAAAATGCCAAAGAAGGCATAAAAACATGGATTTGTCTCTCCTGCTGCGCACACACTTCGGAGAGCTTGCAAATGCCTAATAACCACAAGCAGCCCCTACTCCAATATGGGAGACACTGTTTTCATCAAGTTTGAAGCCTCAGTGTTGGCGCGGCAGCCTTTTCTTTCTCTTTCGGGATTGTGTTTTTCTCCACCTGAAAATGCCAAAGAAGGCATAAAAACATGGATTTGTCTCTCCTGCTGCGCACACACTTCGGAGAGCTTGCAAAGGCCTAATAACCACAAGCAGCCCCTACTCCACTATGGGAGACACTGTTTTCATCAAGTTTGAAGCCTCAGTGTTGGCGCGGCAGCCTTTTCTTTCTCTTTCGGGATTGTGTTTTTCTCCACCTGAAAATGCCAAAGAAGGCATAAAAACATGGATTTGTCTCTCCTGCTGCGCACACACTTCGGAGAGCTTGCAAATGCCTAATAACCACAAGCAGCCCCTACTCCATTATGGGAGACACTGTTTTCATCAAGTTTGAAGCCTCAGTGTTGGCGCGGCAGCCTTTTCTTTCTCTTTCGGGATTGTGTTTTTCTCCACCTGAAAATGCCAAAGAAGGCATAAAAACATGGATTTGTCTCTCCTGCTGCGCACACACTTCGGAGAGCTTGCAAATGCCTAATAACCACAAGCAGCCCCTACTCCAATATGGGAGACACTGTTTTCATCAAGTTTGAAGCCTCAGTTTTGGCTGGACAGCCATTTCTTTATTTTTGGGGCCTGTGTGTTTTTCGACCTGGAAATGGCAAAAAAGGCGCGAAAACATTGATTTGTCTCTCCTGCCGCGCACACACTTCGGAGAGCTTGCAAAGGCCTAATAACCACAAGCAGCCCCTACTCCACTATGGGAGACACTGTTTTCATCAAGTTTGAAGCCTCAGTGTTGGCGCGGCAGCCTTTTCTTTTTCTTTCGGGATTGTGTTTTTCTCCACCTGAAAATGCCAAAGAAGGCATAAAAACATGGATTTGTCTCTCCTGCTGCGCACACACTTCGGAGAGCTTGCAAATGCCTAATAACCACAAGCAGCCCCTACTCCAATATAGGAGACACTGTTTTCATCAAGTTTGAAGCCTCAGTTTTGGCTGGACAGCCATTTCTTTATTTTTGGGGCCTGTGTGTTTTTCGACCTGGAAATGGCAAAAAAGGCGCGAAAACATTGATTTGTCTCTCCTGCCGCGCACACACTTCCGATAGCTTGCGAAGGCCTAAAAAACACAAGCTGCCCTTGAGTTATTGTGGGAGAGAATGTTTTCATCAAGTTTGAAGCCATAGTTTTGGCGCGGCAGCCGTTTCTTTCATTTTGGGGCCTATGTGTTTTTCGACCTTGAAATCGTAAAAAAGGCGCGAAAACATGGATTTGTCTCTCCTGCCGCGCACACACTTCCGATAGCTTGCGAAGGCCTAAAAAACACAAGCGGCCCTTGAGTTATTGTCTGAGAGACTGTTTTAATCAAGTTTGAAGCCTCAGTTTTGGCTGGACAGCCGTTTCTTTATTTTTGGGGCCTTTGTTTTCTTCGACCTGGAAATGGCAAAAAAGGCGCGAAAACATGGATTTGTCTCTCCTGCCGCGCACACACTTCTGATAGCGTGCAAAGGCCTAAAAAACACAAGCAGCCCGTGAGTTATTATGGGAGAGACTGTTTTCATCAAGTTTGAAGCCATAGTTTTGGCGCGGCAGCCGTTTCTTTCATTTTGGGGCCTATGTGTTTTTCGACCTTGAAATCGCAAAAAAGGCGCGAAAACATGGATTTGTCTCTCCTGCCGCGCACACACTTCGGAGAGCTTGCAAATGCCTAATAACCACAAGCAGCCCCTACTCCAATATGGGAGACACTGTTTTCATCAAGTTTGAAGCCTCAGTTTTGGCTGGACAGCCATTTCTTTATTTTTGGGGCCTGTGTGTTTTTCGACCTGGAAATGGCAAAAAAGGCGCGAAAACATTGATTTGTCTCTCCTGCCGCGCACACACTTCGGAGAGCTTGCAAAGGCCTAAAAAACACAAGCAGCCCGTGAGTTATTATGGGAGAGACTGTTTTCATCAAGTTTGAAGCCATAGTTTTGGCGCGGCAGCCGTTTCTTTCATTTTGGGGCCTATGTGTTTTTCGACCTTGAAATCGCAAAAAAGGCGCGAAAACATGGATTTGTCTCTCCTGCCGCGCACACACTTCGGAGAGCTTGCAAATGCCTAATAACCACAAGCAGCCCCTACTCCAATATGGGAGACACTGTTTTCATCAAGTTTGAAGCCTCAGTTTTGGCTGGACAGCCATTTCTTTATTTTTGGGGCCTGTGTGTTTTTCGACCTGGAAATGGCAAAAAAGGCGCGAAAACATTGATTTGTCTCTCCTGCCGCGCACACACTTCGGAGAGCTTGCAAAGGCCTAATAACCACAAGCAGCCCCTACTCCACTATGGGAGACACTGTTTTCATCAAGTTTGAAGCCTCAGTGTTGGCGCGGCAGCCTTTTCTTTCTCTTTCGGGATTGTGTTTTTCTCCACCTGAAAATGCCAAAGAAGGCATAAAAACATGGATTTGTCTCTCCTGCTGCGCACACACTTCGGAGAGCTTGCAAATGCCTAATAACCACAAGCAGCCCCTACTCCAATATGGGAGACACTGTTTTCATCAAGTTTGAAGCCTCAGTGTTGGCGCGGCAGCCTTTTCTTTCTCTTTCGGGATTGTGTTTTTCTCCACCTGAAAATGCCAAAGAAGGCATAAAAACATGGATTTGTCTCTCCTGCTGCGCACACACTTCGGAGAGCTTGCAAAGGCCTAATAACCACAAGCAGCCCCTACTCCACTATGGGAGACACTGTTTTCATCAAGTTTGAAGCCTCAGTGTTGGCGCGGCAGCCTTTTCTTTCTCTTTCGGGATTGTGTTTTTCTCCACCTGAAAATGCCAAAGAAGGCATAAAAACATGGATTTGTCTCTCCTGCTGCGCACACACTTCGGAGAGCTTGCAAATGCCTAATAACCACAAGCAGCCCCTACTCCAATATGGGAGACACTGTTTTCATCAAGTTTGAAGCCTCAGTGTTGGCGCGGCAGCCTTTTCTTTCTCTTTCGGGATTGTGTTTTTCTCCACCTGAAAATGCCAAAGAAGGCATAAAAACATGGATTTGTCTTTCCTGCTGCGCACACACTTCGGAGAGCTTGCAAAGGCCTAATAACCACAAGCAGCCCCTACTCCACTATGGGAGACACTGTTTTCATCAAGTTTGAAGCCTCAGTGTTGGCGCGGCAGCCTTTTCTTTCTCTTTCGGGATTGTGTTTTTCTCCACCTGAAAATGCCAAAGAAGGCATAAAAACATGGATTTGTCTCTCCTGCTGCGCACACACTTCGGAGAGCTTGCAAATGCCTAATAACCACAAGCAGCCCCTACTCCAATATGGGAGACACTGTTTTCATCAAGTTTGAAGCCTCAGTGTTGGCGCGGCAGCCTTTTCTTTCTCTTTCGGGATTGTGTTTTTCTCCACCTGAAAATGCCAAAGAAGGCATAAAAACATGGATTTGTCTCTCCTGCTGCGCACACACTTCGGAGAGCTTGCAAAGGCCTAATAACCACAAGCAGCCCCTACTCCACTATGGGAGACACTGTTTTCATCAAGTTTGAAGCCTCAGTGTTGGCGCGGCAGCCTTTTCTTTCTCTTTCGGGATTGTGTTTTTCTCCACCTGAAAATGCCAAAGAAGGCATAAAAACATGGATTTGTCTCTCCTGCTGCGCACACACTTCGGAGAGCTTGCAAAGGCCTAATAACCACAAGCAGCCCCTACTCCACTATGGGAGACACTGTTTTCATCAAGTTTGAAGCCTCAGTGTTGGCGCGGCAGCCTTTTCTTTCTCTTTCGGGATTGTGTTTTTCTCCACCTGAAAATGCCAAAGAAGGCATAAAAACATGGATTTGTCTCTCCTGCTGCGCACACACTTCGGAGAGCTTGCAAATGCCTAATAACCACAAGCAGCCCCTACTCCAATATGGGAGACACTGTTTTCATCAAGTTTGAAGCCTCAGTGTTGGCGCGGCAGCCTTTTCTTTCTCTTTCGGGATTGTGTTTTTCTCCACCTGAAAATGCCAAAGAAGGCATAAAAACATGGATTTGTCTTTCCTGCTGCGCACACACTTCGGAGAGCTTGCAAAGGCCTAATAACCACAAGCAGCCCCTACTCCACTATGGGAGACACTGTTTTCATCAAGTTTGAAGCCTCAGTGTTGGCGCGGCAGCCTTTTCTTTCTCTTTCGGGATTGTGTTTTTCTCCACCTGAAAATGCCAAAGAAGGCATAAAAACATGGATTTGTCTCTCCTGCTGCGCACACACTTCGGAGAGCTTGCAAATGCCTAATAACCACAAGCAGCCCCTACTCCAATATGGGAGACACTGTTTTCATCAAGTTTGAAGCCTCAGTGTTGGCGCGGCAGCCTTTTCTTTCTCTTTCGGGATTGTGTTTTTCTCCACCTGAAAATGCCAAAGAAGGCATAAAAACATGGATTTGTCTCTCCTGCTGCGCACACACTTCGGAGAGCTTGCAAAGGCCTAATAACCACAAGCAGCCCCTACTCCACTATGGGAGACACTGTTTTCATCAAGTTTGAAGCCTCAGTGTTGGCGCGGCAGCCTTTTCTTTCTCTTTCGGGATTGTGTTTTTCTCCACCTGAAAATGCCAAAGAAGGCATAAAAACATGGATTTGTCTCTCCTGCTGCGCACACACTTCGGAGAGCTTGCAAATGCCTAATAACCACAAGCAGCCCCTACTCCATTATGGGAGACACTGTTTTCATCAAGTTTGAAGCCTCAGTGTTGGCGCGGCAGCCTTTTCTTTCTCTTTCGGGATTGTGTTTTTCTCCACCTGAAAATGCCAAAGAAGGCATAAAAACATGGATTTGTCTCTCCTGCTGCGCACACACTTCGGAGAGCTTGCAAATGCCTAATAACCACAAGCAGCCCCTACTCCAATATGGGAGACACTGTTTTCATCAAGTTTGAAGCCTCAGTTTTGGCTGGACAGCCATTTCTTTATTTTTGGGGCCTGTGTGTTTTTCGACCTGGAAATGGCAAAAAAGGCGCGAAAACATTGATTTGTCTCTCCTGCCGCGCACACACTTCGGAGAGCTTGCAAAGGCCTAATAACCACAAGCAGCCCCTACTCCACTATGGGAGACACTGTTTTCATCAAGTTTGAAGCCTCAGTGTTGGCGCGGCAGCCTTTTCTTTTTCTTTCGGGATTGTGTTTTTCTCCACCTGAAAATGCCAAAGAAGGCATAAAAACATGGATTTGTCTCTCCTGCTGCGCACACACTTCGGAGAGCTTGCAAATGCCTAATAACCACAAGCAGCCCCTACTCCAATATAGGAGACACTGTTTTCATCAAGTTTGAAGCCTCAGTTTTGGCTGGACAGCCATTTCTTTATTTTTGGGGCCTGTGTGTTTTTCGACCTGGAAATGGCAAAAAAGGCGCGAAAACATTGATTTGTCTCTCCTGCCGCGCACACACTTCCGATAGCTTGCGAAGGCCTAAAAAACACAAGCTGCCCTTGAGTTATTGTGGGAGAGAATGTTTTCATCAAGTTTGAAGCCATAGTTTTGGCGCGGCAGCCGTTTCTTTCATTTTGGGGCCTATGTGTTTTTCGACCTTGAAATCGTAAAAAAGGCGCGAAAACATGGATTTGTCTCTCCTGCCGCGCACACACTTCCGATAGCTTGCGAAGGCCTAAAAAACACAAGCGGCCCTTGAGTTATTGTCTGAGAGACTGTTTTAATCAAGTTTGAAGCCTCAGTTTTGGCTGGACAGCCGTTTCTTTATTTTTGGGGCCTTTGTTTTCTTCGACCTGGAAATGGCAAAAAAGGCGCGAAAACATGGATTTGTCTCTCCTGCCGCGCACACACTTCTGATAGCGTGCAAAGGCCTAAAAAACACAAGCAGCCCGTGAGTTATTATGGGAGAGACTGTTTTCATCAAGTTTGAAGCCATAGTTTTGGCGCGGCAGCCGTTTCTTTCATTTTGGGGCCTATGTGTTTTTCGACCTTGAAATCGCAAAAAAGGCGCGAAAACATGGATTTGTCTCTCCTGCCGCGCACACACTTCGGAGAGCTTGCAAATGCCTAATAACCACAAGCAGCCCCTACTCCAATATGGGAGACACTGTTTTCATCAAGTTTGAAGCCTCAGTTTTGGCTGGACAGCCATTTCTTTATTTTTGGGGCCTGTGTGTTTTTCGACCTGGAAATGGCAAAAAAGGCGCGAAAACATTGATTTGTCTCTCCTGCCGCGCACACACTTCGGAGAGCTTGCAAAGGCCTAAAAAACACAAGCAGCCCGTGAGTTATTATGGGAGAGACTGTTTTCATCAAGTTTGAAGCCATAGTTTTGGCGCGGCAGCCGTTTCTTTCATTTTGGGGCCTATGTGTTTTTCGACCTTGAAATCGCAAAAAAGGCGCGAAAACATGGATTTGTCTCTCCTGCCGCGCACACACTTCGGAGAGCTTGCAAATGCCTAATAACCACAAGCAGCCCCTACTCCAATATGGGAGACACTGTTTTCATCAAGTTTGAAGCCTCAGTTTTGGCTGGACAGCCATTTCTTTATTTTTGGGGCCTGTGTGTTTTTCGACCTGGAAATGGCAAAAAAGGCGCGAAAACATTGATTTGTCTCTCCTGCCGCGCACACACTTCGGAGAGCTTGCAAAGGCCTAATAACCACAAGCAGCCCCTACTCCACTATGGGAGACACTGTTTTCATCAAGTTTGAAGCCTCAGTGTTGGCGCGGCAGCCTTTTCTTTCTCTTTCGGGATTGTGTTTTTCTCCACCTGAAAATGCCAAAGAAGGCATAAAAACATGGATTTGTCTCTCCTGCTGCGCACACACTTCGGAGAGCTTGCAAATGCCTAATAACCACAAGCAGCCCCTACTCCAATATGGGAGACACTGTTTTCATCAAGTTTGAAGCCTCAGTGTTGGCGCGGCAGCCTTTTCTTTCTCTTTCGGGATTGTGTTTTTCTCCACCTGAAAATGCCAAAGAAGGCATAAAAACATGGATTTGTCTCTCCTGCTGCGCACACACTTCGGAGAGCTTGCAAAGGCCTAATAACCACAAGCAGCCCCTACTCCACTATGGGAGACACTGTTTTCATCAAGTTTGAAGCCTCAGTGTTGGCGCGGCAGCCTTTTCTTTCTCTTTCGGGATTGTGTTTTTCTCCACCTGAAAATGCCAAAGAAGGCATAAAAACATGGATTTGTCTCTCCTGCTGCGCACACACTTCGGAGAGCTTGCAAATGCCTAATAACCACAAGCAGCCCCTACTCCAATATGGGAGACACTGTTTTCATCAAGTTTGAAGCCTCAGTGTTGGCGCGGCAGCCTTTTCTTTCTCTTTCGGGATTGTGTTTTTCTCCACCTGAAAATGCCAAAGAAGGCATAAAAACATGGATTTGTCTTTCCTGCTGCGCACACACTTCGGAGAGCTTGCAAAGGCCTAATAACCACAAGCAGCCCCTACTCCACTATGGGAGACACTGTTTTCATCAAGTTTGAAGCCTCAGTGTTGGCGCGGCAGCCTTTTCTTTCTCTTTCGGGATTGTGTTTTTCTCCACCTGAAAATGCCAAAGAAGGCATAAAAACATGGATTTGTCTCTCCTGCTGCGCACACACTTCGGAGAGCTTGCAAATGCCTAATAACCACAAGCAGCCCCTACTCCAATATGGGAGACACTGTTTTCATCAAGTTTGAAGCCTCAGTGTTGGCGCGGCAGCCTTTTCTTTCTCTTTCGGGATTGTGTTTTTCTCCACCTGAAAATGCCAAAGAAGGCATAAAAACATGGATTTGTCTCTCCTGCTGCGCACACACTTCGGAGAGCTTGCAAAGGCCTAATAACCACAAGCAGCCCCTACTCCACTATGGGAGACACTGTTTTCATCAAGTTTGAAGCCTCAGTGTTGGCGCGGCAGCCTTTTCTTTCTCTTTCGGGATTGTGTTTTTCTCCACCTGAAAATGCCAAAGAAGGCATAAAAACATGGATTTGTCTCTCCTGCTGCGCACACACTTCGGAGAGCTTGCAAATGCCTAATAACCACAAGCAGCCCCTACTCCAATATGGGAGACACTGTTTTCATCAAGTTTGAAGCCTCAGTGTTGGCGCGGCAGCCTTTTCTTTCTCTTTCGGGATTGTGTTTTTCTCCACCTGAAAATGCCAAAGAAGGCATAAAAACATGGATTTGTCTCTCCTGCTGCGCACACACTTCGGAGAGCTTGCAAATGCCTAATAACCACAAGCAGCCCCTACTCCAATATGGGAGACACTGTTTTCATCAAGTTTGAAGCCTCAGTGTTGGCGCGGCAGCCTTTTCTTTCTCTTTCGGGATTGTGTTTTTCTCCACCTGAAAATGCCAAAGAAGGCATAAAAACATGGATTTGTCTCTCCTGCTGCGCACACACTTCGGAGAGCTTGCAAAGGCCTAATAACCACAAGCAGCCCCTACTCCACTATGGGAGACACTGTTTTCATCAAGTTTGAAGCCTCAGTGTTGGCGCGGCAGCCTTTTCTTTCTCTTTCGGGATTGTGTTTTTCTCCACCTGAAAATGCCAAAGAAGGCATAAAAACATGGATTTGTCTCTCCTGCTGCGCACACACTTCGGAGAGCTTGCAAATGCCTAATAACCACAAGCAGCCCCTACTCCAATATGGGAGACACTGTTTTCATCAAGTTTGAAGCCTCAGTGTTGGCGCGGCAGCCTTTTCTTTCTCTTTCGGGATTGTGTTTTTCTCCACCTGAAAATGCCAAAGAAGGCATAAAAACATGGATTTGTCTCTCCTGCTGCGCACACACTTCGGAGAGCTTGCAAAGGCCTAATAACCACAAGCAGCCCCTACTCCACTATGGGAGACACTGTTTTCATCAAGTTTGAAGCCTCAGTGTTGGCGCGGCAGCCTTTTCTTTCTCTTTCGGGATTGTGTTTTTCTCCACCTGAAAATGCCAAAGAAGGCATAAAAACATGGATTTGTCTCTCCTGCTGCGCACACACTTCGGAGAGCTTGCAAATGCCTAATAACCACAAGCAGCCCCTACTCCAATATGGGAGACACTGTTTTCATCAAGTTTGAAGCCTCAGTGTTGGCGCGGCAGCCTTTTCTTTCTCTTTCGGGATTGTGTTTTTCTCCACCTGAAAATGCCAAAGAAGGCATAAAAACATGGATTTGTCTCTCCTGCTGCGCACACACTTCGGAGAGCTTGCAAAGGCCTAATAACCACAAGCAGCCCCTACTCCACTATGGGAGACACTGTTTTCATCAAGTTTGAAGCCTCAGTGTTGGCGCGGCAGCCTTTTCTTTCTCTTTCGGGATTGTGTTTTTCTCCACCTGAAAATGCCAAAGAAGGCATAAAAACATGGATTTGTCTCTCCTGCTGCGCACACACTTCGGAGAGCTTGCAAATGCCTAATAACCACAAGCAGCCCCTACTCCATTATGGGAGACACTGTTTTCATCAAGTTTGAAGCCTCAGTGTTGGCGCGGCAGCCTTTTCTTTCTCTTTCGGGATTGTGTTTTTCTCCACCTGAAAATGCCAAAGAAGGCATAAAAACATGGATTTGTCTCTCCTGCTGCGCACACACTTCGGAGAGCTTGCAAATGCCTAATAACCACAAGCAGCCCCTACTCCAATATGGGAGACACTGTTTTCATCAAGTTTGAAGCCTCAGTTTTGGCTGGACAGCCATTTCTTTATTTTTGGGGCCTGTGTGTTTTTCGACCTGGAAATGGCAAAAAAGGCGCGAAAACATTGATTTGTCTCTCCTGCCGCGCACACACTTCGGAGAGCTTGCAAAGGCCTAATAACCACAAGCAGCCCCTACTCCACTATGGGAGACACTGTTTTCATCAAGTTTGAAGCCTCAGTGTTGGCGCGGCAGCCTTTTCTTTTTCTTTCGGGATTGTGTTTTTCTCCACCTGAAAATGCCAAAGAAGGCATAAAAACATGGATTTGTCTCTCCTGCTGCGCACACACTTCGGAGAGCTTGCAAATGCCTAATAACCACAAGCAGCCCCTACTCCAATATAGGAGACACTGTTTTCATCAAGTTTGAAGCCTCAGTTTTGGCTGGACAGCCATTTCTTTATTTTTGGGGCCTGTGTGTTTTTCGACCTGGAAATGGCAAAAAAGGCGCGAAAACATTGATTTGTCTCTCCTGCCGCGCACACACTTCCGATAGCTTGCGAAGGCCTAAAAAACACAAGCTGCCCTTGAGTTATTGTGGGAGAGAATGTTTTCATCAAGTTTGAAGCCATAGTTTTGGCGCGGCAGCCGTTTCTTTCATTTTGGGGCCTATGTGTTTTTCGACCTTGAAATCGTAAAAAAGGCGCGAAAACATGGATTTGTCTCTCCTGCCGCGCACACACTTCCGATAGCTTGCGAAGGCCTAAAAAACACAAGCGGCCCTTGAGTTATTGTCTGAGAGACTGTTTTAATCAAGTTTGAAGCCTCAGTTTTGGCTGGACAGCCGTTTCTTTATTTTTGGGGCCTTTGTTTTCTTCGACCTGGAAATGGCAAAAAAGGCGCGAAAACATGGATTTGTCTCTCCTGCCGCGCACACACTTCTGATAGCGTGCAAAGGCCTAAAAAACACAAGCAGCCCGTGAGTTATTATGGGAGAGACTGTTTTCATCAAGTTTGAAGCCATAGTTTTGGCGCGGCAGCCGTTTCTTTCATTTTGGGGCCTATGTGTTTTTCGACCTTGAAATCGCAAAAAAGGCGCGAAAACATGGATTTGTCTCTCCTGCCGCGCACACACTTCGGAGAGCTTGCAAATGCCTAATAACCACAAGCAGCCCCTACTCCAATATGGGAGACACTGTTTTCATCAAGTTTGAAGCCTCAGTTTTGGCTGGACAGCCATTTCTTTATTTTTGGGGCCTGTGTGTTTTTCGACCTGGAAATGGCAAAAAAGGCGCGAAAACATTGATTTGTCTCTCCTGCCGCGCACACACTTCGGAGAGCTTGCAAAGGCCTAAAAAACACAAGCAGCCCGTGAGTTATTATGGGAGAGACTGTTTTCATCAAGTTTGAAGCCATAGTTTTGGCGCGGCAGCCGTTTCTTTCATTTTGGGGCCTATGTGTTTTTCGACCTTGAAATCGCAAAAAAGGCGCGAAAACATGGATTTGTCTCTCCTGCCGCGCACACACTTCGGAGAGCTTGCAAATGCCTAATAACCACAAGCAGCCCCTACTCCAATATGGGAGACACTGTTTTCATCAAGTTTGAAGCCTCAGTTTTGGCTGGACAGCCATTTCTTTATTTTTGGGGCCTGTGTGTTTTTCGACCTGGAAATGGCAAAAAAGGCGCGAAAACATTGATTTGTCTCTCCTGCCGCGCACACACTTCGGAGAGCTTGCAAAGGCCTAATAACCACAAGCAGCCCCTACTCCACTATGGGAGACACTGTTTTCATCAAGTTTGAAGCCTCAGTGTTGGCGCGGCAGCCTTTTCTTTCTCTTTCGGGATTGTGTTTTTCTCCACCTGAAAATGCCAAAGAAGGCATAAAAACATGGATTTGTCTCTCCTGCTGCGCACACACTTCGGAGAGCTTGCAAATGCCTAATAACCACAAGCAGCCCCTACTCCAATATGGGAGACACTGTTTTCATCAAGTTTGAAGCCTCAGTGTTGGCGCGGCAGCCTTTTCTTTCTCTTTCGGGATTGTGTTTTTCTCCACCTGAAAATGCCAAAGAAGGCATAAAAACATGGATTTGTCTCTCCTGCTGCGCACACACTTCGGAGAGCTTGCAAAGGCCTAATAACCACAAGCAGCCCCTACTCCACTATGGGAGACACTGTTTTCATCAAGTTTGAAGCCTCAGTGTTGGCGCGGCAGCCTTTTCTTTCTCTTTCGGGATTGTGTTTTTCTCCACCTGAAAATGCCAAAGAAGGCATAAAAACATGGATTTGTCTCTCCTGCTGCGCACACACTTCGGAGAGCTTGCAAATGCCTAATAACCACAAGCAGCCCCTACTCCAATATGGGAGACACTGTTTTCATCAAGTTTGAAGCCTCAGTGTTGGCGCGGCAGCCTTTTCTTTCTCTTTCGGGATTGTGTTTTTCTCCACCTGAAAATGCCAAAGAAGGCATAAAAACATGGATTTGTCTTTCCTGCTGCGCACACACTTCGGAGAGCTTGCAAAGGCCTAATAACCACAAGCAGCCCCTACTCCACTATGGGAGACACTGTTTTCATCAAGTTTGAAGCCTCAGTGTTGGCGCGGCAGCCTTTTCTTTCTCTTTCGGGATTGTGTTTTTCTCCACCTGAAAATGCCAAAGAAGGCATAAAAACATGGATTTGTCTCTCCTGCTGCGCACACACTTCGGAGAGCTTGCAAATGCCTAATAACCACAAGCAGCCCCTACTCCAATATGGGAGACACTGTTTTCATCAAGTTTGAAGCCTCAGTGTTGGCGCGGCAGCCTTTTCTTTCTCTTTCGGGATTGTGTTTTTCTCCACCTGAAAATGCCAAAGAAGGCATAAAAACATGGATTTGTCTCTCCTGCTGCGCACACACTTCGGAGAGCTTGCAAAGGCCTAATAACCACAAGCAGCCCCTACTCCACTATGGGAGACACTGTTTTCATCAAGTTTGAAGCCTCAGTGTTGGCGCGGCAGCCTTTTCTTTCTCTTTCGGGATTGTGTTTTTCTCCACCTGAAAATGCCAAAGAAGGCATAAAAACATGGATTTGTCTCTCCTGCTGCGCACACACTTCGGAGAGCTTGCAAATGCCTAATAACCACAAGCAGCCCCTACTCCAATATGGGAGACACTGTTTTCATCAAGTTTGAAGCCTCAGTGTTGGCGCGGCAGCCTTTTCTTTCTCTTTCGGGATTGTGTTTTTCTCCACCTGAAAATGCCAAAGAAGGCATAAAAACATGGATTTGTCTCTCCTGCTGCGCACACACTTCGGAGAGCTTGCAAAGGCCTAATAACCACAAGCAGCCCCTACTCCACTATGGGAGACACTGTTTTCATCAAGTTTGAAGCCTCAGTGTTGGCGCGGCAGCCTTTTCTTTCTCTTTCGGGATTGTGTTTTTCTCCACCTGAAAATGCCAAAGAAGGCATAAAAACATGGATTTGTCTCTCCTGCTGCGCACACACTTCGGAGAGCTTGCAAATGCCTAATAACCACAAGCAGCCCCTACTCCATTATGGGAGACACTGTTTTCATCAAGTTTGAAGCCTCAGTGTTGGCGCGGCAGCCTTTTCTTTCTCTTTCGGGATTGTGTTTTTCTCCACCTGAAAATGCCAAAGAAGGCATAAAAACATGGATTTGTCTCTCCTGCTGCGCACACACTTCGGAGAGCTTGCAAATGCCTAATAACCACAAGCAGCCCCTACTCCAATATGGGAGACACTGTTTTCATCAAGTTTGAAGCCTCAGTTTTGGCTGGACAGCCATTTCTTTATTTTTGGGGCCTGTGTGTTTTTCGACCTGGAAATGGCAAAAAAGGCGCGAAAACATTGATTTGTCTCTCCTGCCGCGCACACACTTCGGAGAGCTTGCAAAGGCCTAATAACCACAAGCAGCCCCTACTCCACTATGGGAGACACTGTTTTCATCAAGTTTGAAGCCTCAGTGTTGGCGCGGCAGCCTTTTCTTTTTCTTTCGGGATTGTGTTTTTCTCCACCTGAAAATGCCAAAGAAGGCATAAAAACATGGATTTGTCTCTCCTGCTGCGCACACACTTCGGAGAGCTTGCAAATGCCTAATAACCACAAGCAGCCCCTACTCCAATATAGGAGACACTGTTTTCATCAAGTTTGAAGCCTCAGTTTTGGCTGGACAGCCATTTCTTTATTTTTGGGGCCTGTGTGTTTTTCGACCTGGAAATGGCAAAAAAGGCGCGAAAACATTGATTTGTCTCTCCTGCCGCGCACACACTTCCGATAGCTTGCGAAGGCCTAAAAAACACAAGCTGCCCTTGAGTTATTGTGGGAGAGAATGTTTTCATCAAGTTTGAAGCCATAGTTTTGGCGCGGCAGCCGTTTCTTTCATTTTGGGGCCTATGTGTTTTTCGACCTTGAAATCGTAAAAAAGGCGCGAAAACATGGATTTGTCTCTCCTGCCGCGCACACACTTCCGATAGCTTGCGAAGGCCTAAAAAACACAAGCGGCCCTTGAGTTATTGTCTGAGAGACTGTTTTAATCAAGTTTGAAGCCTCAGTTTTGGCTGGACAGCCGTTTCTTTATTTTTGGGGCCTTTGTTTTCTTCGACCTGGAAATGGCAAAAAAGGCGCGAAAACATGGATTTGTCTCTCCTGCCGCGCACACACTTCTGATAGCGTGCAAAGGCCTAAAAAACACAAGCAGCCCGTGAGTTATTATGGGAGAGACTGTTTTCATCAAGTTTGAAGCCATAGTTTTGGCGCGGCAGCCGTTTCTTTCATTTTGGGGCCTATGTGTTTTTCGACCTTGAAATCGCAAAAAAGGCGCGAAAACATGGATTTGTCTCTCCTGCCGCGCACACACTTCGGAGAGCTTGCAAATGCCTAATAACCACAAGCAGCCCCTACTCCAATATGGGAGACACTGTTTTCATCAAGTTTGAAGCCTCAGTTTTGGCTGGACAGCCATTTCTTTATTTTTGGGGCCTGTGTGTTTTTCGACCTGGAAATGGCAAAAAAGGCGCGAAAACATTGATTTGTCTCTCCTGCCGCGCACACACTTCGGAGAGCTTGCAAAGGCCTAAAAAACACAAGCAGCCCGTGAGTTATTATGGGAGAGACTGTTTTCATCAAGTTTGAAGCCATAGTTTTGGCGCGGCAGCCGTTTCTTTCATTTTGGGGCCTATGTGTTTTTCGACCTTGAAATCGCAAAAAAGGCGCGAAAACATGGATTTGTCTCTCCTGCCGCGCACACACTTCGGAGAGCTTGCAAATGCCTAATAACCACAAGCAGCCCCTACTCCAATATGGGAGACACTGTTTTCATCAAGTTTGAAGCCTCAGTTTTGGCTGGACAGCCATTTCTTTATTTTTGGGGCCTGTGTGTTTTTCGACCTGGAAATGGCAAAAAAGGCGCGAAAACATTGATTTGTCTCTCCTGCCGCGCACACACTTCGGAGAGCTTGCAAAGGCCTAATAACCACAAGCAGCCCCTACTCCACTATGGGAGACACTGTTTTCATCAAGTTTGAAGCCTCAGTGTTGGCGCGGCAGCATTTTCTTTCTCTTTCGGGATTGTGTTTTTCTCCACCTGAAAATGCCAAAGAAGGCATAAAAACATGGATTTGTCTCTCCTGCTGCGCACACACTTCGGAGAGCTTGCAAATGCCTAATAACCACAAGCAGCCCCTACTCCAATATGGGAGACACTGTTTTCATCAAGTTTGAAGCCTCAGTGTTGGCGCGGCAGCCTTTTCTTTCTCTTTCGGGATTGTGTTTTTCTCCACCTGAAAATGCCAAAGAAGGCATAAAAACATGGATTTGTCTCTCCTGCTGCGCACACACTTCGGAGAGCTTGCAAAGGCCTAATAACCACAAGCAGCCCCTACTCCACTATGGGAGACACTGTTTTCATCAAGTTTGAAGCCTCAGTGTTGGCGCGGCAGCCTTTTCTTTCTCTTTCGGGATTGTGTTTTTCTCCACCTGAAAATGCCAAAGAAGGCATAAAAACATGGATTTGTCTCTCCTGCTGCGCACACACTTCGGAGAGCTTGCAAATGCCTAATAACCACAAGCAGCCCCTACTCCACTATGGGAGACACTGTTTTCATCAAGTTTGAAGCCTCAGTGTTGGCGCGGCAGCCTTTTCTTTCTCTTTCGGGATTGTGTTTTTCTCCACCTGAAAATGCCAAAGAAGGCATAAAAACATGGATTTGTCTCTCCTGCTGCGCACACACTTCGGAGAGCTTGCAAATGCCTAATAACCACAAGCAGCCCCTACTCCATTATGGGAGACACTGTTTTCATCAAGTTTGAAGCCTCAGTGTTGGCGCGGCAGCCTTTTCTTTCTCTTTCGGGATTGTGTTTTTCTCCACCTGAAAATGCCAAAGAAGGCATAAAAACATGGATTTGTCTCTCCTGCTGCGCACACACTTCGGAGAGCTTGCAAATGCCTAATAACCACAAGCAGCCCCTACTCCAATATGGGAGACACTGTTTTCATCAAGTTTGAAGCCTCAGTTTTGGCTGGACAGCCATTTCTTTATTTTTGGGGCCTGTGTGTTTTTCGACCTGGAAATGGCAAAAAAGGCGCGAAAACATTGATTTGTCTCTCCTGCCGCGCACACACTTCGGAGAGCTTGCAAAGGCCTAATAACCACAAGCAGCCCCTACTCCACTATGGGAGACACTGTTTTCATCAAGTTTGAAGCCTCAGTGTTGGCGCGGCAGCCTTTTCTTTTTCTTTCGGGATTGTGTTTTTCTCCACCTGAAAATGCCAAAGAAGGCATAAAAACATGGATTTGTCTCTCCTGCTGCGCACACACTTCGGAGAGCTTGCAAATGCCTAATAACCACAAGCAGCCCCTACTCCAATATAGGAGACACTGTTTTCATCAAGTTTGAAGCCTCAGTTTTGGCTGGACAGCCATTTCTTTATTTTTGGGGCCTGTGTGTTTTTCGACCTGGAAATGGCAAAAAAGGCGCGAAAACATTGATTTGTCTCTCCTGCCGCGCACACACTTCGGAGAGCTTGCAAAGGCCTAAAAAACACAAGCAGCCCGTGAGTTATTATGGGAGAGACTGTTTTCATCAAGTTTGAAGCCATAGTTTTGGCGCGGCAGCCGTTTCTTTCATTTTGGGGCCTATGTGTTTTTCGACCTTGAAATCGCAAAAAAGGCGCGAAAACATGGATTTGTCTCTCCTGCCGCGCACACACTTCGGAGAGCTTGCAAATGCCTAATAACCACAAGCAGCCCCTACTCCAATATGGGAGACACTGTTTTCATCAAGTTTGAAGCCTCAGTTTTGGCTGGACAGCCATTTCTTTATTTTTGGGGCCTGTGTGTTTTTCGACCTGGAAATGGCAAAAAAGGCGCGAAAACATTGATTTGTCTCTCCTGCCGCGCACACACTTCGGAGAGCTTGCAAAGGCCTAATAACCACAAGCAGCCCCTACTCCACTATGGGAGACACTGTTTTCATCAAGTTTGAAGCCTCAGTGTTGGCGCGGCAGCCTTTTCTTTCTCTTTCGGGATTGTGTTTTTCTCCACCTGAAAATGCCAAAGAAGGCATAAAAACATGGATTTGTCTCTCCTGCTGCGCACACACTTCGGAGAGCTTGCAAATGCCTAATAACCACAAGCAGCCCCTACTCCAATATGGGAGACACTGTTTTCATCAAGTTTGAAGCCTCAGTGTTGGCGCGGCAGCCTTTTCTTTCTCTTTCGGGATTGTGTTTTTCTCCACCTGAAAATGCCAAAGAAGGCATAAAAACATGGATTTGTCTCTCCTGCTGCGCACACACTTCGGAGAGCTTGCAAAGGCCTAATAACCACAAGCAGCCCCTACTCCACTATGGGAGACACTGTTTTCATCAAGTTTGAAGCCTCAGTGTTGGCGCGGCAGCCTTTTCTTTCTCTTTCGGGATTGTGTTTTTCTCCACCTGAAAATGCCAAAGAAGGCATAAAAACATGGATTTGTCTCTCCTGCTGCGCACACACTTCGGAGAGCTTGCAAATGCCTAATAACCACAAGCAGCCCCTACTCCAATATGGGAGACACTGTTTTCATCAAGTTTGAAGCCTCAGTGTTGGCGCGGCAGCCTTTTCTTTCTCTTTCGGGATTGTGTTTTTCTCCACCTGAAAATGCCAAAGAAGGCATAAAAACATGGATTTGTCTTTCCTGCTGCGCACACACTTCGGAGAGCTTGCAAAGGCCTAATAACCACAAGCAGCCCCTACTCCACTATGGGAGACACTGTTTTCATCAAGTTTGAAGCCTCAGTGTTGGCGCGGCAGCCTTTTCTTTCTCTTTCGGGATTGTGTTTTTCTCCACCTGAAAATGCCAAAGAAGGCATAAAAACATGGATTTGTCTCTCCTGCTGCGCACACACTTCGGAGAGCTTGCAAATGCCTAATAACCACAAGCAGCCCCTACTCCAATATGGGAGACACTGTTTTCATCAAGTTTGAAGCCTCAGTGTTGGCGCGGCAGCCTTTTCTTTCTCTTTCGGGATTGTGTTTTTCTCCACCTGAAAATGCCAAAGAAGGCATAAAAACATGGATTTGTCTCTCCTGCTGCGCACACACTTCGGAGAGCTTGCAAAGGCCTAATAACCACAAGCAGCCCCTACTCCACTATGGGAGACACTGTTTTCATCAAGTTTGAAGCCTCAGTGTTGGCGCGGCAGCCTTTTCTTTCTCTTTCGGGATTGTGTTTTTCTCCACCTGAAAATGCCAAAGAAGGCATAAAAACATGGATTTGTCTCTCCTGCTGCGCACACACTTCGGAGAGCTTGCAAATGCCTAATAACCACAAGCAGCCCCTACTCCATTATGGGAGACACTGTTTTCATCAAGTTTGAAGCCTCAGTGTTGGCGCGGCAGCCTTTTCTTTCTCTTTCGGGATTGTGTTTTTCTCCACCTGAAAATGCCAAAGAAGGCATAAAAACATGGATTTGTCTCTCCTGCTGCGCACACACTTCGGAGAGCTTGCAAATGCCTAATAACCACAAGCAGCCCCTACTCCAATATGGGAGACACTGTTTTCATCAAGTTTGAAGCCTCAGTTTTGGCTGGACAGCCATTTCTTTATTTTTGGGGCCTGTGTGTTTTTCGACCTGGAAATGGCAAAAAAGGCGCGAAAACATTGATTTGTCTCTCCTGCCGCGCACACACTTCGGAGAGCTTGCAAAGGCCTAATAACCACAAGCAGCCCCTACTCCACTATGGGAGACACTGTTTTCATCAAGTTTGAAGCCTCAGTGTTGGCGCGGCAGCCTTTTCTTTTTCTTTCGGGATTGTGTTTTTCTCCACCTGAAAATGCCAAAGAAGGCATAAAAACATGGATTTGTCTCTCCTGCTGCGCACACACTTCGGAGAGCTTGCAAATGCCTAATAACCACAAGCAGCCCCTACTCCAATATAGGAGACACTGTTTTCATCAAGTTTGAAGCCTCAGTTTTGGCTGGACAGCCATTTCTTTATTTTTGGGGCCTGTGTGTTTTTCGACCTGGAAATGGCAAAAAAGGCGCGAAAACATTGATTTGTCTCTCCTGCCGCGCACACACTTCCGATAGCTTGCGAAGGCCTAAAAAACACAAGCTGCCCTTGAGTTATTGTGGGAGAGAATGTTTTCATCAAGTTTGAAGCCATAGTTTTGGCGCGGCAGCCGTTTCTTTCATTTTGGGGCCTATGTGTTTTTCGACCTTGAAATCGTAAAAAAGGCGCGAAAACATGGATTTGTCTCTCCTGCCGCGCACACACTTCCGATAGCTTGCGAAGGCCTAAAAAACACAAGCGGCCCTTGAGTTATTGTCTGAGAGACTGTTTTAATCAAGTTTGAAGCCTCAGTTTTGGCTGGACAGCCGTTTCTTTATTTTTGGGGCATTTGTTTTCTTCGACCTGGAAATGGCAAAAAAGGCGCGAAAACATGGATTTGTCTCTCCTGCCGCGCACACACTTCTGATAGCGTGCAAAGGCCTAAAAAACACAAGCAGCCCGTGAGTTATTATGGGAGAGACTGTTTTCATCAAGTTTGAAGCCATAGTTTTGGCGCGGCAGCCGTTTCTTTCATTTTGGGGCCTATGTGTTTTTCGACCTTGAAATCGCAAAAAAGGCGCGAAAACATGGATTTGTCTCTCCTGCCGCGCACACACTTCGGAGAGCTTGCAAATGCCTAATAACCACAAGCAGCCCCTACTCCAATATGGGAGACACTGTTTTCATCAAGTTTGAAGCCTCAGTTTTGGCTGGACAGCCATTTCTTTATTTTTGGGGCCTGTGTGTTTTTCGACCTGGAAATGGCAAAAAAGGCGCGAAAACATTGATTTGTCTCTCCTGCCGCGCACACACTTCGGAGAGCTTGCAAAGGCCTAAAAAACACAAGCAGCCCGTGAGTTATTATGGGAGAGACTGTTTTCATCAAGTTTGAAGCCATAGTTTTGGCGCGGCAGCCGTTTCTTTCATTTTGGGGCCTATGTGTTTTTCGACCTTGAAATCGCAAAAAAGGCGCGAAAACATGGATTTGTCTCTCCTGCCGCGCACACACTTCGGAGAGCTTGCAAATGCCTAATAACCACAAGCAGCCCCTACTCCAATATGGGAGACACTGTTTTCATCAAGTTTGAAGCCTCAGTTTTGGCTGGACAGCCATTTCTTTATTTTTGGGGCCTGTGTGTTTTTCGACCTGGAAATGGCAAAAAAGGCGCGAAAACATTGATTTGTCTCTCCTGCCGCGCACACACTTCGGAGAGCTTGCAAAGGCCTAATAACCACAAGCAGCCCCTACTCCACTATGGGAGACACTGTTTTCATCAAGTTTGAAGCCTCAGTGTTGGCGCGGCAGCCTTTTCTTTCTCTTTCGGGATTGTGTTTTTCTCCACCTGAAAATGCCAAAGAAGGCATAAAAACATGGATTTGTCTCTCCTGCTGCGCACACACTTCGGAGAGCTTGCAAATGCCTAATAACCACAAGCAGCCCCTACTCCAATATGGGAGACACTGTTTTCATCAAGTTTGAAGCCTCAGTGTTGGCGCGGCAGCCTTTTCTTTCTCTTTCGGGATTGTGTTTTTCTCCACCTGAAAATGCCAAAGAAGGCATAAAAACATGGATTTGTCTCTCCTGCTGCGCACACACTTCGGAGAGCTTGCAAAGGCCTAATAACCACAAGCAGCCCCTACTCCACTATGGGAGACACTGTTTTCATCAAGTTTGAAGCCTCAGTGTTGGCGCGGCAGCCTTTTCTTTCTCTTTCGGGATTGTGTTTTTCTCCACCTGAAAATGCCAAAGAAGGCATAAAAACATGGATTTGTCTCTCCTGCTGCGCACACACTTCGGAGAGCTTGCAAATGCCTAATAACCACAAGCAGCCCCTACTCCAATATGGGAGACACTGTTTTCATCAAGTTTGAAGCCTCAGTGTTGGCGCGGCAGCCTTTTCTTTCTCTTTCGGGATTGTGTTTTTCTCCACCTGAAAATGCCAAAGAAGGCATAAAAACATGGATTTGTCTCTCCTGCTGCGCACACACTTCGGAGAGCTTGCAAAGTCTAATAACCACAAGCAGCCCCTACTCCACTATGGGAGACACTGTTTTCATCAAGTTTGAAGCCTCAGTGTTGGCGCGGCAGCCTTTTCTTTCTCTTTCGGGATTGTGTTTTTCTCCACCTGAAAATGCCAAAGAAGGCATAAAAACATGGATTTGTCTCTCCTGCTGCGCACACACTTCGGAGAGCTTGCAAATGCCTAATAACCACAAGCAGCCCCTACTCCATTATGGGAGACACTGTTTTCATCAAGTTTGAAGCCTCAGTGTTGGCGCGGCAGCCTTTTCTTTCTCTTTCGGGATTGTGTTTTTCTCCACCTGAAAATGCCAAAGAAGGCATAAAAACATGGATTTGTCTCTCCTGCTGCGCACACACTTCGGAGAGCTTGCAAATGCCTAATAACCACAAGCAGCCCCTACTCCAATATGGGAGACACTGTTTTCATCAAGTTTGAAGCCTCAGTTTTGGCTGGACAGCCATTTCTTTATTTTTGGGGCCTGTGTGTTTTTCGACCTGGAAATGGCAAAAAAGGCGCGAAAACATTGATTTGTCTCTCCTGCCGCGCACACACTTCGGAGAGCTTGCAAAGGCCTAATAACCACAAGCAGCCCCTACTCCACTATGGGAGACACTGTTTTCATCAAGTTTGAAGCCTCAGTGTTGGCGCGGCAGCCTTTTCTTTTTCTTTCGGGATTGTGTTTTTCTCCACCTGAAAATGCCAAAGAAGGCATAAAAACATGGATTTGTCTCTCCTGCTGCGCACACACTTCGGAGAGCTTGCAAATGCCTAATAACCACAAGCAGCCCCTACTCCAATATAGGAGACACTGTTTTCATCAAGTTTGAAGCCTCAGTTTTGGCTGGACAGCCATTTCTTTATTTTTGGGGCCTGTGTGTTTTTCGACCTGGAAATGGCAAAAAAGGCGCGAAAACATTGATTTGTCTCTCCTGCCGCGCACACAC
This sequence comes from Argentina silus, assembly GCF_951799395.1. Taxonomy (NCBI): domain Eukaryota; kingdom Metazoa; phylum Chordata; class Actinopteri; order Argentiniformes; family Argentinidae; genus Argentina; species Argentina silus. The sequence goes on along the minus strand of NW_028152582.1, from coordinate 27,639 downwards.
TTCCGATAGCTTGCGAAGGCCTAAAAAACACAAGCTGCCCTTGAGTTATTGTGGGAGAGAATGTTTTCATCAAGTTTGAAGCCATAGTTTTGGCGCGGCAGCCGTTTCTTTCATTTTGGGGCCTATGTGTTTTTCGACCTTGAAATCGTAAAAAAGGCGCGAAAACATGGATTTGTCTCTCCTGCCGCGCACACACTTCCGATAGCTTGCGAAGGCCTAAAAAACACAAGCGGCCCTTGAGTTATTGTCTGAGAGACTGTTTTAATCAAGTTTGAAGCCTCAGTTTTGGCTGGACAGCCGTTTCTTTATTTTTGGGGCCTTTGTTTTCTTCGACCTGGAAATGGCAAAAAAGGCGCGAAAACATGGATTTGTCTCTCCTGCCGCGCACACACTTCTGATAGCGTGCAAAGGCCTAAAAAACACAAGCAGCCCGTGAGTTATTATGGGAGAGACTGTTTTCATCAAGTTTGAAGCCATAGTTTTGGCGCGGCAGCCGTTTCTTTCATTTTGGGGCCTATGTGTTTTTCGACCTTGAAATCGCAAAAAAGGCGCGAAAACATGGATTTGTCTCTCCTGCCGCGCACACACTTCGGAGAGCTTGCAAATGCCTAATAACCACAAGCAGCCCCTACTCCAATATGGGAGACACTGTTTTCATCAAGTTTGAAGCCTCAGTTTTGGCTGGACAGCCATTTCTTTATTTTTGGGGCCTGTGTGTTTTTCGACCTGGAAATGGCAAAAAAGGCGCGAAAACATTGATTTGTCTCTCCTGCCGCGCACACACTTCGGAGAGCTTGCAAAGGCCTAAAAAACACAAGCAGCCCGTGAGTTATTATGGGAGAGACTGTTTTCATCAAGTTTGAAGCCATAGTTTTGGCGCGGCAGCCGTTTCTTTCATTTTGGGGCCTATGTGTTTTTCGACCTTGAAATCGCAAAAAAGGCGCGAAAACATGGATTTGTCTCTCCTGCCGCGCACACACTTCGGAGAGCTTGCAAATGCCTAATAACCACAAGCAGCCCCTACTCCAATATGGGAGACACTGTTTTCATCAAGTTTGAAGCCTCAGTTTTGGCTGGACAGCCATTTCTTTATTTTTGGGGCCTGTGTGTTTTTCGACCTGGAAATGGCAAAAAAGGCGCGAAAACATTGATTTGTCTCTCCTGCCGCGCACACACTTCGGAGAGCTTGCAAAGGCCTAATAACCACAAGCAGCCCCTACTCCACTATGGGAGACACTGTTTTCATCAAGTTTGAAGCCTCAGTGTTGGCGCGGCAGCCTTTTCTTTCTCTTTCGGGATTGTGTTTTTCTCCACCTGAAAATGCCAAAGAAGGCATAAAAACATGGATTTGTCTCTCCTGCTGCGCACACACTTCGGAGAGCTTGCAAATGCCTAATAACCACAAGCAGCCCCTACTCCAATATGGGAGACACTGTTTTCATCAAGTTTGAAGCCTCAGTGTTGGCGCGGCAGCCTTTTCTTTCTCTTTCGGGATTGTGTTTTTCTCCACCTGAAAATGCCAAAGAAGGCATAAAAACATGGATTTGTCTCTCCTGCTGCGCACACACTTCGGAGAGCTTGCAAAGGCCTAATAACCACAAGCAGCCCCTACTCCACTATGGGAGACACTGTTTTCATCAAGTTTGAAGCCTCAGTGTTGGCGCGGCAGCCTTTTCTTTCTCTTTCGGGATTGTGTTTTTCTCCACCTGAAAATGCCAAAGAAGGCATAAAAACATGGATTTGTCTCTCCTGCTGCGCACACACTTCGGAGAGCTTGCAAATGCCTAATAACCACAAGCAGCCCCTACTCCAATATGGGAGACACTGTTTTCATCAAGTTTGAAGCCTCAGTGTTGGCGCGGCAGCCTTTTCTTTCTCTTTCGGGATTGTGTTTTTCTCCACCTGAAAATGCCAAAGAAGGCATAAAAACATGGATTTGTCTCTCCTGCTGCGCACACACTTCGGAGAGCTTGCAAAGGCCTAATAACCACAAGCAGCCCCTACTCCACTATGGGAGACACTGTTTTCATCAAGTTTGAAGCCTCAGTGTTGGCGCGGCAGCCTTTTCTTTCTCTTTCGGGATTGTGTTTTTCTCCACCTGAAAATGCCAAAGAAGGCATAAAAACATGGATTTGTCTCTCCTGCTGCGCACACACTTCGGAGAGCTTGCAAATGCCTAATAACCACAAGCAGCCCCTACTCCATTATGGGAGACACTGTTTTCATCAAGTTTGAAGCCTCAGTGTTGGCGCGGCAGCCTTTTCTTTCTCTTTCGGGATTGTGTTTTTCTCCACCTGAAAATGCCAAAGAAGGCATAAAAACATGGATTTGTCTCTCCTGCTGCGCACACACTTCGGAGAGCTTGCAAATGCCTAATAACCACAAGCAGCCCCTACTCCAATATGGGAGACACTGTTTTCATCAAGTTTGAAGCCTCAGTTTTGGCTGGACAGCCATTTCTTTATTTTTGGGGCCTGTGTGTTTTTCGACCTGGAAATGGCAAAAAAGGCGCGAAAACATTGATTTGTCTCTCCTGCCGCGCACACACTTCGGAGAGCTTGCAAAGGCCTAATAACCACAAGCAGCCCCTACTCCACTATGGGAGACACTGTTTTCATCAAGTTTGAAGCCTCAGTGTTGGCGCGGCAGCCTTTTCTTTTTCTTTCGGGATTGTGTTTTTCTCCACCTGAAAATGCCAAAGAAGGCATAAAAACATGGATTTGTCTCTCCTGCTGCGCACACACTTCGGAGAGCTTGCAAATGCCTAATAACCACAAGCAGCCCCTACTCCAATATAGGAGACACTGTTTTCATCAAGTTTGAAGCCTCAGTTTTGGCTGGACAGCCATTTCTTTATTTTTGGGGCCTGTGTGTTTTTCGACCTGGAAATGGCAAAAAAGGCGCGAAAACATTGATTTGTCTCTCCTGCCGCGCACACACTTCCGATAGCTTGCGAAGGCCTAAAAAACACAAGCTGCCCTTGAGTTATTGTGGGAGAGAATGTTTTCATCAAGTTTGAAGCCATAGTTTTGGCGCGGCAGCCGTTTCTTTCATTTTGGGGCCTATGTGTTTTTCGACCTTGAAATCGTAAAAAAGGCGCGAAAACATGGATTTGTCTCTCCTGCCGCGCACACACTTCCGATAGCTTGCGAAGGCCTAAAAAACACAAGCGGCCCTTGAGTTATTGTCTGAGAGACTGTTTTAATCAAGTTTGAAGCCTCAGTTTTCGCTGGACAGCCGTTTCTTTATTTTTGGGGCCTTTGTTTTCTTCGACCTGGAAATGGCAAAAAAGGCGCGAAAACATGGATTTGTCTCTCCTGCCGCGCACACACTTCTGATAGCGTGCAAAGGCCTAAAAAACACAAGCAGCCCGTGAGTTATTATGGGAGAGACTGTTTTCATCAAGTTTGAAGCCATAGTTTTGGCGCGGCAGCCGTTTCTTTCATTTTGGGGCCTATGTGTTTTTCGACCTTGAAATCGCAAAAAAGGCGCGAAAACATGGATTTGTCTCTCCTGCCGCGCACACACTTCGGAGAGCTTGCAAATGCCTAATAACCACAAGCAGCCCCTACTCCAATATGGGAGACACTGTTTTCATCAAGTTTGAAGCCTCAGTTTTGGCTGGACAGCCATTTCTTTATTTTTGGGGCCTGTGTGTTTTTCGACCTGGAAATGGCAAAAAAGGCGCGAAAACATTGATTTGTCTCTCCTGCCGCGCACACACTTCGGAGAGCTTGCAAAGGCCTAATAACCACAAGCAGCCCCTACTCCACTATGGGAGACACTGTTTTCATCAAGTTTGAAGCCTCAGTGTTGGCGCGGCAGCCTTTTCTTTTTCTTTCGGGATTGTGTTTTTCTCCACCTGAAAATGCCAAAGAAGGCATAAAAACATGGATTTGTCTCTCCTGCTGCGCACACACTTCGGAGAGCTTGCAAATGCCTAATAACCACAAGCAGCCCCTACTCCAATATAGGAGACACTGTTTTCATCAAGTTTGAAGCCTCAGTTTTGGCTGGACAGCCATTTCTTTATTTTTGGGGCCTGTGTGTTTTTCGACCTGGAAATGGCAAAAAAGGCGCGAAAACATTGATTTGTCTCTCCTGCCGCGCACACACTTCCGATAGCTTGCGAAGGCCTAAAAAACACAAGCTGCCCTTGAGTTATTGTGGGAGAGAATGTTTTCATCAAGTTTGAAGCCATAGTTTTGGCGCGGCAGCCGTTTCTTTCATTTTGGGGCCTATGTGTTTTTCGACCTTGAAATCGTAAAAAAGGCGCGAAAACATGGATTTGTCTCTCCTGCCGCGCACACACTTCCGATAGCTTGCGAAGGCCTAAAAAACACAAGCGGCCCTTGAGTTATTGTCTGAGAGACTGTTTTAATCAAGTTTGAAGCCTCAGTTTTCGCTGGACAGCCGTTTCTTTATTTTTGGGGCCTTTGTTTTCTTCGACCTGGAAATGGCAAAAAAGGCGCGAAAACATGGATTTGTCTCTCCTGCCGCGCACACACTTCTGATAGCGTGCAAAGGCCTAAAAAACACAAGCAGCCCGTGAGTTATTATGGGAGAGACTGTTTTCATCAAGTTTGAAGCCATAGTTTTGGCGCGGCAGCCGTTTCTTTCATTTTGGGGCCTATGTGTTTTTCGACCTTGAAATCGCAAAAAAGGCGCGAAAACATGGATTTGTCTCTCCTGCCGCGCACACACTTCGGAGAGCTTGCAAATGCCTAATAACCACAAGCAGCCCCTACTCCAATATGGGAGACACTGTTTTCATCAAGTTTGAAGCCTCAGTTTTGGCTGGACAGCCATTTCTTTATTTTTGGGGCCTGTGTGTTTTTCGACCTGGAAATGTCAAAAAAGGCGCGAAAACATTGATTTGTCTCTCCTGCCGCGCACACACTTCGGAGAGCTTGCAAAGGCCTAAAAAACACAAGCAGCCCGTGAGTTATTATGGGAGAGACTGTTTTCATCAAGTTTGAAGCCATAGTTTTGGCGCGGCAGCCGTTTCTTTCATTTTGGGGCCTATGTGTTTTTCGACCTTGAAATCGCAAAAAAGGCGCGAAAACATGGATTTGTCTCTCCTGCCGCGCACACACTTCGGAGAGCTTGCAAATGCCTAATAACCACAAGCAGCCCCTACTCCAATATGGGAGACACTGTTTTCATCAAGTTTGAAGCCTCAGTTTTGGCTGGACAGCCATTTCTTTATTTTTGGGGCCTGTGTGTTTTTCGACCTGGAAATGGCAAAAAAGGCGCGAAAACATTGATTTGTCTCTCCTGCCGCGCACACACTTCGGAGAGCTTGCAAAGGCCTAATAACCACAAGCAGCCCCTACTCCACTATGGGAGACACTGTTTTCATCAAGTTTGAAGCCTCAGTGTTGGCGCGGCAGCCTTTTCTTTCTCTTTCGGGATTGTGTTTTTCTCCACCTGAAAATGCCAAAGAAGGCATAAAAACATGGATTTGTCTCTCCTGCTGCGCACACACTTCGGAGAGCTTGCAAATGCCTAATAACCACAAGCAGCCCCTACTCCAATATGGGAGACACTGTTTTCATCAAGTTTGAAGCCTCAGTGTTGGCGCGGCAGCCTTTTCTTTCTCTTTCGGGATTGTGTTTTTCTCCACCTGAAAATGCCAAAGAAGGCATAAAAACATGGATTTGTCTCTCCTGCTGCGCACACACTTCGGAGAGCTTGCAAAGGCCTAATAACCACAATCAGCCCCTACTCCACTATGGGAGACACTGTTTTCATCAAGTTTGAAGCCTCAGTGTTGGCGCGGCAGCCTTTTCTTTCTCTTTCGGGATTGTGTTTTTCTCCACCTGAAAATGCCAAAGAAGGCATAAAAACATGGATTTGTCTCTCCTGCTGCGCACACACTTCGGAGAGCTTGCAAATGCCTAATAACCACAAGCAGCCCCTACTCCAATATGGGAGACACTGTTTTCATCAAGTTTGAAGCCTCAGTGTTGGCGCGGCAGCCTTTTCTTTCTCTTTCGGGATTGTGTTTTTCTCCACCTGAAAATGCCAAAGAAGGCATAAAAACATGGATTTGTCTCTCCTGCTGCGCACACACTTCGGAGAGCTTGCAAAGGCCTAATAACCACAAGCAGCCCCTACTCCACTATGGGAGACACTGTTTTCATCAAGTTTGAAGCCTCAGTGTTGGCGCGGCAGCCTTTTCTTTCTCTTTCGGGATTGTGTTTTTCTCCACCTGAAAATGCCAAAGAAGGCATAAAAACATGGATTTGTCTCTCCTGCTGCGCACACACTTCGGAGAGCTTGCAAATGCCTAATAACCACAAGCAGCCCCTACTCCATTATGGGAGACACTGTTTTCATCAAGTTTGAAGCCTCAGTGTTGGCGCGGCAGCCTTTTCTTTCTCTTTCGGGATTGTGTTTTTCTCCACCTGAAAATGCCAAAGAAGGCATAAAAACATGGATTTGTCTCTCCTGCTGCGCACACACTTCGGAGAGCTTGCAAATGCCTAATAACCACAAGCAGCCCCTACTCCAATATGGGAGACACTGTTTTCATCAAGTTTGAAGCCTCAGTTTTGGCTGGACAGCCATTTCTTTATTTTTGGGGCCTGTGTGTTTTTCGACCTGGAAATGGCAAAAAAGGCGCGAAAACATTGATTTGTCTCTCCTGCCGCGCACACACTTCGGAGAGCTTGCAAAGGCCTAATAACCACAAGCAGCCCCTACTCCACTATGGGAGACACTGTTTTCATCAAGTTTGAAGTCTCAGTGTTGGCGCGGCAGCCTTTTCTTTTTCTTTCGGGATTGTGTTTTTCTCCACCTGAAAATGCCAAAGAAGGCATAAAAACATGGATTTGTCTCTCCTGCTGCGCACACACTTCGGAGAGCTTGCAAATGCCTAATAACCACAAGCAGCCCCTACTCCAATATAGGAGACACTGTTTTCATCAAGTTTGAAGCCTCAGTTTTGGCTGGACAGCCATTTCTTTATTTTTGGGGCCTGTGTGTTTTTCGACCTGGAAATGGCAAAAAAGGCGCGAAAACATTGATTTGTCTCTCCTGCCGCGCACACACTTCCGATAGCTTGCGAAGGCCTAAAAAACACAAGCTGCCCTTGAGTTATTGTGGGAGAGAATGTTTTCATCAAGTTTGAAGCCATAGTTTTGGCGCGGCAGCCGTTTCTTTCATTTTGGGGCCTATGTGTTTTTCGACCTTGAAATCGTAAAAAAGGCGCGAAAACATGGATTTGTCTCTCCTGCCGCGCACACACTTCCGATAGCTTGCGAAGGCCTAAAAAACACAAGCGGCCCTTGAGTTATTGTCTGAGAGACTGTTTTAATCAAGTTTGAAGCCTCAGTTTTGGCTGGACAGCCGTTTCTTTATTTTTGGGGCCTTTGTTTTCTTCGACCTGGAAATGGCAAAAAAGGCGCGAAAACATGGATTTGTCTCTCCTGCCGCGCACACACTTCTGATAGCGTGCAAAGGCCTAAAAAACACAAGCAGCCCGTGAGTTATTATGGGAGAGACTGTTTTCATCAAGTTTGAAGCCATAGTTTTGGCGCGGCAGCCGTTTCTTTCATTTTGGGGCCTATGTGTTTTTCGACCTTGAAATCGCAAAAAAGGCGCGAAAACATGGATTTGTCTCTCCTGCCGCGCACACACTTCGGAGAGCTTGCAAATGCCTAATAACCACAAGCAGCCCCTACTCCAATATGGGAGACACTGTTTTCATCAAGTTTGAAGCCTCAGTTTTGGCTGGACAGCCATTTCTTTATTTTTGGGGCCTGTGTGTTTTTCGACCTGGAAATGGCAAAAAAGGCGCGAAAACATTGATTTGTCTCTCCTGCCGCGCACACACTTCGGAGAGCTTGCAAAGGCCTAAAAAACACAAGCAGCCCGTGAGTTATTATGGGAGAGACTGTTTTCATCAAGTTTGAAGCCATAGTTTTGGCGCGGCAGCCGTTTCTTTCATTTTGGGGCCTATGTGTTTTTCGACCTTGAAATCGCAAAAAAGGCGCGAAAACATGGATTTGTCTCTCCTGCCGCGCACACACTTCGGAGAGCTTGCAAATGCCTAATAACCACAAGCAGCCCCTACTCCAATATGGGAGACACTGTTTTCATCAAGTTTGAAGCCTCAGTTTTGGCTGGACAGCCATTTCTTTATTTTTGGGGCCTGTGTGTTTTTCGACCTGGAAATGGCAAAAAAGGCGCGAAAACATTGATTTGTCTCTCCTGCCGCGCACACACTTCGGAGAGCTTGCAAAGGCCTAATAACCACAAGCAGCCCCTACTCCACTATGGGAGACACTGTTTTCATCAAGTTTGAAGCCTCAGTGTTGGCGCGGCAGCCTTTTCTTTCTCTTTCGGGATTGTGTTTTTCTCCACCTGAAAATGCCAAAGAAGGCATAAAAACATGGATTTGTCTCTCCTGCTGCGCACACACTTCGGAGAGCTTGCAAAGGCCTAATAACCACAAGCAGCCCCTACTCCACTATGGGAGACACTGTTTTCATCAAGTTTGAAGCCTCAGTGTTGGCGCGGCAGCCTTTTCTTTCTCTTTCGGGATTGTGTTTTTCTCCACCTGAAAATGCCAAAGAAGGCATAAAAACATGGATTTGTCTCTCCTGCTGCGCACACACTTCGGAGAGCTTGCAAATGCCTAATAACCACAAGCAGCCCCTACTCCAATATGGGAGACACTGTTTTCATCAAGTTTGAAGCCTCAGTGTTGGCGCGGCAGCCTTTTCTTTCTCTTTCGGGATTGTGTTTTTCTCCACCTGAAAATGCCAAAGAAGGCATAAAAACATGGATTTGTCTCTCCTGCTGCGCACACACTTCGGAGAGCTTGCAAAGGCCTAATAACCACAAGCAGCCCCTACTCCACTATGGGAGACACTGTTTTCATCAAGTTTGAAGCCTCAGTGTTGGCGCGGCAGCCTTTTCTTTCTCTTTCGGGATTGTGTTTTTCTCCACCTGAAAATGCCAAAGAAGGCATAAAAACATGGATTTGTCTCTCCTGCTGCGCACACACTTCGGAGAGCTTGCAAATGCCTAATAACCACAAGCAGCCCCTACTCCAATATGGGAGACACTGTTTTCATCAAGTTTGAAGCCTCAGTGTTGGCGCGGCAGCCTTTTCTTTCTCTTTCGGGATTGTGTTTTTCTCCACCTGAAAATGCCAAAGAAGGCATAAAAACATGGATTTGTCTCTCCTGCTGCGCACACACTTCGGAGAGCTTGCAAAGGCCTAATAACCACAAGCAGCCCCTACTCCACTATGGGAGACACTGTTTTCATCAAGTTTGAAGCCTCAGTGTTGGCGCGGCAGCCTTTTCTTTCTCTTTCGGGATTGTGTTTTTCTCCACCTGAAAATGCCAAAGAAGGCATAAAAACATGGATTTGTCTCTCCTGCTGCGCACACACTTCGGAGAGCTTGCAAATGCCTAATAACCACAAGCAGCCCCTACTCCATTATGGGAGACACTGTTTTCATCAAGTTTGAAGCCTCAGTGTTGGCGCGGCAGCCTTTTCTTTCTCTTTCGGGATTGTGTTTTTCTCCACCTGAAAATGCCAAAGAAGGCATAAAAACATGGATTTGTCTCTCCTGCTGCGCACACACTTCGGAGAGCTTGCAAATGCCTAATAACCACAAGCAGCCCCTACTCCAATATGGGAGACACTGTTTTCATCAAGTTTGAAGCCTCAGTTTTGGCTGGACAGCCATTTCTTTATTTTTGGGGCCTGTGTGTTTTTCGACCTGGAAATGGCAAAAAAGGCGCGAAAACATTGATTTGTCTCTCCTGCCGCGCACACACTTCGGAGAGCTTGCAAAGGCCTAATAACCACAAGCAGCCCCTACTCCACTATGGGAGACACTGTTTTCATCAAGTTTGAAGCCTCAGTGTTGGCGCGGCAGCCTTTTCTTTTTCTTTCGGGATTGTGTTTTTCTCCACCTGAAAATGCCAAAGAAGGCATAAAAACATGGATTTGTCTCTCCTGCTGCGCACACACTTCGGAGAGCTTGCAAATGCCTAATAACCACAAGCAGCCCCTACTCCAATATAGGAGACACTGTTTTCATCAAGTTTGAAGCCTCAGTTTTGGCTGGACAGCCATTTCTTTATTTTTGGGGCCTGTGTGTTTTTCGACCTGGAAATGGCAAAAAAGGCGCGAAAACATTGATTTGTCTCTCCTGCCGCGCACACACTTCCGATAGCTTGCGAAGGCCTAAAAAACACAAGCTGCCCTTGAGTTATTGTGGGAGAGAATGTTTTCATCAAGTTTGAAGCCATAGTTTTGGCGCGGCAGCCGTTTCTTTCATTTTGGGGCCTATGTGTTTTTCGACCTTGAAATCGTAAAAAAGGCGCGAAAACATGGATTTGTCTCTCCTGCCGCGCACACACTTCCGATAGCTTGCGAAGGCCTAAAAAACACAAGCGGCCCTTGAGTTATTGTCTGAGAGACTGTTTTAATCAAGTTTGAAGCCTCAGTTTTGGCTGGACAGCCGTTTCTTTATTTTTGGGGCCTTTGTTTTCTTCGACCTGGAAATGGCAAAAAAGGCGCGAAAACATGGATTTGTCTCTCCTGCCGCGCACACACTTCTGATAGCGTGCAAAGGCCTAAAAAACACAAGCAGCCCGTGAGTTATTATGGGAGAGACTGTTTTCATCAAGTTTGAAGCCATAGTTTTGGCGCGGCAGCCGTTTCTTTCATTTTGGGGCCTATGTGTTTTTCGACCTTGAAATCGCAAAAAAGGCGCGAAAACATGGATTTGTCTCTCCTGCCGCGCACACACTTCGGAGAGCTTGCAAATGCCTAATAACCACAAGCAGCCCCTACTCCAATATGGGAGACACTGTTTTCATCAAGTTTGAAGCCTCAGTTTTGGCTGGACAGCCATTTCTTTATTTTTGGGGCCTGTGTGTTTTTCGACCTGGAAATGGCAAAAAAGGCGCGAAAACATTGATTTGTCTCTCCTGCCGCGCACACACTTCGGAGAGCTTGCAAAGGCCTAAAAAACACAAGCAGCCCGTGAGTTATTATGGGAGAGACTGTTTTCATCAAGTTTGAAGCCATAGTTTTGGCGCGGCAGCCGTTTCTTTCATTTTGGGGCCTATGTGTTTTTCGACCTTGAAATCGCAAAAAAGGCGCGAAAACATGGATTTGTCTCTCCTGCCGCGCACACACTTCGGAGAGCTTGCAAATGCCTAATAACCACAAGCAGCCCCTACTCCAATATGGGAGACACTGTTTTCATCAAGTTTGAAGCCTCAGTTTTGGCTGGACAGCCATTTCTTTATTTTTGGGGCCTGTGTGTTTTTCGACCTGGAAATGGCAAAAAAGGCGCGAAAACATTGATTTGTCTCTCCTGCCGCGCACACACTTCGGAGAGCTTGCAAAGGCCTAATAACCACAAGCAGCCCCTACTCCACTATGGGAGACACTGTTTTCATCAAGTTTGAAGCCTCAGTGTTGGCGCGGCAGCCTTTTCTTTCTCTTTCGGGATTGTGTTTTTCTCCACCTGAAAATGCCAAAGAAGGCATAAAAACATGGATTTGTCTCTCCTGCTGCGCACACACTTCGGAGAGCTTGCAAATGCCTAATAACCACAAGCAGCCCCTACTCCAATATGGGAGACACTGTTTTCATCAAGTTTGAAGCCTCAGTGTTGGCGCGGCAGCCTTTTCTTTCTCTTTCGGGATTGTGTTTTTCTCCACCTGAAAATGCCAAAGAAGGCATAAAAACATGGATTTGTCTCTCCTGCTGCGCACACACTTCGGAGAGCTTGCAAATGCCTAATAACCACAAGCAGCCCCTACTCCAATATGGGAGACACTGTTTTCATCAAGTTTGAAGCCTCAGTTTTGGCTGGACAGCCATTTCTTTATTTTTGGGGCCTGTGTGTTTTTCGACCTGGAAATGGCAAAAAAGGCGCGAAAACATTGATTTGTCTCTCCTGCCGCGCACACACTTCGGAGAGCTTGCAAAGGCCTAATAACCACAAGCAGCCCCTACTCCACTATGGGAGACACTGTTTTCATCAAGTTTGAAGCCTCAGTGTTGGCGCGGCAGCCTTTTCTTTTTCTTTCGGGATTGTGTTTTTCTCCACCTGAAAATGCCAAAGAAGGCATAAAAACATGGATTTGTCTCTCCTGCTGCGCACACACTTCGGAGAGCTTGCAAATGCCTAATAACCACAAGCAGCCCCTACTCCAATATAGGAGACACTGTTTTCATCAAGTTTGAAGCCTCAGTTTTGGCTGGACAGCCATTTCTTTATTTTTGGGGCCTGTGTGTTTTTCGACCTGGAAATGGCAAAAAAGGCGCGAAAACATTGATTTGTCTCTCCTGCCGCGCACACACTTCCGATAGCTTGCGAAGGCCTAAAAAACACAAGCTGCCCTTGAGTTATTGTGGGAGAGAATGTTTTCATCAAGTTTGAAGCCATAGTTTTGGCGCGGCAGCCGTTTCTTTCATTTTGGGGCCTTTGTGTTTTTCGACCTTGAAATCGTAAAAAAGGCGCGAAAACATGGATTTGTCTCTCCTGCCGCGCACACACTTCCGATAGCTTGCGAAGGCCTAAAAAACACAAGCGGCCCTTGAGTTATTGTCTGAGAGACTGTTTTAATCAAGTTTGAAGCCTCAGTTTTGGCTGGACAGCCGTTTCTTTATTTTTGGGGCCTTTGTTTTCTTCGACCTGGAAATGGCAAAAAAGGCGCGAAAACATGGATTTGTCTCTCCTGCCGCGCACACACTTCTGATAGCGTGCAAAGGCCTAAAAAACACAAGCAGCCCGTGAGTTATTATGGGAGAGACTGTTTTCATCAAGTTTGAAGCCATAGTTTTGGCGCGGCAGCCGTTTCTTTCATTTTGGGGCCTATGTGTTTTTCGACCTTGAAATCGCAAAAAAGGCGCGAAAACATGGATTTGTCTCTCCTGCCGCGCACACACTTCGGAGAGCTTGCAAATGCCTAATAACCACAAGCAGCCCCTACTCCAATATGGGAGACACTGTTTTCATCAAGTTTGAAGCCTCAGTTTTGGCTGGACAGCCATTTCTTTATTTTTGGGGCCTGTGTGTTTTTCGACCTGGAAATGGCAAAAAAGGCGCGAAAACATTGATTTGTCTCTCCTGCCGCGCACACACTTCGGAGAGCTTGCAAAGGCCTAAAAAACACAAGCAGCCCGTGAGTTATTATGGGAGAGACTGTTTTCATCAAGTTTGAAGCCATAGTTTTGGCGCGGCAGCCGTTTCTTTCATTTTGGGGCCTATGTGTTTTTCGACCTTGAAATCGCAAAAAAGGCGCGAAAACATGGATTTGTCTCTCCTGCCGCGCACACACTTCGGAGAGCTTGCAAATGCCTAATAACCACAAGCAGCCCCTACTCCAATATGGGAGACACTGTTTTCATCAAGTTTGAAGCCTCAGTTTTGGCTGGACAGCCATTTCTTTATTTTTGGGGCCTGTGTGTTTTTCGACCTGGAAATGGCAAAAAAGGCGCGAAAACATTGATTTGTCTCTCCTGCCGCGCACACACTTCGGAGAGCTTGCAAAGGCCTAATAACCACAAGCAGCCCCTACTCCACTATGGGAGACACTGTTTTCATCAAGTTTGAAGCCTCAGTGTTGGCGCGGCAGCCTTTTCTTTCTCTTTCGGGATTGTGTTTTTCTCCACCTGAAAATGCCAAAGAAGGCATAAAAACATGGATTTGTCTCTCCTGCTGCGCACACACTTCGGAGAGCTTGCAAATGCCTAATAACCACAAGCAGCCCCTACTCCAATATGGGAGACACTGTTTTCATCAAGTTTGAAGCCTCAGTGTTGGCGCGGCAGCCTTTTCTTTCTCTTTCGGGATTGTGTTTTTCTCCACCTGAAAATGCCAAAGAAGGCATAAAAACATGGATTTGTCTCTCCTGCTGCGCACACACTTCGGAGAGCTTGCAAATGCCTAATAACCACAAGCAGCCCCTACTCCAATATGGGAGACACTGTTTTCATCAAGTTTGAAGCCTCAGTGTTGGCGCGGCAGCCTTTTCTTTCTCTTTCGGGATTGTGTTTTTCTCCACCTGAAAATGCCAAAGAAGGCATAAAAACATGGATTTGTCTCTCCTGCTGCGCACACACTTCGGAGAGCTTGCAAAGGCCTAATAACCACAAGCAGCCCCTACTCCACTATGGGAGACACTGTTTTCATCAAGTTTGAAGCCTCAGTGTTGGCGCGGCAGCCTTTTCTTTCTCTTTCGGGATTGTGTTTTTCTCCACCTGAAAATGCCAAAGAAGGCATAAAAACATGGATTTGTCTCTCCTGCTGCGCACACACTTCGGAGAGCTTGCAAATGCCTAATAACCACAAGCAGCCCCTACTCCATTATGGGAGACACTGTTTTCATCAAGTTTGAAGCCTCAGTGTTGGCGCGGCAGCCTTTTCTTTCTCTTTCGGGATTGTGTTTTTCTCCACCTGAAAATGCCAAAGAAGGCATAAAAACATGGATTTGTCTCTCCTGCTGCGCACACACTTCGGAGAGCTTGCAAATGCCTAATAACCACAAGCAGCCCCTACTCCAATATGGGAGACACTGTTTTCATCAAGTTTGAAGCCTCAGTTTTGGCTGGACAGCCATTTCTTTATTTTTGGGGCCTGTGTGTTTTTCGACCTGGAAATGGCAAAAAAGGCGCGAAAACATTGATTTGTCTCTCCTGCCGCGCACACACTTCGGAGAGCTTGCAAAGGCCTAATAACCACAAGCAGCCCCTACTCCACTATGGGAGACACTGTTTTCATCAAGTTTGAAGCCTCAGTGTTGGCGCGGCAGCCTTTTCTTTTTCTTTCGGGATTGTGTTTTTCTCCACCTGAAAATGCCAAAGAAGGCATAAAAACATGGATTTGTCTCTCCTGCTGCGCACACACTTCGGAGAGCTTGCAAATGCCTAATAACCACAAGCAGCCCCTACTCCAATATAGGAGACACTGTTTTCATCAAGTTTGAAGCCTCAGTTTTGGCTGGACAGCCATTTCTTTATTTTTGGGGCCTGTGTGTTTTTCGACCTGGAAATGGCAAAAAAGGCGCGAAAACATTGATTTGTCTCTCCTGCCGCGCACACACTTCCGATAGCTTGCGAAGGCCTAAAAAACACAAGCTGCCCTTGAGTT